>NC_139554.1:23064790-23725241 GCF_965112155.1 Podarcis liolepis
TGGTTTGTAGACAGGGGAATTACAGTGGTGCCCCGCAAGACGAATGCCTCGCAAGATGGAAAACCCGCTAGACGAAAGGGTTTTCCGTTTTTGAGCTGCTTCGCAAGACTAATTTCCCTATGGGCTTGCTTCGCAAGACGAAAATGTCTTGCGAGTGTTCCGATTTTTTTCTGCTCCCCCCCTTTTTCTAAGCCGCTAATAGCCTTTTAGCCGCTAAGCCGCTAAGGCTTTAATAGCCGCTAAACCGCTAATAGCGCTAATCTGCTAAGCCGCTAATAGGGTTGCTTCGCAAGACGAAAAAACCGCTAGACGAAGAGACTCGCGGAACGGATTATTTTCGTCTTGCGAGGCACCACTGTATTGGGCCGTCTTTGTTTTTATTTTTATTATGTAATCTGCATTTTTTAATTGAAATTTATTGTTGTGAACTGCCCTGAGATCTGCAGTTATAGGGCGGTATATTAGTAGTAGTAGTAGTATTACTACTACTGGTTTATCACAGTCGCAGTTCACAGAGGAATTGCTGTGCTGAGGGGTGTGTGTAGATGAACTCCTTTTACTCTTGTCCCAGTCACAGACTCATCCTGGAGATTGCTGGAGTAACAAGCTGAATGAGGGTTGGGGGAAGGGATCCCTCTTGGCCCATTCCCATTAATACAGAGAATAGAGCTATAACTCACAAAAACTTTTATAAATTGCTTAGAGGCTATTGCAATTAAGCAGTATATAAATTACTGTGATAAAGCAGTGAGTTTTGAAAGCAAGACATAGGATAGTGCATTGTATAGTTCCAGTTGCTAGTTTCCACTTGTGTGCTATAATTTCAGAGGACAAGAGGAATTGGGTCCCATTGAGGCCATATAGCTATCCTTTGATCTGTGAATTCCCTGACAAGGTTATATAAACAGCTGTCAATGTGTTAAATCAGAATTCTGTGCTGCATGAGAAGAACAGAAAGAGGCAGTGGGGTAGTAGTTTTGGGGAGGCATTTTGTTTCATTTGGCAGGAGCATTTTCACTTAAACCCTTTCTTTTCTCCTGACTATCATTGGGAGCTGGAATGAGATCTTGGGGAAGTTGGTATCTCAACTACATCTTGCTCTGCTTCTGACATCTCTGTAATTCTGTCTACTTTTGGCCATCAATTCTCTTGAGTTGTTCCACCACCAGCACCACTACTAATATCACTGGCATTGCCACTAGAAACTAGAAAGCTAGTGCTGTTTTCTGACATTTGACAGTATTGTCCACTGTCTTCCTTGGTTCCACAGAGCTTTTTAGGCAATGTGTGATAGTTAGAAAGGACGACTTGTGCCTCAGCAGACCCTTTCAGAATCTTAACAGCTATACTATGCAAATTCACTTGGCATGCTAAGTATTTCCTTGTCTTTTTCCGCCCACAGGATGATTATCTTAAAGCTGAAATATGGTACAGCCGCCAGTGTCTAGCTAATAAAGAATTATATGAAAGTAAGGAAACCAGGGACTCAGCTAGATTGGTAAAGAAAAAGTGATTTATATGTGTTGAATGTGTAACTTGAATCCATGGGTTCTCCAATGTTATGGAGAAATATAGCTGTGTCATCTAATGTCCCAATGTCTGCTTCCAATGTCTTCATGTAGCTGTTGAATAGCATGGGGGACAAAATAGCACACTGCAAAACTCCTTAGTGTAAGTGGAGGCAAAGAGTGCTCCCGCAATGCTTTCCTGCAATAAACGAGCTCAAGGCAGAGAACATGCCTCTCCACTCATACACACTTTTAAGGCATGTAACAAAAATAATTTCAAAATTTCACCCTGAGTTCTTTTTAACTGTTCACATGAAACTGGGTTGATGCCTTTTGTAAACTATATTTTAGAAGTGCAAGCACTGAGTTGTAGCTAATATATTTCTGCTTTTCTTGCAGCAGACTATGTTGGGCTGTCATTCAACAAAGATAAGTCATTGAGCCAGGTAAGGCAAATGATGATAAAACCTTATGAAAATATAGTTGAGGTTTGGTGCATTCTGTTCAGTACATAATTTAACTTCCTGGCCACCTTGGCAAATTAATGTTCAGAAATCAAAAGGACAGTTGAGCCAATTTATTACTGGAAGCTTTTGTGGTCACTATCAGAGCTTTTAGGGAACTGGCTGCCATATGCTATTAGGATAAGTTCAAAGTTCTTGTATTTATTTACAAAGCCCTAACTTGTAGCATAAGGAGCTTATGATAGCATAAGGAGCATCTCAACCTTTAGATCACTACCTGATCACTGAGGGCTTTGGAGGAGTCACTGTTTGGGGTCCCCACACGTCCTTGTATTCACCAGGGCCATTGGTTCAGTACTGTGGGTCCAAAAAAGCAGGTTCAGAGCTCCAATCCAAAAGAGGCTTCTGATCTAGGCTTCTGAGTCCCACAACAGTTTCTGGCAGAAAATTCTATCAGTTTAAACATATACACAGGCCCTGCTTTCTGCCTGCTAGCCATGCAAAAAATCACAAAATGTCCAAATGTAAAGAATTATTCTATGCCTCGCTATACACTCCACAGATTCAGATATCTGAACATCCAGAGTTTACCCGCTTTCTTAATTCCTTGCATCTTTGTGCTTTGCTAGTCGGTGGCAGCTATTTGGGGGAAGAAACCATGCAGGGAGGGAGGGAGGGAGGGAGCGAGAGAGAGAGAGAGATCGGACAAATCAGAGCAGGAGAGATTGGACAATTCATTTCCCCCCTTTGTCTTTCTTTTGCTGTTAAGCTGCAGCCATCTCAGGAAGAAACCATGGAGAGACAGTATTGGGGTGGGGTGGGGAGATCATACAAAGACCACGGTTAGAAACGTTCACACAGGAATTGATGGAAATGATGTGAATGCTTGCCCATGAAATGATTTTCAGGGAATGCATAGTGTTTGGTTAGTAGGACCTGTGTGTACTTTTTAAAAAGCATCAATAATGTGCAGCTTGGCCCTTGCTCTTGTAAAATCTTCTTGCTTTGCTTCTTGTTTGCTCTATACAGGAGAGGCCTGCTGAGTGGAGCACTGACACGGCGAGTTGCTGCCACTTACCAGGAAGGAGGACAGGAGGGGCAAGGTAATGGGGAAACCACTGCTGCATGGGTGCATCATCATCAACATCAAGCACCGTACAGCTCTGACCTTTCTGTTGCCTTGGCCCTCCACTTCTCCCTTCTGGTCAGTGGCAGTGGCTGTCCTGCTAGGAGGCCAGGTACACACCATTGCCCCTCCCCACTAGCCACTCCTGTATATTCAGAGCTCAGTGGATTCTTTAGCAAAGCTTTTAAGTTCGAACAATGATGTATTTCTAAATCGATTACTTTGCATCCTTTTCTTCTTCTTGTTTTTTTTATTAAAAAAAACAGGAATCCACTTGTTTCTATAGCAATGATACATTTCAAAAATGGCATAGCTGCTTGCCACACAAAATGAAAGGTGAAAGGCACTTATCCAGACGGGTGGTTTCTTTTCTTGTTGATTATGAACAGAACACTGGCATCGCTTTGTTATCTCAACAGGTACGGTGCACCAAAGGACTCTGATTTAATTATTATTTAATTGATAACTCTGAACAGATGGCAATTTGCTGCTCTTGTTTAGAATGGATTCTCATTTTTTGTGATGTGAATTATGGTTTGGTGAAATCATTTTAATTGAATTAGAAAGGGGGCAATTAGCAATGGATGGGACAACTGATTGAAAGCCCCCTCTCCCCATTTTCCCTGGCTGACCCACCAATATCAAACCTGTGTCCTGCAATAGCCTCAACTCCCTTCCCACCCCACTGCCAAGCTGGGTTCCTTCAGGAGGAGTGGTGGGATATTAATTAACTAATTAACACATAAACTTCCACAATTCACCTAAGTTGACAGGGAGTCTATGAATGCCTTTCTGAAGAACATAGATCCTTCTGTTCTCTTTCAGTTCCATGATTCCAATATATATGTTGGATATTTTCTTCAAAACAATGGCTATGGTGATGTTTTAAAAAGGAAACATTTTGAGGCATTGTATCTTCTGGTGCTCTGATCCCTGCAACTGTTGTCTTTTCTAAAACATCTCTTCTTCTTTGTCAGTTACAAATGCCACAGGTGCCTTCTCCCTCCCTTAGAACAATAATTAGGCAATATATTTTTGATTGCCCCTTAGAAGGCAGAGGAAATGCCCAGATAGATTGCATCTGGGCACCTCTTCTACTGCATTCTTAAGGTCAGTAAAAGTGTGTTGTTGTTGTTGTTTAATTGCTCTTGGCCAGTCTTTCCTTCCCTCTGAGGCAGGAGGGCATTCAGCTAACTAAACGTCCCGAATCTGGGACTCATAGGTGCCAATTCCCTGGGGCCCTGGGTGCCCAAACACCCACAAAATTCCCCATGAAGGGGCCGCGCACCCACAAATTTTGGTGTCAGGGCCAAGCATGCGGCATGGCACCCATGACCCTGGGCAACCACGACCACGACCGCGGGGCTAAGCTTTCACTCCTGCTGGGACTTTGAGGCCTGTCTAACAAGCACTTCCTGAAGAGTCAGAAGCAGCAGTGTGGCAGAGAAGAAAATGAAATCTGTACTTGGATTACTTGATCTTCTTGCAGCAGAAGGGCATTCTGCCCATCTGAGTGCAGTTCTGGCTCCATATGGCAGTTCTTTGAGCGAGCACTTCGTGTATGTTCCCTTTTCTCAGCTTCTTTTCTGAACTTAGAGGTCCCAGCCTCTCAGAAAGTGCTTATTAGCTATGCCTAAGGGATGAACCAGGGCCTTCCCTTCAATGAACGCCTTCCTGGCAATGAGAAGGTCTAAATTGGCTCTTGTTAGGGCAACTATACCTGCCGAGTTCTAACACTCTGCTTGGACACTGTGTTTCTGCTGTGGCACCCACAAATTTTGGTGTCAGGACCAAGCATGCTGCATGTCACCCACAACCCTGGGCACCCACGGTCATGGGGCCAAGCTGACACTCCTGCTGGGACTTCGAAAGCACGTCAAAGTGCAAGTAGATAAATAGGTACTGCTCCGGTGGGAGGTAACCAGCGTTTCCGTGCACTGCTCTGGTTCACCAGAAGCGGCTTAGTCATGCTGGCCACATGACCTGGAAGCTGTACGCTGGCTCCCTTGGCCAATAAAGTGAGATGAGCACCGCAACCCCAGAGTCGGTCACGACTGGACCTAATGGTCAGGGGTCCCTTTACCTTTACCTTTAAGTGATGAACCAGGGCCTTCCCTTCAATGAACACATAGCTGTCAACTTTTCCCTTTTCTTGCAAGGAATCCTATTCAAAATAAGGGAATTTCCCTTAAAAAAAGGGAAACGTTGACAGCTATGAATGAACGCCTTCCTGGCAATGAGAAGGTCTTAACCAGGTATGAATTGGCTCATGTTAGGGCAACTATACCTGCCCAGTTCTAACACTCTGCTTGGACACTGTGTTTCTGCTGTATCATTTCTTTCTTTGATAATGCATATGTTTAACTGTGTTTCCTTCTTTTTCTTCCTAGAATCGGGCATTGGTATCAGTGCATAAGTTAACAGACGGCAGCATGAATAAAAAAAGAAAATTCCCAGCCTTCTGGTTTCCAGATCCGCGATTTATACCAAATGGATTGTATTTTCACACAAACAGCCATTTTCTGTATGCATATGGCAATCAGGTGTGTAAGAAGGAAGGTGTATTAACAACTGGCACATAGTGTTGCAATGGTGGCATTCCAACCCCCAACCCCAGTCAAGCGGTAGCAGGATTCTGGGGGTTCCAGACCCTCACCCTGCGGCCGTGTTTCCCTTGAGAATCAAGACACAGAAGTCACACATCCTCCAACATTTCTCCGATGAAAATAGGAACGCCCCATTCCATAACAATAATTCTACTATTTATACCCCACACATCTTACTTGGTTGCCCCAGCACTCTGGGCAGCTTCCAACGTATGTAAAAACATAATAAAACATTAAACTTTTTTTTAAAAAAAACCTTCCCTATGGATTGCCTTCATACAGCTCGGGGGTTGGATAACTCCATACCATCCAACATTTTCCCAATGAAAATATGGATATCCTAAGGAAAAGTGGGATATTCCTGGATCAAATCAGAAACGGGAATGGCTTCTCTAAATCAGGACATCCCTGGGAAATAGAGACACTTAGAGGGTTTGAGTGGAGGCTGTCATAGCTTTAAGAGTTAGGATTTATTCACATAGTTACACCTGAATTTAGATGGAGGGGGTCCAGATCTTAACAGCACAGTTATCTCAAGAGAGGCTCCCCCCCCCCAGCACTGCAGTCCAAGGCATCTCTCCCAGCTTCCCCGCGGCCTGCCTGCCAAGATCGTGCTCCTTTCCTTTTTCTGTTCCAAGCCTCCTGCCCAAAGCCCCAAACTCTTCTTGTGACATCACACCCAGTTACCCTGGCAACCTTCCAAATTTCCTGTCTCTGTTTATATTTTAGGGGGGGCGGGAGGGGAGGACAGTTCTCTTGGATTGCCAGTGGCCCCATCTTGTTTCTCAATGGCTCTGTACTTAGCTTGTGGCTAGGGTAATCTTCCTTTGTCCTGCATGATGGTTCAGCCTTCATTTTTACATTGCTAAGCTGTCTCACATCTGGGTTAAGACATCAAACCATTATTAATTTCTTTTTTTAAAAAAATATGGGTGTCTTGACTCTGGTGGGCAGTGAGAGCACACCTTGCTCCAGGAAGAGAAAGCGGTTTGCATTGAAACTGCTGCTACAGCAGAGAGGAAAAGGCTCTGATTTGGCAGCAGTTTCAATGCAAATTTGGGCAGGTGCCTGGGACGGCTCACCTGACTGCCCCCTGGCATGGTCATGATGTTGGGTGATTGAAAGGTGTGTTGTCCTGCACGCTGGTCAAAAGTTGGCTTGCTGGATGTGCTTGAGTAAGATGCATGTAATCTGAGTTCTGCAGGCATGCAACAGAGTTGCTATCCTGTGGGATATATTGTCCAGTGACTTGTTTCTGAATATTCATTCATTTGAGCATAACTCCCAGATCACCCTTATCTTGAGAGTGGTTAATAGTCAGGAGCTAACAGAGAGACAGCCAAACTACCGTTCCTCTCCCTTGGAAGTCTGCATCTATGTGACTTTTTGTAAATATTCGTCAGCATCTTCAAGACAATGTGGTGGGTGCTTCTAGGTATTTCAAATGATGGGGTGTTAGAAAAGGAGGAGTACCTTTGTTGGGGGACACGTTGTGCTCCTTCTGGGGTAGTTTGTCCACCTTTAGTTCCTACCTTGTGCTCAAATCTCACTTGTGGCTCCTATTAGCTGTCATTATGGCCCAACTCATAGCCGCGGACATGCCTTAGACTTGGTGTTTACCTCTACGGATGTTGATGATCTGACACTAACTAAAAGCGAAACAAAAGAAGTGCCATGGTCAGATCACTTCCTGGTGCAACTGGACTTCTCCACAACCCTTCCCCTCTGCTTTGCTTGTGCTGGTTGATGATCTCCGGCGGGCTAGGGACAAAGGTGAGAGTTGTTTCCTAGTTCTGCTGGATCTCTCAGCGGCCTTTGACACCATCGACCATAACATCCTTCTGGACCGTCTAGAGGGGCTGGGAGCTGGAGGCACTGTCATACAGTGGTTCCGCTCCTTCCTCCTGGGCCGTGTCCAGAACGTGGTGGTGGGGATGAGTGTTCAGACCCCTGGGCTCTCACTTGTGGGGTGCCTCAGGGTTCTGTCCTCTCCCCCATGCTTTTTGATATCTATATGAAACCGCTGGGAGAAATCATCAGGGGGTTTGGACTGGGTGTTCATCAGTATGCAGATGACACCCAGCTCTACCTCTCCTTTAAATCAGAACCAGTGAAGGCGGTGAAGGTCCTGTGTGAGTGCCTGGAGGCGGTTGGAGGATGGATGGCGGCTAACAGATTGAGGTTGAATCCTGACAAGACAGAAGTACTGTTCTTGGAAGATGGGGCGGGCTGGTGTGGAGGACTCCCTTGTCCTGAATAGGATTACTGTGCCCCTGAAGGACCAGGTGCGCAGCATGGGACTCATTTTGGACTCACAGCTGTCCATGGAGGCGCAGGTCAATTCTGTATCCAGGGCAGCTGTCTACCAGTTCCATCTGGTACGCAGGCTGAGACCCTACCTGCCCACAGACTGTCTTGCCAGAGTGGTGCATGCTCTAGTTATCTCCCACTTGGACTACTGCAATGTGCTCTACGTGGGGCTACCTTTGAAGGTGACCCGGAAACTACAACTATGCGGCAGCTAGACTGATGACTGGGGGCAGCCGCTGAGACCATATAACACCAGTCCTGAAAGACCTACATTGGCTCCCAGTACATTTTCAAGCACAATTCAAAGTGTTGGTATTGACCTTTAAAGCCCTAAACAGCCTCAGCCCAGTATACCTGAAAGAGCATCTCCATCCCCATCATTCTGCCCGGATGCTGAGGTCCAGCGCCGAGGGCTTTCTGGCAGTTCCCTCTGTGAGAAGCAAAGCTACAGGGAACCAGGCAGAGGGCCTTCTTGGTAGTGGCGCCCGCCCTGTGGAACGCCCTCCCATCAGATGTCAAAGAGAAGGCAGCCCTCTTCAGGGAAGTTTTTAATGTGTGACATCTTAATGTATTTTTAATCTTTGTTGGAAGCCGCCCAGAGTGGCTGGGAAAACCAGCCAGATGGGTGGGGTACAAATAATAAATTATTATTATTATTATTATTATTATTATTATTATTATTATTATGTCACTTCAGTGCTGCTAACACAGTGGTTTGACTTCACCCCTAGAGGCGCAATCCATTGTCTCTCAAGACAGATGGATGCCAACAAAGATCTCTTATACAATATTCTTTATTGTCTCTCCCCCTCCCTTTTAGGTGTGGGTTTCTTATGATGGAGGCAGCTATTTTACACCATTCTTTACTTTAAATGCTGAGATGATTATAGATGTAGATTCATGTGTTTACACCCAAGCGATTATATTTGTGACTGACGCGGCAAACCTTTTCTACACTAAGGCAGGTAGGAAAACATTAAAAAGTGGAGTCTCCTGCAGTCTTTGAAGACTCAAATATGAGATTAGGCTAAGAAACCAGGTCCCCCAACCTATGTGTTCTCATAGCTAGGTAGGGAGAAACAAGTGGAAGCAACTGATGCACCTAAGGAATTCACTCTCTGCTGGGCAAAACCAGGGAGCCCTAAGGGTGCCCAAACCAAGAACCATGTAGACTAGAGACATAGATTCACTGCATCTTCTATGACTTCTACCTTAAGTGAGATTGCAGGAACTTGGGTGACCAACAGCAAAGGCTATTATCTTGTCTCCTGATGCCCCTATTTTCACAGTATTCTCCAGGGAATAAATGCCCTATGCATTCTGCTTGCTGATATCTCATAGTGTAGTATGGTTGGCTGGGATCCAAAGAGCCGTTGCAATCTTCTAGTGGGTCTTAGAAGCTTTTAATCCACTCATTTGTTGCTGCAGCACCCTGCATCTACCCCACCTTCCAAAACCCTCCATTACAGACCAATCCATTCAGACCATGAGGCACAAGGAGCTTCTTCCAAAATGGAACAACACCTCCTTGCATGCTTCAAAGTATTTGACCACATATGACCTTGTTAGATCCTGGCCCTTAGGAACTATTGTCTGAAGTTGCATAATTTAGATATACTTTATCCTCATCAAAACGATCTATTTCCTCATTGCATTGATTGAATATGGGTTGGAAGAGCTGTTGATCTCTCCAAATAGTCACAGAAACCTATTGTTCTAGAATAAATTCATGCTTCCTATAATAATAAGATTTGATGCATGCCCATTATTTATATTTCTCCTTTTCTGTAGGTGTACTGAGATATGCCAAGGTTTTCCCCCCGGCAAAGGGTATCTTCAACATGTACTTTGACCACCTGGGAGTATTAAATCATATTTCTCTGAATGATACAATTGACTCATTTGTAAAAGAGACGAGTGTGGATGTGGACACTTTATTGAAGGTTAAGGATGCTTTTGATGTGTGAATGAAAAATGTCTATGAGATTGTAATAATTGTTGTTCTTGTTAAGGACAAACCTTCACTCTTCCAACATGTCAAAGTAGGAAGCTAGTGCTAGAATGGACACTGGAGTCATTAACCCAGCATTTTTTCACCACTATCCAGATATCCTTATAATAGATTTAATTCTTTTTTAAAAAAACAAAAATTAAAAGTTGATTTCAGAAAAGCCACCATTATAATGGGTTACAGCAAGAAAGACAATTCTTTTGTTCCTGAAGAAAAATAGCTGCTCACTGCTTTCTGAGGGGGGAGTGGGGGCGACGTTTGCGGTCCCTCGAGCTCAGGCCTCACATGCTCCAGTCGTTGCAGGAAATTTCTCCCCAGTCCCAGGAACCCTGGTCGATTCCCTGCCAAGAAGGACCATTAAAGCTGGCAGTCTGGGCATTGGCTATTGCTCCTGCCTGGCCAGGCAGCAACACCTTGAAAGGCGGTGGGCCTCAGCGGCACAATCGGGTCCCAATAGCTCAATCCGAACCATATTTCCTGTATATGTGCCCTATATGCCGAGGGAGTGCATTAATGGAACTTTCAGAAAACCATTGAGTTTGCCCCTCCCCTTAGCACAGGCAAAGTCACATAATGCTTCAACTAAGTTGCCACCTTCAACTCCTTCACTTCTTTCAAGTGGGACTTGAAAGTGCTTAGCTTTAACTGACTCCTACCATTATCTTCAGTACCCTGAGCAAATACTGATTTTTAAAAACATAGTCTTGTACTCATTAGAAATTTAAGAGAAACTAGGGAGAAATTTTGTAATATCAGTATTATTTTTTGATTACTTCAGCTATGTCTGTGCTGCTTAATTACCAGTTTCATCATCATCAAACCTTTTATTGGCATCACATACCAACATCCATAGCAATCAATACAGAATTCCCGCCTTCCCAGTGACACAAAACATTTGTCAAATGAAAGAGACAAAGCAATCTAACATTACATCTCTAGGTCTCCAGGGAGATCAGACGTCTGCAGTGTGTTTCGATGACAAAAAAGCAGATAAAGATATTTAGCCACTAACTTGGTGAGCTCCTGATTGTTCCCCAATAATAGAAAATGTATGACCTCTAACTCTGGTTTCCATTTTGGGATGCAGAGTTGATCTAGGAACTGCAGGCGGAGATCAACATATAGTTTACATTTAAGAACAAGTTGCTATCCCTTTATCTTAAACCGTTGTAGCCCTGGGGAAAGAAAGGGATCTAGCAAAACTTCACTAAGGAGAGGATCTTTATCTGTTGTGAGGCAGATGTTTAACCAGCATGTAAGAAATCTCGCCCAGGCTGCCGTCTCTACCTTGTGTTGACCTCCTCTAGACACAAGCTGCCTGCACTCATTCTACCGGCTGGGTAAACCCTGGCAGCCAGACTGAAATTCCGTAGAGCAATTGAGCTATAACTTACAAGAAATACACAACCCACCCAAAGGCAGCAAACTCCTGAGCGACCCCCGCTTCAGTCAACAGTGGGTCGCACGAGGCTCAGGGAAAGCTCGTTGTGTAGCCATAATACTCAGTAGAGACCTGAACTTCACTGCCACAACAGTCCCCAAGGACAAAAAAGGCAGATTCATTTTTGCTAAAGGGGCACTAGATGGCAAAATCAAACTGATAATCGGCTCCATATATGCCCCAAACGCGAAACAATTAGAATTCTTCCAGAAGACACTAAACAAATTCCTCTCCTTCTCTGAAGGGGAAGCAATCCTAGGAGGGGACCTCAATCTAAATATGAAAGGTATATCCCTGAAATATATCCACCCTACAACCCCATGGGCAACCTTCCTCCGAAGGAAACCCCCAACAACTAGGAACTCTTACAAGTTACTAAAAATGCTAAAAAACAGGGGTCTCTACGACACTTAGGGTGAACAAAACCCAGGAGACATCAGCCATACATTCCAATCAGGACGCCATGATACAGTGTCCAGACTGGACAGCATTCTACTCACACAGGGTCTGATCCCCTCAGTGGAATCAACAAACATAGGTAACATTAAAATCACAGATCACGCCCCAGTAGAAGTCATCGTTAAAATAGGAGAAGGAACACAAACCACCCCATCATGGTCCTTCAGTCCCATCCTAACTACAAACAAACAAATTAGAGAGAGTCTCACAAAAACCCTCCAAAACTACTTCAAGGAAAACGATGTAGACACTATAACAACCCCCCTCCTATGGGACGCAATGAAAGCGGTCACCAGAGGAGCTTGCATAAAAGAGAAAACATTCCTTAAAAAACAAACCTCCTCAAAAATTAGCAAAATAGAACAAGACATCACAGCCCTCTCAACACGCTACAAACAAACAGGATCTAAAAAACTCCTCAAACTTCTAGAACAAAAAAGGAGAGAACTAGACTCCCTAGAAATTAACAAAACAATGATCAACATTCTATACTCTAAACAACATTTCTATGAATATGGTGGGGAAAACTCCAGATTACTAGCAAATAGATGTAGGAGAAAAGCACTCAAAACAAGAATACACTGCATCACCAAAAAAGACGGCAACATAACATTCTCCCACGAAGAAATAACCTCAGAATTTGCAGAATTCTACTCCAACCTATACACCTCCCATAACCCACCAGAGAAGGAAATCAGAAAATTTCTAGCAGGACTGACCATGCCTACCCTAACTGATGAGGAACAGGAATTCATGGACAGCCCTATCACCCCAGAGAAAATAGATGCGGTCCTCAAAAACCTGAAACCACACAAAGCCCCAGGCCCAGACGGCTTCACAGCAGAATTCTATAGGAAATTCAAAGAACCCTTGATGCCCTACATGACTCGCCTATTCAACGACATCATAAAAGGGGGCCCCATCCCCAAAACCTGGACCCACTCCAAAATAGTCTCCATCCCAAAACCACTAAAAGACAGCCGCAAAGTAGAATCATACCGCCCAATCTCATTAATAAACCAAGACTACAAGATATTCACATCAATCTTGACCAACCGCCTAAAAATCTTCCTACACAAGTTAATAGCCCCAGACCAGACTGGCTTTGTCCCTGGCCGCAATATAACAGACCCCATCGGGAAACTACTGAACCTGATCGAACACAGCAAGGCAACTAAACTCCCATTGACAATTATGTCCCTAGACATCCTCAAAGCCTTTGATTGCTTAGAGTGGAAATACATATTAGCAGTACTAACTAACATGAAATTTGGCCCCAACTTCCTACAAATCCTCAAACAAATATACTCCCAAGCCTCAGCAAAATGCAGAACTAACAATATGGGTTCTAATACTATAGCTATCCAAAGAGGCACGAAACAAGGATGCCCACTGTCTCCCTTCTTATTTATCCTGGCTCTGGAACCCTTAGCAATCCACATCCGAGCAGCCACAGACATCAAGGGAGTGGAAATAAAAGGCAGAACCTATAAATTAGGGCTATTTGCAGATAACCTAATGGTCACAACACCAGACCCCATAAGCACAGCAACCTCCCTAATCAGAGAACTCAACACATTAATAATAATAATAATAATAATAATAATAATAATAATAATAATAATAATATCTTTATTGTCATTGCCCCCTTTGGGGACAACGAAATTACTTGCAATGGTGCAATTAATTGCAATGGTGTTGGGCCTACAGGTAAATTTTACAAAGTCAGAAGCTATGTGCTTCAACACCCCTCCTCACACCCAAAAAGAACTCACGAAGGTCACCAAAATAAAACTTTGCCACACCAAGTTCAGATACCTAGGGGTACAAATAACCAGAAACCTCAATAAATTGTACCTCCACAACTACAAGCCCCTGTGACGACAAATTAACAAAAACCTAAAGAGATGGAATAACATGAATTTCACTCTCTCAGACAAAATAGCCATGATCAAAATGATCACACTCCCAAAACTAACCTACCTATTCCAAACCCTCCAAATCTGGATCCCCTCAACCCACTTCCGCAGTTGGCAGAGAAAACTACACTCTTTCATCTTCTCACATAAAAAACCAAGAATAAGCCCCAAATACCTGCACCTCCCCACCTCAGAAGGAGGATGGGGAATCCCCAACATAGAAGCATATTACATTGCCAACCAAATACGCCATATAATCCCATATATACTAGAAGATGAGACAAAACAATGGGTACACCTAGAGAGGGACACAATTGAAAATACCTGCACCACAACATACCCACTCCTCCCAAACAAACTAAAGAAAATTCCCACAACACTTAACAGGTACACACAGACTATGCTCAAAGCATGGAAAACACAAATAGGCAAACTATCCCCAACCCCATCCCCACTAATCCCCCTGGTGTACCACCCATTATTCCACCATGCAGCACAAAACCTCCAGATAAAAACCTGGCGAACCAAAGGCTTATATCGCCTAATAGACTTTTATAAAAATAACAAACCCTCGTCAACACAAGAAATGCAAGACAAATTAGAAGACACCCAAATGCCCTGGTTAACACAACACCAACTACATGCCCTCTTAAACAACCCAACAGTAAAATCAGTAGCAACTAGGCCCCTGACAACCTTCGAAAACCTCCTCCTAACAACAAAGGGAAACGGTAAAGGGACGCTATCCGCAATATACAAAATATTACTCCAAACTCCCGCAAATCCCCTAGACGCAATCAAAAAACAATGGGAGAATGACATAGGCTATGAGATTAACCCCACTCAATGGACCAGAATGTGGTCTAAACCCCCCTTTAAATCCATATCAACAAAAAGAAAAGAACTCACACTGAAACTCACCTACAGGTGGTACCTAACACCAAGGAAACTAGCGCTAATACACCCAGGAACCTCACCAAAATGCTGGAGTGGGTGCACCTCCACAGGCACATACCTCCACATGTGGTGGGAGTGTCCCAAAATCCAACTATTCTGGACAACAGCCATACGAGAAATATGTAAAATAACTAAGCAAGTATTAGACTTCACCCCAGAATTGGCCCTACTAAACATCTTCCAGGACAACAATGCCCATTTACACCACAAAGAACTCATAACCCACCTACTTTCAGCAGCCAGAAACACCATAACCAGACACTGGAGAGACCTGTCAGGAGTAAGCATGGACCAATGGTACCAAATAGTATGGGAAACAGCCCTACTAGAAAAATTAACTAATAAACTGAAACTGACACGGGGACAAACAGAAGAAGACGCCTTCACCCCGGTATGGCTCCCCTTTATCACATACACAGCCCAACAGGACAATGACAATAATCCACCAAGAGCATACAAATCAATATGGCTAACCTGATCCAAAACACACACCCACCTCACTCACACACGAAAACAAAGATCACCACAGCCAATCACAAACAAACAATCACACCCTAGGCCAACCCCAACCTCTCTCACCACCAAAGGAACACAAGTGAACAACACAAGCAACGCTGACACCAAACTCTACATACATTAAGCATAATAGAAACACCGCCACCCGACCCCACCCCCATCCATCTTCCCTCCCTCCACCCCCCTTTCTTTTTTCTTTCTTTCTTTTTTTCTTCTCCCCCTAATGCCTCAACAAATGAAATGGATTTGTAAAAATGTTACATGGGAAAAAAACAAACGAGGCATTACACTTACTTCTGTAAAACAAGAAAATCCTTAATAAATTAAAAAAACCAAAAACTTTGACGTTGAAGAC
Organism: Podarcis liolepis; assembly: GCF_965112155.1. Taxonomy (NCBI): domain Eukaryota; kingdom Metazoa; phylum Chordata; class Lepidosauria; order Squamata; family Lacertidae; genus Podarcis; species Podarcis liolepis. The sequence continues at coordinate 23,080,463 of NC_139554.1, forward strand.
CTTGAGGGCAGAGGGGATATGTGAAGACCTTGAGGACAGAGGGGATATGTGAATTACCTCTTGTTATAAAGAAATGCAGTTTCTAAGCAATTTCTCTTCTGATTGCTATTATAAATTAAATTATCTTTTTTAAAATTCCTATTTATTCCTAAAATTGTTTAGCAAGTTTTGTATCTATAAATGCATGGAAATATATATATATAATTAATTTTCTCACTTTGTTCCAGGATATTGACTTAGGTTTTGAATGTCCTTTGGCTGTACAGTATATCACTGAAGAGCAGATGTTACTTTTAAACCACGAGCCACAGATAGCAACAAAACGTGAGAGATTCAGTAGTCTGCAAAGAGGCAAAAGATTAGATTATGAGTAAATATCAATAACAGCATATGTTTTGTTAACAAGCAATGTCTTGTTCTGTTGGGTTTTTCTTTTTAATGTACCCTGCTATTTTACAGAATATAGCAAAATAGCATCTCTCTAATTTGGTTAAATTGTTCAGAGGGTTTCCACTTTCTTGTTCTGCCTGCTCTTAGAGCCACTTTGTACTAACATTTGCGACGTATACCGTGTAATACAAGTTTCAAACAAAACTTGTAGGCTTCAAAAATATATCAGTAGGTGATGTGTGTGTCGTAGGAAATTGGAAATGGTTTCTGCAGTGTGTATGATGATGACATGGTTTCCCATGACTTCATCATCTGGGGGGGATGGGGACCCACCACCACATTTGGGAGCAAAGACTGCTGGAATCTGCTGTCTTCCAGGGATGTGATATTGCTAGAGCCAGAAGGAACAGGTTCAGGTAATATGGCCCATGAAATATTGTACCTACTGGGTGTACCTAACTTGGAGATTAAGGGGTATTTTTGTGTGATTTGATTTAATATTTGTATTCTGCTTTCCCCACAACAACTGTTGAGCTCAAAGTGGCTCACAGTAACAATAATACCATTACAAGTTAACAGACTGTGATCATGGTAGTAAATTCAAAGCACAGGAGAATATAAAGCTAAAGACAAATTCATCAAAAAATTACTACAATTCAATACAAAATCAGTGATTCAAAAGATCAGAAATAGCTGCTGAACAGCAGCCCTGTGCCAGCTGACATGCTTGAAACCACAATTTTCTCTTAGCACTATTTTCCAGCAAGGGAATCTTAGGAACTAGTCAAAATTCGTTAAAATTCATTAGATGTGTGATCTGACATCATCAAGGTGGTATTAAATGTATGCTTCTTTTTAATTTAGGCCAGGAGGATCGTGTATAATCAGAGAGGTTTTTAGGACGCCAGCTCCTCCGGGCTTTATATCATCTGTACTGGTAGATGTTCTAGATCGGTTTCCTGTTGAATCTAAACTTGATAGCCCATGTACAGCAAATACTTTAAGAGTTTTGCCCCCTACAGGGACCAGTATATCATACAGGCTTCAGCTGACTTCTCCAGGTTTGTGCATCACCTGATAATGAAAAGTTTTTGGAAGGAGGGTCTTTGGCTTATGCTAATCACACTTCAGGGGGGAAATATATAGGAAAAGAATTGTAGGGAATACTATTCGTCTAAGATTGGTGCATGGTGGTGGCCCCTGCCCATCATTTCCTAATTTCCTATGTAGCCTCTTTTATATGTTCCTCGCCATCCAGTCATTTTTATTTCTACTAGATCCCCTTCCTAAATCAACAGCCAGCCAATCAGTCTCCAACTATGTGTAAATTCATGATTTTTTTATGGAGACAAAATGGCAAAATGAAGGAAGGATATGGACGGTGTATCCCAGAAAAGTAAGGTAAAGAGTTAATCTGGTAGCCCCATAAAAAGAAGAGAAAGAGCCCCCAATTTCCAGCCTGTGAATGAAGCATGGGATTTCAGCCTTCACTTGACACTGCCTGCATTTCTGAGGTTTCTAGCAAAATAAAAAGTTTTATGAGCTGTGGGAGTTACAGGGCTGCTGTTGACTAGGAGAGCCACACAGGTAGTGGCAGTCTGTCAAAAATTAGGAATCTAAACTTTATATCAAAGAAGCCATAGCTTCAGGTCAGTTTATCTTTTGTGTAAATTAGGCATATTCATAGCAGCAGCAGCAGCAACAACAACAAAGGGAAATGCAGCTTCTGCACATTGAATGATGTTTTCTTTATTTTCTTGTTTTCCAGGTGTGAATATATTTAAACCAACCGATCTTGAGAAAACAGTGGTGATTCCAGGCAGTAGCAGTTTCTTCATTGTTCAAGTTGTGGATGACCAAAATGCTTTAGGAGATGCTACTATGCCTAATAGGGTGCCTTTAAATACAGACATTCCACCTGGGAGGTGGTTCTTGTATGACTTTGGCACTGTAAACAAAAGAAAATGGAAAATTGTTGTTGACATATGTAGATATACAGTACAACAGTTTGATGACCTACCACGCCATGCCATTAAATACTTGGATATTGGGTCAAAGCTGGAATTTAAATTCAGAGTGACTCCAGTTAATGTAGGTAAGACTGCACATACCAGTATTTCTTGTCTCTCTACTCTATGTATTCTCTATAAAATGTCTGAAAGTGTTTGAAATCATATGAAAGCAAACTCTTTATAAGTTATGATCCCTCACTCTAATAATTTAACTGAAATTCAACAAAATGTTTTTTACATATATTTTTATCCTATTGACTCCCATCCTGCCTACAGATCTTTCATATGGATTTCTCATTTTGATGTACATTTGTGTGTTTTTTTAATGATATTTATTGAAAAAAGATTTTTTTTTAAATTACAAAGAGAAAAGACAAAAAGACAAAAACAGAAAAATAAAAAAATAAAAATAAAACCATCATTTTCAAATTCTCCACTTTCATTACCTTATTTCCATGACCTCCTCCTCCTCCCATCTCTTGTATCTTAATTAATAATTATCACAGCAAATCCTTTCCATAATTCATAATATTCTGTCATTGCATTGCCTTGCTCTATTTTCATTTTATCTTATAAAAAAAACCTTAAAACTTAAAACTTAAATCTTATTTTTACCAACTTCTCATAATCATTACCTTTTTACCTCTTTAAACATTTTTTACAAGAGCCAAATAATTTCATTTCAGCATTTTCCCAACGTTCATCAACATTCCTAATGATAGAAAAAGAAATAAAAACAATCCAATCTTCTTCCAGCGTCCCCTCTCCCCGGTCCCGGGATTGTCAGTCCTTTTTCATTTTGATGTGCATTTGTACACAGATGTATATGAAATAAGGGTACACTGTAATCAGCCAAAATCCTCAAGTATTTTTCAACCCAACTGCAGTCTCAGAGTGGAGCTAAGTTTTTCCTTTTGTGTGAGGTTGTTCTACAGGAAAGAAATATTGGAAATAAACATTATTCTCATTGTTGTTTCCTTCCACAGCGTATAATGTGTTCCATAATAGGCTAATGCACATTGTAATTGGAAGGCCTTCTCTACTGGATGTGAGCACAAACATTTATTTTGACGACAACAATAGCAATTTAATCGATATCACTGTTCATAGTAGATTTTTTGAAAAGGTAACATGCTGCCAGCTCTTTTCAGAGTACCTTGATAAAGTACACACAGCTTTAATGTGCATTCAGACTCCAAAAATCTTCTCCCCGTGTTTTTGTACAAAACAAACTTATGTTGGTTTTAGACCAGTTTACGCTATGGCTTTCCTCACAGAACCCTAGAAATTGTAGAGTAATGAGACTTGGTTGCTAGATGTGATGGGAATTGGTTGCAGATGTTAGTAGGTTTGGAGGTGAGCTGGCAGGGAGGGGCCAGCTTGTGTGCTGGGAAAAGGCATTGGGTTGGATACTTAGTGTAACCTGGGGGTGAGAGGGAGCCTCTCCTGTTGGACATGTAAAAATCTCGGGGTACCCTGGTAAAGGCGTCTGGGTTGAAATCCGAAGGTCCAGATGACGTGAGGTGGGGGTGATGGGCCAAAGGACTTCCGTTCAGTGGCCAGGGGCTGTCAGCTTAGTTTACCAGCAACTTGAGGGGACCCTTAACCCAGGACTGCCCCTTGTGAATAATCATCCAGCAGTCAGGTAGAATGATTTGGGATACACACTCCCAAAACCTCATGGCCAATTTATTTCCAAGTTCTTCTCATGTCGTTTTTGTTGCTTACTTCCCAGTTCCCAAGGCACACTGCGCACGGGCCTGCAATCCCCTCCCACAAGCACAAGCACATTTTAAAAGCTATAAAATGTTAATCAGCCAAACGCCTGAGAAACATTTTCACCTGGCAACTAAAGGTATGCAATGAAGGCACCAGGGAAGCCTCCCTAGGGGGAGCGTTCCACAAATGGGGAGCTACCACAGAAAAGGCCCACTTTTGTGATGGCACCCTCCAGACCTCTTGTAGAGAAGGCACATGCAGAAGGGCCTCAGGTAATGATTGCAGGGTCCTGGTTGGTTTATATAGGGTGAGGTGGTCCTTGAGGTATTATAGTCCTGAGCCGTTTAAGGCTTCATAGGTCAAAGCAGCACTAACTGGCAGCCTTTGGGGGGAACGCAACACTGATACGAAAACCAGCCACTCATAGTGTTACACTCCTTTTAATAGCCCTCACCCTACCCCTAATCGCCTTCAGGCACCAGTTTAGCATAGACACAGCTATATGGTATAAGACTACACTACAAGGTTTACTGAAAACAATGGGATGCAAGTTATTAATGACTACAGTGCAATTGTATCTTACACAGGCATTCCGTTCAAAGCAGACTGCATATCTGCAAAAATGTGTATACTCAAATCATTGGAACTGGACCCCTTCATGAGCATCCTGGGACGCCAGAAGCCCTGAAGTGCTCTTGCGAGATCTCACAGGTCCATCCAAGTTCTCTTAAAATCTCCCAGGAGCACCTCAGACCCATCATGCAGATAGGCAAAGCATGGCAGAGATAGCTTAAAAGTTCTTTTTTGCATCAGATTTTCCTGGTGCAAAAATAGCTTTTAAGTTCTCTGCCTTGCTTCTCAAGCAAGGTGCTCGCCTCCTGCCAGCTCCTTATTCAACTTGCAAGATTTCAACCAGCCAGACTTCAACTGCGTATGGTTGAAATCAGGAAAGTTAAATGCATGTATGACGTGGTCGTACTGTAGGTCTATTGTTATGAATGGGGCCCATTACCTGATGTGTGACCCTTGTCTTTATATGGATATATTGTTGTCATGCATTTGTTTTGGAGTATTAGATTAATAATATTTATTATTCCTGTTTGAGAAACATTTGTCATATGATAATTCTTAAGACTATTCCAATGGAAGACAGAATTTGGATTTCTTCTAGTACGTACAATGCACACATGCTGTGCTGGTGAAATGAATGCAAATGCCTTACGTCAACAGCAGGCTCACAGTCCCTTAAATCTTCTGGCAGGCTGGACCACACACACACACACACACCAGCAGAGGGGGCTTCTCTCTCTCCCCCAGCCCCTCCCTCCCCGATTTCCTACTTCCTCTGGCAGTGGTTGGGAGCCGGCAGCGGCGGCGGCAGCTCTCACTTCTGGAAGAGCTTTCCCGGGCGCCAGGCACAGGGCCAGCAGGCATGCCAAGCTCTAGCCGAAGCCCTGCGATGCGCCCATGGGCCTCTCTGTCCATGGCTGCCTCGCTGGCCAATCTGAAGCCTTACCGCCCACAAGCTGAGGAAACCTGGCACGGCTTTGAATTGGCCAGCGTTGCTGCCTGCCCAGAGGCGTCTGCGGCTTAGAATTGGCTGCGGGAGCTTCCTGAAGCCAATCCATAGCCACCCACACGCCCATCATGGAAGTCAGTCCCCGCGTGGTGAGATATCAGTTTAGCACGGGGACTGACTGAGTGGACAGCAGAGTCCTTGGGCTGGATTAAAGAGCCCCTTGGGCCTTATCCAACCCACAGGCTCTTTGAGTGCGTTATCCAACCCCTGCTCTTTGAGTGCGTTATAAACATGCAACACCAGATGGTGCTGGAGAAAAAACAAACAAAATTCTTTGCGATTTTCCATAGTGTTTGTTTTCTTTTGTTATAATGATTTAATTTCTGACTTATTTATGGTGGGTTTCCCCCCTGTGTGTAGATCCATCCTATGATGAGAAGCTAATTATATTCATCTATGTTGGAGACCAAGTAATGTTATGCTTTTTCATAAACATCCCTAGGGTAAAACCACCATAGCTGTGATCGCATTGGGATCTCTCCGATGTGAAGTGACAACTCTTGTCTTAACGCTGAAGAATTCCTGCTCCTATCTTAAAGCAATGCACTATGTTCTATCTGCTAAAACCTCTCCTTCGGACTGGCTAGTTGAGGATGTCAGCGCTGAACCAAATGGCTCAGCGATTGCCAGACTTTTAAAGCAGCTACCGGTAAGGATCCTAATTCCTACATTTTAGTTTAAAATTCTTTCGTACCCTTTCTTAAATGTTCTGAACAGGGGAAGGGCACAGATGTACCCATTGTTCTATGAAGCCCCGGGATACATTGTTCCAAAGCCATACCCAGGCACAAGACTCCTGAGTTGGATGGATTTAAGTGTGGCCCGTGAAACAGAGAGCGATGCTGAGGACATCACTACACTCTCTGGCATCTGTGTCAGTGAAGCAGACAGGTAAAAGCTAACTTTTCTTCTGATAGAAGGCAGGGTCAACATTTCCAACTGTCTTTTTTTAAAAAAAAATCAATTTTTTAAATGTTTCATTAATAACAATCCTATGGAGGCCACATTAATTCGATGGCAAATCATGCCAAATCACAATACAATCAAAAGAGCCAACTAAACAGTTCCGAATTAAACATTTTTGGATGACTTCCCGTGTTCTGGATATCAGGAGTTGATGTTATTCCTTGATCCTGCACCAATTCCGATCTTAATCATCTCCAGATCAAAACCTTGGCACTCAGTGGCTGATTCATTTCGCAGGTTACCATTCTCTTTCTTCCAAAACACGTATGTTTCTTAAGTCCGAAATTCAGATACATTTTAAAAGAAACAGAGATACCTCCGCTCATGGCGACTGCATCGGGGAGTTTCCAATACGTGCAGTGCTATGCCCTCTGCGTCCCTTCATTACGTCTGGGCTGCAGAGCTCTTCTCAGGATATTTGAATCAGAAGCCCTTTTATTTCCTTTCCCCCCTTTCTTTTCTTTTCCCACTCTTTTATTATTTTCATCTTCATGTTTCTTTTCCCTGCCTTCCTTTGGTCTTGCTCCTGGTGTTGTTGTTTTTATGTCCTCTGTTCTGGGTCAATGAGGGGGTTGTATGCACATGAAGGTGAGGGCTGGCTGGTGAAGGACCCTGTGTGAGAGGCAGGGAAGAGAAGGTCTCCCAGGGTGGGAGGCTGGAAGAAGGGAAGCTCCCAGGTGAGATCTGGGAAGAACCACCCCCTTATGTGTGAGACACGGCTTGAGATCTACCTTTGAGAGAAGATTGCATTTCTCTCTCTTTCTCTTTCTGTTTTCATTTAGATTAGTTTGCTTTTTAAATTTGTTCTTTTATCTGTATTAATAAAGCCGTAATAAATTTTTTTTTTTTTAAAAAAGAAAGAAATCTGTGCTGCTGGTAATAATTGTATGAATACAGGGTTGGGGAGATGACACAAAGGGGAAACCAGTCTTGTTTTTCATCATATAATTTCCCTCTTTTTTCATTTACAAAGATTATCACACAAATAAATTTATACAACCAATTAAAAAACATAAAATCATTTACCCTTTCTGTGCTTATGTTTTATCTTTTATCACTGCCTATCCAATTCATATCTATTTACTATTTATCCTTTGTATTTTATTTAAATTATTTTCACTGCACGTTTTTATGTCAGTCCCGCTAACGATTTAAGTTGTTTGCAAAAATTCTTCAAATAATAAATTTTCCCCATTAAAATGTGTTGTTTTTGTACAGGTGAACTACAGGCCACCATCTGTTTTGGGAATTGCTGTTCCACTCACAGAAAACTTCTATAATGCTGACCCTAGCAAACCTAAACTGAGGGATTATTTTACAAATTCAAAAGTAAGTCTTCATAGCTACTCCTGTAAGAGCTTTGAGGATGCACATTTAAAAAAAATGCTATCCATTTTGCACTCCGTGCTGTTGCATGTTCTTTACATACATATACACGCATTAAGAAAAGAGATTTCTAATTAAGAGGAGAATATTGAAATTCAACTTCCAGATAAGCATTTCTATAGAGTTTGGCCCAGAACTTAGGCATCCTGCTTGCACATACTATAGACTCAACATCTGTCTGCTTCCCACTATAAATAGCTGGTTTTTGCATATTATTCTAAGAAAAATAACCTGAAAACTTGGGCTCGAATCCTTAAGTTTTAACTTTATGGCCACCTCATGGCCACCTCATATCACTTGCCAAACCTTTGCAGTAATAGGATAGATAGGATCAGAACATATGACGACACAATTGCCCAACTACTTTCCACACACTCAAGGTAAATATACTTTAGGAGCTATGGAAACAATTTGAAGCACCCAGAGCAGTCAATATGAGCATTTCCTTTTTTTGCCCTAGGCGAACTCTACTGTCTCACCCCATTTTACAATCCTCCATGTTTTCCTGTTCTATCAACAAGAGGCAGTAGAGGATTGTATGCATAGCTCCTTTTGCACTATTCCATATATTCAAGATAATGATATTCTACAACTGATTAAAGACTCTCAAAGTCCACAGTATCAAGGCTGCTTAAGAATATGGAGAGTGTAGAGAAGAAAAAGGGAAAGGCTGAAAAGCAGGCAGAGAACTTCATCTGCAAAATCATTTGCTGTCACCCAAGAGCCCCAATGTCCATTCAGCTCATTTGTCTCTTGCTCAAGAGAATGCTTCTCTTCAACCCAACTGCATATCATGCTTCCTGTTAACTAAGGAACAAGAATTATTGCATAGTTCTCTTTGCCCTGACTCTCCCTTTCTTTCTGACAACCCTTTTCCACCAAATTTGAACACGCAGGGCTCTCCAGTCCACTGATAGTTGAAAAACTATAGACTGATTCAGAGGTCAAATGATTTCCATTGCATATGTTGGTCTACTTTGTAAGCACAGTCGAGAATTGCCTTGATTATACCTTCTTTGGGACACGGGTGGCACTGTGGTCTAAACCACAGAGCCCAGGGCTTGCCGGTCAGAAGGTCGGCGGTTCAAATCCCCACAAGAGGGTGAGCTCCCATTGTTCAGTCCCAGCTCCTGCCCACCTAGCAGTTCGAAAGCACATCAAGGGCAAGCAGCGGGAAGGTAAACAGCGTTTCTGTGTGCCGCTCTGGTTCGCCAGAAGTGGCTTTGTCATTCTGGCCTCATGACCCGGATGCTGTCTGCAGAAAAACCCTGGCTCACTCGGCCAGTAAAGCGAGATGAGCGCCACAACCCCAGAGTCGTCCGTGACTGGACCTAACAGTCAGGGGTCCCTTTACTTTTCCAACAGAATTCTGGACGGTACAAGCAATGTGCTGGCAAGTCAAAGCGCTCCGAATGTGGATGTACAGAAAATATGAAGCTGTCCTTTTCTGTTGCCTTTTCTGATTGCAAGGAGAAGGTAAGGGCTATGCCTACATGTGCAGCTTTTTGTTTGTTATTCGGAGGAGATATAGCTCCGCTGCAACCCGGAAGTGATGGAGTGTGTTACTTCCGGGTTTCGCCGCTCGCGCACGCACAGACGCTCATAATGACGTCACATGCATGCGCGGAAGTGGCAAAACGTGACCCGCGCACGCGCAGACGCGCCGTCGCATCTTACGTTCTATTCAGGATGCGAACGGGGCTCCAGAACGGATGTCGTTCGCATCTGGAGGTACCACTGTATCCTGGAACCATTACATCCAGTATGTAAAGTACTGGGTATATCAAAATAACAGTACGTTAAGAAACCTAAGAAGGCAAAAATACCCTTAGCTGCTGCTGAGAAGATGACAATGTTGTGACAGGCAAATATATTTGGGGAGGGAATTCCGCAAATGGGGCATCTTAACCAATAAATCTTTTCTCTGGCTGCCTTCTGCCACACCTCAGATAGTGGGGACACCTGAAAGAGAATTTCTAAAGACTCCCATGGTTCTTCAAGGTGCTTGGATCCCAAGCTGTATAGGGCTTTAAAGGCGAACTTAGAAATGGACTGGTAGCTAGTGAAGCCTTTTGAGCCACTCACAGTTACTAACTTAGCAGCTGTATTCTGCAGTAACTGCAATTTCTGAGCAGTCTCCAAAGGTAGCCCCAGATGCAACCCAATACAGTAGTCAATCCTTGTTTCCAGATAACTGTGGCCAGGCTATTGCTTTCCAGAAGAAGCTGCAGCTGGCACACCAGCCTAAATTAATGTGAAAGACATTCCTTCCCACAAAGGCTTATCTGGTTCTCCATTGACAAAGCTATATTTAGGAGTGTGCTCAATCTAAGAATTTGATCCTTTAGAGCAGTGTTTCCCAACCTTTTCCCAACCATGGCCCTCTTCTGACCTTGTGTTCTTCCTGTGGCCCACCCCACATGGACGTAGCCAAGAGGGGGGCATGGGGGCATGGGAGCTGTCTTCCCATAAGTAAAAATCAATTAAAATCCATGCAGAGCCGGTGCAACGCTGCCGACGGGCCCTACGCTCATTGGCAACATCTGATGGCCCTGATCCACTAAGCGCTGAGGTGGATTGCACCCTGCACCTTGCAGAGTCAGGCCAGGCTGCCACCGAACCCAGCACTGGCAGCAACAACAAGCAACTCTGGCTTGCCCAGCCCTACCCATTGCCACCCCACCACCGCACTTAGCTGACCTGGGAGCTCTGGACTGCGGGCTCTACTGGTCAAAACGGGAGCCTCAGCGATTGCCCTCTCTTTCTGGAAACAAACCAGGACTGCTCCAAGAAAACACACGTAGCAAAAAGGAACGTTAGGCCCTGCTGGGCTGCCTCCTTACCAGCTTGTGAAACGCTACTTTAGAAGGAGTGCAACCTTATGCATAACAGATTTAACAGATGTGCCATCTACCCACAGAATCTCAGACCTTCTGGGACTGATTTTCAGTCCATTGGATTTCATTCAGCTCATTAGCAATTTGTAGGTCCAGCATCAGACTTCCTATTTAGCAGAACTAAACCAGATTATGTAAATACTTACATTTGTGTCATTCCATGTCTTTCCATGCAGGCATCATTTTAATGTCAGTGATTTCTATATATGTTTCATTGCTAGGCCCTGCGAATGAAATTCCCAGTATCAAGGCTTCCTCTCTATTTCACCATTGAGGACGAGGGTCGCTCTGTAAATCTGACATCTCCTTATTTTATCACAATCATAGAAGTCAACAACAGAACCAACTGGAAAGTTTCAGGTAGGGAGCGGAAGAATCTTGGGATTCATCATTATCTTTCGTATCGGAGAGGTTCTGTTGGAAATACTTGTCGTCAATGTATTTTCAGGCTCCCGTTCTTGCCCTATAGTAGGTGTGAGGAACCTTTGGTCCCCTGTATGTTGCTGAATTCCCATCATCCCTATCCATTGGCCATGCCTGCTGGGGCTGTTGCAGGTTCTAGTTCAGGGAAGACTTGATGTGGAAAGATTTGAATCTAGTCCAATTCTTTCTGCATGCAAAACCTATTACACCCACAGACCCTTAAGGCCTGAAACAAGCATAACACAACCCATTGGTTTACCTACCTACCCTTCCCCCTAGCTGTTCTTCCTCCTCTAGTTCTCCTGCTAGCTTTTACCATGACTAATAGTTATGGTGGCAACAAAGAAGAATTCAGGTTAACCAACATTTCATATGAATGTTTGCCCACACCCCTCCTTTTTCACCCACTTGTGATAATTACCGGTAATCACTGTTAGTGCTTTTTTCTGGGGGGATGCAGGGGTACGCATAACCCTAAACATTTTGTGAATCTAAGTTTGGCCTCATTGAGGGGCAGTATTTCAATATGAGTAGAAAAATGAGAGTACCCCTAAACTTTTTTTTTAGAAAAAAAGCACTGCTGTTTGTTAACCTCTGGAAAGCCGCTGTAGAAGACCCTGTGCAGCTCTAATACATCATGCTGTGCCTCTGATACCTTTCTTACTTTTACATTTCATGAGAAATAGATCTGGCTTTTCATCTGTATTCAGGCCCTACTGAAATGTAAAAAAGAAGGAAGAAACTCAAACCTACCACTCTGCGACTGTTTTAACTGTTTTTTCAGGTACCAATGAAACATCAAGTATGTTAAAAATGAAAAAATATTTGGAGCACAGACTCAAAACTGAACTATATAATCCAGATGGCCTATCTATAACGATAACTGTAAGTGCCAGAGAAAATACATACAGTGCTACCTCGGGTTACAAACACCTTGGGTTACAAACACTTCCAGTTACAGACTCCACTAACCAGGAAGAAGTGCCTTGGGTTAAGAACTTTACCTCAGGATGAGAACAGAAATCGCGAGCTGGCGGCGCAGCGGCAGTGGGAGGCCCCATTAGCTAAAGTGGTACCTCAGGTTGAGAACGGTTTCAGGTTAAGAACAGACCTCCAGAATGAATTAAGTTCGTAACCAGAGGTACCACTGTACTTTGAACGAAAAGACCAAACCTTAAACCCAAACTCTTCTTACCTTAAAATCTTTGTACCAGGGTGGTCCAACTTTTCAAACAAAGTGGGTCACAAGAGTACTCAAAACCTTTCAAGGTGCCCCAATTTTCCTGCATCATCCCGGAATTTGAAAAAACCATCCCAGCTTCTGATTTGATCCTAGAATGTCCCATTTACCCCCTCCAGTGCCACTGCTGACCCTGGGGAGGAGGATGCTGCACTTTCGCACAAGTCAGCATGGCACCAAAAGACATACGTCCTGATTTTCATCAGAGGAATGTTGGTGCCATGCTGACTTGTCAGTGTACTTTGACACGGAACCTGCGGGTCACACAAAGCCTTGTCATGTGGGCAGGTGGTGTGGTGTGGTGGAACAAGGCCTAAAATTGATGCAGGCCCCACCCCCCTGTGCTGCCTTCCCAAAGCTGGGTAATAAAGGCATCAGGCCTTGGGAAGGAGACAGGAGGGCTCTAGGATCCTTTCAGCCCTCACAGCTCCTTCCCAGCACTTACCCAACTTAGAGAAGGCAGCACGAGGGTTGGGGAGGGGGCATCAGATGTTGCTGAGGGGTGGGGGAAAAAACCTTGAGGTCCACATGCAGCCCTGGGACCACATGTTGGGCCACCGTGCAATATTCATTTGACATTGTGGTGCTGTGGTCTAGTTATCTCCCGCTTGGACTAATGCAATGCGCTCTACGTGGGGCTACCTTTGAAGGTGACCCGGAAACTACAACTAATCCAGAATGCGGCAGCTAGACTGGTGACTGGGGGCAGCCACCGAGACCACATAACACCAGTCTTGAAAGACCTGCATTGGTTCCCAGTACGTTTCCGAGCACAATTCAAAGTGATGGTGTTGACCTTTAAAGCCCTAAACAACCTCAGCCCAGTATACCTGAAGGAGCGTCTCCACCCCCATCGTTCTGCCCAGACACTGAGATCAAGCGCCGAGGGCCTTCTGGCGGTTCCCTCATTGCGAGAAGCAAAGCTACAGGGAACCAGGCAGGGGGCCTTCTTGGTAGTGGCGCCCGCCCTGTGGAACGCCCTCCCATTAGATGTCAAAGCGATAAACAACTACCTGACATTCAGAAGACATCTTAAGGCAGGCCTGTTCAGGGAAGTTTTTAATGTGTGATTTTATGGTATTTTTGGTTTCTGTGGAAGCCGCCCAGAGTGGTTGGGGAAACCCAGCCAGATGGGCGGGGTACAAATAAATTATTATTATTATTATTATTATTATTATTATTATTATTATTACTACTGTGGTCTAAACCACTGAGCCTAAGGTCAGTGGTTTGAATCCCCGCAACGGGGTGAGCTCCTGTTGTTCAGTACCTGCTCCTGCCAACCTAGCAGTTCGAAAGCACATCAAAGTGAAAGTAGATAAATAGGTACTGCTCTGGCAGGAAGGTAAACGGCATTTCCGTGCGCTGTTCTGGTTTGCCAGAAGTGGCTTAGTCATGCTGGCCGTATGACCCGGAAGCTGTCAGTGGACAAACGCCGGCTCCCTCGGCCTATAGAGCGAGATGAACACCGCAACCCCAGAGTCGTCTGCGACTGGACCTAACGGTCAGGGGTACCTTTACCTTTTTAATTTGCATATTAATTCAAAATCTCAGAAATTTTCTGTTCCAAGGATATAACACAGTTGCTAGCAACACTGATTTTTAGGCTGTAGTTATACAAACAATTGAATGCATGTAAGATGCTTTTCTCAATAAGCAGCTCCTGTCTGTTCTACGTGGTACTGCACATTATTTCTGTGAAACATTTCAAGTGAACATGAACACTTTATATTTCGGTTATAGTTTATGACATTTAAGAGAATCGGTTTTTTTAAAAATGGAGCAGCAATATTGAGGCAATATTGCATCATGTGCCACATTGCAGTTCAGCCAGCCATATCTATATTTCTGTTCAGGTCATACAAAACACTTATTTTCTTTCGGCAACCAGATCACATTAATAGCCAAGGATTACAGTTTTAATTTAAAAAATGAAAACAAATGTTACTGCATATTAGTAACAACTTTCCCCCCCTTTCCAACAGGGATCTGAACTTTTCCATTTCAGGGTATCAACTATTCCTGGAGTCTCCTTTTGTAACTTATTTGACGAATTTCAGGTATTGTCATTGGCTCATTTTAAAAACAACACACAAATTACACCATACTATAGGCTGAATTAACAAACATAAAATAGGATACAAGATTGTACAAAATGTTCCCACATATTTAGCCCTTACTTCAGCACATTCCCAGAGAACAGCAGGAATTAGCGGGTGCAAGGGGGACTGGACTGGAGAAGGACACTTTAGGGAAACGCACAGAAGTGGGATCTAAAGCAGACTGGAGCTTTTACATATATATATAGCCTCATACAGGGTGTGTCTTTTAAAAGAGGCCCCGTGGAACATGTGTACTCTGTATCCACGGGGCCTTTTTTAAAGGACTCATCCTGTATATATGAATGACTTTCTGGATGCCAAGGCCCAGAACTGAGGCAAGTACTCTTTAGTGAGAGAAGCCCAGCAGATATTTAAATAGCACAACTGTGACTTCGGTCATTGACTAAAAACACTGCAAGGCAGGAGTAGCCTCTAAGCTCACAAAGCAATAGCTTTGAATGGTGCCTGAAGATTTTGCTTTGTCACTTCTGTTGTACAAGCTCTAGAAACTTAATTGTGTGTGGCTTTTTTTAATTAAAGTTCAGAGTTTGGGCCATGTGCTGGCTCTGGCACAGCAATATGCCCCCTGCCCTCTTGGCAGGCCTGCCAGTACCAAACATATGACCATGGAAAGGCTACCACCTCAAACAAAAGTTGATAGAGTCACTTGGATAATCTGGGCCAGGTTAACTTTCTGCTCCAGCCTTTCCAATTTAATGCCTTCCAAGTGATTTGGGACTGCAAAGGGCTAATGGGGATGGGAGTCCCAAATGTCTGGGAAGGCTAGTCTGCTCTGGCTGGCAGCACCTCTCCAATATTTCAGGGAGAGTTCCTTCCTAGCCATGCTACCCCAAATCTTTCTGAAGTAGAAATAGTAGTAGTAACTGAACCTTTGGCCTTTTGTAAGCAAAATGTGCTTTACCACTGAACTGTGAGCCTTCCCTCATAGAACTGATTGTCTGAGAATACAAGGAAAAACCTATGCTTAACAAAGAGCCATACTTTCTTAGCCCATACTTTTCTGGGTATTTTATTTTACGAGGTGCAATATAATACAGTATCTTGCAACAAACCACATGCAATGCTTACCAAATTGCTTTCCCTATAAACTCAGATGACTACTTCTCTTCCCCCACCACTTAGATTTGCATATGCCAGCTTTCGCTATCACTTAGACCAGTTTCACTATCTTGTTGTCAACAGGGTGAACAATAGTCAATTTAAAGGGAAGTGACTGTTGGAATTACAATATTTTCTGTTGCAGATTTATATTGATGATTCTCCACTGGCATTCCCAGGAAACTCTCTTATCACTTCAATGACGACTATTTTAATGGGAGGCATTATTTTTGTGGCATATATTCTGTATGTATTTGAAATTGAGATAAGGAACTTCTTAAAAAGGAAACTAAGAAGAAATAAAGTGGCATCAAAACCCCCACCCAAGAGAGCTTCAGTAAATTCTGGTGATTCTGCAGGAAGTTGACTGGCAATAGTAATAACGTTATAATAATGTGTTGGTTTTTAAGACCCCCTGTTGCTTTTATCAGTAACTATGTTCCACAAATGTTAATGGTATTTTTTTTGAACGAACATATGTACAACTATTTCATCTTTAGCTGTAGTCTTTCTGTTTAGAAAAAATATTTTTGAAAATATGTGAGGAATTTTCACTTGTTGTTCCTTAGGATGAAACGCATTTAGTAGCTGCTTGTCCTGAATTTTACTGAAGTTTATTGGGCAAGATTCCCCCCCCCCTCCGAAAATGTCACTGAAGCAGTATACAATAAAATAGTTCATATATTTAAAATACACTGCATTGCTAAATGTGTCTACTTACGCCTCTGTTTATTTTAATGTACAGGTTATTTCTGGAACTCTCTAGCTTTCTCCATAATCCAGCACATGTTTGCAATTTGGTCTCTGGTTCCTCTGCCCCTTTGAAATCCAGCTTGCACTTCTGGGAGTTCTCGGTCCACATACTGCTTAAGCCTGTCTTGTAGAATTTTAAGCATAACCTTGCTAATGTGTGAAATGAGTGCAATTGTGTGGTAGTTGGAGCATTCTTTGGCACTGCCCTTCTTTGGGATTCGGATGTAGACTGATCTTCTCCAATCCTCTGGCCACTGCTGAGTTTTCCAGCATATTGAGTGTAGCACCTTAACAGCATCATCTTTTAAATTTTTAAGTAGTGCAGCTGGAATATCATCACTTCCACTGGCCTTGTTATTAGCAGTCCTTTCTAAGGCCCATTTGACTTCACTCTCCAGGATGTCTGGCTCAAGGTCAGCAACCAGACTGCCTGGGGTGTATGAGACATCCATATCTTTCTGGTATAATTCTTCTGTGTATTCTTGCCACCTCTTCTTGATGTCTTGTGCTTCTGTTAGGTCCTTATCACTTTTGTCCTTTATTATGGTAATCTTTGTACAAAATGTTCCTTTCATATCTCCCATTTTCTTGAACAGATCTCTGGTTTTTACCATTCTATGGTTTTCCTCTATTTCTTTGCATTGCTCGTTTAAGAAGGCCCTCTTGTCTCTCCTTGCTATTTTTCAGAAATCTGCATTCAATTTCCTGTATCCTTCACTATCTCCCTCGTATTTTGCTTGCCTTCTCTCCCCCGCTATTTGTAAGGCCTCGTTGGACAGCCACTTTGCTTTCTTGCATTTCCTTTTCATTGGGATGGTTTTCATTGCTGCCTCCTGTATAATGTTGCGAGCCTCCATCCATAGTTCTTCAGGCACTCTGTCCACTAAATCTAAATCCTTAAACCTGTTCCTCACTTCCACTGTGTATTCATAAGGGATTTGATTTAGATTGTATCTTACTGGCCCCGTGGTTTTTCCTACTTTCTTCAGTTTAAGCTTGAATTTTGCTATAAGAAGCCGATGATCTGAGCCACAGTCAGCTCCAGGTCTTCTTTTTGCTGACTGTATAGAGCTTCTCCATCTTTGGCTGCAGAGAATATAATCAATCTGATTTTGATGCTGCCCATCTGGTGATGTCCATGTGATGTCTCTTGTGTTGTTGGAAAAGAGTGTTTGTGATGACCAGCTTGTTCTCTTGACAGAACTCTATTAGACTTTGCCCTGCTTCATTTTGAACTCCAAGGCCAAACTTGCCAGTTGTTCCTTTTAACTCTTGACTCCCTACTTTAGCATTCCAATCCCCTATAATGAGAAGAACATCCTTCTTTGGTGTCATTTCTAGAAGGTGTTGTAAGTCTTCATAGAATTGGTCAATTTTAGTTTCTTCAGGTCTGAAGCTCAACATCAAAAAAACCGAAGATCATGGCCACTGGGCCCATCGCCTCCTGGCAAATAGAAGGGGAAGAAATGGAGGCAGTGAGAGATTTTACTTTCTTTCTTGGGCTCCATGATCACTGCAAATGGTGACAGCAGCCACGAAATTAAAAGACGCCTGCTTCTTGGGAGAAAAGCAATGACAAACCTAGACAGCATCTTAAAAAGTAGAGACATCACCTTGCCAACAAAGGTCCGTATAGTAAAAGCTATGGTTTTCCCAGTAGTAATGTATGGAAGTGAGAGCTGGACCATAAAGAAGGCTGATCGCCAATGAATTGATGCTGTAGTGGTTGGGAGTTACTCGTGCGTAATCCTGCTCCGTTTGAGCATCGGATTGCCTGGTTAAACTCTCCGGACTACACAGCCCATATTAGCGTGGCTGCCCTTAGTCACTCGTAGAATCTGTCTGTGGGCGTTTCTTAAAGCGTTGCCAACATAAGAGTTGTTTGACGCCCAATCGTTTCCGCCTCTCACTGCGCGGGAGTCTCCTGCGCAGGGTGGGCGTTGGCAGTGGGGTGCTTGGGCTCTCCTCGCTAACTTCCAACGAAGAGTCCTGGAGCCCCTGCACCTCCCTGTCCCGTTGCTCTCCTGAATCCCTGGTGTTACACTCATTCTCTTCCCCTTCTTCTCGGCTGAGTCTCCCTCTAGCGCTTGGACCTTCCCCTGCAGAATCAGAGACCCTCTCCTTCTCCCGTGCCTCTGATGGCAGTTCCCTGACATCCACCTCCCTCCCAGGGCCCCCTTCGCTCCCCCTCCGACCCGGGGGCTCTATTGCAGCCTCTTCTCTGGTCGGCGAGCCAAGGAAACCCCTGAAAGAGCTGTCCTCATCTGTGGGTGTGAACACCTCTTCCCACCTGCTAAGGTTCCCACCCAAGGAATGACTCTCCCAATCCGATTCTTCTTCGGATTCTGAGAACCCTTCGAAACTCTCTTCCTCCTCTGTGGTGCCGAACTGTTCTTCCCAGAATCGCCCTAAGGGCTTGGGTTTATCTGGGAACCGTCGGTGGAACACTTCCACCATATGCTCGTCGTCAACTGCCTCTGCTGGCACCCACGTGTTTTCCGACCAGGGCTCTCCTTCCCACGCTACCAAGTACTGCACCTGCCGCCCTCGCCACCTTGAATCCACTATCTCTGCGGCCGAGCTCTGGTGTTCCCTCTCTTCTACCTGTGGTTGTGGCAAGACTTCTACCTCCTGCCTCTCGAATTCCCGCCCCTCTCTGTGTGGTGAGAGCAAGGACCTGTGGAACACGGGATGTATTTTCATGTTGTTGGGCAACCTGAGCTTGAACGCCACTGGGTTTATCTGTTGTATAACTTCAAACGGGCCCAGTCTTCTGGGCTGCAACTTCTTGCACTCCCCTTAAAGGGTAACCCTTGAGTGGACAACCACACGCGATCCCCCACCCTAATGGTTTCCCCTTCCCTCCAGTGTTTATCCGCTTGCTTCTTGTAACTGGCTTTGGCCCTTTCTAGGTTCATCTTGAGCTGTTGATGTAACGCTTCCATTTCTTCCACAAACTGTTCAACTGCAGGCACACTCCAGCTCTGTTCCTCATTGCCCGGGAATGCCCTGGGATGACACCCATAATTGGCCAAGAAGGGGCTCATACCGGTGGACACATGTTCAGCATTATTGTACGCAAATTCTGCTAGCGCTAGTTTCTCTACCCAATCATTCTGCCTTTCGCTAACGTAGCAGCGTAAGTATTGCTGGAGTACACTGTTTGCCCTTTCCGCCTGCCCATTGGTTTCTGGGTGTCTCGCTGTCGAGAAGCTGACCTCGACTTGCAGCAGGCTTATGAGCTTCCTCCAGAATCGGGAAGTAAATTGTTTTCCGCGGTCAGATAAAACCCTCAAGGGGGCGCCATGCAGCCTGAAAATGTGCTCTACAAACAACCGTGCCGTTTCTTCCGCCGTCACCGCATGGGAGCAGGCGATAAAGTGGCACATTTTGGTTAGCAAGTCGACTACTACCATCACTGCTGTTTCCCCCCTTGATTTGGGCAAATCCGTCATGAAATCAATTGACACCACCTCCCAGGGTTTGTTTGGCGTGGGTAAGGGTTCCAGCAAACCTGCTGGCCTCGTGCGTTCCCCTTTGGCCCTCTGGCAGCGGTCACACCCTCTTACATATTCGCGTACATCTTCCCTCACCCGTGGCCACCAAAATTGTCGGGTCACCAGCATCATGGTTTTGTGTTGCCCAAAATGCCCCGCTGTGGGGGGTGTCATGTAGTTGTTTGAGTACCCTTCTTCTTAGCGCCTCCCCCGGTACGTACATCGCCCCCCTGTAGTACAACACCCCTTCCTTCACTTCAAACCCCTCTGGTGCTCCCCTCCCCTCTTGGAGTTCCCTGATTTTGGTCCGGGCGAATTCATCGTCCCTAGTGAGTCCTGCCAGTTCTCTCGTGCCCACTAGAGTACCCCCACACACCCATCGGTCCTCAGGTATGACGTGGCGGGTCTCCGGCGGCCCCTCTCCTTCGAAGTACTCTGGTTTCCGCGAGAGAGCGTCTGCTCTCACGTTTTGCTCGCCGGGCACATACTGGATTTCGAAGGAAAACTTGGAAAACTCCTGCGTCCAGCGAATCTGTCTCTGGTTGAGCACCCGTGCTGTCCGCCAATATTCCAAGTTCTTGTGATCTGTGCAGACCTGGATCTTATGCTGCGCCCCTATCAGCAGATGGCGCCACCGACAAAAGGTGGCGTAAATTGCTAGCAGTTCTCGGTCGTACACGGTGTAGTTTTGTTCCGACTTGCTCAGCTTCCTCGAGAAAAAGGCGCACGGTTTCCATTCTTGCTGGTTCAGTCCTGGCTGCAACAGAACCGACCCGATGGCTCTGTCTGACGCGTCCGTCTCTACCCTACCGTCTCTACCCTCATTGGTTTCTCCAAATCCACATGTAGTAATTGGTGAATTTTTTTCCCTTCCTCACTCTCGTCAGAATGTCATCAATTCTGGGCATCGGGAAAGTCACAGGTTCTGACACCAAATTTACCCCCCTAAAGTCCACGACCAGCCTCGGTTTATCAGTGTCCTTTTTGTCCACAAAAAATACTGGACTGCCCCCCACTGCCTTTGACTCTCTTATAAACCCTCTCTTTAGGTTCTTGTCGATAAAGTCCCGTAACTCCTTCATCTCTCTGTCTGACATGGCATACAGCTTACCCACCGGCAGCTGCGCCCCAGGGAGCAAATTGATCTGGCAATCGAATGGCCTGTGGGGTGGCAGTCTATCTGCCTCCTTTTCACTAAAAACCTCCTTCAGATCAGCATATTGCGGTGGCACCTTCCCTTTACCCTCCACTGCAGTGCTTGCCACTCTGGCTACGCTCATCCTTGGCGTTTCCCCTCCTAGGCAGTGCCGCAGGCAGTAGTCAGACCCAAAGCTGACAGTCCTCTGATGCCACGCCACCACGTGTTGCGCTACGCCATGGGATCATGTTGCGCTAACCAGCTCATCCCCAATATTATTGCGGGACCCGCTAATGAGGCAACGTGGAAGGCGATTGTCTCTGAGTGCCTAGACACTCTCATTCTCATCAGTGGGGTCTGGTGGGTGACTTCCCCCCCAATCAGCTCCCTCCCATCAATGGTGGTGACTTGCAGAGGTGCATCCAGAGGTAGCAGGTGAAGCTGATGCTCTAAGGCAAAGTCCCTGCTAAAGAAATTGCATGAGCTTCCTGAGTCCAGCATACCTTGAACCTTCACTGGGTGCCCATTTGGGAGTTCAAGCACCACCTCAATGGCAATTGCTGCTCTTGGAGAATCTGGTTTGGGCACATTCATTGGTTGTTGGCTCGGCTGCTGTGCCCGCTGATTGGCAGCCAAGCGTTTCCGTTTCCCTGCTCCGGGGTCTGGGGGTTCCTCCTCCTCGCCCCCCACGGCCCCCACCATTCCTTGCCAGGCCTTTCTTTGTGGGCAGACTCTGGCAAAATGTCCTGGCTTTTGGCAAAGGAAACATTTCTTGGTCGTTTTTACATCCTTTCCCTCCTTTTTGCGACTCTCGCTGGCGTTTGAAACTTCCTGGGCGCGCGCACCGCCTATTTCCATTGGCTCCGCCGGCGGGGAAGGCTGCCTAGGAATTCTAGGAATGCGGTAGTCATGACAACGCTGCTCTCTCCCTTCCCGCCTCTATTGAGCCCGCGCTTCCTGTCTTACTCCAATCGCAAGGGCTGCCTTGGTCAGCTGGTCCATAGACTGTGGGCGGGGTGCGCGCGAAAGCTCATCTTTGACCGTTGGTGACAACCCCTCCTCAAATAGCATTTGTATGGGTTCCGAGTCCAGCTGCCACCCCAGACGATGAACAATCATGGCAAAACGTGACCAATAGTCTCTAACTGACCCTTCTCCCTGCTTACAGCTTAGCAGTCCCCGTTTGGTCACACTCTGTTGCACATCGCTACTGAACATAGCGTCCATCGCCTGAAAGAATTTCGATAGATCCTCCATGGCGTCATTCTGCGTCGCCATAAGCGGTCGAATCCACTCCCTCGCCCCGTCCTGCAAGTGCCCCACAATATAAGCAACTTTGGCTGCGTCATTTTCAAAGTCATTTTTCTGCAGCTTTAAGGCATATTCTATTTCTGTTCTAAACGCCCCATACTCTTGAGGCTTTCCCCCAAACTTGTGCACCAGTCCCGGTACCTTCCTTGCTATGGGGGTGGGTTTCCCCTGAGCATCCAGCGACCGTCGTTCGTCCAGCCTCGCCATCAGGATGGCTATGTGCTCTTCCAAATCGCGGTTTCTCTCCTCCAGCGATTGGCCTCCAGCCGCCCCTCGCGTGGCTCCTGCTCCTCCGGTCTTACTCATGATGCCCCCTTCTGCTTGTTGCACACGAGCAACTTTCAGGGACAGACAGATTGCTGTAGTGGTTGGGAGTTACTCGTGCGTAATCCTGCTCCGTTTGAGCATCGGATTGCCTGGTTAAACCCTCCGGACTACGCAGCCCATATTAGCGTGGCTGCCCTTAGTCACTTGTAGAATCTGTCTGTGGGCGTTTCTTAAAGCGTTGCCAACATAAGAGTTCTTTGACGCCCAATCGTTTCCGCCTCTCACTGCGCGGGAGTCTCCTGCGCAGGGTGGGCGTGGGCAGCGGGGTGCTTGGACTCTCCTCGCTAACTTCCAACGAAGAGTCCTGGAGCCCCTGCACCTCCCTGTCCCGTTGCTCTCCTGAATCCCTGTTGTTGCACTCATTCTCTTCCCCTTCTTCTCGGCTGAGTCTCCCTCTAGCGCTTGGACCTTCCCCTGCAGAATCAGAGACCCTCTCCTTGTCCCGTGCCTCTGATGGCAGTTCCCTGACAGATGCTTTTGAATTATGGTGCTGGAGGAGACTTTTGAGAGTCCCATGGACTGCAAGAAGATCAAACCTATCCATTCTAAAAGAAATCAGCCCTGAGTGCTCACTGGAAGGACAGATCGTGAAGTTGAGGCTACAATACTTTGGCCACCTCATGAGAAGAGAGGACTCCCTGGAAAAGACCCTGATGTTGGGAAAAATGGAGGGCACAAGGAGCAGCGGACGACAGAGGACGAGATGGTTGGATAGTGTTCTCGAGGCTACCAGCATGAGTTTGACTAAACTGTGGGAGGCAGTGGAAGACAGAGGTGCCTGGCGTTCAGGGGGTCACGAAGAGTCGGACACGACTAAACGACTAAACAACAACATTTCTGCAATACAATTTTATCCACTGGATCATGGTCATCAAAAGTTACAAATCCAAAGCCCCTCTTTTTACCAGATTGTCTGTCTGTAATTATTTCAATTGTGTCGATTTTTCCATATTCCAAGAAGTAGTCTCTAAGGTGATGTTCCTCAGTATCTTCTTTAATTCCACCAACTAACATTTTTTTCACAGTAACATGAACTCCAGGTTTTCCAGATTCCTCCCTGGCTACGGCTCTTTTCAGCTCAACTACTGTTCCATCAATGGAATGAGGTCTGGCAGCCAATTGCTGCATCAATTTCAGCCATGAAATGTGACAAAACCAAATTCTCGTTTGCTTGCAGGGTCTCTCATAACCACACAATCCGTTTACTTTCCCCATTGCTCATAGCAGTTTCTCAAACTTAAGCCACCAATGAATAGCTTGCGGAACTGCTCTTTTCCCCTCCAGTCACTCCCCCGATCTCCGCGAGGCATTTTTGGCTGGTTGAGGAAGCAAAAAGAAGCAAGGGAGGAGGAGAAAGATTCTTTAAATATATATATCGCTGAGGTCTTTTTTTCTGAAGCAATGGCTTAGCTTGAGGTGAGTCCCCCTCTGCAGGTGGGCCGGAAGCAGTAGCAATGGAAGTGTGTGAAGCGGCTAATGACCCTTTGCTTTCTCAGTGGGCATATTCTGACTCCATTCCCACTGGCACTTGGTTATGCTATTAGGGGGAGATATTCTATTATAGGATAATGGAAGTAGAAGATTCTGCGAGACCAAATAGGTTACTTACAGAACCACGCTCCGTACATTGTTTAGGGCGGAACACAAAGCCAAACACGACCATCTAGCGGCATATGTAAAAACAGCAGCCTTCAAAAATGGTGTTAGATAGAATATTATTATTATAATAATTATTCCTTATGGCACGTTAGTTGCTCTGTACCTTAAAAAAAACTTTCTGGGAGATTTACAAGATAAAATACTGCAGAAAGAAACAATTAAATAAGAACATATTAAAAATAGGAACGCGGGTGGCTCTGTGGTCTAAACCACAGACTCCAGGGCTTGCCGATCAGAAGGTCAGTGGTTTGAATCCCTGCGATGGGGTGAGCTCCCATTGTTCGGTCCCAGCTCTTGCCCACCAGCAATTCGAAAGCATGTCAAAGTGCAAGTATACAAATGGGTACCACTCCGGCGGGATGGTAAACGGCGTTTCCATGCACTGCTCCAGTTTGCCAGAAGCAGCTTAGTCGTGCTGGTCACATGACCCAGAAGCTGTCTGCAGTCAAACGCCGGCTCCCTCGGCCAGTAAAGTGAGATGAGCACCACAACCCCAGAGTCAGGGGTCAGGGGTATTAATAATGCAAAATATGTATGGTGGTTTTTCAACTAATTTTTCCTCAGAGTAGGCCTGGTGAAATTAATGAGCATGGCGGAGTTAGGTTCGTTAACTTAAATAGCTCTACTCTGAATAAAACTTAGTTGAGTAAAACCTAGTCTGAGTAAAACTTACCACCCCTAAAATGTTCACCCAGTAACACTGGAAATAAAATTGTAAGTATCATCATGCCATTATACAAAAGTGTGGTACAATCACACTCAGAATACTGTTTACAATTCCAGCACCACACTACAAAAAGGATAACATGGAGTTAGAGAAGATTGAGAGAAGGGCAACCAACATGACAAAAAGGTTTTTAGTTTAAAGAATAAGGTGACTAAGAGGGGACATGATAAAAGGATGGATTGAGGAATGTGTTTTGCTTCCTCTCTCATAGCGTTATGATTCATAGACATGCAATGGAGGTCAACACTGAAAGATTCAAGTCAGACAAAAGGGAGCATTTCTTCACACAATGCATAATGAAACTATGGAATACCTTCCCACAAGGCATTGCAACAGCCACCATCTTGGATGGCTCTAAAATACTAGGATTAGACAAATTCATGGAGGGTACGGCTGTCAATAGCTACTATTCATGATGGCTGTGTTCTGCTTCCAATATTAGGCGGGAATCAGAGTCATAGTGGGAAACTCAATGAAAATACCAACCCAGTGCGGCATCTTTAAAAAAGACAAATTTCATGCTAGGAACCATTAGGAAAGGAATTGGGAATAAAAACTGCTGATAGCATAATGCTGTCATATAAATCCATGATGCGACTGCATTTGGAGTACTGTGTTACAGAATGAGCTCTTCCCTCCCCCAGTTGAGTTCTCAGGTTTTTCTGAGAGGAAATATCTGCTAATCCAGTGTACAGATACAGCCAGAGAGTGCTTTTTTGGCAGTATGAATGCTGCCCTCTAGTGTCCCTCAAGTAAGTCATTTCTGCACAGCTGGTTTTTATATAATTTTTTGTTGTCGAGAGCTGGGCATAGGCAGTAGCAGAACTCTCTTCTCCTGAAGTGCAGGAAATGTTGTGCTTTGCTGCCACAAAGTGTCTGTTGTAGAGAACAGCAATGCTGAGGAGCGCGCACACACACATCCACACACCTGTTCAGCTAGCTGGGATCATGAATGCATTGAAATCTGTGTCACCTGTGCTCTCCAACTTTTTTTGTCCTAGTGACTTAAATGTGAGTTTTACAGCAAACAGTGAGGCGTCTGGTTCTCCCTTCATTAAGAGGGTGTTGGGGATGGGCTACTGGCAGTGAAGTAGGAAGGGGTGCAGGCCGCCCCAGGTGTTATCCCTGAGGGAGGTGACAAAAAGCCAGCTGAACTCTTCTTGACACGGTCTCGTTTGAGGCAAAGGAGGCGTCCAGGGCGGTGGTGGGGTGGGCAAGGTCTGGGCACGGTGTGTTTGTGTGTTTGCACACGATTACCTCAAGGAACTGAGCGGGGTTGAGTTACATCGCGTCCCCTTCCCACCTCTGTGGCCGGGGCCGGGCGCATGTGCTCTCCCTGCCTGTCCATGTCCCGCCCTCGCCTCAGGTGCTTTGTGTGTGTCTGTATGGCCGCGGTTGAAGCTGTGCTGCTCACGGGGCAAGGCAGGGTCTCTCTGGGGCTGACACGGACTCCCAAAAAGGGTGCGGAGGCGGGAGAGGCTGCGGTCGCCTGCTGTCACCTTTCATTTGAGGGCCAGGGCTGCACGTTTGGGTTTCTTTTCCTGTGTAATGGGCTGTGTTTTTGAAGTTGAGAATAAATTAACAGGGCGACTCTTTCCTCCTCTCTCTCTCTCTCTCTCTCTCTCTCTCTGCACCCCCTCCCACCTTTCCACATCTCCACGCTTAACTGTTTCCTGCCTCACTTTAAATCCTTTCTCATGTGGAAAGACACCTTTGGGAAGCGATTTTGCCCTTTCGGCTCCTTTCCCCTAGAATTATAGTATTGTAGAGTTCAAAAGGACCCTGGCTGAGGATCATCTAGTCCAAACCTCTGCAATGCAGGAATATGCAGCTGTTGTATTTTTTTTTACATTTGCTCTCAGCCCTCGTTTGCCCTCCTCCTGCTATGTAAATTTACATATCTCTCTCACACCCACCCACCCACCCACCATTGCCTTGGATGCTACTCCTACTCAGAGTAGACTCATTGAAATGAATTAAAAATCCAAACATTAATTTCAAAGGGTCTGCCCTAAGTAGGATTTAGTTGGATGTAGCCTGTTATTATGACCAAAGTATCTTAATCAAAAAGATCTGCACAAACCAGTTTATCTGAGTGCACTATTCTCAGGGTGGGGGGACTCATTTATTTATAATTACTTAATCATATGGGACTAAATTGCATTATGTTGTAAGGACCTTTCATAAAATCTTAGAATTGTAAAGTTGAAAGGGACCCCAAGGGCCATTAAGTTCAACCCACTGCAATTCAGGAATCCCAACTAAAGCATCCATGACAGATGGCCATCCAACCTCCGATTACAAACCTCCAAGGAAGGAGAGTGCAAAACCTCCCAAGGAAGTCTGTTGCACTGTTGAGGGGCTCTTGCTGTCAGAAAAGTTCATCCTGAATCTCCTCTCATGTACCTTGAAGCCGTTGTTTTGTGTCCTACCCTCCAGAGCGGGAGAAAACAAGCTTGTTCCATCTTCCATGTGACAACCCTTCAAATATTTGAAGATGGCTGTCATATCTCCTCTCTTTTTCTTAAAAAAAAATAAATTATTAACTGACCAATCAAATCAAATCACATCACATAAATTCTGAATTACAAAGCCAAATTTTAATTTTTTTGTTGGGGGGACCCATATTTCAAGTTCCGAAGGGGATTCCAATCATCTTCTTGCTGCTGTGTTAATATCCACAAATCTGTCCAAATAATGTTCATAATTCTATCCAGTCCTATCTTGCTGTTCTCACATCTCATCTTGTTCGTATATTTTTCTTTTTTTCTTTATGATCTCTTCTGATAATCTCCTTAAGCAGGTAAACACCAGTTATAATCCTGTGTGAATTTTCCAATTGTCCAATCCATCATGTTGAGATGGTTTCCATATATCATCACTTTCATAAATAAAAGCACTCTTTCCATCATCAGTCTCGCAAATCTGTCGCCTTCTTTAGTCTCTCTGAGGAGGCTCACTCATAATATGAAAACAAATCTATTCCTCCTCCCAGACATGTGTCTTTCGACAGAACTTGCCAAAATGGCGACACTATTTTTTGCTGCGTCATTCCAAAGCTCTTATACTTTCCACGGTCTCCTTAAAACATGCTTTGGTTAGAAAATTATCTCCATACAGTCTTAAATCCTCAGCTTGTCATTTAAACGGCATTTCTGACTTGTGACGTGTGTGTGGGGGGGGGGATTCTTGGTTAATCACATAGAGAGAAAAAAGGAAAGTCCCCCCCCCATCCAGTCCCGTTGCCTAACATACCGAGCCTTGGTGTGTCTTCTCATGATTTATTTCTGTTCCTCCGGCCTGTCTTGTTTCTCAGAGATCTCTTCGGTTAGCAGTCTTTACTCCCCATTCTTCCTTGAAATATATGCATTAGCTTCCTCCTAATTGTTTCTTTTGAAGTTGCTGCAGCTAGAGGCGCGAATCAGAGACAGCGTCCAGGAGCGCCGAAGTCCGCACAAGGGCTTTCTGCCTAGTGCCCCCACCCCTTCAAATTCGGGGGTGGTATAGGGCACAGCAGGCAAGGGCAGTCCCCCCCCACACGCTTGGGGGGGTGGGAGGCTGTTTACTCCCATCACAGCCTCTTAATTACCTCGTGTGGGTCGGAGAGATGTTATTGTCAGCCATCTTCCGATGCGCCCCTCGTGGCCCCCCCCGGGCTGTCATATCTCCTCTCAGTCTCCCCGTTTCCAGGCTAAACATACCCAGCTCCTTCAAGCACTCCTCATAAGGCTTGCTTTCCAGACCCTTGATCATCTTGGTTGCCCTCCTCTGCACACCTTCCAGCTTGTCAATGTCCTTCTTAAATTGTGGTGCCCAGAACTGGACACACAATTCCAGGTGTGGTCTGACCAAGGCAGAGTAGAGTGGTACTTGATCTAGAGACTAGACTTCTTTTGCTGCAGCTTCACATTGTTGACTCATATTGTGGTCTACTAAAACTCCTAGATCTGTTAACATATACTGCTGGTAAACCAAGTAATCCCCATCTTGGTGCAGCTGGTTATTCTTGCCTAAGTGTAGAACCTTCCAGGCTGAAAGGGACTAGTGGGACTTAGAAGAACAGAAAGGAAAATCCCTTCTGATGGGTTCCAGCGTCACTTGCTGCAATTTGGGGATTTCTTAAAACATGGAATTTTGTAAAGCACTTATCTAGATTAGGGAAGGTTTAAGAAGGCAGTGCTCATCTGACCACACCATCCATAGGCACCAACTCCCTATGGCTGAGGAGACCTCAGACCATCCCGCCCCCTGCAAAACTGGGATGGGGCTAAGCCCACCCACAGGGCCAGATCTCGCTGTGGCGGGCCTCGCAGGTCCTTCCCAAGCCTGCGATGAGCCCCATTGGACTTTCCCATGCCTGCGGCAGGCTGCGAAAAGGCCCAATGGGGCTTGTTGCGGGCACAGAGGGGCACCTATGACACCACCTAAATCAACTGTCTCCTGCTTTAACAATAAAGAATCTATCTATCTATCTTTGGGTGCTTTTGCTGGGCATGAACTCAGTGACCGTGCCGGGCAGCAAAAACCTTATCTACACCGCTAGGATTTGCTGAAACAAATTTGGAAATTGGGATGTAGAAAGGGGAGGTATGGGGAAGTCGGTGAAGTAAGGTTTAAGAAAAAAGGTTATGAAACTATACATGTTTGTTTGTGTGCTTGTTTGTTTGTGTTGTGTATTGTTTGTGTTTATAAAAACTGTGAAAAACCAATAAAATTTTATATATATATATATATAAACCTTATCTACACCACTGATGTAAGTATCTAATTTTCCTTCTTTTAATAATTTCAATGGGGGGGCGGGGTTGACAATAAATTTTCCGCACTGGTGAATTCACCTGACCTTCCTACGCCACTGGCTAATGGCAGGCTGAGTTTTGGGTGCCTGTAGCAGGTCACCATTGCATTACAACCATCGTGTCCTAGCTGAAAGGAGCCCTAGGGAACTACATTTCCCAGGCTCCCTGCTACTGCAGATGTTGCTGTTCATGGGTGGTAGGTAGAGGCTCGAGAGAGAGCCGAAGCAAGACAAAGTCAGACATTGTTGCTGTTGCTGCATGCTGCTCCTGTCCCACCAGAAAAAAATGACATAGAAGTGCCTCCTCCTGCTGCCTTTTCTCACTGGAAGACACCTCTGTTGTCATAGTTAATGCAGAATCATGTCTGGTGAACCTGCTTTATACTATTGTTATGTTGTTGTTTGCAAACTGAAACGCCCACAAAACGGATTAAAGTATTCTAATTTTTTTTAAGAGAATTGCTAATGGAAACGATTCATTTTTATGACTAAGAAGATATTCAGCTAAGACAAGTTATTCAGAGACCTGAGTTTTTTCTTCCATTTGCTTCCATCTTTTATCAGCTTCCCTTCTGCCCTAGATGGAGCTCTAACTGGGTGGTTGAAGATATCCTTGTGGCATTCACTTTAGTCTCGCAACTGTGGGGTTTTTTATTTTTAATTTGAAAGACTCCCACTTCATATAGCTGCATCCTATGTGGTTCTAGCAACAGATGAGCTGAGGAAATTAACATGGAGGACAGGCCTCCTGTGTAGTTTTTGTATCGGAGCCACTGACCCTCATTTTTATGTGAGGACTACGGGAAGATTTCCACATAGCCTGTTCCTGCCACATAATTTTAAATTCTGAAAATCTATCCCCACAAGCATTTCTGAAGCTGGATCAGTTTATGAGTCCTGTTGCTATTAGGAGTCACTGGGACGGAACTTGAACTCTTCCAACTGTCACCCTGTGGAACCCAAGATAAAAGCAAACAGTTGGCTGGCTCTCTTGGAAGTCGCAAAGATGGCTCAGCAAAACTGACACAGCCTCGGCAAAGAAGGCATGTGAGAACCTTCCCTGAAGCAAGGACAGTTGAAATTCTTTCCCTTTTAGAGTTAGAGCAGCCATTATCTAAACAAGGGCAGGGGGTGGAGTAGCAGGGATTGTAAAGCCTCATATATTTTGTTCTGTTTGCATGGAGAGCTTTCTGTGGATTTTTTTTGAGAAAAACAGAGGGATTGGGCATCTTTAAATTTGTCATTTACTGGCCTTCTAATCAAATCATATAAAACTGGAAATGGGTGACCTCTCCAAAGTTGTGCTGGTGATATGAAGCTTTGGGTCACCCCAAATCATACATTATCATCTTCAGGAGACTGCCTTCTACAAGACAGCATGCAGTTACAATTGGCCCAATGATTTTGTTTTGCTGGATTTTTCTTTTGCTGCATTCCATTGGGGAGTATTACTGTATTTGCATGTATCTGACTCTCATTTGTAATGTTTTACCTGGATTTTTAGTAATGCTCTATTTAAGACAAAAAAACTACTTAGAGATTACTTTTAAAATGTGAAGTGGTTTAATTTGGGCACAAGATAATGCCAAGTATGGCACCCCCATCTCAATAATAGGCAATGTAGCAATTCATTAATCTGCTGAAGAAAGTATTCACATTTTTCTGTTTAATGATAATAATGATATAATTATTTACATTAATTACATTATATTATATTATATTATATTATATTATATTATATTATATTATATTATATTAATGATATAATTATAATTACAAGTTGCCAATATGGTGTAGTGGTTAGAATGCTTTATAATATTATTAACATTGTAGGAAGGACAAAGAGACTCTTTTGCATATATTGGGAGTATTAAATAGATCTTTGGTATTACTTTGGTTTTATCATTATGCTTGAGGCTTTCAAATGAGTTTTTTTCTTAATGTGAATACCCACATTTAGCTTTCTGTTGTTCTACCATATATCTCTCTTGAAAAAACAGAAGTAATGGGGGTATCTATGATTGAGTATTATTGTTTCCTGCTCATAAGAAATAATTTGATCCTGCACATACCAGTTGCTTATAGTCTGCATCTGGGGTGGGAACTAAATCTTCTTTCTGCCATAGGTGAACCCAGTGTTTGGAACAGGGAGCAGGTTTCAGCTTGCAGTTTCCATAGCACCTAAGGGGACTCTTTGATGACCAAGCATGTTGCTCTTATCTGCATCCTTGTTGTCTTCCTTGGTCACTGTGCATATTATGTGATTACTGGGGGGACCAGCTTTATATATAGCTTTATATATAGCTTTGAATTAAATGCACATTTATATTATTTTTACAATTACAGATGGCGCTGTTGCAGCTTTATCTTGTGCTTGCAGCTGTTCTACAACTTTCATCAGGACTTAGCTACAATGTAAATGGTAAGTTGTGTTTTACTTTATTTCGCCTTCCTATTCTTGCATATGGGTTGGTTGGTTGGTTGGTTGGTTGGTTGGTTGGTTGGTTAGTTGTGCACTGAACCCTGCAGCCATGCATTTGCATGTGCTGTGATTTGCAAAGGACTCCATAAAGATCAGAACTTTATTTTGTCCGAGTGATGTATCACTATAGGGCCCACCTTTAAAAGGGAAATGTGTGCACACAGTTTGGGGAACTGAATCCAATTTTATATATATATATCAGGTTCAAGAAGCTTCTTTAAAAAACCCCACCATATTAGAGAGCAAGAGATATTTGCTAATGATGTTGAATGTGTGTTGTCTAGGAGTCAAATGAGCCACAGTGAGAGCTTGGGAAGATACTGACTGAAGCACAAAGGTTAATTTGGTTGTCCAAACCCATGCGGTCTTGCCTTGGTTTAAAGATTGCCATAAATATATTATTTATTTTCTTATTGCCCACCCTAAACCCCATGTCTCCCAGTAAAAGTTCCTTCCTGAGACTGCTAATAATATCAAATGTTGTTGATGTGATTATTACTACTGTATTTTTTTATTTATAACTCACAAAAGCCAATGCAATCTATTTCAGTCCCCAATTTCATTTTTGATTTGAGTTTCAGGATATTCTAGTTCTGTAATATCATCTTTGAATATATTAGTGTTCAATATATCTTTTTTCCTCACTCAGTGATGGCCAATTCGAGTTTTTCTTGCTACACAGGAGATGAGCGGAATATGTCATCTAAGGCAATTAAACTGTTTCTTTCAGATAAAAGTTTGGTAAGTCTCCAGCAATGTATTTCCAGTTGCAATAGAATGGGGAGTAGCTCAGCAAATAATGCATTTGTATTATGGCAGTGGGGAATAACCTGCCGATACACCATTCTTTGGCTCAGCAGAATTAGCTAATCAATTCTTTTAGTTATTTCCCTCCCCCCCCTCCAAATTTAGGGAAAGGGAAGGGAAGGAGAAAGTAATTAAAATAAGGGCATGGTACTATTTTATAAATGAATACCAACAACAGTAAGAAAGAACTCATCGTCAGTTCATATTATGGATACCGATAACCATTGGTGCATAAATCATAGAAGTTCATTTAAGTTCTCCTAAAGTCCAGATAGATATCCACACAAAGTTGATATCTAGATGACATACCATATTTTTTCGTCTATAAGACGCCCCTGTCTATTTTGGGGGCCTCAAAATTTAGAAGATAGGTGGGATTGAGCTTTTGGGGAGGATTATTTGGGGGGAATGCCAAAAATCGCTCACCTGCCAAAACGCAGCACACAACCGAGTGACGCAAACGGAAACCACCTATCAGCTTCCCGATTTCCGCCAGCGGTCACCAATCATGCTCCCGCTTGCTGCGACAAGAGCAGCTGTCTATTAGCTGCCGCAGCGGGAATCAGGAGGGCTAATGGTGGCGACCAGGCAGCTGTGATGCAAGCGGTTGTGTGCTGTGTTCCGGCAGGTGAGCGATTTTTGGGATCCCCCCCCCCCCACAATCAAGCAGCCAATGCCGAAAATTGCTCAGCTGCCACAATAAAGTGCAAGCCCGAGTTTTTAAGTGGCGATTGGCCACTTGATTGTTGGGGGGGCGGGGAGGAGATGCCAAAAATGGCTCACCTGTCGGAACGAAGTGTGAGCCTGAGATTGTAAGTAGCAATTGTAAGTGACACGAGCGGTTGTGTGCTGCGTTCAGGCGGGTGAGCGATTTCCGGCATCCCGCCCCCCAACAATCAAGCAGCCAATCGCCTCTTGCAATCTTGGGCTTGCACCAGAAAACCTTTCGCCCGTCCCTTCTCAGCATTACCTGTGTATAAGACAAGCCTAAATTTTGAACCTCATTTTTGGGTCAGAAAAGCTCGTCTTGTACACAGAAAAATGTGGTTTGTTTAAATGGATTGTTAGCTCTCATCACTAACTTAATCGGAAGCGGTTAGACTCAGAAGCTTAGCTAAATGGAGTGAAATATTATTGGTTATTCAGACTCCCTTTGGATCTAACAACACCATATGCGATTTAAAGAACTTTTATTTATTTATTGGCATCATAACAAAACATGGTATTGCAGTTTGTTTAAATAAACAATAAAAGGGTGTTCTAGCTTCTGAACTTGCTGCAGCTATAAATATAGCCAGGTAATTTCTTTTACATGCTGCAGTGCTAATGAGTCTGGAATCAGGATTCTCCCTTTCTTCCCTCCTGCCATATGGACAGCATTGAACTTCATGGAGCTACACCAGGGGTTGCCAACCTTTTGGAGGGGGGGGTAGTGGGCACATTTTGAATTTGAAGGAAGTGCTGTGAGTGCCAGTCACAAAATGGCTGCCATGGGGAGTGTGGCATAACACATCCTGGCTGCTGTGCGGGGCATGGAAAAAACACAAAATTAGTCACAGTACAGCCATTGCTGCTGCTCCCACCCGCTTCCTGAACAGCCTCCCCATGGTTGGCAAGCAAATAGGATGGACCAACAGGCAAGAAGGGAAACCATCCCTGCCAGTTTTTGCCCTGTGCAAATCCTTCAAAACCAACCAGATTCTGAGGGGGCATTTTTTCTCTTTTGAGATAAAACTTAAAATAAAAAGCCAGGGACCACCAGACCCTTGAAGAAAGACCCCTGTAGATGCTGGGTTAGCAGTTCCTGAGGTAACTGCAAAGAAAGACACCTAGAACAGGCGCCGGCTCCGCATTTATAGATCTATGCCTATGAAATAGACACAGTGGCCAAAACTGCCTCAGGATACTGTAATTTTCGCAGGAAGGGGCCTTGGGGTGCAACAGAAGATAAACTTAAACATTTTAGGCCTTGCCTGAAATAGTCTCTCCCCTCACAGGTCTTCCTCCAAGCACAGCTCCCTTATGAGGAGTCCCAGGGCTGGAGGGTGGGGCAAGGCAGGTGGAAGGAGGCCTGGCCTGATGAAGAAAGCCTTGCCAACACTGCCTCAGGATATTGGAGAAAGGAAGAGGAAGGATGGCAGGAAGGGGCCTTGGGGTGCAACAGAAGGACAAACTTAAACATTTTGGGCGTTTTGGCTCATTAAACCATCTATGGCCTTTTAAATGTGTCGGGGGGGGTCTATTGTGAGATTTTTTGCTATTATATTACGGTACATATTTTGTGCTTTTATATTGTAAACTGCCCTGTGATATTCAGGTATATTAATTTGTTAGATAATGATCATTTTCTCTACTTTAACCCTAAACTGCCTAATTCTCAGTGGCACTTGCCCATGCCAGCCAAAAGCAGGCAAAATCACCTGAGAGAGGGGGAGGGCAAGTTGTCCCTCCACAAAATGAGGATTTCTACCTTCCTTTCCTTTCTGGCTCCTTAAAGCCTTATTTATTGCAGCTTCCGCTTTTGAAATCAACAGTGCAGTTTGTTAGGTTGCCATTTAAAGTTTTAATAATTCCAGATGTTGTGGATATGTGCTTCGTATGTTAATCCTGGGTTTTTCCCCCCTTGTTAAAGATAGTCCGCTGTCATTTGTATAATATCAATAAGCCTGACACCCTGGAGAACAGACGGAAGAATCTAGTTCTTTTTACTTCAGCTGGTCTTGCTCCCAGCATCCAGATCTTCAACAGTACCTACTCCAAAGTCTTCTACTTCAAAATGACTCTGGTAAAGCATTGCGGAAGGGCTCATAGCACATCATTTACATGCAGAAGGTCCCAGGTTCACTCCCTGGCTCATAGCACAATGCAGAAGGTCCCAGGTTCACTCCCTGGCTATTTCCAGTTAAAAGGGATAAGGTAGCAGGTGGTCACCTCGTCCTGAACTCAGGACAGCCACTGTCATCGGATACTTATTAAACAATGCCATAACATTCGGCTGGAAACTTACAGTGGTCCAATGTGTAGCCCAAGGACTGCATGCAGTCCTCAAGACCTTTTTTGTTGGCCCTCAGCAACATTTGACGCCCTCTCAGCCCTCACACTGCCTTCCCAAAGCCAGCTAAGTGAGGTGCTGGGTTTGGGAAAGGAGGCGCAAAGGCTCTGCCAAGGTCCTAGAACCCTATTACCTCCTTCCTGAAGCTAGGAAAGCGCTAACCGCATCAAGGCAGTGTGTGGCCCACAGATTACATGGTCAGAGTACTCTTGCAGCCCAGTTGGTATAAAAGTTGGGCCGGCCTGAGCTAGATGGACAAGCAATCTGACTTGGTTTAAGGAAGGTTCCTGGGGTGGATCTATACTCATGGTTTTAAATGTTATTTGTAAGGGCTACCTGCAAAATTTCATGTTTGGATCTCAATGTTTTGTATATACATGTCTGCCATATTGGATTTTATTTAGGATAAATGGGTCTTTTGGGAGCAAAATGTAACGGGAACAAACAAGACTTCAAACTATAATATCAGTTAGTCCAAGCATTTCTTTAGAACATGGGTAGGCAAACTAAGGCCTGGGGGCCAGATCTGGCCCAATTACGTTCTAAATCCGGCCCGCAGACGGTCGAGGAATCAGCATCTTTTTACATGAGTAGAATGTGCCCTTTTATTTAAAATGCATCTCTGGGTTATTTGTGGGACCTGCCTGGTGTTTTTACATGAGTAGAATGTGTGCTTTTATTTAAAATGCATCTCTGAGTTATTTTTGGGGCATAGGAATTTGTTCATTTTTTTTCTTCAAAACATACCGTGTATTCTCAAATATAAGCCAACTTTTTCAGCACATTTTTTATGCTGAAAAAGCCTCCCTTGGCTTATACTCAAGTGAGGCGGGCGGTGGCAGAGAGATGAGCCTTTTCTCGTCACTTGTCCCTCTGCCACCGCCCATAAGCTATGAGACTATCAGCTACGAAAATTCATAATTGGAAAATCAGTCCGCACTTAAATGTATGTGACTCTTCAAGCATTTAAGACTAAAAATCTTGGGTTACCATCCTTTTTTTAAACAAAAGGGAGAAGGTGTGGATTCGTGGAGTATTAAAATCAACCGAGAAGAGTTAACATATAATACAGGTGAGAGATTTATAATTTCCATTTATTTATCCTCACTGGCTATTGATGCTTCCTTGTGTTGTTGCTGCTGTTTTTCTACTCACGTAAGGTGGTGCCATGTTTTTCATTTCAAAAGAAAATTTTTGCACAAAATCCTGCTAGCAGGGGAGAAATTTGACAACTTGGTAGTGAGCATTTGGCACAATCTCAAATGGTGCATAAGTAGTATACCAACTTCAGTGGAGAGAAAGCAAGTTTTGGGATAATGTATATTTGCACTTATTTTTGTAACTCACTCTATTTGGTGAAGGGTGTGTTCTAAGTCTGAATAGAAAAAAAGAGAAAAATAAATTGGCCAGAAAAAATATGCAGGAATGTTCATTACTAAGAATTCAGTTGAAGAGCAGTGCACCATCGTAGGCAACATTTGAGAAGAGCATGTAGTCATCATCAACTTTGGCGATCTCTCGTAGCCGAGTAATATTGACGTAAGCATACAGCAATATCCACTTGTGTCTATCTGCAAGTGGAATGGGTTTCCACTTGTGCAACAAGTCTTGCCCCCTGTGGACCCCTGAAATTTGCTCCAGAGGGTTTGGTCGTGGGGATTGCAAGAGGGAGGAGAAAAGGAAACCATGTTGTGTGAGCAAAGGCCTGTTTGCTTGACGTTGGATATCACCCATAATACTTGCGTACTTATATGACTAATCTGTCTCTGTCTTTCTTGTACATGCCACTGAAACAGATGTTAATCCAATTGAGGAATGGTTTGTAAAATTTAATATGCATCATGGTTTAAATATGTTCACTACTACGGGAACCTTGTTGGATATCGTACGAGGTACGTCATAGCTCATAGGGAGTGTTTGCGGTTTTGTAAGTAATTCTGGTCTATTGGAAATTAGCACGGACACTAAGTATAAAGTTTTCTGAATTTATTCATATGATATGGAAAGTTATATTTATATTCCGCTTTTTTGGCCCAAAGTCTCCAAAGCAGTAAACAACATTGATACATATGAATACAAAAGAATTGAATGATAAAACTGCAATACATCATCATCACAATAATAATAATTTATTATTAAAACCCCACCCATCTGTCTGGATTTCCCCAGCCACTCTGGGTGGCTCCCAACAGAATATTAAGAATACAATAAAACATAATGTGTCACACATTAAAAACTTCCCTGAAACAGGGCTGCCTTCAGATGTTTTCTAAATGTCAGGTAGTTGTTTATCTCTTTGACATCTGATGGGAGGGCCTTCCACAGGGAGGGCGCCACTACTGAAAGGCCCTCTGCCTTGTTCCATGTAACTTTGCTTCTCGCAGTGAGGGAACCACCAGAAGGCCCTCAGAGCTGGACCTTAGTGTCCAGGCTGAAAGATGGGGGTGGAGACACTACTTCAGGTATACTGGGCCGAGGCCATTTAGGGCTTTAAAGGTCAGCACCAACACTTTGAATTGTGCTTGGAAACATACTGGGAGCCAATGTAGGTCTTTCCGGACCGGCGTTATATGGTCTCAGCGGCCACTCCGAGTTGCCAGTCTAGCTGCAACATTCTGGATTAGTTGTAGTTTCTGGGTCACCTTCAAAGGTAGCTCCATGTAGAGCGCATTGCAGTAGTCCAAGCGGGAGATAACCAGAGCATGCATTACTCTGGCAAATGAGTCCATGGGCAGATAGGGTCTCAGCCTAGGTACCAGATGGAGCAGGTAGAAAGCTGCCCTGGACACAGAATTAACCTGCACCTCCATGGACATCTGTGAGTCCAAAATGACTCCCAGGCTGTGCCCCTGGTCCTTCAAGGGCACAGTTACCCCATTCAAAACCAGGGAGCCCTCCACACCTGCCCGTCCCCCCGAAACAGTAATTCTGTCTTGTCAGTTGAAACAAAATATCATACTGGCAGGATTTCCAATGGCCACCATCATGAAAAAAGAGAGTATCCCGTGTGTGTGTGTGTGTGTGTGTGTGTGTATTTTACTAAGAACAGGTCTAAGGAAGGTATTCGTTACTTGAAGTGGTCTCCTAGTACTCTTCAATTCCAGCAGACTTAGACAACCTCGTCTCTTCTGTATGCCTTCACCCACTTCTGTATTTCCCCCTACCTTCCACCACAGTGATGGCAGTCCCATTCCCACTCCACCTCCCACCCCAACCCTGGACCAGACTGATAACATCCCTTACTCACCTCCAAGGGTGTTCCCACAAATTTCAGAGATAGTCACATATTTCCTTCACTCAACTGTATTTTCTTTTTAAGTAAAAAGCAGAAAGAATTTTTGCTTTCTTAAATATTAGTGCTCTTTTGCAGATCCTCTTCTTCAGTGGTTTTGGTCCCTTGGTGAAAACGTGGAAGTTAATGATACATTGTCTAAAGTAGCCAATATCAAAATAGCAAAAACTCCTTGTGCAAGTGATGTAGCAATAATTGGTCTGATTTATACAACAAGAAAAATAGGTAAGTGTCTTGCATTTTTACATAATTAGCTGATCCACCAGCTTCATTTTCCAACTGGGTACAGTGGGATGTAAAAGTTTAAATAAAATAAGTGTACTTGTTTACTCAGAAGTAAGTCCCACTGTGTTGGCTAGGGCTTAATCCTATACCTGCTTGGGAATAAGTCTCATCAAATGCAGTTGGTTTTGCTTGTGAATGCATTTGTTACACTTCTACTACACATGAGTGTTCTGCAACTAGCTGTTAACCTGTGAAATGCTGGCTCCGTGTGCATATGTGTCCCCTTGCTTCTAAAGAGGACTTGCCTGATTTAATCTGAATAGATCACCACCTGGATCAAATCATGAGTCCACTTTAGAATTCACATTCCAGCAAATTCCTTTATGAAATAGTCTGAGGGTTCAGCACTGCCTCTGTTCCTATTTACTTTTTTCCCCTTCTAAAATGTTCCATTCTCTAGTAGGGTTGCCATATGTCCATAATTTAACTGGTGAAAATAGTGTCCAGGAGGGGATTTCGGAAAATTGGCTAAATGTCCAGAATTTTGAGCTCAACAACTTTGAGTTTCATTATTTTCTAAAATAATGTCTGCTCAATAGCTTTGAGTTTCCCCCAGAAATCTCAGCCACTTTTACTTCTAGAAATATAGCAACCCTAGGCAGCAGGGAAAGGCCTTCTTGCTGCCATGTGCTTTGAAAAGAGTAGAGGAGCAAGTTCCCCTTGAAGCAACAGGACTGAGGACATTCTGTTGTTCTCAGAGGGCCTGGTGCAGCCTTCGTGGACAATTCCCTCTCACAGCAATGGAAAAGACTTTGTTGTTGTTGTTTACAAAAAGATCATTTGCAGTTTTGCAAACCTTGTGCATCGCTGGCACTATTTTAGCTCGGCAAGCAGTGACACTTGCATACTGATCATTCAAAATAGATGGAATAAATGGTAGGTATGCATTTTTTGAAATGGTATCCCCTCCCCCCCCAAAAAAACCCAATTAATTTGAATTATTTGCTCACTGGTTTGTTTGTTTTTAGTCAAATATGTGTGTGATGGTGAAAAGCATGACTACTAGAACATTTTGCTGAGAATCTCAGGTGGGAAGGAGAGGACAGGACACAACCACTACACCGCAGCGTATTCTACAATAACCACAGGAATACGCCAGGGATATGTTTGCAACTGTCCCCCACCCCACCCCATACCGAACCACCTGCTTGTGCTTATCAACTTAGATATGTGGTACTAGTAAAGCAGGCATACATGCTTTCTTTCAGTGTGTGCAAGTAGGTTTGAGCTGAGTATTTAAGGTCTGTAACTACATCTGTGGATACAGGGGTGCTTATTTGTGGATTTTGCTGCTGTTGGGGTGATAAGTTGTGCTTCTACCCAGGCTCAGCATATATTTGTAAATAAACTCAAATATCACAGAGAAACCTCCAGTCATCTCTTCATCAAAAGCAAACCAAACCAGCTACACTGCTGAAATTTCTGGGAAATATGAAGCTGTATAACAGTGTCATAAATACTGGTAGCCTGGCTTTATACTGTGATTCACTTTCCATGTAATGCATTGTTTTCTTTTGTATTTGTAGGACTAATTGTAGGATTGACTGACACTGGATTTATGGATGGGGATACGGAATGGTTTAACTTAACTGCTACCATTTGTGCCATCTTGGAAAACGGTAATTCTTATTTTCAGTTGTTTAATTGACCCATATGCACTTCCTTTTTATTTGTAGCCTGTCTTACCCCCAGGCCTTAGGACATGTTGCACTTTCATAGAATGTACGGCATTGGTCCAAATACAGACTACACCTCTAAAATGAGATCTGTCAAAACATAGCTTCTCTATTTATAAGAGTGTCACTATAGACTGCACTCAGCTTTTATGTGAGCCAGATTTGGTGGGGGGGGGAGTGTGGCCTATATTCATATTTTTTTTAAATGATATTTATTGAAATTTTACAGACAATAAAAAGTTACAAAATTAAAAATAGGAAATAGAAAAAGAGTAACAATAATAAAAGGAAAAAAATACAAAAATACAAAGACAAAATACATAAAAAGCAAAAAAAGTTAAAAAGAAATCAATATTTTCATGTCTTATATTTCATTTACTTGTTTCCTGACCTCCTCACACCCCCCTTTTTGTATTCCAGTTCACATGGTTAATTCAGCAAATCCTTACCCTCTATCATTTATCTTTACTTAATATCTTAACCTATTATAACTATATATTTCCAACCATTGTCAATCCGTATTTACATATTCTTATTAATCTTTTTACCAAAACCGCTTATTTTCAATCCAACATCCCTTTAACATTCATTAATTTTACAGTATTTCTGCAAGTAGTCTTTAAATTTCTTCCAGTCTTCTTCCACCACCTCTTCTCCCTGATCTCGGATTCTGCCAGTCATTTCTGCCAGTTCCATGTAGTCCATCACCTTCATCTGCCATTCTTCCAGTGTGGGTAAATCTTGTGTCTTCCAATACTTTGCAATCAATATTCTTGCATACATTAAAAAAGTTATGTCCTTCTTTGGCACCAATTGGCCGACTATGCCCAAGAGGGAGGCCTCTGGTTTCTTCAGGAAGGTATATTTAAATACCTTTTTCATTTCATTATAAATCATCTCCCAGAAAGCCTTAATCTTTGGGCACGTCCACCAAAGGTGAAAGAATGTACCTTCAGTTTCTTTACATTTCCAACATTTATTATTGGGCAAATGATAGATTTTTGCAAGCTTGACTGGGGTCATGTACCACCTATAAATCATTTTCATAATATTCTCTCTTAGGGCATTACATGCCGTAAATTTTATACCTGTGGAAGTGTGGCCTATATTCAGACCAATACAGTAATTGTAGGTCTCAAAGTGAAGGTTGTAGTGTGATGTGGTGTGGTTCAATACCCTAGGATCTGGAGAGCCCTCCCTCATCCCTTTTCTTTGGACAGTGATAAGAAAGAATCTCTGCCTCCTTGGGTCCCAAATTTCAGCTTCTTGGATATGGGAACCCTCATCCCTCAGCATTTAGGGTCTTCTCTCTCTTGGGTGGGATTGACAGGTCAGATTCTACAGCCTGTTTAGGGCTTTTGACTGACGCCAGCCTTGAATCTGGCATGTTGGGCTACTGAGTGCTTTCAGCTGTGGTTCCCAGGGTTGCCATTTTTTTTACTCTGGAGTGCAGAACCTCCAAGTGTCCCTATTTTCCAGAGACAGTCCCAGATTTAGAGGAGCTGTCCCGGTTTCTGATTTGATCCCAGAATGCCCCACTTTTTCTTAGGATAGCCCTATTTTCATCAGAGAACTACTGGAGGGTATGGAGTTATCTGATCCCCAAGGCATCTGAAGGCAGCCCAGTATAGGGAAGGTGATTTTTAAAATGTTTAATGTTTTATTGTTTTTTATATGTGTTGGAAGCCACCCAGAGTGGCTGGGGCAACAAAGTCAGATGGGCAAGGTCAGAAGAGTCAGCCTCTGTTCTTCCTGCCCCCTGAACTTGCCTTTGCTATATATATATTTTTTAAAATGCAGCAAAGGAGCAAGGTTCGAAAGAGCAGATTTCATCACTCCACCCTCTCTAAAAACCACATAGATCTAGACCTTCTTCAAATGCATATCAGGTGCATGGATTGCCCAACAGATCTGGGTGTCTCAATCTGGGTGTAATTTGCCATGTCTATAACAAGTAATGATGGAAGTCTGAGAGATGCAACTCAGGTTACTCACAGTGCCTTTTCTCTCCTCAAGATTGTTACGGACTTGCGCTTGTGGATCTCACCGTAACAAATACTCGTCTTGTACTCCTCACCTCACTAGGATTATTTATCAGTGATGATCTGCGCA
This sequence comes from Podarcis liolepis, assembly GCF_965112155.1. Lineage (NCBI taxonomy): Eukaryota > Metazoa > Chordata > Lepidosauria > Squamata > Lacertidae > Podarcis > Podarcis liolepis. The sequence continues at coordinate 23,124,212 of NC_139554.1, forward strand.
TTAAAACTGGAGAGCTGTTGCAGGTACATATGTGCACTTCTAAATATTCCTGTGTCCCTTCCCCCCAATCATCTAATGTTTTAAAAACCACTGGTAAGCATACTGCAAAAAAACTAAGTTTGGAAGATCTCCAATGCCATACATGTCTGCTCAGAAGACAATCTCATTCAGCCTAAGACTATATCCCAACTATACACATTTCCTGCAAGTAAGTCCCATTGAACATGGTGAGAACTATGTCTGGGTAGGCACATCTAGGATTGCGTTGTTAATCTGTGTACTAATTGTTCTCTCCCCAGTTCACCTGATGAACTAAGTGTATGAAGAGGCTAAGCTGGTTGCTCCAGCTTAGCTGCATGGCATTCACAAGCCATTCTTGTGTTCCTATATCAATAATTCACCACTTTGGAACTAAACCAAATATTACTGCCTGTGCAACGTTTCTGATTGATGTGTGGAAAAGCATATGAACCAGACCTTTGAAGAGAATTTGTATGTGAACCATTTTAACCTTACCAAGCATGTGGTCTTTTTCTATGCTAGGGGAAGTGGGAAACTTTGGAAGGAACTTGAAAGGGCAAATTTTAAAGGTCTTAACAGCCTGGAGCAACCTAGCTAGATAGTTGGGGTATAAATAATAAAAATTATTATCATATTCCCATGCTTCACTTTTGCTGCATATTTTGTGATTTTAAATATCTGCTGGGGTCTCTCAATAAAGAGTACTTGCCCCAAACTTGGATCTTGGTATCCAGGACTTCTCCTTTGTGTACCTATTTTTTCTTTGCACCAACAGTAGCTTTGCTGCAGTTAATAGATACCTCTTATATTAAGATCAATCTCTGTGGCCCTGCTTCAGGAGTGCTACCTTTAGAAGTGAAGGGCGTTGTGACAGGGCATTTTCTGTTGTAGCCCCTTGTCTTTGGAACCCTCTCCCCAGAGAGTTTTGCTGGCACCATTGTTGAATTCTTTTTAGTGATGGGTATGGTACTTGATTTCCTTAGGTGTTTTAGCTGTTGGTTTGTAGCTATTGGTTATTTCCTGTTATCTCACAGGAAAAGTACATGCCCTGGCTAGGTTGCCCCAGGCTGTTGGTGGAAGCAGGATTCTTATGTCACTCAAAACAACCAATGACCATGTTAATAATATTGAGTGTAAGTGGTAAATGAATATATAAAGTAATACACTTGTGAAATTGCTTGTGAAAAGTGTGGGAGAGAAAGTGATGATTCATACAATTTGGTCTTATTGTGTTTTATTTCAGTTCGGCAAACCAACCTTATGTGGCTTTGAAATGGTGAGAAATTGCTAAATGTTGTGTTTGTTGTTCTCAGTGGTGTGTTTTTGTAACATCTCACAAATAATGTTTTCTGAAACTCTTTCTGGCATTCATTTTGTTAGCCATTTAGAAATAAGTGTCCCAAGGATCATAAATCACGTAGTATACGGATCCTAACAATGAAATCCAGAGACCCTGGTACACTGGGCAGAATGCTAACATTGGCTTAGTATTGACATCAAATGTGTTGTCAGAATCCTATGCATTTCCAGCTGCAAGTTCAAATGTAAATGGCAGCACTCTAAAGGAGAGAAAACATAGCAATATATTGTGATACACCCCCCCCCCCAGCACTGACACAATGCAATCTCTGTATGCTAGGCAACTGACACCTGCAAGTCAGCCATGTTGCTTCCATGCCCTCACCCACCTCGATGACACATAGAAGACAGAAGCTTGCAGGCACACACACAGAGCCCAATAAACATAGCTTTCTAGCGACAACACAATTGACAGGAAAACTCACAGGGAAGAAAGGTTGGCTAGCTCACCAGAACCCTTGGGTGGCTTTATGGCTCCCCTTGGGAGATGACGTTAGACAGAGGATCCACAAATGTCGGGGTCTGAGCAAACAGCGCCTCAGGAAAGAACTTTTTGACAACGTGAGGGAAGGACCACAATGGGACAAGTTATTCCTTCACTGGGAACCAGGCTGAGGTAGCAAATAGAAGGAGGCCTGCCAGGCAGAAATATGGAATTAAGGCAGCTCTCGCAACTGTCATGCCAAAGGCACAAAATGGGAGGTTGCACCTTACACTCCAGCTCTCTTAGCCACACAGCTATACAAGCATCAGAATGTTATTTTTCATTCCATAGCTTCCCACAGCATCAGGAATCAGTTGCTTGATAGCCAACGCCTTGCTTTTTATTTTTTCATAAGACACTGAACTTCATTTCTCCACCCCCACCCCCCATGCTGACCAACTGCGTGGTTTGTAGACAGGAGAATTATTGGGTCGTCTTTGTTTTCATTTTTATTATGTACTCTGTGTTATTTTATTGAAATTTTATGTTGTGAACTGCCCTGAGTTATAGGTTATAGGGTGGTATACTACTACTACTACTACTACTACTACTACTAATGGTTTATCACAGTCGCAGTTCACAGAGGAACTGTGAACTTTGAAGTGCTGAGGGGTGTGTGTAGATGAACTCCTTTTACTCTTGTCCCAGTCACAGACTCATCCTGGAGATTGCTGGAGTAACAAGCTGAATGAAGGTTGGGGGAAGGGATCCCTCTTGGCCCATTCCCATTAATACAGAGAATAGAGCTATAACTCACAAAAACTTTTATAAATTGCTTAGAGGCTATTGCAATTAAGCAGTATATAAATTACTGTGATAAAGCAGTGAGTTTTGAAAGCAAGACATAGGATAGTGCATTGTATAGTTCCAGTTGCTAGTTTCTACTTGTGTGCTATAATTTCAGAGGACAAGAGGAATTGGGTCCCATTGAGGCCATATAGCTATCCTTTGATCTGTGAATTCCCTGACAAGGTTAGATAAACAGCTGTCAATGTGTTAAATCAGAATTCTGTGCTGCATGAGAAGAACAGAAAGAGGCAGTGGGGTAGTAGTTTTGGGGAGGCATTTTGTTTCATTTGGCAGGAGCATTTTCACTTAAACCCTTTCTTTTCTCCTGACTATCATTGGGAGCTGGAATGAGATCTTGGGGAAGTTGGTATCTCAACTACATCTTGCTCTGCTTCTGACATATCTGTAATTCTGTCTACTTTTGGCCATCAATTCTCTTGAGTTGTTCCACCACCAGCACCACTACTAATATCACTGGCATTGCCACTAGACAGTGGCGTAGCGTGGGGGGTGCAGGGGGGGGCCAGCCGCACCGGGCGCAACATCTGGGGGTTAGGGTTAGGGGGCGCAAATCCACGGGTTAGGGGGCGCAAATTACTTGCCTTGCCCCGGGTGCTGACAACCCACGCTACGCCACTGCCACTAGAAACTAGAAAGCTAGTGCTGTTTTCTGACATTTGACAGTATTGTCCACTGTCTTCCTTGGTTCCACAGACGTTTTTAGGCAATGTGTGATAGTTAGAAAGGACGACTTGTGCCTCAGCAGACCCTTTCAGAATCTTAACAGCTATACTATGCAAATTCACTTGGCATGCTAAGTATTTCCTTGTCTTTTTCCGCCCACAGGATGATTATCTTAAAGCTGAAATATGGTACAGCCTCCAATGTCTAGCTAACAAGGAATTATACGAAAGTAAGAAAACAGGGACTCAGCTAGATTTGTAAAGAAAAAGTGATTTATATGTGTTAAATGTGTAACTTGAATCCATGGGTTCTCCAACGTTATGGAGAAATACAGCTGTGTCATCTAATGTCCTAATGTCTGCTTCCAATGTCTTCATGTAGCTGTTGAATAGCATGGGGGACAAAATAGCACACTGCAAAACTCCTTAGTGTAAGTGGAGGCAAAGAGTGCTCCCGCAATGCTTTCCTGCAATAAACCAGCTCAAGGCAGAGAACATGGCTCTCCGCTCATACACACTTATATATTTTAAGGCATGTAACAAAAATAATTTCAAAATTTCGCCCTGAGTTCTTTTTAACTGTTCACATGAAACTGGGTTGATGCCTTTTGTAAACTATATTTTAGAAGTGCAAGCACTGAGTTGTAGCTAATATATTTCTGCTTTTCTTGCAGCGGACTATGTTAGTCTGTCATTCAACAAAGATAAGTCATTGAGCCAGGTAAGGCAAATGACGATAAAATCTTATGAAAATTTGCCGACGTATAGTTGAGGTTTGGTGCATTCTGTTCAGTACATAATTTGACTTCCTGGCCACCTTGGCAAATTAATGTTCAGAAATCAAAAAGACAGTTGAGCCAATTTATTACTGGAAGCTTTTGTGGTCGCTATCGGAGCTTTTAGGGAACTGGCTGCCATATGCTATTAGGATAAGTTCAAAGTTCTTGTATTTATTTACAAAGCTCTAACTTGTAGCATAAGGAGCTTATGATAGCATAAGGAGCATCTCAACCTTTAGATCACTACCTGATCACTGAGGTCTTTGGAGGAGTCACTGTTTGGGGTCCCCACACGTCCTTGTATTCACCAAGGGCCATTGGTTCAGTACTGTGGGTCCAAAAAAGCAGGTTCAGAGCCCCAATCCAGAACAGGTTTCTGATCCAGGCTTCTGAGTCCCACAACAGTTTCTGGCAGAAAATTCTATCAACCTCACTTCAGTTTGCCTCTGCGGATGCTGTGCAGGAAAATTGAAGTCACAGGTGAGTGATTTTCAGCAAAAGAAAACTGGTGCCAGGCAAGCTGAAGATGAAGGCATTTTGCAACAGTTTTTTCTTCAAAATAAAAGTGGCCAGTTTAAACATATACACAGGCCCTGCTTTCTGCCTGCTAGCCATGCAAAAATTCACAAAATGTCCAAATTAAAGAATTATTCTATGCCTCGCTATACACTCCACAGATTCAGATATTTGAACATCCGGAGTTTACCCACTTTCTTACTCCTTGCATGTTTTTGCTTTGCTAGTCAGTGGCAGCTATTTGGGAGGGAGGGAGCGAGAGAGATTGGAGAAATCACAGCAGGAGACATTTGAAAATTTATTTCCCACCTTTGTCTTTCTTTTGCTGTTAAGCTGAAGCCATCTCAGGAAGAAACCATGGAGAGATGGGACTGGGGTGGGGAAAGATCGTACAAAAACCACGGTTAGAAACGTTTGCACAGGAATTGATGGAAATGATGTGAATGCTTGCCCATAGAATGATTTCCAAGGAATTCATAGTGTTTGGTTAGCAGGACCTGTGTGTACTTTTTAAAAAGCATCAATAATGAGCAATTTGGCCCTTGCTCTTGTAAAATCTTCTTGCTTTGCTTCTTGTTTGCTTTATACAGGAGAGGCCTGCTGAGTGGAGCACTGACACGGCGAGTTGCTGCCACTTACCAGGAAGGAGGACAGAAGGGGCAAGGTAATGGGGAAACCACTGCTGCATGGGTGCATCATCATCAACATCATCATGTTGGTGCACCGTACAGCTCTCACCTTTCTGTTGCCTTGGCCCTCCACTTCTCCCTCCTGGTCAGTGGCAGTGGCTGTCCTGCTAGGAGGCCAGGTACACACCATTGCCCCTCCCCACTAGCCACTCCTGTATATTCAGAGCTCAGTGGATTCTTTAGCAAAGCTTTTAAGTTGAAACAACAATGTATTTCTAAATTGATTACTTTGCATCCTTTTGTTGTTTTTTTAAAAAACCCCACAGGAATCCACTTGTTTCTATAGCAATGATACATTTCAAAAATGGCACAGCTGCTTGCCTCACAAAATGAAAGGTGAAGGGCACTTTTCTAGACGGGTGGTTTCTTTTCTCGTTGATTATGAACAGAACACTGGCATCGCTTTGTTATCTCAACAGGTACAATGCATCAAAGGACTCCTTTTTAATAGATAACTCTGAACAGATGGCAATTTGCTGCTCTTGTTTAGAATGGATTCTCATTTTTTGTGATGTGAATTATGGTTTGGTGAAAGCATTTTAATTGAATTAGAAAGGGGGCAATTAGCAATGGATGGGGCAACTGATTGAAAGCCCCCTGTCCCCATTTTCCCTGGCTGACCCACCAATATCAAAACTGTGTCCTGCAATAGCCTCAACTCCCTCCCCACCCCACTGCCAAGCTGGGTTCTTTCAGGAGGAGTGGTGGGATATTAATTAACTAATTAACACATAAACTTCCACAATTCACCTAAGTTGACAGGGAGTCTATGAATGCCTTTCTGAAGAATATAGATCCTTCTGTTCCCTTTCAGTTCCATGATTCCAATATATATGTTGGATATTTTCTCCAAAACAATGGCTATGGTGATATTTTAAAAAGGAAACATTTTAAAATGAGGCATTGTATCTTCTGGTGCTCTGATCCCTACAATTGTTGTCTTTTCTAAAACATCTCTTCTTCTTTGTCAGTTACAAATGCCACAGGTGCCTTCTCCCTCCCTTAGAACAATAATTAGGCAATATATTTTTGATTGCCCCTTAGAAGGCAGAGGAAGTGCCCAGATAGATTGCATCTGGGCACCTCTTCTACTGCATTCTTAAGGTCAGTAAAAGTGTGTTGTTGTTGTTTAATTGCTCTTGGCCAGTCTTTCCTTCCCTCTGAGGCAGGAGGGCATTCAGCTAACTAAAGGTTCTGATTCTGGGAATCATAGGTGCCAATTCCCTGGGGCCCTGGGTGCCCAAACACCCACAAAATTCCCCATGAAGGGGCCAGGCACCCACAAATTTTGGTGTCAGGGCCAAGCATGCGGCATGGCACCCATGACCCTGGGCAACCACGACCACGACCGCGGGGCTAAGCTTTCACTCCTGCTGGCACTTTGAGGCCTGTCTAACAAGCACTTCCTGAAGAGTCAGAAGCAGCAGTGTGGCAGAGAAGAAAATGAAATCTGTACTTGGATTACTTGATCTTCTTGCAGCAGAAGGGCTTGAAAGGCTTGAAATCAAACCTTTATTAGGCATTATGCAAGTAAAAACCATAAAAGAGAAAAAAACATGTAAAAGCCTTGAAATATATATAAAAAAGGCAGCAGTGGGCTACATACATATATATATATATATACATATAGAATCAGTGGTTTTCCTTGTTAACCTGATCCTTGGAGGACTGCTACCAAAAACTCGGCTACCCCCGCCGTTACCCTTTGGTCAACGTCGGATAGACAGAATCCCACACATTCACCTTGCTGGGGTTCCAGACCACCCAAAAGAGGGGACAGCACGCGTTGACGGAGCGTACTGTGCAATGGGCAATGAAAGAGAATATGGCAGTTCTTTGAGCCAGCACTTCGTGTATGTTCCCTTTTCTCAGCTTCTTTTCTGAACTTAGAGGTCCCAGCCTCTCAGAAAGTGCTTATTAGCTATGCCTAAGGGATGAACCAGGGCCTTCCCTTCAATGAACACCTTCCTGGCAATGAGAAGGTCTAAATTGGCTCTTGTTAGGGCAACTATACCTGCCGAGTTCTAACACTCTGCTTGGACACTGTGTTTCTGCTGTATCATTTCTTTTTTTATAATGCATATGTTTAACTGTGTTTCCTTCTTTTTCTTCCTAGAATCGGGCTTTGGTATCAGTGCATAAGTTAACAGACGGCAGCATGAATAAAAAAAGAAAATTCCCAGCCTTCTGGTTTCCAGATCCGCGATTTATACCAAAAGGATTGTATTTTCACACAAACAGCCATTTTCTGTATGCATATGGCAATCAGGTGTGTAAGAAGGAAGGTGTATTAACAACTGGCACATAGTGTTGCAAAGGTGGCATGCCAACCCTCAACCTCTGTCAAGCGGTAACAGGATTCTGGGGGTTCCAGACCCTCACCCTGCGGCCGTGTTTCCCTTGAGAATCAAGACACAGACACTTCCGGGTTAGCGCCATCGGCTAATGGTGGATTCCCTTCGAGTTCCGGAGGGAATCGGCTCCGCATGAGTTGGGTCTAGCCGCTGCGGCGACGCGGGGACCCTTAAAAAAAAGAAAAATCACAGGCGGTGAAGCCTGTGAACCTGGTGACTCGGCGGGCACCATTTGCGCCCCCCCGGCCCACGAAGGAGCCTTTTTAAAGGCTTCGGAACGGGGGACGGGGTGAGTGGCGCGGTGCTGAGAGTCGACTGCTTCTCCTGCAGAGTGAAGCCGCATGCCATGGTCGGAGAGCGCTGACTTCTTCTTATGAACAATTGGATTCTAAAGCAGCAACCCGTGAGTAGTACGGAAATTGGACTTGTAAAGAATTTTTTTTTTTTTTTTAATTAGGCACGATCGGGGAAGGTGCAAATAGGAAGTCCGTCTCCCCGTCTTATACATAATCTAAAGCAAGGACCAGCTAACTAAGGTCGAGAGGATTTTATCTTTTTTATTGGCTAAAGATATTAATTTCACTATTTGGCAGTTTAAGTAATTTTACTGGAGGATAAGAGCTAATTTTGGGAGCTGAAGTGCCACCCCCCCGGACCCGGGAGTGATCCGCGAGAGAGCCTGCTGAAGAGATATTGAAGAGCTTGACAGCTGTCAAATTAGCTGTCAAGACGGGAAAAGAGAACTTTGTTTTATACTGTCTCTGCTGGTTATATTTGTTACAATTTGGCTATATTTTGTTGAAAATAAGGAAAAACTGATACAAACTAACTTGATTTTTGGATTTGAACTGTAAGGAATACTAAGTAACCAAAATCCCTCTACAGGGGGTTTTGGGACATTACAAGAATGGCTGAAGGAGGGAAAATTCAAGCTAAATTGGACAGAGTGTTCTTTCTCTTGGGAAAGTTACAAGGCCAAATTGATGTTTTGGCTACCAACGTTGCAACTCTGGACTTAACAGTAAACAAATTCACTGAATTTGATAAGGACTTGATCCAGGAAGTTTATGCAGCTGGACAAGAGGAGAAATTGAACCTTGAGAGTGTGGAGAAAGAGACACATGTTGTTTCTGAGGAAAAGGAAGGAGGAGATGTAATGTTGCAGATGACAAAGGAGAGCTAGAGGCCTGACATGATGGTTACAAAAGAAAATAAGAACTTGATGATGAAAATCTGGTCTGAGCTTGAGATTGAAGAATGGAGAGATCTCCTTATGTGGGGATCTGAAGACCCAAGGATTACAAATCTGATTAAGGTGAAAGTTGGAGCTTCGGGGACATTTGGACTTGAAAGGAATAAGAAACAAGATTTGGGCTCCACTTTTAAGTATGGAGGTCTGGCTGGAAGAAACATTGTTCCTATCGGGCCAGAGCGTCTCCAAGATCTGGTGTTTAATACTAAGGACTATCAAAAAAACCGGTAGAGAGGAACTGAGAGAGAATTGAGAGCCTCGGACGTGAGATCTCCAGGCTGATAGCAGATTAAGACTGATGGACATTTGTTGGGGATTGAAACTGGGAAAGGGGACGGGGTGGGGTTTGGGGATCCAAAGGGTGCATAATTATAATCCATCTTTTTTCTTTTTATTCTGTTTTGTTGCTAGTATGAAAAGTGGGGAATTCGTGGAAGGGGATTTGGGTCGACTTTAGAAAAAGGATTTAAGATTTAAGAATGAACATTGATGCATAAATTTTGATGTTGTAAAAATGGTATTTTAAATTGAACTAAATATAAAAAGGTTAAAAATTGGGGATAAGAACTTGTTGAATTAACAATTTGAATTGGAATATAAGAAGGGGAGGTGTGGGGAAGTCAGAGAAATACGTTATAGAAAAAGAAGGGTTCTAAACTGTATATGTTTTCTTTTTTGTTTTTTCTTTTTGGTTTTTTTTTGAAATGGAAAATTCTTAATAAATATCTATTTTTAAAAAAAGAGAATCAAGACACAGAAGTCACACATCCTCCAACATTTCTTCGATGAAAATAGGAACGCCCCATTCCATAACAATAATTCTACTATTTATACCCCACACATCTTACTTGGTTGCCCCAGCACTCTGGGCAGCTTCCAACGTATGTAAAAACATAATAAAACATTAAACATTAAAAAAACCCCAGTATACCTGAAAGAGCGTCTCCACCCCCATCATTCTGCCTGGACACTGAGGTCCAGCGCAGAGGGCCTTCTGGCAGTTCCCTCACTGGGAGAAGCAAAGCTACAGGGAACCAGGCAGAGGGCCTTCTCGGTAGTAGTGCCTGCCCTGTGGAACGCCCTCCCATCAAATGTCAAAGAGATAAACCTGACATTTAGAAGACATCTGAAGGCAACCCTGTTCAGGGAAGTTTTTAATGTGTGACATTTTAATGTATTTTTAATCTTTGTTGGAAGCTGCCCAGAGTGGCTGTGGAAACCCAGCCAGATGGGTGGGGTACAAATAATAAATAATAATAACAAATTATTATTATTATTATTATTATTATTATTATTATTATTATTATTATGTCACTTCAGTGCTGCTAACACAGTGGTTTGACTTCACCCCCAGAGGCGCAATCCATTGTCTCTCAAGACATATGGATGCCAACAAAGATCTCTTATACAATATTCATTATTGTCTCTCCCCCTCCCTTTTAGGTGTGGATTTCTTATGATGGAGGCGCCACTTTTATACCATTTTTCACCTTAACTTCTGAGACGATTATAGAGGTAGATTCATGTGTTTACACCCAAGCGATTATATTTGTGACTGACTCGGCAAACCTTTTCTACACTAAGGCAGGTAGGAAAACATTAAAAAGTGGAGTCTCCTGCAGTCTTTGAAGACTCAATTATGAGATTAGGCTAAGTAACCAGGTCCCCCAACCTATGTGTTCTCATAGCTAGGTAGGGAGAAACAAGTGGAAGCACCTGATGCACCTAAGGAATTCACTCTCTGCTGGGCAGAACCAGGGAGCCCTAAGGGTGCCCAAACCAAGAACCATGTAGACTAGAGACATAGATTCACTGCATCTTCTATGACTTCTACCTTAAATGAGATTGCAGGAACTTGGGTGACCAACAGCAAAGGCTATTATCTTGTCTCCTGATGCCCCTATTTTCACATTATTCTCCAGGGAATAAATGCCCTATGCATTCTGCTTGCTGATATCTCAAAGTGTAGTATGGTTGGCTGGGATCCAAAGAGCTGTTGCAATCTTCTAGTGGGTCTTAGAAGCTTTTAATCTACTCATTTGTTGCAGCACCCTGCATCTACCTTCCAAAACCCTCCACTGCAGATCAATCCATTCAGACCATGAGGCACAAGGAGCTTCTTCCAAAAAGGAACAACACCTCCTTGCATGCTTCAAAGTATTTGACCACATATGGCCTTGTTAGATCTTGGCCCTTAGGAACTATTGCCGGAAGTTGCATAATTTAGATATACTTTTTCCTGGTCAAAACGATCTATTTCCTTATTGCATTGATTAAATATGGGTTGGAAGAGCTGTTGATCTCTCCAAATATTCACAGAAACCTATTATATTCCCCCTTTTCTGTAGGTTCACCGAGATATGCCAAGCTTATCCCTCCAGCAAAGGGTATCTTCAACATGTACTTTGACCACCTGGGAGTATTAAATCATATTTCTCTGAATGATTCAGTTGCCACATTTGTAAAAGAGACGAGTGTGGATGTGGACACTTTATTGAAGGTTAAGGATGCTTTTGATGTGTGAATGAAAAATGTCTATGAGATTGTAATAATTGTTGTTCTTGTTAAGGACAAACCGTCACTCTTCCAACATGTCAAAGTAGTAACCTAGTGCTAGAATTGACAGTGGAGTCATTAATCCAGCATTTTTTCACCACTATCTAGATATCCTTATAATAGATTTAATTCTTTTTTTTAAAAAAACCATTAAAAATTGATTTCAGAAAAGCCACCATTATAATAGGTTAAATCAAGAAAGACAATTCTTTTGTTCCTGAAAAAAAATAGCTGCTCACTGCTTTCTGGGGGGGAGCAGAGGCGACGTTTGCGGTCCCTCGAGCTCAGGCCTCACGTGCTCCAGTCGTTGCAGGAAATTCCTCCCCAGTCCCAGGAACCCTGGTTGATTCCCTGCCAAGAAGGACCATTAAAGCTGGCAGTCTGGGCATTGGCTATTGCTCCTGCCTGGCCAGGCAGCAACACCTTGAAAGGCGGTGGGCCTCAGCGGCACAATCGGGTCCCAATAGCTCAATCCGAACCATATTTCCTGTATATGTGCCCTATATGCCGAGGGAGTGCATTAATGGAACTTTCAGAAAACCATTGAGTTTGCCCCTCCCCTTAGCACAGGCAAAGTCACATAATGCTCCAACTAAGTTGCCACCTTCAACTCCTTCACTTCTTTCAAGTGGGACTTGAAAGTGCTTAGCTTTAACTGACTCCTACCATTATCTTCAGTACCCTGAGCAAATACTGATTTTTAAAAACATAGTCTTGTACTCATTAGAAATTTAAGAGAAACTAGGGAGAAATTTAGTACTATCAGTAATACTTTGTGATTACTGCAGCTATGACTGTGCTGCTTAATTACCAGTTTCTAAGCAATTTCTTTTCTGATTGCTATTATAAATTAAATTATCCCTTAGTGTGGTGTGGAGCCAGTGTGGTGTAGTGGTTAAGAGCAGTAGACTTGTAATCTGCTGAACCGGGTTCGCGTCTCCGCTCCTCCACATGCAGCTGCTGGGTGACCTTGGGCTAGTCACACTTCTTTGAAGTCTCTCAGCCCCACTCACCTCACAGAGTGTTTGTTGTGGGGGAGGAAGGGAAAGGAGAATGTTAGCTGCTTTGAGACTCCTTTGGGTAGTGATAAAGCGGGATATCAAATCTAAACTCTTCTTCTTATTATTATTATTTTTAATTCCCATTTATTCCTAAGCTAGTTTAGCAAGTCTTTTATCTATAAACGCATGAAAAAAAATTATATAATTAATTTTCTCACTTTGTTCCAGGATATTGACTTAGGTTTTGAATTTCCTTTGGCTGTACAGTATATCACTGAAGAACAAATCTTACTTTTAAACCATGAGCCACGGATGGTAACAAAACATGAGAGATTCAGTAGGCTGCAAAGCGGCAAAAGATTAGATTATGGGTAAGTATCAATAACAGCATATGTTTTGTTAACAAGCAATGTCTTGGTCTGTCAGGTTTTTCTTTTTAATATACCCTGCTATTTTACAGAATATAGCAAAATAGCATCTCTCTAATTTGGTTAAATTGTTCAGAGGGTTGCCACTTTCTTGTTCTGCCTGCTCTTAGAACCACTTTGTACTAACATTTGCAACGTATACCGTGTAATACAAGTTTCAAACAAAACTTGTAGGCTTCAAAAATATATCAGTAGGTGATGTGTGTGTTGTCGGAAGTTGGAAACGGTTCCTGCAGTGTGTATGATGATGACATGGTTTCCCATGACTTCATCATCTGGGGGGGACGGGGACCCACCACCACATTTGGGAGCAAAGACTGCTGGAGTCTGCTGTCTTCCAGGGATGTGATATTGCTGGAGCCAGAAGGAACAGGTTCAGATAATATGGCCCATGAAGTATTGCACCTACTAGGTCAGTGTTTCCCAACCGGTGTTCCCCGGCACACGAGTGTGCCGTGAGACACCGGCTGGTGTGCCGCGAGATGCCTGGAGGGAGGCGGGCGAGTCGGGCGGCGAGAGGCGGGGCGGGGGCGGCGAGGAGAGGCCGCGCCTCCTGCTGCTGCCTGGCGCTCCTCCTCGCAGCCGGCAGCGCTGCCTGGGCGCCTCCGCGCGACTCTGTCTCGCTGGGTTTGGTCTCCCAGCAGAGACGGGTCACACGCGCCCCTCCCTCCCTCCCTCAGCCTGCGCGGAGGCGGATTGAGCGCAGCTGAGAGGAGCTGCCGAGGGAAAAAACGTTCACTTTTGTGCGTCCCTCCCGGCGTGACGCTGCGCGCTGACGTCACGGGGCGGGGCTTTAATGGTGGTGTGCCGCGAGATTTTTTTTTAGTACACAGGTGTGCCGTTGCCCAAAAACGTTTGGGAAACACTGTACTAGGTGTACCAAACATGGAGATTAAGGGGTATTTTTGTGTAATAAGAAATACATTTGATTTTGATTTGATTTAATACTTGTATTCTGCTTTCCCCACAACAACTGTTGAGCTCAAAGTGGCTCACAGTAACAATAATACCATTACAAGTTAACAGACATTGTGATCATGGTAGTAAATTCAAAGCACAGGAGAATATAAAGTAAAGACAAATTCATCAAACAGTTACTACAACTCAATACAAAATCATAATGATTCAAAAGATCAGAAATAGCTGCTGAACAGTAGCCCTGTGCCAGCTGACATGCTTGAAATCACAATTTTCTCTTAGCACTATTTTCCAGCAAGGGAATGTTAGGAACTAGTCGAAATTCGTTAAAATTCATTAGATGTGTGATCTGACATCATCAAGGTGGTATTAAATGTATGCTTCTTTTTAATTTAGGCCAGGAGGATCGTGTATAATCAAAGATGTTTTTAGGACGCCAGCTCCTCCGGGCTTTATATCATCTGCACTGGCAGATGTTCTAGATCGGTTTCCCGTTGAATCTAAAACTGCTAGCCCTTGTACAGCAAATACTTTAAGAGTTTTGCCCCCTACAGGGACCAGTATATCATACAGGCTTCAGCTGACTTCTCCAGGTTTGTGCATCACCTGATAATGAAAAGTTTTTGGAAGGAGGGTCTTTGGCTTATGCTAATCACACTTCAGGGGGGAAATATATAGGAAAAGAATTGTAGGGAATACTATTGTTGTTTATGCTGTACTTTTGTACTGTTTTATTGTTGTTAGCTGCCCTGAGCCCGGCTTCGGCTGGGGAGGGCGGGATATAAATAAACTATTATTATTATTATTATTATTATTATTATTATTATTATTATTATTCATCTAATGAATATGCCCAGCATTTCCTAATTTCCTATGTAGCCTCTTTTATATGTTCCTCGCCATCCAGTCATTTTTATTTCTACTAGATCCCCTTCCTAAATCAACAGCCAGCCAATCAGTCTCCAACTATGTGTAAATTCATACTTTTCTTATGGAGACAAAATGGCAAAATGAAGGAAGGATATGGACGGTGTATCCCAGAAAAGTAAGGTAAGGGGTTAATCTGGTAGCCCCATAAAAAGAAGAGAAAGAGCCCCCAATTTCCAGCCTGTGAATGAAGCATGGGATTTCAGGCTTCACTTGACACTGCCTTCATTTCTGAGGTTTCTGGCAAAATAGAAAGTTTCATGAGCTGTGGGAGTTACAGGGCTGCTGTTGACTAGGAGAGCCACACAGGTAGTGGCAGTCTGTCAAAAATTAGGAATCTAAACTTTATATCAAAGAAGCCATAGCTTCAGGTCAGTTTATCTTTTGTGTAAATTAAGCATATTCCTAGCAGCAACAACAACAAAGGGAAATGCAGCATTGAATGATGTTTTCTTTATTTTCTTGTTTTCCAGGTGTGAATATATTTAAACCAACCGATCTTGAGAAAACAGTGGTGATTCCAGGCAGTAGCAGTTTCTTCATTATTCAAGTTGTGGATGACCAAAATGCTTTAGGAGATGCTACTATGCCTAATAGGGTGCCTTTAAATACAGACATTCCACCTGGGAGGTGGTTCTTGTATGACTTTGGCACTGCAAATACCAGAAAATGGAAAATTGTTGTTGACATATGTAGATATACAATACAACAGTTTGATGACCTACCACGCCATGCCATTAAATACTTGGATATTGGGTCAAAGCTGGAATTTAAATTCAGAGTGACTCCAGTTAATGTAGGTAAGACTGCATATATTTCTTGTCTCTCCGCTCTTCAGTATTCTCTATAAAATGTCTGAAAGTGTTTGAAATCATATGAAAGCAAACTCTTTATAAATTATAATCCTCTAATAATTTAGCTGACATTCAGCAAAATGTATTTTACATATATTTTTATATGCATGATTGCTTTTAAAAATGTAATAATAAAAATAATTATAACCAAGATTTATCAAATAAACTATCAAAGCTTATCTGACTTCCATAACTTTTGCAGATGTTACATGCTGTGTGTGTGTGTGTGTGTGTGTGTGAGAGAGAGAGAAGGATTTGGTCATTTGTATCCAAAACTATATTCCATTAAAAATCCTTCAAAAATAAATTAAAAGGCAGATATATTCACAAATATCTAAAAAAAGCACCACACAGAATTCTGTGTGCAATAATAAATCTTAATATTTCCATCTTTCAAAACATAGCAAGTCCTAGATTTGCATTTGATAACATTTTATATTTCTTTGTATACCCAATTGTTGTTGTTTAGTCGTTTAGTTGTGTCCGACTCTTCGTGACCCCATGGACCAGAGCACGCCAGGCACTGTCTTCTGTATACCCAAAGAGAAGTCCAATTTGTTATATGTATTAATTCAGCCATTGAAATAGCAAATGCCTTCAATTTGCTTATTCGATCCTTAATTGATGGTATATTGGAAAATATGTTATTTTTTTGCAAGGAATTCATCTTGATTGCTAATAGTGCTGTTGCTAGAACAAACAAAAATGACAACAGGATGAGCCCTGCCAAGCACCTTTAGTTAAATTAAATGCCGATGAAGTAATCCCATTTGTATAAACTCTTCAGAACAGATCTGTTTATTCATTATGTTTGTCAGATGCTTTCTACAAAACCTCGGAATTCGAACGTAATCTGTTCCAGAAGACCATTCAACTTCCGAAACGTTCAAATTCCAAAGTACAGCTTCCGATTGGTTGCAAGAGCTTCTTGCACTCAAGTGGAAGCCGGACAGATGTTCGAGTTCCGAGGAATATTCGAAAACCGGAACACTTCCTTCTGGGTTTTTGGTGTTCAGGAACTGAAACTTTCGGCAACGTTCAAGTTCCAAGGTTTGACTGTACCATGATGAATGGTACTGAAAAGCCACTGAGAACTCCAAGAGAACCGAGAAGGTCACACCTCCCCTCCATATCTGTCTTGGTAAAGGTCACTCCACATGGCATCCAAGGCAGTTTCTGTGCCAGAACCAGGCATGAGACCCAACTGGAATGGGCCTAGAAAATCAGGGCTTGGAGGTAGCCACCTACCAACCACTTGAACACCTTCCCCTTCATTTTGAAGAAAGGTTTGTTTCAAAATGTATATGTCATATGGATTTTGAAACTAGCGGGATATCCTATTGACTCCCATCCTGCCTACAGATCTTTATACAACTCTTTATAAGTTATAATCCTCACTCTAATAATTTAACTGAAATTCAACAAAATGTATTTTACATATATTTTTATCCTATTGACTCCCATCCTGCCTGTAGATCTTTCATATGGATTTCTCATTTTGATGTGTATATGCACACAGATGTATATGAAGTAAGGGTACACTGGAATCAGCCAAAATCCTCAAGTATTTTTCAACCCAACTGCAGTCTCAGAGTGGAGCTAAGTTTTTCCTTTTGTGTGAGGTTGTTCTACAGGAAAGAAATATTGGAAATAAACATCATTCTCATTGTTGTTTCCTTCCACAGCGTATAATGTGTTTCATAATAGGCTAATGTACATTGCAATTGGAAGGCCTTCTCTACTGGATGTGAGCACGAACATTTATTTTGACGACAACAATAGCAATTTAATCGATATCACTGTTCATAGTAGATTTTTTGAAAAGGTAACATGCTGCCAGCTCTTTTCAGAGTACAAACAGCTTTAATGTGCATTCATGCTCCAAAAATCTTCTCCCCATGTTTTTGTACAAAACAAACTTATGTTGGTTTTAGACCAGTTTACGCTATGGCTTTCCTCACAGAACCCTAGAAATTGTAGATTAATGAGACTTGGTTGCTAGATGTGATGGGAATTGGTTGCAGATGTTAGTAGGTGTGGCGGTGAGCTGGCAGGGAGGGGCCAGCTTGTGTGCTGGGAAAAGGCATTGGGTTGGATACTTAGTGTAACCTGGGGGTGAGAGGGAGCCTCTCCTGTTGGACATGTAAAAATCTCGGGATACCCTGGTAAAGGCGTCTGGGTTGAAATCCGAAGGTCCAGATGACGTGAGGTGGGGGTGATGGGCCAAAGGACTTCCGTTCAGTGGCCAGGGGCTGTCAGCTTAGTTTACCAGCATCTTGAGGGGACCCTTAACCCAGGACTGACCCTTGTGAATAATCATCCAGCAGTCAGGTAGGATGATTTGGGATACACACCCAATGCCTATTCCAAAACCTCATGGCCAATTTATTTCCAAGTTCTTCTCATGTCGTTTTTGTTGCTTACTTCCCAGTTCCCAAGGCACACTGCGCATGGGCCTGCAGTCCCCCTCCCACAAGCACAAGCACATTTTAAAAGCTATAAAATGTTAATCAGCCAAACGCCTGAGAAACGTTTTCACCTGGCAACTAAAGATATGCAATGAAGGCACCAGGGAAGCCTCCCTAGGGGGAGCGTTCCACAAATGGGGAGCTAGCACAGAAAAGGCCCGCTTTTGTGATGGCACCCTCCAGACCTCTTGTAGAGAAGGCACATGCAGAAGGGCCTAAGGTTAAAACTGTAGGGTCCTGGTTGGTTTTTATAGGGCGAGGCGGTCCTTGAGGTATTATAGTCCTGAGCCGTTTAATTGGCAACACCTAGAACAGGCTGGATCCTGGACATAAAAACTAGCCACTCATAGTGTTACACTCAAATCATTGGAACTGAACCCCTTCATGAGCATCCTGGGCTCCAGAAGCCCTGAAGTGCTCTTGTGAGATCTCACAGGTCCATCCAAGTTCTCTCAAAATCACCCAGGAGCATCAAAGGCCCGTCACACACAGAGGCAAAGCAAGGCAGAGATAGCTACTGTAGTTCTATTGTTATGAATGGGGCCCAGTCCCAGCTAACTTTACCTGATGTGTGACCCTTGTCTTGGTATGAATATATTGTTTGTCATAGGCTTGTTTTGGAGTATTAGATTAATAATATTTAAAATGTTCCTGTGGGAGAGGCATTTGTCATACGAGAATTCTTAAAACTATTCCAATGGACGACAGAATTTGGAATTCTTCTAGTACGTACAATGCACACATGCTGTGCTGGTGAAATGAATGCAAATGCCTTACATCAACAGCCATGCTTGCATGGATAAGGCTCTATGGCAGGGGTCAGCAAACTTTTCTACCAGTGGGCCGTCTCACTGTCCCTTAAATCTTCTGGAGGGTTGGACCACACACGCATGTGCACACGGACGCACACACAATGGTGGAGGTGGGCTTCTCTCTCTCCCCCAGGCCCTCCCCTCCTCCTGCTTTCCTACCTCCTCCGGCGGTGGTTGAGAGCCAGTAGCGGTGGTGGCACCTCTCGTTTCTGGAAGAGCTTCCCAGGTCTGGGCCAGTAGGCATGCCAAGCTCCGGCCGAAGCCCCACAACATGCCCACAGGCCTCTCTCTCCATGGCCTCGCTCGCCAATCTGAAGCCTCGCCGCCTGTGTGCTGAGGAAACCAGGGATGGCTCTCAATTGCCCAGTGTTGCTGCTCGCCCAAAGGCGTCCGTGGCTTCGAATTGGCTGCGGGAGCTTCCTGAAGCCAATCCAAAGCCACCTGCATGCCAATCGCGGAAGTCAATCGCCGCGCTGTGCCTGTTTAGCATGGGAACTGACCGGGCAGGGTCCTCAGGCTGGATTAAAGAGCCCCTCTGGCCTTATCCGGCCCACAGGCCTTAGTTTGCTGACCCCTGCTCTATGGAGTCAGCTACATTAGTCGAAAAACAGCGCTTTAAATGCATTATAAACATGCAACACCAAATAGTGCTGGAGAAAAAACAAACAAACAAAATTCTTTGCGATTTTCCATAGTGTTTGTTTTCTTTTGTTATAATGATTTAATTTCTGACTTATTTATGGTGGGTTTCCCCCCTGTGTGTAGATCCATCCTATGATGAGAAGCTAATTATATTCATCTATGTTGGAGACCAAGTAATGTTATGCTTTTTCATAAACATCCCTAGGGTAAAAGCACCATAGCTGTGATTATCGCAAGGGGATCTCTCCGATGTGAAGTGTTAACTCTTATCTTAACGCTGAAGAATTCCTGCTCCTATCTTAAAGCAATGCACTATGTTCTATCTGCTAAAACCTCTCCTTCGGACTGGCTAGTTGAGGATGTCAGCGCTGAACCAAATGGCTCAGCGATTGCCAGACTTTTAAAGCAGCTACCGGTAAGGATCCTAAATCCTACATTTTAGTTTAGAATTCTTTCGTACCCTTTCTTAAATGTTCTGAACAGGGGAAGGGCATAGATGTACCCATTGTTCTATGAAGCCCCGGGATACATTGTTCCAAAGCCATACCCAGGCACAAGACTCCTGAGTTGGATGGATTTAAGTGTGGCCCGTGAAACAGAGAGCGATGCTGAGGACATCGCTACACTCTCTGGCATCTGTGTCAGTGAAGCAGAAAGGTAAAAGCTAACTTATCTTCTGATAGAAGGCAGGGTCAACATTTCCAACTGTCTTTTTTAAAAAATCAATTTTTTAAATGTTTCATTAATAACAGTCCTATGGAGGCCACATTAATTCGATGGCAAATCACGCCAAATCACAATACAATCAAAAGAGCCAACTAAACAGTTCCGAATTAAACATCCTGTGTTCTAGATATCAGGTGTTGATGTTATTCCTTGATCCTGCGCCAATTCTCTTAATTAGTCCAAGTTCCACAATTCCGATCTTAATCCTTTGTTCTAGCAGCCACTGATGTGATGACTTTCAATCGTGTTTAATAAATCCAAATCCATTAACTTGCAGAGGGAATTTATATTCTGTAGCTGTGTGAAGTATCTGTTTACCTTCTTCTTTTCCTTAATGTTGTAATCAGTCAATTTTCTTCAACATTGCCCCTCCATTGAAAACTCATGCGTAGGTAAGCTCCATTTTGCCTCTCTGAAACCAAAAGCAATCCAGGGTCCGGCCGTGACTTCTGATTAACTTCCAGTGTTTATCTCCTTGTTTTTTCTAACAAGTTGGCGTCTCACCAAAACCGTAATAAATCAGAATTAGAGCTCTCTTTAGTTGGCAATGTTACCAATCATCACAGTATTCCGCACAGTCTATTCTTTCAAGCACTCCGTAAAAAAAAATTATAAGTTCTTCTTGAATCCCTCTTGCATTCCCTATATAGTTGTAATCCATTAGTAATTTCATTCCATAAATATTTGATTCTTTTTCAGTGAAGGCTTGCCGATCCATAGCAAAGCAAAAATAATGTAAAAAAAGAGAGCAAAGGCTCCCCTTTAATCACGTAGCATTCCAGTTATGATAATGAGAGTTCTCCTCATATCAAACCTTGGCACTCAGTGCCTGATTCATTTCACAGGTTACCATTCTCTTTCTTCCAAAACACGTCTGTTTCTTAAGTCCAAATTCAGATACATCTTGAAAGAGACAGAGATGCCTCCGCCCATGGCGACTGCATCAGGGAGTTTCCAATATGTGCAGTGCTATGCCCTCTGCGTCCCTTCATTACATCTGGGCTGCAGAGGTCTTCTCAGGATATTTGAATCAGAAGCCCTTTTATTTCCTTTCCCCCCTCTCTCTCCCCCCCACTCTTTTATTATTTTCATCTTCATGTTTCTTTTCCCTGCCTTCCCTTGGTCCTGCTTTTGGTGGTGTTGTTTTTATGTCCTCTGCTCTGGGTCAATGAGGGGGTGTATGCACATGAAGGTGAGGGCTGGCTGGTGAAGGACCCTGTGTGAGAGGCAGGGAAGAGAAGGTCTCCCAGGGTGGGAGGCTGGAAGAAGGGAAGCTCCCAGGTGAGAACTGGGAAGAACCATCCCCTTATGTGTGAGACACGGCTTGAGATCTACCTTTGAGAGAGGATTGCATCTCTCTCTCTTTCTCTTTTTGTTTTCATTTAGATTGGTTTGCTTTTTAAATTTGTTCTTTCATCTGTATTAATAAAGCCTTAATAATTAAAAAAAAAAACGAAATCTGTGCTGCTGGTAATAAGTGTATGGTAATAAGTGTTTTTTCATTTACAAAGATTATCATACAAATAAATTTATATAACCAATTAGAAAATATCAAATCATTGACCCCCCTTTCTGTGCTTACTTATGTTTTATCTTTTATCACTGCATATCCAATTCATATCTATTTACTATTTATCCTTTGTATTTTATTTAAATTATTTTCACTGCACATTTTTATGTCAGTCCCACTAACGATTTAAGTTGTTTGCAAAAATTCTTCAAATAATCAATAAATTTTCCCCATTAAATTGTGTTGTTTTTTCATACAGGTGAACTACAGGCCACCATCTGTTTTGGGAATTGCTGTTCCACTCACAGAAAACTTCTATAATGCTGACCCCAGCAAACCTAAACTGAGGGATTATTTTACAAATTCAAAAGTAAGTCTTCATAGCTACTCCTGTAAGAATTTGAGAATGCGCATTTTTCAAAATTGCTATCCATTTTGTTTTGTTTTGTTTTGTTTTGAATGTTTTAATAGATATTTATTGAAGATTTTCCATTTTAGTAGATTAAAAAGCCAAAAAGAAAAAAGAAAAATTAAAAACATATACAGTTTACAATCCTTATTTTCCAATAACATATTTCCCTGACTTCCCCACACCTCCCCTTCTTATATTCCAATTCAAATTGTTAATTCAACAAGTTCTTATCCCCAATTTTTTAACCTTTTTATGTTTGATTCATTATAAAAAAACGATTTTACCTTATAAACAGCAAAATTTATACATCACTACTCATTCTTAAATACTTTTTCTAAAGTCGACCCAAATTCCCTTCCACGAATTCCCCATTTTTCATACATATAACAAAACAGAATAAAGATTAAAAAAAGAATTATAATTATACACCCTTTGGATCCCCAAACCCCACCCCATCCCCTTTCCCGGTTTCAATCCCCAACGAATGTCCATCAGTCTTAATCTACTATCAGCCTGGGGATCTCACGTCCGAGGCTCTTAATTGTCTCTCAGTTCCTCTCTGCCGGTTTTTGATAGTCCTCGATATTAAATACCAGATCTCGGAGATGCTCTAGCCCGATGAGGACAATGTTTCTTCCAGCCAGACCTCCATGCTTAAAAGTGGAGCCCAAATCTTGTTTCTTACTCCTTTCAAATCCAAATGTCCCCAAAGCTCCAACTTTCACCTTAATCAAATTTGTAATCCTTGGGTCTTCAGATCTCCACAGAGAGAGATCTCTCCATTCTTCAATTTCCGATTCAGACCAGATTTTCATCATCAAGTTCTTATTTTCCTTTATAACCATCATGTCAGGCCTCTGGCTCTCCTTTGCCATCTGCAACATTATATCTCCTCCTTCCTTTTCCTCAGAAACAACATGTGTCTCTTTCTCCACACTCTCAAAGTTCTCAAATTTCTCCTCTTGTCCAGCTGCTTGGGCTTCCTGGATCAAATCCTTATCAAATTCAATGAACTTATTTACTGTTAAGTCCAGAGTTGCAATGTTGGTAGCCAAAACATCAATTTGGCCTTGTAACTTTCCCAAGAGAAAGAAAACTCTGTCCAAGTTAGCTTGAGTTTTGCCTCCTTCAACCATTGTTGTAATGTCCCAAAACCCCCTCTAGAGGGATTTTGGTTACTTAGTATTCATTCCAGTTCAAATCCAACAATCAAGTTAGTTTGTGTCAGTTCTTCCTTGTTTTCGACAAAGTATACCCCAATTGTAACAAATATAACCAGCAGAGACAATAGAAAACAAAGTTCGCTTTTTCCGTCTTGACAGCTAATTTGACAGCTGTCAAACTCTTCAATATCTCTCCAACAGGCTCTCTCACGGATCACTCCCGGGTCTGGGGGGGGGGGTGGCGCCTCAGCTCCAAAAATTAGCTCTTATCCTCCAGTAAAATTGCTTAAATTGCCAAATCGTGCAATTAATATCTTTTACCCAATAAAAGGGAAAAAATCCTCTTGACTTTAGTTAGCTAGTCCTTGCTTTAGATTATTTACAAGACGGGGAGACGGACTTCCTGTTTGCATCTTCCCCGATTGTGCCTGATTCAAAAAAAAATTTTTTTTCTTTAAAAATCCAATTTCCGTACTACTCACGGGTTGCTACTTTGAAGTCCAATTGTTCACAAGAAGAAGTCAGCCCTCTCCGACCATGGCATGCGGCTTCACTCCGCAGGAGAAGCAGTAGACTCTCAGCACCGCGCCACTCACCCCATCCCCTGTTCCGAAGCCTTTAAAAAGGCTTCTTCACGGGTCGGGGAGCGCAAATGGTGCCCGCCGAGTCACCAGGTTCACAGGCTTCCCTGCCTGTGATTTTTAAGGGTCCCCGTGTTGCCGCAGCGGCAACACCCGAATCCTGCGGAGCCGATTCCCTCCAAAGCTCGGAGGGAATCCGCCATTAGCCGTTGGCGCTAACCCGGAAGTCCAAAATTGCTATCCATTTTGCACTCTGTGCTATTGCATGTTCTTTACATACACATACACACATTAAGAAAAGAGATTTCTAATTAAGAGGAGAATCTTGAAATTCAACTTCCAGATGAGCATTTCTATAGAATTTGCCCCAGAACTTAGTCATCCTGCTTGCGCATACTATAGACTCAACACCTGTCTTCTTCCCACTATAAATAGCTGGTTTTCACATACTATTCTGAGAAAAATAACCTGAAAACTTGGGCTCAAATCCTTATGTTTTAACTTTATGGCCACCTCATTGCCACCTCATATCACTTGCCAAACCTTTGCAGTAATAGGACAGATCAGGATCAGAACATATGTTGACACAATTGCCCAACTACTTTCCACACACTCAAGGTAAATATACTTTAGGAGCTATGGAAACAATTTGAAGCACCCAGAGCAGTCAATATGAGCATTTCCTTTTTTTGCCCTAGGTGAACTCTACTGCCTCACCCCATTTTACAATCCTCCATGTTTTCCTGTTCTATCAACAAGAGGCAGTAGAGGATTGTATGCATAGCTCCTTTTGCACTATTCCATATATTCAAGATAATGATATTTTACAACTGATTAAAGACTCTCAAAGTCCACAGTATCAAGGCTGCTTAAGAATATGGAGAGTGTAGAGAAGAAAAAGGGAAAGGCTGAAAAGCAGGCAGAGAACTTCATCTGCAAAATCATTTGCTGTTACCCAAGAGCCCCAATGTCCATTCAACTCATTTGTCTCTTGCTCAAGAGAATGCTTCTCTTCAACCCAACTGCATATCACACTTCCTGTTCACTAAGGAACAAGAGTTATTGCATAGTTCTCTTTGCCCTGACTCTCCCTTTCTTTCTGACAACCTTTTCCACCAAATTTGAACGCACTGGGTTCTCCAGTCCACTGATAGTTGTAAAACTATAGACTGATTCAGAGGCCAAATGATTTCCATTGCATATGTTGGTCTACTTTGTAAGCACAGTTGAGAATTACCTTGATTATACCTTCTTTGGGACACAGGTGGCACTGTGGTCTAAACCACAGAGCCCAGGGCTTGCCGGTCAGAAGGTCGGCGGTTCAAATCCCCACAACAGGGTGAGCTCCCATTGTTCGGTCCCAGCTCCTGCCCACGTAGCAGTTCGAAAGCACATCAAGTGCAAGCAGCGGGAAGGTAAACAGCGTTTCTGTGTGCTGCTCTGGTTCGCCAGAAGTGGCTTTGTCATGCTGGACACATGATCCTGAAGCTGTCTGCGGACAAACCCTGGCTCCCTCGGCCAGTAAAGCGAGATGAGCGCCACAACTCCAGAGTCGTTAGCGACTGGACCTAACAGTCAGGGGTCCCTTTACTTTTCCAACAGAATTCTGGACGGTACAAGCAATGTGCTGGCAAATCAAACCGCTCCGAATGTGGATGTACAGAAAATATGAAGCTGTCCTTTTCTGTTGCCTTTTCTGATTGCAAGGAGAAGGTAAGGGCTATGCCTACATGTGCAGCTTTTTGTTTGTTATTCGGAGGAGTTATATAGTATCCTGGAACCATTACATCCAGTATGTAAAGTATATAAAAATAACAGTACATTAAGAAACCTAAGAAGATAAAAATACCCTTAGCTAGTGCTGAGAAGATGACAATGTTGTGGCAGGCAAACATCTCTGGGGAGGGAATTCTGCAAATGGGGCGTCATAACCAATGAATCCTTTCTCTGGCTGCTTTCTACCATGCCAAGGAGAATTTCTAAAGACTCCCATGGTTCTTCAAGGTACTGGGTTCCCAAGCCTTATAGAGCTTTAAAGGTCTATTCCAACTCTATGATTCTATTCTATTCTATTCTATTCTATTCTATTCTATTCTATTCTATTCTATTCTATTCTATTCAGCTCATTACCAATTTGTAAGTCAGACTTCCTATTTAGCAGAACTAAACCAGCTTATGTAAATAAAGTGGTACCTTGGGTTACATACGCTTCAGGTTACAGACTCCGCTAACCCAGAAATATTACCTCGGGTTAAGAAATTTGCTTCAGGATGAGAACAGAAATCATGCAGCAGCGGCACAGCGGCAGCAGGAGGCCCCATTAGCTAAAGTGGTACCTCAGGTTAAGAACAGTTTCAGGTTAAGAACAGACCTCCGGAACGAATTAAGTTCTTAACCCGAGGTACCACTGTACTTACATTTGTGTCATTCCACATCGATCCATGCAGGCATCATTTTAATGTCAGTGATTTCTATATATGTTTCATTGCCAGGCCCTGCGAATGAAATTCCCAGTATCAAGGCTTCCTCTCTATTTCACCATTGAGGATGAGGGTCGCTCTGTAAATCTGACATCTCCTTATTTTATCACAATCGTAGAAGTCAACAACAGAACCAACTGGAAAGTTTCAGGTAGGGAGCGGAAGAATCTTGGGATTCATCATTATCTTTCGTATCGGAGAGGTTCTGTTGGAAATACTTGTCGTCAATGTATTTTCAGGCTCTCGTTCTTGCCCTATAGTAGGTGTGAGGAACCTTTGGTCCCCTGTATGTTGCTGAATTCCCATCATCCCTATCCATTGGCCATGCCTGCTGGGGCTGTTGCAGGTTCTAGTTCAGGGAAGACTTGATGTGGAAAGATTTGAATCTAGTCCAATTCTTTCTGCATGCAAAACCTATTACACCCACAGACCCTTAAGGCCTGAAACAAGCATAACACAACCCATTGGTTTACCTACCTACCCTTCCCCCTAGCTGTTCTTCCTCCTCTAGTTCTCCTGCTAGCTTTTACCATGACTAATAGTTATGGTGGCAACAAAGAAGAATTCAGGTTAACCAACATTTCATATGAATGTTTGCCCACACCCCTCCTTTTTCACCCACTCGTGATAATTACCAGTAATCACTGTTAGTGCTTTTTTCTGGGGGGATGCAGGGGTACGCATAACCCTAAACATTTTGTGAATCTAAGTTTGGCCTCATTGAGGGGCAGTATTTCAATATGAGTAGAAAAATGAGAGTACCCCTAAACTTTTTTTTGGAAAAAAAGCACTGCTGTTTGTTAACCTCTGGAAAGCCGCTGTAGAAGACCCTGTGCAGCTCTAATACATCATGCTGTGCCTCTGATACCTTTCTTACTTTTACATTTCATGAGAAATAGATCTGGCTATTCATCTGTATTCAGGCCCTACTGAAATGTAAAAAAGAAGGAAGAAACTCAAACCTACCACTCTGCGACTGTTTTAACTGTTTTTTCAGGTACCAATCAAACATCAAGTATGTTAAAAATGAAAAAATATTTGGAGCACAGACTCAAAACTGAACTATATAATCCAGATGGCCTATCTATAACGATAACTGTAAGTGCCAGAGAAAATACATACAGTGCTACCTCAGGTTACAAACACCTTGGGTTACAAACACTTCCAGTTACAGACTCCACTAACCAGGAAGAAGTGCCTCGGGTTAAGAACTTTACCTCAGGATGAGAACAGAAATCGCGAGCTGGCGACATGGCGGCAGCGGGAGGCCCCATTAGCTAAAGTGGTACCTCAGGTTGAGAATGGTTTCAGGTTAAGAACAGACCTCTGGAATGAATTAAGTTCGTAACCAGAGGTAACACTGTACTTTGAACGAAAAGACCAAACCCTAAACCCAAACTCTTCTTACCTTAAAATCTTTGTACCAGGGTGGTCCAACTTTTCAAACAAAGTGGGTCACAAGAGTACTCAAAACCTTTCAAGGTGCCCCAATTTTCCTGCATCATCCCGGAATTTGAAGAAACTACCCCAGCTTCTGATTTGATCCTAGAATGTCCCATTTACCTACTCCAGCGCCACTGCTGACCCTGGGGAGAGGATGCGCCAGTGCTTGCAGTGATGCTGCGCTCTCGCATGAGTCAGCATGGCACCAAAAGACATACGTCCTGATTTTCATCAGAGGAATGTTGGTGCCATGCTGACTTGTCGGTGTACTTAGAGAAGGCAGCACGAGGGTTGGGGAGGGGGCATCAGATGTTGCTGAGGGGTGGGGAAAAAAACCTTGAGGTCTACATGCAGCCCTGGGACCACATGTTGGGCCACCATGCAATATTCATTTGACATTGTGGTGCTGTGGTCTAGTTATCTCCCGCTTGGACTACTGCAATGCGCTCTATGTGGGGCTACCTTTGAAGGTGACCCGGAAACTACAACTAATCCAGAATGCGGCAGCTAGACTGGTGACTGGGGGCAGCCGCCAAGACCACATAACACCAGTCTTGAAAGACCTACATTGGCTCCCAGTACGTTTCCGAGCACAATTCAAAGTGATGGTGTTGACCTTTAAAGCCCTAAACAACCTCAACCCAGTATACCTGAAGGAGCGTCTCCACCCCCATCGTTCAGCCCGGACACTGAGATCCAGCGCCGAGGGCCTTCTGGTGGTTCCCTCATTGCGAGAAGCAAAGCTACAGGGAACCAGGCAGGGGGCCTTCTTGGTAGTGGCGCCCGCCCTGTGGAACACCCTCCCATTAGATGTCAAAGCGATAAACAACTACCTGACATTCAGAAGACATCTTAAGGCAGGCCTGTTCAGGGAAGTTTTTAATGTGTGATTTTATGGTATTTTTGGTTTCTGTGGAAGCCGCCCAGAGTGGTTGGGGAAACCCAGCCAGATGGGCGGGGTACAAATAAATTATTATTATTATTATTATTATTATTATTATTATTATTATTACTATTATTACTATTATTATTATTATTACTGTGGTCTAAACCACTGAGCCTAAGGTCAGCGGTTTGAATCCCCGCAACGGGGTGAGCTCCTGTTGTTCAGTACCTGCTCCTGCCAACCTAGCAGTTCGAAAGCACATCAAAGTGAAAGTAGATAAATAGGTACTGCTCTGGCAGGAAGGTAAACGGCATTTCCGTGCGCTGTTCTGGTTTGCCAGATGTGGCTTAGTCATGCTGGCCGTATGACCCGGCTGTCAGTGGACAAACGCCGGCTCCCTCGGCCTATAGAGCGAGATGAACACCGCAACCCCAGAGTCGTCTGCGACTGGACCTAACGGTCAGGGGTACCTTTACCTTTTTAATTTGCATATTAATTCAAAATCTCAGAAATTTTCTGTTCCAAGGATATAACACAGTTGCTAGCAACACTGATTTTTAGGCTGTAGTTATACAAACAATTGAATGCATGTAAGATGCTTTTCTCAATAAGCAGCTCCTGTCTGTTCTACGTGGTACTGCACATTATTTCTGTGAAATATTTCAAGTGAACATGAACACTTTATATTTCGGTTATAGTTTATGACATTTAAGAGAATCGGTTTTTTTAAAAATGGAGCAGCAATATTGAGGCAATATTGCATCATGTGCCACATTGCAGTTCAGCCAGCCATATCTATATTTCTGTTCAGGTCATACAAAACACTTATTTTCTTTCGGCAACCAGATCACATTAATAGCCAAGGATTACAGTTTTAATTTAAAAAATGAAAACAAATGTTACTGCATATTAGTAACAACTTTCCCCCCCCTTTCCAACAGGGATCTGAACTTTTCCATTTCAGGGTATCAACTATTCCTGGAGTCTCCTTTTGTAACTTATTTGACGAATTTCAGGTATTGTCATTGGCTCATTTTAAAAACAACACACAAATTACACCATACTATAGGATGAATTAACAAACATAAAATAGGATACGAGATTGTACAAAATGTTCCCACATATTTAGCCCTTACTTCAGCACATTCCCAGAGAACAGCAGGAATTAGCGGGTGCAAGGGGGACTGGACTGGAGAAGGACACTTTAGGGAAACGCACAGAAGTGGAAGCTAAAGCAGACTGGAGCTTTTGCATATATATATAGCCTCATACAGGGTGTGTCTTTTAAAAGAGGCCCCGTGGAACATGTGTACTCTGTATCCACGGGGCCTCTTTTAAAGGACTCATCCTGTATATATGAATGTCTTTCTGGATGCCAAGGCTCAGAACTGAGGCAAGTACTCTTTAGTGACAGAAGCCCAGCAGATATTTAAATAGCACAACTGTGACTTCGGTCATTGACTAAAAACACTGCAAGGCAGGAGTAGCCTCTAAGCTCACAAAGCAATAGCTTTGAATGGTGCCTGAAGATTTTGCTTTGTCACTTCTGTTGTACAAGCTCTAGAAACTTAATTGTATGTGGCTTTTTTTAATTAAAGTTCAGAGTTTGGGATATGCCCCCTGCCCTCTTGGCAGGCCTGCCAGTGCCAAACATATGACCATGGAAAGGCTGCCATCTCAAACAAGAGTTGATAGAGTCACTTGGATAATCTGGGCCAGGTTAACTTTCTGCTCCAGCCTTTCCAATTTAATGCCTTCCAGGTGATTTGGGACTGCAAAGGGCTAATGGGGATGGGAGTCCCAAATGTCTGGGAAGGCTAGTCTGCTCTGGCTGGCAGCATCTATCCAATATTTCAGGGAGAGTTCCTTCCTAGCCATGCTACCCCAAATCTTTCTGAAGTAGAAGTAGTAGTAGTAACTGAACCTTTGGCCTTTTGTAAGCAAAATGTGCTTTACCACTGAACTGTGAGCCTTCCCTCATAGAATTGATTGTCTGAGAATACAAGGAAAAACCTATGCTTAACAAAGAGAGCCATACTTTCTTAGCCCATACTTTTCTGGGTATTTTATTTTACGAGGTACAATATAATACAGTATCTTGCAACAAACCACATGCAATGCTTACCAAATTGCTTTCCCTGTAAACTCAGATGACTGCTTCTCTTCCCCCACCACTTAGATTTGCATATGCCAGCTTTCGCTATCACTTAGACCAGTTTCACTATCTTGTTGTCAACAGGGTGAACAATAGTCAATTTAAAGGGAAGTGACTGTTGGAATTACAATATTTTCTGTTGCAGATTTATATTGACGATTCTCCACTGGCATTCCCAGGAAACTCTCTTATCACTTCAATGACGACTATTTTAATGGGAGGCATTATTTTTGTGGCATATATTCTGTATGTATTTGAAATTGAGATAAGGAACTTCTTAAAAAGGAAACTAAGAAGAAATAAAGTGGCATCAAAACCCCCAACCAAGACAGATTCAGTAAATTCTGGTGATTCTGCAGGAAGTTGACTGGCAATAGTAATAACGTTATAATAATGTGTTGGTTTTTAAGACCCCCTGTTGCTTTTATCAGTAACTATGTTCCACAAATGTTAATGGTATTTTTTTGAACGAACATATGTACAACTATTTCATCTTTAGCTGTAGTCTTTCTGTTTAGGAAAAATATTTTTGAAAATATGTGATGAATTTTCACTTGTTGTTCCTTAGGATGAAACGCATTTAGTAGCTGCTTGTCCTGAATTTTACTGAAGTTTATTGGGCAAGATTCCCCCCCCCTCCGAAAATGTCACTGAAGCAGTATACAATAAAATAGTTCATATATTTAAAATACACTGCATTGCTAAATGTGTCTACTTACGCCTCTGTTTATTTTAATGTACAGGTTATTTCTGGAACTCTCTAGCTTTCTCCTTAATCCAGCGCATGTTTGCAATTTGGTCTCTGGTTCCTCTGCCCCTTTGAAATCCAGCTTGCACTTCTGGGAGTTCTCGGTCCACATACTGCTTAAGCCTGTCTTGTAGAATTTTAAGCATAACCTTGCTAATGTGTGAAATGAGTGCAATTGTGTGGTAGTTGGAGCATTCTTTGGCACTGCCCTTCTTTGGGCTTGGGATGTAGACTGATCTTCTCCAATCCTCTGGCCACTGCTGAGTTTTCCAGCATATTGAGTGTAGCACCTTAACAGCATCATCTTTTAAATTTTTAAGTAGTGCAGCTGGAATATCATCACTTCCACTGGCCTTGTTATTAGCAGTCCTTTCTAAGGTCCATTTGACTTCACTCTCCAGGATGTCTGGCTCAAGGTCAGCAACCAGACTGCCTGGGGTGTATGAGACATCCATATCTTTCTGGTATAATTATTCTGTGTATTCTTGCCACCTCTTCTTGATGTCTTGTGCTTCTGTTAGGTCCTTATCACTTTTGTCCTTTATTATGGTAATCTTTGTACAAAATGTTCCTTTCATATCTCCCATTTTCTTGAACAGATCTCTGGTTTTTACCATTCTATAGTTTTCCTCTATTTCTTTGCATTGCTCGTTTAAGAAGGCCCTCTTGTCTCTCCTTGCTATTTTTCAGAAATCTGCATTCAATTTCCTGTATCCTTCACTATCTCCCTCACATTTTGCTTGCCTTCTCTCCCCCGCTATTTGTAAGGCCTCGTTGGACAGCCACTTTGCTTTCTTGCATTTCCTTTTCATTGGGATGGTTTTCATTGCTGCCTCCTGTATAATGTTGCGAGCCTCCATCCATAGTTCTTCATGCACTCTGTGCACTAAATCTAAATCCTTAAACCTGTTCCTCACTTCCACTGTGTATTCATAAGGGATTTGATTTAGATTGTATCTTACTGGCCCCGTGGTTTTTCCTACTTTCTTCAGTTTAAGCTTGAATTTTGCTATAAGAAGCTGATGATCTGAGCCACAGTCATCTCCAGGTCTTCTTTTTGCTGACTGTATAGAGCTTCTCCATCTTTGGCTGCAGAGAATATAATCAATCTGATTTCGATGCTGCCCATCTGGTGATGTCCATGTGATGTCTCTTGTGTTGTTGGAAAAGAGTGTTTGTGATGACCAGCTTGTTCTCTTGACAGAACTCTATTAGCCTTTGCCCTGCTTCGTTTTGAACTCCAAGGCCAAACTTGCCAGTTGTTCCTTTTAACTCATGACTCTCTACTTTAGCATTCCAATCCCCTATAATGAGAAGAACATCCTTCTTTGGTGTCATTTCTAGAAGGTGTTGTAAGTCTTCATAGAATTGGTCAATTTTAGTTTCTTCAGGTCTGAAGCTCAACATCAAAAAAACCGAAGATCATGGCCACTGGGCCCATCACCTCCTGGCAAATAGAAGGGGAAGAAATGGAGGCAGTGAGAGATTTTACTTTCTTTCTTGGGCTCCATGATCACTGCAAATGGTGACAGCAGTCACGAAATTAAAAGACACCTGCTTCTTGGGAGAAAAGCAATGACAAACCTAGACAGCATCTTAAAAAGTAGAGACATCACCTTGCCAACAAAGGTCCGTATAGTAAAAGCTATGGTTTCCCCAGTAGTAATGTATGGAAGTGAGAGCTGGACCATAAAGAAGGCTGATCGCCAATGAATTGATGCTTTTGAATTATGGTGCTGGAGGAGGACTTTTGAGAGTCCCATGGACTGCAAGAAGATCAAACCTATCCATTCTAAAAGAAATCAGCCCTGAGTGCTCACTGGAAGGACAGATTGTGAAGTTGAGGCTACAATACTTTGGCCACCTCATGAGAAGAGAGGACTCCCTGGAAAAGACCCTGATGTTGGGGAAAATGGAGGGCAGAAGGAGAAGCGGACGACAGAGGACGAGATGGTTGGATAGTGTTCTCGAGGCTACCAGCATGAGTTTGACTAAACTGTGGGAGGCAGTGGAAGACAGAGGTGCCTGGCGTGCTCTGGTTCAGGGGGTCACGAAGAGTCGGACACGACTAAACGACTAAACAACAACATTTCCGCAATACAATTTTATCCACTGGATCATGGTCATCAAAAGTTACAAATCCAAAGCCCATCTTTTTACCAGATTGTCTGTCTGTAATTATTTCAATTGTGTCGATTTTTCCATATTCCAAGAAGTAGTCTCTAAGGTGATGTTCCTCAGTATCTTCTTTAATTCCACCAACTAACATTTTTTTTCACGGTAACATGAACTCCAGGTTTTCCAGATTCCTCCCTGGCTACGGCTCTTTTCGGCTCAACTACTGTTCCATCAATGGAATGAGGTCTGGTAGCCAATTGCTGCATCAATTTCAGCCATGGAATGTGACAAAACCAAATTCTCGTTTGCTTGCAGGGTCTCTCGTAACCACACAATCCGTTTACTTTTCCCATTGCTCATAGCAGTTTCTCAAACTTTCTTCTGTTGTTTCGATGCTTAAGCCATCAATGAATAGTTTGCAGAACTGCTCTTTTCCCCTCCAGTCACTCCCCCGATCTCCGCAAGGCATTTTTGGCTGGTTGAGGAAGCAAAAAGAAGCAAGGGAGGAGGAGAAAGATTCTTTAAATATATATATCACTGAGGTCTTTTTTTCTGAAGCAATGGCTTGGCTTGAGGTGAGTCCCCCTCTGCAGGTGGGCTGGAAGCAGTAGCAATGGAAGTGTGTGAAGCGGCTAATGACCCTTTGCTTTCTCAGTGGGCATATTCTGACTCCATTCCCACTGGCACTTGGTTATGCTATTAGAGGGAGATATTCTATTAAAGGATAATGGAAGTAGAAGATTCTGAGAGACCGAATAGGTTACTTACAGAACCACGCTCCGTACATTGTTTAGGGCGGAACACAAAGCCAAACACGACCATCTAGTGGCATATGTAAAAACAGCAGCCTTCAAAAATGGTGTTAGATAGAATATTATTATAATAATTATTCCTTATGGCACGTTAGTTGCTCTGTACCTTAAAAAAAACTTTCTGGGAGATTTACAAGATAAAATACTGCAGAAAGAAACAATTAAAATAAGAACATATTAAAAATAGGGACGCGGGTGGCTTGCCAGGGCTTGCCGATCAGAAGGTCGGTGGTTTAAATCCCCGCGATGGGGTGAGCTCCCATTGTTCGGTCCCAGCTCTTGCCCACCAGCAATTCGAAAGCATGTCAAAGTGCAAGTATATAAATGGGTACCACTCCGGCGGGATGGTAAACGGTGTTTCCATGCACTGCTCCAGTTTGCCAGAAGCGGCTTAGTCGTGCTGGTCACATGACCCAGAAGCTGTCTGCAGTCAAACGCCGGCTCCCTCGGCCAGTAAAGCGAGATGAGCACCACAACCCCAGAGTCGTCCGCAACTGGACCTAACGGTCAGGGGTATTAATAATGCAAAATATGTATGGTGGTTTTTCAACTAATTTTCCCTCAGAGTAGGCCTGGTGAAATTAATGAGCATGGCGGAGTTAGGTTCGTTAACTTAAATAGCTCTACTCTGAATAAAACTTAGTTGAGTAAAACCTAGTCTGAGTAAAACTTACCACCCCTAAAATGTTCACCCAATAACACTGGAAATAAAATTGTAAGTATCATCATGCCATTATACAAAAGTGTGGTACAATCACACTCGGAATACTGCATCTTTAAAAAAGACAAATTTCATGCTAGGAGCCATTAGGAAAGGAATTGGGAATAAAAACTGCTGATAGCATAATGCTGTCATAGAAATCCATGATGCGACTGCATTTGGAGTACTGTGTTACAGAATGTCAGAGCTCTTCCCTCCCCCAGCTGAGTTCTCAGGTTTTTCTGAGGAGAGGAAATATCTGCTAATCCAGTGTATAGATACAGCCAGAGAGTGCTTTTTTGGCAGTATGAATGCTGCCCTCTAGTGTCCCTCACGTAAGTCATTTCTGCACAGCTGGTTTTTATATAATTTTTTGTTGTCGATAGAGCTGGGCATAGGCAGTAGCAGAACTCTCTTCTCCTGAAGTGCAGGAAATGTTGTGCTTTGCTGCCACAAAGTGTCTGTTGTAGAGAACAGCAATGCTGAGGAGCGCGCACACACACATCCACACACCTGTTCAGCTAGCTGGGATCATGAATGCATTGAAATCTGTGTCACCTGTGCTCTCCAACTTTTTTTAGTGACTTAAATGTGAGTTTTACAACAAACAGTGAGGCGTCTGGTTCTCCCTTCATTAAGAGGGTGTTGGGAATGGGCTACTGGCAGTGACGTAGGAAGGGGGTGCAGGCCACCCCAGGTGTTATCCCTGAGGGAGGTGGCAAAAAGCCAGCTGAACTCTTCTTGACACGGTCTCCTTTGAGGCAAAGGAGGCGTCCAGGGCGGTGGTGGGGTGGGCAAGGTCTGGGCACGGTGTGTTTGTGTGTTTGCACACGATTACCTCAAGGAACTGAGCGGGGTTGAGTTACATCGCGTCCCCTTCCCACCTCTGTGGCCGGGGCCGGGCGCATGTGCTCTCCCTGCCTGTCCATGTCCCGCCCTCGCCTCAGGTGCTTTGTGTGTGTCTGTGTGGCCGCGGTTGAAGCTGTGCTGCTCACGGGGCAAGGCAGGGGCCCTCCGGGGCTGACACGGGCTCCCAAAAAGGGCGCGGAGGCGGGAGAGGCTGCGGTCGCCTGCTGTCACCTTTCATTTGAGGGCCAGGGCTGCACTTTTGGGTTTCTTTTCCTGTGTAATGGGCTGTGTTTTTGAAGTTGCGAATAAATTAACAGGGCGACTCTTTCCTCCTCTCTCTCTCTCTGCGCCCCCTCCCACCTTTCCACATCTCCCTGCTTAACTGTTTCCTGCCTCACTTTAAATCCTTTTTCATGTGGAAAGACACCTTTGGGAAGCGATTTTGCTCTTTCGGCTCCTTTCCCCTAGAATTATAGTCTTGTAGAGTTGGAAAGGACCCTGCTGAGGTTCATCTAGTCCAAACCTCTGCAATGCAGGAATATGCAGCTGTTGTATTTTTTTTTACATTTGCTCTCAGCCCTCGTTTGCCCTCCTCCTGTTATGTAAATTTACATATCTCTCTCTCTCTCTCTCTCTCACACACACACACACACACACACACACACACACCGTTGCCTCGGATGCTACTCCTACTCAGAGTAGACTCATTGAAATGAATTAAAAATCCAAACATTAATTTCAAAGGGTCTGCCCTAAGTAGGATTTAGTTGGATGTAGCCTGTTATTATGACCAAAGTATCTTAATCAAAAAGATCTGCACAAACCAGTTTAACTGAGTGCACTATTCTCAGGGTGGGGGGACTCATTTATTTATAATTACTTAATCATATGGGACTAAATTGCATTATGTTGTAAGGACCTTTCATAAAATCTTAGAATTGTAAAGTTGAAAGGGACCCCAAGGGCCATTAAGTTCAACCCACTGCAATTCAGGAATCTCAACTAAAGCATCCATGACAGATGGCCATCCAACCTCCGATTACAAACTTCCAAGGAAGGAGAGTGCAAAACCTCCCAAGGAAGTCTGTTGCACTGTTGAAGGGCTCTTGCTGTCAGAAAAGTTCTTCCTGAATCTCCTCTCATGTAACTTGAAGCCGTTGTTTTGTGTCCTACCCTCCAGAGCGGGAGAAAACAAGCTTGTTCCAACTTCCATGTGACAACCCTTCAAATATTTGAAGATGGCTGTCATATCTCCTCTCTTTTTTTTTTTTTAAAAAAATAATTTATTAACTGACCAATCAAATCAAATCAAATCACATCACATAAATTCTGAATTACAAAGCCAAATTTTAATTTTTTTGTTGGGGGGACCCATATTTCAAGTTCCGAAGGGGATTCCAATCATCTTCTTGCTGCTGCGTTAATATCCACAAATCTGTCCAAATAATGTTCATAATTCTATCCAGTCCTATCTTGCTGTTCTCACATCTCATCTTGTTCGTATATTTCTCTTTTTTTCTTTATGATCTCTTCTGATAATCTCCTTAAGCAGGTAAACACCAGTTATAATCCTGTGTGAATTTTCCATTTGTCCAATCCATCATGTCAAGATGGTTTCCATATATCATCACTTTCATAAATAAAAGCACTCTTTCCATCATCAGTCTCGCAAATCTGTCACCTTCTTTAGTCTCTCTGAGGAGGCTCACTCACAATATGAAAACAAATCTATTCCTCCTCCCAGACATAAGTCTTTTGACAGAACTTGCCAAAATGGCGACGCTATTTTTTGCTGCATCATTCCAAAGCTCTTATGCTTTCCACGGTCTCCTTAAAACATGCTTTGGTTAGAAAATTATCTCCATACAGTCTTAAATCCTCAGCTTAAGTCATTTAAACGACATTTCTGACTTGTAACGTGTGGGGGGGAATTCTTGGTTAATCACATAGAGAAAAGAAAGGAAAGTCCCCCCCCCATCCAGTCCCGTTGCCCAACATACCGAGCCTTGGTGTGTCTTCTCATGATTTATTCCTGTTCCTCCGGCCCGTCTTGTTTCTCGGAGATCTCTTCGGCTAGCAGTCTTTACTCCCCATTCTTCCTTGAAATATATGCATTAGCTTCCTCTTAATTGTTTCTTTTGAAGTTGCTGCAGCTAGAGGCGCGAATCAGAGACAGCGTCCAGGAGCGCCGAAGTCCGCACAAGGGCTTTCTGCCTAGTGCCCCCACCCCCTCATATTCGGGGGTGGTATAGGGCACAGCAGGCAAGGGCAGTCCCCCCACATGCTGGGGGGGGCGGGAGGCTGTTTACTCCCATCACAGCCTCTTAATTACCTCGTGTGGGTTGGAGAGATGTTATTGTCAGCCATCTTCCGATGCGCCCCTAGTAGCCCCCCCAGGCTGTCATATCTCCTCTCAGTCTCCTCGTTTCCAGGCTAAACATACCCAGCTCCTTCAAGCACTCCTCATAAGGCTTGCTTTCCAGACCCTTGATCATCTTGGTTGCCCTCCTCTGCACACCTTCTAGCTTGTCAATGTCCTTCTTAAATTGTGGCGCCCAGAACTGGACACACAATTCCAGGTGTGGTCTGACCAAGGCAGAGTAGAGTGGTACTTGATCTAGAGACTAGACTTCTTTTGCTGCAGCTTCACATTGTTGACTCATATTGTGGTCTACTAAGACTCCTAGATCTGTTAACGTATACTGCTGGTAAACCAAGTGATCCCCATCTTGGTGCAGCTGGTTATTCTTGCCTAAGTGTAGAACCTTTCAGGCTGAAAGGGACTAGTGGGACTTAGAAGAACAGAAAGGGAAATCCCTTCTGATGGGTTCCAGGGCCACTTGCTGCAATTTGGGGATTTCTTAAAACATGGAATTTTGTAAAGCACTTATCTAGATTAGGGAAGGTTTAAGAAGGCAGTCCTCATCTGACCACACCATCCATAGGCACCAACTCCCTATGGCTGAGGAGACCCCAGACCATCCCACCCCCTGCAAAACTGGGATGGGGCTAATGTTGGGAAACTGCCAGGGAGATATAGTCCATCATGGCCCAAGCCGGCTGCCGGACGTCCATCGATCTCCCGTAGACAGGCAGATCCAGCAGTTAGCGACACGAAGCCTCAGAGATAGATAGGCTCGTGTACACTCCTCTTTATCAGCAGAAACACAGGCAGAAAGCTTGCACCGTAGAAGAGCATATTTTACAGACTTTATTTAGCATTGAACAGAACAAAGAAAAACATGACCGTTCTGTGTCAGCGTCTCTGACCAACTGAAATCGAAAGGAATAGCAAACATAAACATCCTGTGACTAGGACATGCGCAGACTCTGTGACTTACAAAGCCTGCTCCCTTTTAAGGTGGAACGGAAATATCCTAACATCCTCCCCCTTTCCGTGTAACCTGTAGTACCTGTGGTTCACCCAATTGCAACCTTTGTACATAAACCTTATGTTGTTCTCTGTTAACAACCTTAGACAACAGATCAGCAGGAATTTCATTTCCTGCCATGTAGGACACCCGAATCAGTCCTTTCTGAATACACTCTCTTGCACGATGTAGCTTAATCTGCAAGTACTTGGTTCTCTGCTTGCAACTCTCTGAGTTCAGCAAAGCCAAACACGATC
Source organism: Podarcis liolepis (assembly GCF_965112155.1). NCBI lineage: Eukaryota > Metazoa > Chordata > Lepidosauria > Squamata > Lacertidae > Podarcis > Podarcis liolepis. The sequence continues at coordinate 23,163,955 of NC_139554.1, forward strand.
TATTGTCTTGATACACTTGTATAGGACATTTCACAGAAACCCCGATGTCCTTAAACAGTTGCATCAACCATTCACAATCCATGAGTGAAAATGACAGAGCATTGAGTTCTGCTTCACAGGAACTTAGGCTCACTGTTGTTTGCTTCCTGCACAACCAGTCAAACAGGCAGTGGTTGTACATGTAGCATACTCCAGAAGTGCTTGTACCATCCGTGGTGTCACTTCCAAAACTTGCATCTGCAAAGATTTCAAGACCTCCAGTCTTCTGACTGGTGAACCTCAGCCTGTAGTGCATAGTCCCTTTCAAATAGCAGGCTATGCGCTTCAGAGCTTTCCAATCCTGAACCGTAGGATTGTTGGCATGTCTGCTAAGCAGATTACAGCTTACAGCTATGTCAGGTCTTGAACATCTGGCAATGAAATTCAGCTTGCCTAGAACGCATCTGTATAGCGTTGTGTCAGAAAACGCTTCAGCAGTACTGTCTACCTGGTAACCTGTCACCATCGGTGTGTCTGCTGGGTTTGCATCAACCAAATTCAACCTGGTTAATACATCAGCAATTTTCTGTGTTTGGTGTACCAGAAAATTACCTGCTTGGTCCTTCTCCACCTGCAGAGAAAGATAGTTGGATACTTCACCAAGATCCTTCATGTCAAAGTGCTCCTTCAGTTGAGCTAGGGTGCTTTGGTAGAAAGCCTGATTCTTCCAAAACATCAGAAGATCATCAACAAAACATAAACAATACAGTTTGTTTTGCCCCTCCTCCTTGACAAACACACAAGGATCAGCTTTGCCCTGGTGAAAACCTAGAGAAAGCAATGTCTCAGTGAGTTTTGTGTTCCAACACCTGGCACTCTGCTTGAGACCATATAAGGATTTCCGCAGTTTACAGAGCATTCCCTTCTGTATCTCCATCCCATCAGGTGGAAGCATAAACAGCTGTTCATTCAAAATCCCGTACAAAAAAGCTGTATTAATGTCGTGGTGGGAAACATGCAGTTTCTCCTCTGCAGCGACCTTGAGCATCAGCCGAATGCTCTCATATTTGACTGTGGGTGAGTAGGTCTCGTGGTAATCCTGTCCTGGTACCTGTGAAAAACCTCTGGCAACCAATCTGGCTTTGTGTCTGACTACCTTGCCATTCTGGTCTGTCTTGGCCTTGAAGACCCATTTGCTGCCAACCAGTCTCATTCCTGGGACTACCGGTACCAGTTCCCAAGTTTGGTTCCTGTTCAAGGAATCAACTTCAGCCTTCATGGCATTTAGCCAAGGCTCAGCATCTTTAGAGGTTAACTCCTGAACCTCTTTGAAGCTTGAAGGTTCCCATACCTTCTCTGAGCTACTAAGAACAGCAGTTGCTGTCTTAGCAAACTCATCAGCATACCTCTTTGGAGGTCTGCCTTTGGTCGCCCTTTCAGACCTACGTACTAGACGAAAGTCTTCTGGACTCATCTCCTCTTTCTTAGGAGAAAAGTGACCAATGGTGAACAGTGGTTCTTCCAGTTCATTGTCAGACGCATCAGATGGTCTGACTGAGGCCTTTGCGCTCTTGTAGTCTGCTGTGTCATCACTGTCACTGACACCAGCAGCAGCACCACCCACTGAACTGGAATCCGAACTCTGATCATCATCATCATCATCCTCATCATCCTCATCATCCTCAGCAGCTTCCTCAGCTTTAGCTGCTTGCTTGACATCACCTTCATCCTCCTCTGGGTAACTGGAAAATTCCCACATTTTCCCCCCACTTGGGATTGTACTCAACACTCCTTGTGAACTTAATGGACTTAGAGTTAGTCATCCATACCCTGTATGCACCTTTTTCGTACCCCATGAACAAACCATGTGCCCCACGCTTCCCAAGCTTGTTGGTTTGTAGGGAGTGTACCCACATGTCAGAACCGAAGATTCTCATGTGTTTGGTGTTGGGTTTCTTGCCAAACATCTTCTCATAGGGGGTACAGCCAATGGGTGATGACAATCTGTGATTAAAGGAGTAAACCAAATTCCCCAAAGCTTCTCCCCAAAACTTATCAGGGAGATTGGCATCATGCAACAAGGTTTTGATCCCTTGCAGCAATGTCTGATTTGCTCTCTCCGCAAGACCATTCATCCATGGCGATCTGGGCGTTGACATGTCATGCTGGATTCCCTTCTCAGTCAGGAAAGCTTCAAACTGCTGAGAAGTAAACTCCCCGCCCCGATCAGTAAACAAAGAGGAAATACGTTTACCGTGCACATTCTCCAACCAAGCACAGAATGCCTTAAACTTCGGAAACGCTTGCGATTTCTGTTCGAGCAAAAACACATGAATGTACCTAGAAAAAGAATCAATTATAATCATGAAGTACCTTGCTCCTCCTAAAGAGGGTGCAAGTGGCCCAACCAGGTCTGCATGCACTAGCTGGTAGGGTTTGGAAGCCTGCCTGCTAGACTCCTTGCCTTTTGGAGCAACCTTCACCTTGTTCTCTGCACAAGATACACATTTCATGTGAAATTTACAGGGTTTGATGTTCAAACCCTCAACCACCTCTGGCATCTTGGCCAGTGCCTTCCAAGAGAGGTGACCAAACCTTCGATGCGCATCGTGAATGCAACCTGCATGAAGAACTTTGTTAGTTTGTGCAACACAACAAGAATCAGCATAGATACAACAGCAGTGTCCTCATAAGTTATATGGAACAAACCATCCATAAACTTTGCATGCAAATAGTCCTCTTTGCCTTTACTGATGACACAGACGCTCCTCTTGAAGGAAATCTGAAAACCACGCCCAGTAAGCTGCGGGACACTCAGCAAATTGCTTGCAGCGCCTGGAACATAAAGTACACCGCTGATAGTTGTGTGCAAACTTGCAAGTTTCACAGTCCCTTCTCCTGCGATTTGCAACGTCTTTCCGTCAGCCAGGTGGATCTCACCTTCCTGAGGCTTGAAGGAGATAAACAGGTGCCGATCCTTCGTGACGTGGCGGGTCGCACCTGAATCGACAATAAATCTGCCTTTGGCTGTTGGAGCAGTCTTTACAGCAAGCAAACCCTTGTTTTCCACTAGCGTGGGCTTTTGCAGCTTGCCCCCCTGCTGCTCCTGGCCAGCAGACGTGCCTTTAGCCTTTGGTGAAGCTGTGCCAGCAAACATAGCCTTGTTTTTCCCTGGCGCGGGCTTTCCACCCCCCTTCTGCTTCGGGCCACCTGCAGGCTTTTTCTTTTGTTTATTTCCAGTCTTTGGACAAAACTTCTGAGTATGACCTTGGTTCCCACAGTTCCAGCACTTCACAGCTGCCAACGCTTTGGCTCCCCCTGGAGGCTGGAATGCTGTCCCACATTGCTCCCCCTGAAGCGCACAAGCCAACTCAGCTGCATTCCTTCTATCGTATTCATTTTGCAAAGTTGCCAAGACCTTTGTAGCAGTGAGGTCTTGCGCAGGGAGGGTCGCCAGCTGACTTGCCACGGCATGATAGCTTTCATCCAGGGAGTCCAGGATGAGAATTGCAAACAGTGACTCAGGCATATTAAAACCTCTCTGAGTCAATTCCTGTCTGAGATGCTGCAAATGTAAAACGTGGGCTCTAAGGTCTTCCCCTGGCTCCAAACGCTTCCTGTGCAGTTTTCTGAAATAAAGCAACACAGACCCAGCCTCTTGTCGGAGATGACAGGCTTTAAGCCCGTCCCACATCTCACGGGCAGTTGCCTTGCCAGCCAAGGTGATTAACTCTTCAGGAGCTACTGAGAGCAAAATTATTCCCATGGCTCTCGAATCCTGCGCTTTCCACTCATCTGTCACAGTGGCTGGGGGGGTTCTCAGAAATGGTATTCCACACTCCAAGCCTTCTCATCTGGCCCTCACAGTACCTTGCCCAGGTCTAATAGTTGTGGCCATTTAGCTTCGGTGGACACGGAGCTGCTTCTGAGGATTGTAAAAGATCCATCTCAGGTCTTTACGTGAGCCCAAGTCTCTATGCCTTCAAAGACTTATTATCTCGGCAGCCCATTAATCATGAACTCTCTGGCTCGGCTCCCAGGCCAATTAAGCCTTCCGGAGTTCAAAGGCTCCTTGTTGAGGTAAACAGAAAAGCCAAAAGCCTCCCTCTTTTCTTCCGCTTTTCCCACGTACCTCAAACGCAGTCTGTTGCAGCATTTACTCTCCTGTAGGTGCTGTGAATCTGGGCCCGAAACCTTGTTGTTGGGAAACTGCCAGGGAGATATAGTCCATCATGGCCCAAGCCGGCTGCCGGACGTCCATCGATCTCCCGTAGACAGGCAGATCCAGCAGTTAGCGACACGAAGCCTCAGAGATAGATAGGCTCGTGTACACTCCTCTTTATCAGCAGAAACACAGGCAGAAAGCTTGCACCGCAGAAGAGCATATTTTACAGACTTTATTTAGCATTGAACAGAACAAAGAAAAACATGACCGTTCTGTGTCAGCGTCTCTGACCAACTGAAATCGAAAGGAATAGCAAACATAAACATCCTGTGACTAGGACATGCGCAGACTCTGTGACTTACAAAGCCTGCTCCCTTTTAAGGTGGAACGGAAATATCCTAACAGCTAAGCCCACCCACAGGGGCCAGACCTCGCTGTGGCGGGCCTCGCCGGTCCTTCCCAAGCCTGCGATGAGCCCCATTGGACTTTCCCATGCCTGCAGCAGGCTGCGAAAAGGCCCAATGGGGCTTGTTGCGGGCACAGAGGGGCACCTATGACACCACCTAAATCAACTGTACTTGAGCACTGTACTTATGGCTGTTCACAGAAGCAGCATGCAGGTATGAGAGATTACATCCTCCTTATTGCTCCTGCTTTGGGTGCTTTTGCTGGGCAGGAATAGGTGCTTGAGCTCTGTCTGTGGCTGAAGCAAGAGAAACAAAGAACATGATGAGGCATTAAGTAAAGCAAAGAAGAGGTGGCGTCTGAGGTGACAGGAACTGAGTTCTTTCCCACCCCTTAGGAGTGGGGGGAGAAGGGAAGGACAGTTGGAGGGGACAGTTGGGAAACTGCCAGGGAGATAACGTCCATCATGGCCCCCAAGCCGAAGTTCGGAGATTCCATCGGCCTCCCGTAGTCACGCAGATCCAACAGTTAGGGGCACAAAGCCTTAGAAATTCCTAGCCGCATTCCTAGGCTGGTGCACCCTCTTTATCAGCAGAAACACAGCCGAAAGCTTGCATCACAGAAGAGCAGAAGAGCATAATTTACAGACTTTATTAGCGTTTTACAGAACAAAAGAAAACACGTCCATTCTGTCAGCGTCTCTGAGCCGACTGGAAAAACGAAAGGAAACAACAAGCAGAACATAAACATCCTGTGAATCAGGACATGCGCAGACTCTGTGTCTCCCAAAGCCTGCTCCCTTTTAAGGTGGAACGGAAATATCCTAACATCCTCCCCCTTTCCGTGTAACCTGTAGTACCTGTGGTTCACTCAATTGCAACTTTTGTACATAAACCTTAAGTTGTTCTTTGTTAACAACCTTAGACAACAGATCAGCAGGAATTTCATTTCCTGCCATGTAGGACACCTGAATCAGTCCTTTCTGAATACACTCTCTTGCACGATGTAGCTTAATCTGCAAGTACTTGGTTCTCTGCTTGCAACTCTCGGAGTTCAGCAAAGCCAAACACGATCTATTGTCTTGATACACTTGTATAGGACATTTCACAGACACTCTGATGTCCTTAAACAGTTGCATCAACCATTCACAATCCATGAGTGAAAATGACAGAGCATTGAGTTCTGCTTCACAGGAACTTAGGCTCACTGTTGTCTGCTTCTTGCACAACCAGTCAAACAGGCAGTGGTTGTACATGACATGTAGCACACACCAGAAGTGCTTGTACCATCCGTGGTGTCACTTCCAAAACTTGCATCAGCAAAGATTTCAAGACCTCCAGTCTTTTGACTGGTGAACCTCAGCCTGTAGTGCATAGTCCCTTTCAAATAGCGAGCTATGCGCTTCAGAGCTTTCCAATCCTGAACTGTAGGATTGTTGGCATGTCTGCTAAGCAGATTACAGCTTACAGCTATGTCAGGTCTTGAACATCTGGCAACGAAATTCAGCTTGCCTAGAATGCATCTGTATAGCGTTGTGTCAGAAAACGCTTCAGCAGAACTGTCTACCTGGTAACCTGTTACCATCGGTGTGTCTGCTGGGTTTGCATCAACCAAATTCAACCTGGTTAACACATCAGCAATTTTCTGTGTTTGGTGTACCAGAAAATTACCTGCTTGGTCCTTCTCCACCTGCAGAGAAAGATAGTTGGATACCTCACCAAGATCCTTCATGTCAAAGTGCTCCTTCAGTTGAGCTAGGGTGCTTTGGTAAAAAGCCTGATTCTTCCAAAACATCAGAAGATCATCAACAAAACATAAACAATACAGTTTGTTTTGCCCCTCCTCCTTGATAAACACACATGGATCAGCTTTGCCCTGGTGAAAACCTAGAGAAAGCAATGTCTCAGTGAGTTTTGTGTTCCAACACCTGGCACTCTGCTTAAGACCATATAAGGATTTCCGCAGTTTACAGACCATTCCCTTCTGTATCTGCATCCCATCAGGTGGAAGCATGAACAGCTCCTCCCCCAAAATCCCGTACAAAAAAGCTGTATTAATGTCATGGTGGGAAACATGCAGTTTCTCCTCCGCAGCGACCTTGAGCATCAGCTGAATGCTCTCATATTTGACTGTGGGAGAGTAGGTCTCGTGGTAATCCTGCCCTGGTACCTGTGAAAAACCTCTGGCAACCAATCTGGCTTTGTGTCTGACTACCTTGCCATTCTGGTCTGTCTTGGCCTTGAAGACCCATTTGCTGCCAACCAGTCTCATTCCTGGGACTACCGGCACCAGTTCCCAAGTTTGGTTCCTGTTCAAGGAATCAACTTCAGCCTTCATGGCATTAAGCCAAGGCTCAGCATCTTTAGAGGTTAACTCCTGAACCTCTTTGAAGCTTGAAGGTTCCCATACCTTCTCTGAGCTACTAAGAACAGCAGTTGCTGTCTTAGCAAACTCATCAGCATACCTCTTTGGAGGTCTGCCTTTGGTCACCCTTTCAGATCTGCGTACTAGACGCAAGTCTTCTGGACTCATCTCCTCTTTCTTAGGAGAAAAGTGACCAATGGTGAACAGTGGTTCTTCCAGTTCATTGTCAGACGCATCAGATGGTCTGACTGAGGCCTTTGCGCTCTGGTAGTCTGCTGTGTCATCACTTTCACTGACATCAGCAGCAGCGCCGCCCACTGAACTGGAATCCGAACTCTGATCATCATCATCATCATCATCCTCATCATCAGCAGCTTTCTCATCTTTAGCTGCTTGCTTGACACCACCTTCATCCTCCTCTGGGTAACTCTGGAAAATTCCCACATTTTCCCCCCACTTGGGATTGTACTCAACACTCCTTGTGAACTTTATGGATTTAGAGTCAGTCATCCATACCCTGTATGCACCCTTTTCGTACCCCATGAACAAACCATGTGCCCCACGCTTCCCAAGCTTGTTGGTTTGTTGTGTGCGTATCCACATGTCAGAACCAAAAATTCTCATGTGTTTGGTGTTGGGTTTCTTACCAAACATCTTCTCATAGGGGGTACAACCAATGGGTGATGACAATCTGCGATTAACGGTGTAAACCAAATTCCCCAGAGCCTCCCCCCAAAACTTATCAGGGAGATTGGCATCATGCAACAAGGTTTTGATTCCTTGCAGCAATGTTTGATTTGCTCTCTCCGCAAGACCATTCATCCATGGCGATCTGGGCGTTGACATGTCATGCTGGATTCCCTTCTCAGTCAGGAAAGCTTCAAACTGCTGAGAAGTAAACTCCCCGCCCCGATCAGTAAATAAACAAGAAATACGTTTACTGTGCACATTCTCCAATCAAGCACAGAATTCCTTAAACTTCGGAAACGCTTGCGATTTCTGTTCGAGCAAATACACATGAATGTACCTGGAAAAAGAATCAATCAGAATCATGAAGTACCTTGCTCCTCCTAAAGAGGGCGCAAGTGGCCCAACCAGGTCCGCATGCACTAGCTGGTAGGGTTTGGAAGCCTGCCTGCTAGACTCCTTGCCCTTTGGAGCAACCTTCACCTTGTTCTCTGCACAAGATACACATTTCATGTGAAATTTACAGGGTTTGATGTTCAAACCCTCAACCACCTCTGGCATCTTGGCCAGTGCCTTCCAAGAGAGGTGACAAAATCTTCGATGCGCATCGTGAATGCAACCTGCATGAAGAACTTTGTTAGTTTGTGCAACACAACAAGAATCAGCCTTAGATACAACAGCAGTGTCATCATAAGTTATATGGAACAAACCATCCATAAACTTTGCATGCAAATAGTCCTCTTTGCCTTTACTGATGACACAGACGCTCCTCTTGAAGGAAATCTGAAAACCACGCCCAGTAAGCTGCGGAACGCTCAGCAAGTTGCTCGCAGCTCCTGGAACATACAGTACACCGCTGATGGTTGTGTGCAAACTTGCAAGTTTCACAGTCCCTTCTCCTGCAATTTGCAACGTCCTTCCATCAGCCAGGTGGATCTCACCTTCCTGAGGCTTGAAGGAGATAAAGCGATGCCGATCCTTTGAAATGTGGCGCGTACAGCCTGAATCCACAACAAAGCTCCCTTTGGCTGTTGGAGCAGTCCTTACAGCAAGCAAACCCTTGTTTTGCAGCTTGCCCCCCTGCTGCTCCTGGCCAGCAGACGTGCCTTTAGCCTTTGGTGAAGCTGTGCCAGCTAACAACGCTTTGCTTTTCCCTTGCGCGGGCTCTTCACCCTCCCTCTGCTCCTGGCCATCTGCAGATGTCTGCCTGTGGCTCTGTTTACCTTTGCCTTTCCGGCCTCTGCAAAGGCGATGGCCTTGGTTCCCATGAGAAACAGAGCTCTCAGCTGCCGACTCCTTGGCTCCCCCTGGAGGCTGGAATGCTGCCTGGGATGACGTGACGGTCAGCCCCCCCCTGCAGCTTGCAACCGGTGCCCTCAGCATCCCTGCACTCAATCACATTCTGGGAAACAGCTAGGACCTCCGATGCAGTCAAACTCTGGGCTGGGATTATTGGCTTGTGAGCTTTTTTTAAAGCAGACCACATTCCACGTGCAGTGGTGTTGCCAGCCAGCGTCTTAATTTCCTCAAGAGATACGGATAGGACTATTACGTCAATCGCTTTCGAATCATGCGATTTCCATCTCTCTGTCAGAGGAACTGGGGGAGGTTCAGAAACAACTTGCCACACCCCAAACTGACGCAACAAAGATTCACACCATTTTGCCCAGGTTTCATAATTCTGCCCATCCAACTTAGGGCACTGAGTGGCCTCTGAAGCTTCAAAAGCGTGGAAATACTCCATTCCAGCTTTTTATTTGAGCCGTGAGCCCTATGCCTTCAAAGACTCCTTATCTTGGCAGCTCATTAATCACGAAGCCTTTCTGGCTCGGCTCCCAGGCCAATTAATCTGCCGAAGATCAAAGACTCCTTGCGAGGTAAACAGAAAAGCGTCCCTTTGCTTTCGCTTTTCCCCCCTTCATACCTCTCAAACGCAGTCTGTTGCAGCTTTACTCTCCTGTAGGTGCCGTGAATCTGGGCCCGAAACCTTGTTGTTGGGAAACTGCCAGGGAGATAACGTCCATCATGGCCCCCAAGCCGAAGTTCGGAGATTCCATCGGCCTCCCGTAGTCACGCAGATCCAACAGTTAGGGGCACAAAGCCTTAGAAATTCCTAGCCGCATTCCTAGGCTGGTGCACCCTCTTTATCAGCAGAAACACAGCCGAAAGCTTGCATCACAGAAGAGCAGAAGAGCATAATTTACAGACTTTATTAGCGTTTTACAGAACAAAAGAAAACACGTCTATTCTGTCAGCGTCTCTGAGCCGACTGGAAAAACGAAAGGAAACAACAAGCAGAACATAAACATCCTGTGAATCAGGACATGCGCAGACTCTGTGTCTCCCAAAGCCTGCTCCCTTTTAAGGTGGAACGGAAATATCCTAACAAGATGAGGGGTGGACCGTGGCCTATCGACAGGACTCCCGCATGAGGACCAGCAAGAGGGGCAGCAAACTCAGTGACCGTGCCGGGCAGCAAAAACCTTATATACACCACTGATGTAAGTATCTAATTTTCCTTCTTTTAATAAATTCAATGGGGGGCGGGGTTGACAATAAATTTTCCGCACTGGTGAATTCACCTGACCTTCTTACGCCACTGGCTAATGGCAGGCCGAGGTTTGGGTGCCTGTAGCAGGTCACCATTGCATTGCAACCATCGTGTCCTAGCTGAAAGTAGCCCTAGGGAACTAATAATAATAATAATAAATTTTATTTATATCCCGCCCTCCCCAGCCGAAGCCGGGCTCAGGGCGGCTAACAACACTAAAATAGTGCAACATTATAAAAACATCATAAGAATTAATTAAAATCAAAATTGATGGAAACCATAAACTAAAGTACAGTATTGTAAAGATTGCCAAAGGAGGGAGTCAGGCTGCGCCCTGACCAAAGGCTACATTTACCAGGCTCCCTGCTACTGCAGATGTTGCTGTTCATGGGCAGTAGGTAGAGGCTCGAGAGAGAGCCGAAGCAAGACAAAGTCAGACATTGTTGCTGTTGCTGCATGCTGCTCCTGTCCCACCAGAAAAAAATGACGTAGAAGTGCCTCCTCCTGCTGCCTTTTCTCACTGGAAGACACCTCTGTTGTCATAGTTAATGCAGAATCATGTCTGGTGAACCTGCTTTATACTATTGTTATGTTGTTGTTTGCAAACCGAAACGCCCACAAAACGGATTAAAGTATTTTAATTTTTTTTTAAGAGAATTGCTAATGGAAGTGATTCATTTTTATGACTAAGAAGATGTTCAGCTAAGACAAGTTATTCAGAGACCTGAGTTTTTTCTTCCATTTGCTTCCATCTTTTATCAGCTTCCCTTCTGCCCTAGATGGAGCTCTAACTGGGTGGTTGAAGATATCCTTGTGGCATTCACTTTAGTCTCGCAACTGTGGGGTTTTTTATTTTTAATTTGAAAGACTCCCACTTCATATAGCTGCATCCTATGTGGTTCTAGCAACAGATGAGCTGAGGAAATTAACATGGAGGACAGGCCTCCTGTGTAGTTTTTGTATCGGAGCCACTGACCCTCATTTTTATGTGAGGACTACGGGAAGATTTCCACGTAGCCTGTTCCTGCCACATAATTTTAAATTCTGAAAATCTATCCCCACAAGCATTTCTGAAGCTGGATCAGTTTATGAGTCCTGTTGCTATTAGGAGTCACTGGGACGGAACTTGAACTCTTCCAACTGTCACCCTGTGGAACCCAAGATAAAAGCAAACAGTTGGCTGGCTCTCTTGGAAGTCGCAAAGATGGCTCGGCAAAACTGACACAGCCTCGGCAAAGAAGGCATGTGAGAACCTTCCCTGAAGCAAGGACAGTTGAAATTCTTTCCCTTTTAGAGTTAGAGCAGCCATTATCTAAACAAGGGTGGGGGGTGGAGTAGCAGGGATTGTAAAGCCTCATATATTTTGTTCTGTTTGCATGGAGAGCTTTCTGTGGATTTTTTTGAGAAAAACAGAGGGATTGGGCATCTTTAAATTTGTCATTTACTGGCCTTCTAATCAAATCATATAAAACTGGAAATGGGTGACCTCTCCAAAGTTTGTGCTGGTGATATGAACCCTACCATAAGCTTTGGGTCACCCCAAATCATACACTATCATCTTCAGGAGACTGCCTTCTACAAGACAGCATGCAGTTACAATTGGCCCAATGATTTTGTTTTGCTGGATTTTTCTTTTGCTGCATTCCATTGGGGAGTATTACTGTATTTGCATGTATCTGACTCTCATTTGTAATGTTTTACCTGGATTTTTAGTAATGCTCTATTTAAGACAGAAAAACTACTTAGAGATTACTTTTAAAATATGAAGTGGTATAGAAATGGTTTAAAGAAAGAAAGACATGTTTAATTTGGGCACAAGATAATGCCATGTATGGCACCCCCATGCCAATAATAGGCAATGTAGCAATTCATTATTCTGCTGAAGAAAGTATTCACACTTTCTGTTTAATGATAATAATTATATCATTATTTACTTATATTATATTATATTATATTATATTATATTATATTATATTATATTATATTATATTATATTATATTATATTAATGATATAATTATAATTACAAGTTGCCAATATGGTGTAGTGGTTAGAATGCTTTATAATATTATTAACATTGTAGGAAGGACAAAGAGACTCTTTTGCATATATTGGGAGTATTAAATAGATCTTTGGTATTACTTTGGTTTTATCATTATGCTTGAGGCTTTCAAATGAGTTTTTTTCTTAATGTGAATACCCACATTTAGCTTTCTGTTGTTCTACCATATATCTCTGTTGAAAAAACAGGAGTAATGGGGGTATCTATGATTGAGTATTATTGTTTCCTGCTCATAAGAAATAATTTGATCCTGCACATACCAGTTGCTTATAGTCTGCATCTGGGGTGGGAACTAAATCTTCTTTCTGCCATAGGTGAACCCAGTGTTTGGAACAGGGAGCAGGTTTCAGCTTGCAGTTTCCATAGCACCTAAGGGGACTCTTTGATGACCAAGCATGTTGCTCTTATCTGCATCCTTGTTGTCTTCCTTGGTCACTGTGCATATTATGTGACTACTGGGGGACCAGCTTTATATATAGCTTTGAATTAAATGCACATTTATATTATTTTTACAATTACAGATGGCGCTGTTGCAGCTTTATCTTGTGCTTGCAGCTGTTCTACAACTTTCATCAGGACTTAGCTACAATGTAAATGGTAGGTTGTGTTTTACTTTATTTCACTTTCCTATTCTTGCATATGGGTTGGTTGGTTGGTTGTGCACTGAACCATGCAGCCATGCATTTGCATGTGCTGTGATTTGCAAAGGACTCCATAAAGATCAGAACTTTATTTTCTCCGAGTGATGTATCACTATAGGGCCCACCTTTAAAAGGGAAATGTGTGCACACAGTTTGGGGAACTGAATCCAATATTTTTATATATATATATATATATATATATATATATATATATATATATATATATATATATCAGGTTCAAGAAGCTTCTTTAAAAAAACCCACCTTATTAGAGAGCAAGAGATATTTGCTAATGATGTTGAATGTGTGTTGTCTAGGAGTCAAATGAGCCACAGTGAGAGCTTGGGAAGATACTGACTGAAGCACAAAGGTTAATTTGGTTGTCCAAACCCATGCGGTCTTGCCTTGGTTTAAAGATTGCCATAAACATATTATTTATTTTCTTATTGCCCACCCTAAACCCCATGTCTCCCAGTAAAAGTTCCTTCCTGAGACTGCTAATAATATCAAATGTTGTTGATGTGATTATTACTACTGTATTTTTTTATTTATAACTCACAAAAGCCAATGCAATCTATTTCAGTCCCCAATTTCATTTTTGATTTGAGTTTCAGGATATTCTAGTTCTGTAATATCATCTTTGAATATATTAGTGTTCAATATATCTTTTTTCCTCACTCAGTGATGGCCAATTCGAGTTTTTCTTGCTACACAGGAGATGAGCGGAATATGTCATCTAAGGCAATTAAACTGTTTCTTTCAGATAAAAGTTTGGTAAGTCTCCAGCAATGTATTTCCAGTTGCAATAGAATGGGGAGTAGCTCAGCAAATAATGCATTTGTATTATGGCAGTGGGGAATAACCTGCCGATACACCATTCTTTGGCTCAGCAGAATTAGCTAATCAATTCTTTTAGCTATTTCCCTCCCCCCCCTCCAAATTTAGGGAAAGGGAAGGGAAGGAGAAAGTAATTAAAATAAGGGCATGGTACTATTTTATAAATGAATACCAACAACAGTAAGAAAGAACTCATCGTCAGTTCATATTATGGATACCGATAACCATTGGTGCATAAATCATAGAAGTTCATTTAAGTTCTCCTAAAGTCCAGATAGATATCCACACAAAGTTGATATCTAGATGACATACCATATTTTTTCGTCTATAAGACGCCCCTGTCTATTTTGGGGGCCTCAAAATTTAGAAGATAGGTGGGATTGAGCTTTTGGGGAGGATTATTTGGGGGGAATGCCAAAAATCGCTCACCTGCCAAAACGCAGCACACAACCGAGTGACGCAAACGGAAACCACCTATCAGCTCCCCGATTTCCGCCAGCGGTCACCAATCATGCTCCCGCTTGCTGCGACAAGAGCAGCTGTCTATTAGCTGCCGCAGCGGAAATCAGGAGGGCTAACGGTGGCGATCAGGCAGCTGTGATGCAAGCGGTTGTGTGCTGTGTTCCGGCGGGTGAGCGATTTTTGGGATCCCCCCCCCCCACAATCAAGCAGCCAATGCCGAAAATTGCTCAGCTGCCACAATAAAGTGCAAGCCCGAGTTTTTAAGTGGCGATTGGCCACTTGATTGTTGGGGGGGGGGAGGAGATGCCAAAAATGGCTCACCTGTCGGAACGAAGTGTGAGCCTGAGATTGTAAGTAGCAATTGTAAGTGACACGAGCGGTTGTGTGCTGCGTTCAGGCGGGTGAGCGATTTCCGGCATCCCGCCCCCCAACAATCAAGCAGCCAATCGCCTCTTGCAATCTTGGGCTTGCACCAGAAAACCTTTCGCCCGTCCCTTCTCAGCATTACCTGTGTATAAGACAAGCCTAAATTTTGAACCTCATTTTTGGGTCAGAAAAGCTCGTCTTGTACACAGAAAAATGTGGTTTGTTTAAATGGATTGTTAGCTCTCATCACTAACTTAATCGGAAGCGGTTAGACTCAGAAGCTTAGCTAAATGGAGTGAAATATTATTGGTTATTCAGACTCCCTTTGGATCTAACAACACCATATGCGATTTAAAGAACTTTTATTTATTTATTGGCATCATAACAAAACATGGTATTGCAGTTTGTTTAAATAAACAATAAAAGGGTGTTCTAGCTTCTGAACTTGCTGCAGCTATGAATATAGCCAGGTAATTTCTTTTACATGCTGCAGTGCTAATGAGTCTGGAATCAGGATTCTCCCTTTCTTCCCTCCTGCCATATGGACAGCATTGAACTTCATGGAGCTACATCAGGGGTTGCCAACCTTTTGGAGGGGGGGGTAGTGGGCACATTTTGAATTTGAAGGAAGTGCTGTGAGTGCCAGTCACAAAATGGCTGCCATGGGGAGTGTGGCATAACACATCCTGGCTGCTGTGCGGGGCATGGAAAAAACACAAAATTAGACACAGTACCGCCATTGCTGCTGCTCCCGCCCGCTTCCTGAACAGCCTCCCCATGGTTGGCAAGCAAATAGGATGGACCAACAGGCAAGAAGGGAAACCATCCCTGCCAGTTTTTGCCCTGTGCAAATCCTTCAAAACCAACCAGATTCTGAGGGGGCATTTTTTCTCTTTTGAGATAAAACTTAAAATAAAAAGCCAGGGACCACCAGACCCTTGAAGAAAGACCCCTGTAGATGCTGGGTTAGCAGTTCCTGAGGTAACTGCAAAGAAAGACACCTAGAACAGGCGCCGGCTCCGCATTTATAGATCTATGCCTATGAAATAGACACAGTGGCCAAAACTGCCTCAGGATACTGTAATTTTCGCAGGAAGGGGCCTTGGGGTGCAACAGAAGATAAACTTAAACATTTTAGGCCTTGCCTGAAATAGTCTCTCCCCTCACAGGTCTTCCTCAAGGCACAGCTCCCTTATGAGGAGTCCCAGGGCTGGAGGGTAGGGCAGGGCAGGTAGAAGAAGGCCTGGCCTGGTGAAGTCTCTCCTCTCACAGGTCTTCCTCCAGGCATTGCTCCCTTATGAGGACCCCCAGGGCAGGAGGGTGGGGCAAGGCAGGTGGAAGGAGGCCTGGCCTGATGAAGAAAGCCTTGCCAACACTGCCTCAGGATGTTGGAGAAAGGAAGAGGAAGGATGGCAGGAAGGGGCCTTGGGGTGCAACAGAAGGACAAACTTAAACATTTTAGGCGTTTTGGCTCATTAAACCATCTATGGCCTTTTAAATGTGTCGGGGGGGGGGTCTATTGTGAGATTTTTTGCTATTATATTACGGTACATATTTTGTGCTTCTATATTGTAAACTGCCCTGTGATATTCAGGTATATTAATTTGTTAGATAATGATCATTTTCTCTACTTTAACCCTAAACTGCCTAATTCTCAGTGGCACTTGCCCATGCCAGCCAAAAGCAGGCAAAATCACCTGAGAGAGGGGGAGGGCAAGTTGTCCCTCCACAAAATGAGGATTTCTACCTTCCTTTCCTTTCTGGCTCCTTAAAGCCTTATTTATTGCAGCTTCCGCTTTTGAAATCAACAGTCCAGTTTGTTAGGTTGCCATTTAAAGTTTTAATAATTCCAGATGCTGTGGATATGTGCTTCGTATGTTAATCCTGGGTTTTTTCCCCCTTGTTAAAGATAGTCCGCTGTCATTTGTATAATATCAATAAGCCTGACACCCTGGAGAACAGACGGAAGAATCTAGTTCTTTTTACTTCAGCTGGTCTTGCTCCCAGCATCCAGATCTTCAACAGTACCTACTCCAAAGTCTTCTACTTCAAAATGACTCTGGTAAAGCATTGCGGAAGGGCTCATAGCACATCATTTACATGCAGAAGGTCCCAGGTTCACTCCCTGGCTATTTCCAGTTAAAAGGGATCAGGTAGCAGGTGGTCACCTCTGCCTGAACTCAGGACAGCCACTGTCATCGGATACTTATTAAACAATGCCATAACATTCGGCTGGAAACTTACAGTGGTCCAATGTGTAGCCCAAGGACTGCATGCAGTCCTCAAGACCTTTTTTGTTGGCCCTCAGCAACATTTGACGCCCTCTCAGCCCTCACACTGCCTTCCCAAAGCCAGCTAAGTGAGGTGCTGGGTTTGGGAAAGGAGGCGCAAAGGCTCTGCCAAGGTCCTAGAACCCTATTACCTCCTTCCTGAAGCTAGGAAAGCACTAACCGCATCAAGGCAGTGTGTGGCCCACAGATTACATGGTCAGAGTACTCTTGCAGCCCAGTTGGTATAAAAGTTGGGCCGGCCTGAGCTAGATGGACAAGCAATCTGACTTGGTTTAAGGAAGGTTCCTGGGGTGGATCTATACTCATGGTTTTAAATGTTATTTGTAAGGGCTACCTGCAAAATTTCATGTTTGGATCTCAATGTTTTGTATATACATGTCTGCCATATTGGATTTTATTTAGGATAAATGGGTCTTTTGGGAGCAAAATGTAACGGGAACAAACAAGACTTCAAACTATAATATCAGTTAGTCCAAGCATTTCTTTAGAACATGGGTAGGCAAACTAAGGCCTGGGGGCCAGATCTGGCCCAATTACGTTCTAAATCCGGCCCGCAGACGGTCGAGGAATCAGCATCTTTTTACATGAGTAGAATGTGCCCTTTTATTTAAAATGCATCTCTGGGTTATTTGTGGGACCTGCCTGGTGTTTTTACATGAGTAGAATGTGTGCTTTTATTTAAAATGCATCTCTGAGTTATTTTTGGGGCATAGGAATTTGTTCATTTTTTTTCTTCAAAACATACCGTGTATTCTCAAATATAAGCCAACTTTTTCAGCACATTTTTTATGCTGAAAAAGCCTCCCTTGGCTTATACTCAAGTGAGGCGGGCGGTGGCAGAGAGATGAGCCTTTTCTCGCCACTTGTCCCTCTGCCACCGCCCGTAAGCTATGAGACTATCAGCTACGAAAATTCATAATTGGAAAATCAGTCCGCACTTAAATGTATGTGACTCTTCAAGCATTTAAGACTAAAAATCTTGGGTTACCATCCTTTTTTTAAACAAAAGGGAGAAGGTGTGGATTCGTGGAGTATTAAAATCAACCGAGAAGAGTTAACATATAATACAGGTGAGAGATTTATAATTTCCATTTATTTATCCTCACTGGCTATTGATGCTTCCTTGTGTTGTTGCTGCTGTTTTTCTCCTCACGTAAGGTGGTGCCATGTTTTTCATTTCAAAAGAAAATTTTTGCACAAAATCCTGCTAGCAGGGGAGAAATTTGACAACTTGGTAGTGAGCATTTGGCACAATCTCAAATGGTGCATAAGTAGTATACCAACTTCAGTGGAGAGAAAGCAAGTTTTGGGATAATGTATATTTGCACTTATTTTTGTAACTCACTCTATTTGGTGAAGGGTGTGTTCTAAGCCTGAATAGAAAAAAAGAGAAAAATAAATTGGCCAGAAAAAATATGCAGGAATGTTCATTACTAAGAATTCAGTTGAAGAGCAGTGCACCATCGTAGGCAACATTTGAGAAGAGCATGTAGTCATCATCAACTTTGGCGATCTCTCGTAGCCGAGTAATATTGACGTAAGCATACAGCAATATCCACTTGTGTCTATCTGCAAGTGGAATGGGTTTCCACTTGTGCAACAAGTCTTGCCCCCTGTGGACCCCTGAAATTTGCTCCAGAGGGTTTGGTCGTGGGGATTGCAAGAGGGAGGAGAAAAGGAAACCATGTTGTGTGAGCAAAGGCCTGTTTGCTTGACGTTGGATATCACCCATAATACTTGCGTACTTATATGACTAATCTGTCTCTGTCTTTCTTGTACATGCCGCTGAAACAGATGTTAATCCAATTGAGGAATGGTTTGTAAAATTTAATATGCATCATGGTTTAAATATGTTCACTACTACGGGAACCTTGTTGGATATCGTACGAGGTACGTCATAGCTCATAGGGAGTGTTTGCGGTTTTGTAAGTAATTCTGGTCTATTGGAAATTAGCATGGACACTAAGTATAAAGTTTTCTGAATTTATTCATATGATATGGAAAGTTATATTTATATTCCGCTTTTTTGGCCCAAAGTCTCCAAAGCAGTAAACAACATTGATACATATGAATACAAAAGAATTGAATGATAAAACTGCAATACATCATCATCACAATAATAATAATTTATTATTAAAACCCCACCCATCTGTCTGGATTTCCCCAGCCACTCTGGGTGGCTCCCAACAGAATATTAAGAATACAATAAAACATAATGTGTCACACATTAAAAACTTCCCTGAAACAGGGCTGCCTTCAGATGTTTTCTAAATGTCAGGTAGTTGTTTATCTCTTTGACATATGATGGGAGGGCCTTCCACAGGGAGGGCGCCACTACTGAAAGGCCCTCTGCCTGGTTCCATGTAACTTTGCTTCTCGCAGTGAGGGAACCACCAGAAGGCCCTCAGAGCTGGACCTTAGTGTCCAGGCTGAAAGATGGGGGTGGAGACACTACTTCAGGTATACTGGGCCGAGGCCATTTAGGGCTTTAAAGGTCAGCACCAACACTTTGAATTGTGCTTGGAAACATACTGGGAGCCAATGTAGGTCTTTCCGGACCGGCATTATATGGTCTCAGCGGCCACTCCGAGTTGCCAGTCTAGCTGCAACATTCTGGATTAGTTGTAGTTTCTGGGTCACCTTCAAAGGTAGCTCCATGTAGAGCGCATTGCAGTAGTCCAAGCGGGAGATAACCAGAGCATGCATTACTCTGGCAAATGAGTCCATGGGCAGATAGGGTCTCAGCCTAGGTACCAGATGGAGCAGGTAGAAAGCTGCCCTGGACACAGAATTAACCTGCACCTCCATGGACATCTGTGAGTCCAAAATGACTCCCAGGCTGTGCCCCTGGTCCTTCAAGGGCACAGTTACCCCATTCAAAACCAGGGAGCCCTCCACACCTGCCCGTCCCCCCGAAACAGTAATTCTGTCTTGTCAGTTGAAACAAAATATCATACTGGCAGGATTTCCAATGGCCACCATCATGAAAAAAGAGAGTATCCCGTGTGTGTGTGTGTGTGTGTGTATTTTACTAAGAACAGGTCTAAGGAAGGTATTCGTTACTTGAAGTGGTCTCCTAGTACTCTTCAATTCCAGCAGACTTAGACAACCTCGTCTCTTCTGTATGCCTTCACCCACTTCTGTATTTCCCCCTACCTTCCACCACAGTGATGGCAGTCCCATTCCCACTCCACCTCCCACCCCAACCCTGGACCAGACTGATAACATCCCTTACTCACCTCCAAGGGTGTTCCCACAAATTTCAGAGATAGTCACATATTTCCTTCACTCAACTGTATTTTCTTTTTAAGTAAAAAGCAGAAAGAATTTTTGCTTTCTTAAATATTAGTGCTCTTTTGCAGATCCTCTTCTTCAGTGGTTTTGGTCCCTTGGTGAAAACGTGGAAGTTAATGATACATTGTCTAAAGTAGCCAATATCAAAATAGCAAAAACTCCTTGTGCAAGTGATGTAGCAATAATTGGTCTGATTTATACAACAAGAAAAATAGGTAAGTGTCTTGCATTTTTACATAATTAGCTGATCCACCAGCTTCATTTTCCAACTGGGTACAGTGGGATGTAAAAGTTTAAATAAAATAAGTGTACTTGTTTACTCAGAAGTAAGTCCCACTGTGTTGGCTAGGGCTTAATCCTATACCTGCTTGGGAATAAGTCTCATCAAATGCAGTTGGTTTTGCTTGTGAATGCATTTGTTACACTTCTACTACACATGAGTGTTCTGCAACTAGCTGTTAACCTGTGAAATGCTGGCTCCGTGTGCATATGTGTCCCCTTGCTTCTAAAGAGGACTTGCCTGATTTAATCTGAATAGATCACCACCTGGATCAAATCATGAGTCCACTTTAGAATTCACATTCCAGCAAATTCCTTTATGAAATAGTCTGAGGGTTCAGCACTGCCTCTGTTCCTATTTACCTTTTTCCCCTTCTAAAATGTTCCATTCTCTAGTAGGGTTGCCATATGTCCATAATTTAACTGGTGAAAATAGTGTCCAGGAGGGGATTTCGGAAAATTGGCTAAATGTCCAGAATTTTGAGCTCAACAACTTTGAGTTTCATTCTTTTCTAAAATAATGTCTGCTCAATAGCTTTGAGTTTCCCCCAGAAAGCTCAGCCATTTTTACTTCTAGAAATATAGCAACCCTAGGCAGCAGGGAAAGGCCTTCTTGCTGCCATGTGCTTTGAAAAGAGTAGAGGAGCAAGTTCCCCTTGAAGCAACAGGACTGAGGACATTCTGTTGTTCTCAGAGGGCCTGGTGCAGCTTTCATGGACAATTGCCTCTCACAGCAATGGAAAAGACTTTGTTGTTGTTGTTTACAAAAAGATCATTTGCAGTTTTGCAAACCTTGTGCATCGCTGGCACTATTTTAGCTCGGCAAGCAATGACACTTGCATACTGATCATTCAAAATAGATGGAATAAATGGTAGGTATGCATTTTTTGAAATGGTATCCCCCCCAAAAAAAACCCAATTAATTTGAATTATTTGCTCACTGGTTTGTTTGTTTTTAGTCAAATATGCGTGTGATGGTGAAAAGCATGACTACTAGAGCATTTTCCTGAGAATCTCAGGTGGAAAGGAGAGGACAGGACACAACCACTACACCGCAGCGTATTCTACAATAACCACAGGAATACGCCAGGGATATGTTTGCAACTGTCCCCCACCCCACCCCATACCGAACCACCTGCTTGTGCTTATCAACTTAGATATGTGGTACTAGTAAAGCAGGCAGACATGCTTTCTTTCAGTGTGTGCAAGTAGGTTTGAGCTGAGTATTTAAGGTCTGTAACTACATCTGTGGATACAGGGGTGCTTATTTGTGGATTTTGCTGCTGTTGGGGTGATAAGTTGTGCTTCTACCCAGGCTCAGCATATATTTGTAAATAAACTCAAATATCACAGAGAAACCTCCAGTCATCTCTTCATCAAAAGCAAACCAAACCAGCTACACTGCTGAAATTTCTGGGAAATATGAAGCTGTATAACAGTGTCATAAATACTGGTAGCCTGGCTTTATACTGTGATTCACTTTCCATGTAATGCATTGTTTTCTTTTGTATTTGTAGGACTAATTGTAGGATTGACTGACACTGGATTTATGGATGGGGATACGGAATGGTTTAACTTAACTGCTACCATTTGTGCCATCTTGGAAAACGGTAATTCTTATTTTCAGTTGTTTAATTGACCCATATGCACTTCCTTTTTATTTGTAGCCTGTCTTACCCCCAGGCCTTAGGACATGTTGCACTTTCATAGAATGTACGGCATTGGTCCGAATACAGACTACACCTCTAAAATGAGATCTGTCAAAACATAGCTTCTCTATTTATAAGAGTGTCACTATAGACTGCACTCAGCTTTTATGTGAGCCAGATTTGGTGGGGGGGGGGGAGTGTGGCCTATATTCATTTTTTTTAAAATGATATTTATTGAAATTTTACAGACAATAAAAAGTTACAAAATTAAAAATAGGAAATAGAAAAAGAGTAACAATAATAAAAGGGAAAAAATACAAAAATACAAAGACAAAATACATAAAAAGCAAAAAAAGTTAAAAAGAAATCAATATTTTCATGTCTTATATTTCATTTACTTGTTTCCTGACCTCCTCACACCCCCCTTTTTGTATTCCAGTTCACATGGTTAATTCAGCAAATCCTTACCCTCTATCATTTATCTTTACTTAATATCTTAACCTATTATAACTATATATTTCCAACCATTGTCAATCCGTATTTACATATTCCTATTAATCTTTTTACCAAAACCGCTTATTTTCAATCCAACATCCCTTTAACATTCATTAATTTTACAGTATTTCTGCAAGTAGTCTTTAAATTTCTTCCAGTCTTCTTCCACCACCTCTTCTCCCTGATCTCGGATTCTGCCAGTCATTTCTGCCAGTTCCATGTAGTCCATCACCTTCATCTGCCATTCTTCCAGTGTGGGTAAATCTTGTGTCTTCCAATACTTTGCAATCAATATTCTTGCATACATTAAAAAAGTTATGTCCTTCTTTGGCACCAATTGGCCGACTATGCCCAAGAGGGAGGCCTCTGGTTTCTTCAGGAAGGTATATTTAAATACCTTTTTCATTTCATTATAAATCATCTCCCAGAAAGCCTTAATCTTTGGGCACGTCCACCAAAGGTGAAAGAATGTACCTTCAGTTTCTTTACATTTCCAACATTTATTATTGGGCAAATGATAGATTTTTGCAAGCTTGACTGGGGTCATGTACCACCTATAAATCATTTTCATAATATTCTCTCTTAGGGCATTACATGCCGTAAATTTTATACCTGTGGAAGTGTGGCCTATATTCAGACCAATACAGTAATTGTAGGTCTCAAAGTGAAGGTTGTAGTGTGATGTGGTGTGGTTCAAAACCCTAGGATCTGGAGAGCCCTCCCTCATCCCTTTTCTTTGGACAGTGATAAGAAAGAATCTCTGCCTCCTTGGGTCCCAAATTTCAGCTTCTTGGATATGGGAACCCTCATCCCTCAGCATTTAGGGTCTTCTCTCTCTTGGGTGGGATTGACAGGTCAGATTCTACAGCCTGTTTAGGGCTTTTGACTGACGCCAGCCTTGAATCTGGCATGTTGGGCTACTGAGTGCTTTCAGCTGTGGTTCCCAGGGTTGCCATTTTTTTTACTCTGGAGTGCAGAACCTCCAAGTGTCCCTATTTTCCAGAGACAGTCCCAGATTTAGAGGAGCTGTCCCGGTTTCTGATTTGATCCCAGAATGCCCCACTTTTTCTTAGGATAGCCCTATTTTCATCAGAGAACTACTGGAGGGTATGGAGTTATCTGATCCCCAAGGCATCTGAAGGCAGCCCAGTATAGGGAAGGTGATTTTTAAAATGTTTAATGTTTTATTGTTTTTTATATGTGTTGGAAGCCACCCAGAGTGGCTGGGGCAACAAAGTCAGATGGGCAAGGTCAGAAGAGTCAGCCTCTGTTCTTCCTGCCGCCTGAACTTGCCTTTGCTATATATATTTTTTAAAAAATGCAGCAAAGGAGCAGGGTTCGAAAGAGCAGATTTCATCACTCCACCCTCTCTAAAAACCACATAGATCTAGACCTTCTTCAAATGCATATCAGGTGCATGGATTGCCCAACAGATCTGGGTGTCTCAATCTGGGTGTAATTTGCCATGTCTATAACAAGTAATGATGGAAGTCTGAGAGATGCAACTCAGGTTACTCACAGTGCCTTTTCTCTCCTCAAGATTGTTACGGACTTGCGCTTGTGGATCTCACCGTAACAAATACTCGTCTTGTACTCCTCACCTCACTAGGATTATTTATCAGTGATGATCTGCGCATTAAAACTGGAGAGCTGTTGCAGGTACATATGTGCACTTCTAAATATTCCTGTGTCCCTTCCCCCCAATCATCTAATGTTTTAAAAACCACTGGTAAGCATACTGCAAAAAAACTAAGTTTGGAAGATCTCCAATGCCATACATGTCTGCTCAGAAGACAATCTCATTCAGCCTAAGACTATATTCCTACTATACACATTTCCTGCAAGTAAGTCCCATTGAACATGGTGAGAACTATGTCTGGGTAGGCACATCTAGGATTGCGTTGTTAATCTGTGTACTAATTGTTCTCTCCCCAGTTCACCTGATGAACTAAGTGTATGAAGAGGCTAAGCTGGTTGCTCCAGCTTAGCTGCATGGCATTCACAAGCCATTCTTGTGTTCCTATATCAATAATTTAGAAACTTTCACCACTTTGGAACTAAACCAAATATTACTGCCTGTGCAACGTTTCTGATTGATGTGTGGAAAAGCATATGAACCAGACCTTTGAAGAGAATTTGTATGTGAACCATTTTAACCTTACCAAACATGAGGTCTTTTTCTATGCTAGGGGAAGTGGGAAACTTTGGAAGGAACTTGAAAGGGCAAATTTTAAAGGTCTTAACAGCCTGGAGCAACCTAGCCAGATAGGCGGGGTATAAATAATAAAAATTATTATCATATTCCCATGCTTCACTTTTGCTGCATATTTTGTGATTTTAAATATCTGCTGGGGTCTCTCAATAAAGAGTACTTGCCCCACACTTGGATCTTGATATCCAGGACTTCTCCTTTGTGTACCTATTTTTTCTTTGCACCAACAGTAGCTTTGCTGCAATTAATAGATACCTCTTCTGCTTCAGGAGTGCTACCTTTAGAAGTGAAGGGCGTTGTGACAGGGCCTTTTCTGTTGTAGCCCCTTGTCTTTGGAAGCCTCTCCCCAGAGAGTTTTGCTGGCACCATTGTTGAATTCTTTTTAGTGATGGGTATGGTACTTGATTTCCTTAGGTGTTTTAGCTGTTGGTTTGTAGCTATTGGTTATTTCCTGTTATCTCACAGGAAAAGTACATGCCCTGGCTAGGTTGCCCCAGGCTGTTGGTGGAAGCAGGATTCTTATGTCACTCAAAACAACCAATGATCATGTTAATAATATTGAGTGTAAGTGGTAAATGAATATATAAAGTAATACACTTGTGAAATTGCTTGTGAAAAGTGTGGGAGAGAAAGTGATGATTCATACAATTTGGTCTTATTGTGTTTTATTTCAGTTCAACAAACCAACCTTATGTGGCTTTGAAATGGTGAGAAATTGCTAAATGTTGTGTTTGTTGTTCTCAGTGGTGTGTTTTTGTAACATCTCACAAATAATGTTTTCTGAAACTCTTTCTGGCATTCATTTTGTTAGCCATTTAGAAATAAGTGTCCCAAGGATCATAAATCATGTAGTATACGGATCCTAACAATGAAATCCAGAGACCCTGGTACACTGGGCAGAATGCTAACATTGGCTTAGTATTGACATCAAATGTGTTGTCAGAATACTATGCATTTCCAGCTGCAAGTTCAAATGTAAATGGCAGCACTCTAAAGGAGAGAAAACTTAGCAATATATTGTGATACACACCCCCCCAGCACTGACACAATGCAATCTCTGTATGCTAGGCAACTGACACCTGCAAGTCAGCCGTGTTGCTTCCATGCCCTCACCCACCTCGACGACACATAGAAGACAGAAGCTTGCAGGCACACACACAGAGCCCAATAAACATAGCTTTCTAGCGACAACACAATTGACAGGTGTCACGGGAATTGGGGTTGCTTGTGTGTAAACCTCTAGCGGTTCCAAACTGCTTAGGGGTGGGTTGTGTCTTTCCCTGACTGAGCAGCCTGGGTGCTGCTGCTGCTCAGTCGCTCGACGAATCCGTGAGTGGGCGTCTTCTAAATTTCCTCCAGCATAGAAGCTCCTTAACGGATAATCTCCGCCTCCCCTCTCTGCGCGAAACCCTTCTGCGCAGAGTGGGCGTGCCCAGGGGTGGCCCTCCACTCTCTTCACTGCCTTCAGTGCCAGAGTCTCGGAGCCTCTCCTCCAAGATGCTTTCCCCCTCTTCCTTCTTCCTGGTGTCACCTGGACATTCTTCCCCAGATGACGTTCTCTCTCTACCCTTACTCGTTCCTTCTTCTGCAGAATCGGGAAGTACCGCCTCTCCCCTCTGCTCCGATGTCAGTTCCCTGACATCCACCTCCCTCCCAGGGCCCTCCCCTCCCCCCGTCCTTCCCTCTGACGGTGACGCAGGGAACCCTCGGAAAGAACTCTCCTCTCCATCTGACGATTCAAACACCCCTCTCCATTTGCTGCTGTCTCTCCCATCTTCCCACTCGGATTCTTCTTCGGGCCAACCCCCTCCCTCCTCGTCGGAGGCGGGAAAACCCGCCAACTCTTCCTCCTCATCGGTGGTGCCAAATTGCTCCCTCCAGAATCTCTCTGGTGGTTTTGGCTTTCTCGGGTACCTGCTATGAAACTCCTCCTCCAGGTACTCATCCCTCATTTCTTCTGCTGGGACCCATGCGTTTTCCTCAGCTGGCTCCCCCTCCCATGCCACCAAATACTCCCCCCTCCCCCCCTTTCCACCTGGAATCGAGAATCTCAGCTGCATGTCCACTGAGTTCCCTTTCCTCCATCTGTGGATGCAAGGGTGTTCCATTTTGCTGACCCAGACACTCCCTCCCTTCCCTGAACGGTGAAAGTAAGGACCTGTGAAACACAGGGTGCAGTTTCATGTGAGATGGCAATTTGAGCCTAAAGGTCACCGGATTAACTTGCTGAGCTACTTCGAACGGTCCCAGCCTCTTTGGCCGTAGCTTCTTGCACCCTCCTTTGAACGGTAACCCTTTGGTGGACAACCACACCTGGTCCCCCACTCTTATGCTTTCTCCCTCCCTGCGGTGCCGGTCTGCCTGCCTCTTATACACTTCTTTGGCTCTCTCCAGGTTTAACTTAAGCTGTTGGTGTAAAGCCTGCATTTCTTCCACAAACTTCTCCGCTGCGGGAACACTCCAACTTCCCTCCCCTTCCCCTGGAAAAGCCCTGGGGTGACACCCGTAATTTGCCATAAACGGGCTCATCCCTGTGGACACATGTTCTGCGTTATTGTATGCAAACTCAGCCAACGCTAATTTGTCCACCCAATCCTTCTCCCTCTCGTTGATGTAGCAGCGTAGATATTGTTGCAGCACGCTGTTCGCTCTCTCTGCCTGTCCATTAGTCTCCGGATGCCTGGCCGTTGAGAACGCCACCTCCACGTCCAGCAGACTCATCAGCTTTCTCCAGAAACGTGACGTGAATTGCCGGCCTCTGTCGGATAAAATCCTCAAGGGTGCGCCATGCAACCTGAAAACATGCTCTACAAACAACTTGGCCGTTTCTTCTGCAGTCACCGCATGCGAACACGCAATAAAATGGCACATTTTTGTCATCAAATCAACTACCACCATTACTGCCGTTTTCCCCCTGGCCTTGGGTAAATCAGTCATAAAGTCAATTGATACCACCTCCCATGGTCTCTCTGGTGTGGGTAATGGTTCCAGTAACCCCGCAGGTGCCGACCTCTCCCCCTTCGCTCTCTGGCAAACCTGGCACCCTCGTACATACTGCTTCACATCCTCTCTCACCCGTGGCCACCAAAACTGCCTGGTGACCCGTAACATAGTTTTATGTTGTCCAAAATGTCCCGCCGTGGGATTGTCATGCATCTGTTTGAGTATTCTGCTTCTTAATTCCCCCTCAGGTATGTACAAGGCCCCCCGAAGGTCCAGCTTAGTAAAAATCTTCCCCTTCCTCACCCTGGCCAAAATGTCATCAATCCTGGGCATAGGGAAGGTCACAGGTTCCGACACCCTGTTGACGGACCTGAAATCTACGACCAAGCGTAGTTCTTTGGAGTCTCTTTTGTCCACAAAGAACACTGGACTGCCCCCCACCGCCCTTGATTCACGTATAAAGCCCCTCTTCAGATTCTTGTCAATGAACTTTCGCAACTCTTGCATCTCCCTGTCTGACATGGCATACAGCTTACCCACTGGTAACTGAGCCCCTGGGAGTAGGTTGATCTGACAGTCAAAGGGCCGGTGAGGGGGTAGTCTATCCGCCTCTCTCTCGCTGAAGACTTCTTCCAGGTCTGCATACTGAGGTGGTACCCTCCCTTTTTCTCCCACCACCATCCCTGCCACCCTGGCTACTGCCATCCTCGAGGTTTCTCCTCCGTAGCAATGCTCTACGCAGTGAGCTGACCCAAAAGTGACTGTCCTCTGGTGCCACCCTACTACTGGGTCGTGTAGTGCCAGCCAACTCATTCCCAGTATGATGAGTGGTCCTGCTAGGGTGGCTACATGGAAGGCAATGGTTTCAGTATGTCTGGAAACTGTCATTTTCATGGGAGGGGTCTGGTGGGTTACCTCCCCTCCCAAAAGTTCTCTCCCATCTATCGTGGTCACTTTCAGGGGATGTTCCAAAGGCACCACCTGGAGCTGATGTTCTAGCGCAAAATCCTTGCTAAAGAAGTTGCAAGAGCTGCCTGAATCCAGCAGCGCCTTCACTTTGATGGGGTGTCCGTTTGGGAGTTCTAGCACCACCTCTATTGCAATGGCTGCTCGGGGGGGGTCTGGTTTGGGCACTTCTACTGGTTGCTCGCCTGGCTGCTGTGCCCTCCTTCCTGCAGCCAAGCCTTGCCGTTTCCCGGCTCCTCCTTCTTCTCCTCCTCACTCCCCACTGCCCCCACCATTCCTTACCACGCCTTCTTTTGAGGGCATGCTCTGGCAAAATGTCCCGGCTGCTGGCATAGGAAACACCTCTTACTGTTTTTCCCCTCCTTCTTACGCCCCTCGCTGGAGTTTGAAAACCCCCGCGCGCTCACTCCTCCGATCTCCATTGGCTCCTCGGGCGGCACTGCCGACGCTGGCATGTCTGGAATCCGGTTGTCATGCCAACGCTCTGCTCTCCCTTCCCACCTTTCCAAAGCGCGCGTCTCTTGTCGAACTCCCACAGCGAGCGCCAACTTGGTCAGCTGGTCCATCGATTGCAGGCGGGGTGAGCGGGAAAGTTCGTCTCTCACCCAAGGAGATAACCCCTCCTCAAGCAACATTTGAACGGGTTCCGAACTCAGATCCCACCCAAGTTTATGGATCAACATAGCAAATCTCGACCAGTACTCTCTCACTGACTGGTTTCCTTGTTTGCACCCCATCAGTTCTTTGCGCGTCACACTCAGTTCCACATCGCTCGAGAATATGTGGTCCATCGTGGAAAAGAAATTTCTCAGGTCCTTCAAGGCAGCGTTCTCCGCTGCCATTAAGGGTCGAACCCAATCTCTGGCTTGCCCCTCCAGGTGCCCCACCACGAAAGCAACTCTCCCCCCATCGTCGGTAAAGTCATCGTACTGCAGGTCCAATGCATACTGCACTTAAAAGCGTTGTAATCTCTGGGGTTGCCCCCAAATTTCTGCACAAGTCCCGGTACCTTTCTTGCGATGGGGGTAATCTTCCCCTGGGCGTCATGTGTCCTCCTTTCATCCAGCCGCGCCGCTAGTAGAGCCAGTTGCTGCTCCAGGTCTCGGTTTCTCTCCTCAAGACTCTGCCCGCCTCTGGCTCCCTCTCCTGCGCCTGCTCTTTCTGTTTGACTCATGACTGTTCCCCAGTGCTCTTGTACACAAGCAACGTAAGGGACGCACGGATTGCTGTCACGGGAATTGGGGTTGCTTGTGTGTAAACCTCTAGCGGTTCCAAACTGCTTAGGGGTGGGTTGTGTCTTTCCCTGACTGAGCAGCCTGGGTGCTGCTGCTGCTCAGTCGCTCGACGAATCCGTGAGTGGGCGTCTTCTAAATTTCCTCCAGCATAGAAGCTCCTTAACGGATAATCTCCGCCTCCCCTCTCTGCGCGAAACCCTTCTGCGCAGAATGGGCGTGCCCAGGGGTGGCCCTCCACTCTCTTCACTGCCTTCAGTGCCAGAGTCTCGGAGCCTCTCCTCCAAGATGCTTTCCCCCTCTTCCTTCTTCCTGGTGTCACCTGGACATTCTTCCCCAGATGACGTTCTCTCTCTACCCTTACTCGTTCCTTCTTCTGCAGAATCGGGAAGTACCACCTCTCCCCTCTGCTCCGATGTCAGTTCCCTGACAACAGGAAAACTCACAGGGAAGAAAGGTTGGCTAGCTCACCAGAACCCTTGGGTGGCTTTATGGCTCCCCTTGGGAGATGACGTTAGACAGAGGATCCACAAATGTCGGGGTCTGAGCAAACAGCGCCTCAGGAAAGAACTTTTTGACAACGTGAGGGAAGGACCACAATGGGACAAGTTATTCCTTCACCGGGAACCAGGCTGAGGTAGCAAACAGAAGGAGGACTTAAGGCCTGCCAGGCAGAAATATGGAATTAAGGCAGCTCTCGCAACTGTCATGCCAAAGGCACAAAATGGGAGGTTGCACCTTACACTCCAGCTCTCTTAGCCACACAGCTATACAAGCATCAGAATGTTATTTTTCATTCCGTAGCTTCCCACAGCATCAGGAATCAGTTGCTTGATAGCCAACGCCTTGCTTTTTATTTTCTCATAAGACACTGAACTTCATTTCTCCACCCCCACCCCCCATGCTGACCAACTGTGTGGTTTGTAGACAGGAGAATTATTGGGCCGTCTTTGTTTTCATTTTTATTATGTACTCTGTGTTATTTTATTGAAACTTTATGTTGTGAACTGCCCTGAGTTATAGGTTATAGGGTGGTATACTACTACTACTACTACTACTACTACTACTAATGGTTTATCACAGTCGCAGTTCACAGAGGAACTGTGAACTTTGAAGTGCTGAGGGGTGTGTGTAGATGAACTCCTTTTACTCTTGTCCCAGTCACAGACTCATCCTGGAGATTGCTGGAGTAACAAGCTGAATGAGGGTTGGGGGAAGGGATCCCTCTTGGCCCATTCCCATTAATACAGAGAATAGAGGTATAACTCACAAAAACGTTTGTAAATTGCTTAGAGGCTATTGCAATTAAGCAGTATATAAATTACTGTGATAAAGCAGTGAGTTTTGAAAGCAAGACATAGGATAGTGCATTGTATAGTTCCAGTTGCTAGTTTCCACTTGTGTGCTATAATTTCAGAGGACAAGAGGAATTGGGTCCCATTGAGGCCATATAGCTATCCTTTGATCTGTGAATTCTCTGACAAGGTTATATAAACAGCTGTCAATGTGTTAAATCAGAATTCTGTGCTGCATGAGAAGAACAGAAAGAGGCAGTGGGGTAGTAGTTTTGGGGAGGCATTTTGTTTCATTTGGCAGGAGCATTTTCACTTAAACCCTTTCTTTTCTCCCGACTATCATTGGGAGCTGGAATGAGATCTTAGGGAAGTTGGTATCTCAACTACAACTTGCTCTGCTTCTGACATCTCTGTAATTCTGACTACTTTTGGCCATCAATTCTCTTGAGTTGTTCCACCACCAGCACCACTACTAATATCACTGGCATTGCCACTAGAAACTAGAAAGCTAGTGCTGTTTTCTGACATTTGACAGTATTGTCCACTGTCTTCCTTGGTTCCATAGAGGTTTTTAGGCAATGTGTGATAGTTAGAAAGGACGACTTGTGCCTCAGCAGACCCTTTCAGAATCTTAACAGCTATACTATGCAAATTCACTTGGCATGCTAAGTATTTCCTTGTCTTTTTCCGCCCACAGGATGATTATCTTAAAGCTGAAATATGGTACAGCCTCCAGTGTCTAGCTAACAAGGAATTATACGAAAGTAAGAAAACCAGGGACTCAGCTAGATTTGTAAAGAAAAAGTGATTTATATGTGTTGAATGTGTAACTTGAATCCATGGGTTCTCCAACGTTATGGAGAAATACAGCTGTGTCATCTAATGTCCTAATGTCTGCTTCCAATGTCTTCATGTAGCTGTTGAATAGCATGGGGGACAAAATAGCACCCTGCAAAACTCCTTAGTGTAAGTGGAGGCAAAGAGTGCTCCCGCAATGCTTTCCTGCAATAAACCAGCTCAAGGCAGAGAACATGCCTCTCCGCTCATACACACTTATATATTTTAAGGCATGTAACAAAAATAATTTCAAAATTTCACCCTGAGTTCTTTTTAACTGTTCACATGAAACTGGGTTGATGCCTTTTGTAAACTATATTTTAGAAGTGCAAGCACTGAGTTGTAGCTAATATATTTCTGCTTTTCTTGCAGCGGACTATGTTAGTCTGTCATTCAACAAAGATAAGTCATTGAGCCAGGTAAGGCAAATGACGATAAAACCTTATGAAAATTTGCCGACGTATAGTTGAGGTTTGGTGCATTCTGTTCAGTACATAATTTGACTTCCTGGCCACCTTGGCAAATTAATGTTCAGAAATCAAAAAGACAGTTGAGCTAATTTATTACTGGAAGCTTTTGTGGTCGCTATCGGAGCTTTTAGGGAACTGGCTGTCATATGCTATTAGGATAAGTTCAAAGTTCTTGTATTTATTTACAAAGCCCTAACTTGTAGCATAAGGAGCTTATGATAGCATAAGGAGCATCTCAACCTTTAGATCACTACCTGATCACAGGGCTTTGGAGGAGTCACTGTTTGGGGTCCCCACACGTCCTTGTATTCACCAAGGGCCTTTGGTTCAGTACTGTGGGTCCAAAAAAGCAGGTTCAGAGCTCCAATCCAAAAGAGGCTTCTGATCTAGGCTTCTGAGTCCCACAACAGTTTCTGGCAGAAAATTCTATCAACCTCACTTCAGTTTGCCTCTGCGGATGCTGTGCAGGAAAACTGAAGTCACAGGTGAGTGATTTTCAGCAAAAGAAAACTGGTGCCAGGCAAGATGAAGATGAAGGCATTTTGCAACAGTCTTTTCTTCAAAATAAAAGTGGCCAGTTTAAACATATACACAGGCCCTGCTTTCTGCCTGCTAGCCATGCAAAAATTCACAAAATGTCCAAATTAAAGAATTATTCTATGCCTCGCTATACACTCCAGATTCAGATATCTGAACATCCGGAGTTTACCCACTTTCTTACTCCTTGCATGTTTTTGCTTTGCTAGTCAGTGGCAGCTATTTGGGGGAAGAAACCATGCAGGGAGGGAAGGAGCGAGAGAGATTGGAGAAATCAGAGCAGGAGACATTTGAAAATTTATTTTCCCCCTTTGTCTTTCTTTTGCTGTTAAGCTGAAGCCATCTCAGGAAGAAACCATGGAGAGATGGGACTGGGGTGGGGAAAGATCGTACAAAAACCACGGTTAGAAACGTTTGCACAGGAATTGATGGAAATGATGTGAATGCTTGCCCATAGAATGATTTCCAAGGAATTCATAGTGTTTGGTTAGCAGGACCTGTGTGTACTTTTTAAAAAGCATCAATAATGAGCAATTTGGCCCTTGCTCTTGTAAAATCTTCTTGCTTTGCTTCTTGTTTGCATTTATACAGCAGAGGCCTGCTGAGTGGAGCACTGACACGGCGAGTTGCTGCCACTTACCAGGAAGGAGGGCAGGAGGGGCAAGGTAATGGGGAAACCACTGCTGCATAAGTGCATCATCATCAACATCAAGCACCGTACAGCTCTGACCTTTCTGTTGCCTTGGCCCTCCACTTCTCCCTCCTGGTCAGTGGCAGTGGCTGTCCTGCTAGGAGGCCAGGTACACACCATTGCCCCTCCCCACTAGCCACTCCTGTATATTCAGTGCTCAGTGGATTCTTTAGCAAAGCTTTTAAGTTGAAACAACGATGTATTTCTAAATTGATTACTTTGCATCCTTTTGTTGTTGTTGTTTTTTTTTTAAAAAAACAGGAATCCACTTGTTTCTATAGCAATGAGACATTTCAAAAATGGCACAGCTGCTTGCCTCACAAAATGAAAGGTGAAGGGCACTTTTCTAGACGGGTGGTTTCTTTTCTCGTTGATTATGAACAGAACACTGGCATCGCTTTGTTATCTCAACAGGTACAATGCATCAAAGGACTCCTTTTTAATAGATAACTCTGAACAGATGGCAATTTGCTGCTCTTGTTTAGAATGGATTCTCATTTTTTGTGATGTGAATTATGGTTTGGTGAAAGCATTTTAACTGAATTAGAAAGGGGGCAATTAGCAATGGATGGGACAACTGATTGAAAGCCCCCTCTCCCCATTTTCCCTGGTTGACCCACCAATATCAAAACTGTGTCCTGCAATAGCCTCAACTCCCTTCCCACCCCACTGCCAAACTGGGTTCCTTCAGGAGGAGTGGTGGGATATTAATTAACTAATTAACACATAAACTTCCACAATTCACCTAAGTTGACAGGGATTCTATGAATGCCTTTCTGAAGAATATAGATCCTTCTGTTCCCTTTCAGTTCCATGATTCCAATATATATGTTGGATATTTTCTTCAAAACAATGGCTATGGTGATGTTTTAAAAAGGAAACATTTTAAAATGAGGCATTGTATCTTCTGGTGCTCTGAACAATAATTAGGCAATATATTTTTGATTGCCCCTTAGAAGGCAGAGGAAGTGCCCAGATAGATTGCATCTGGGCACCTCTTCTACTGCATTCTTAAGGTCAGTAAAAGTGTGTTGTTGTTGTTGTTTAATTGCTCTTGGCCAGTCTTGCCTTCCCTCTGAGGCAGGAGGGCATTCAGCTAACTAAAGGTTCCGATTCTGGGAATCATAGGTGCCAATTCCCTGGGGCCCTGGGTGCCCAAACACCCACAAAATTCCACATGAAGGGGCCGCGCACCCACAAATTTTGGTGTCAGAGCCAAGCATGCGGCATGGCACCCATGACCCTGGGCAACCACGACCGCGGGTCTAAGCTTTCACTCCTGCTGGGACTTTGAGGCCTGTCTAACAAGCACTTCCTGAAGAGGCAGAAGCAGCAGTGTGGCAGAGAAGAAAATGAAATCCGTACTTGGATTACTTGATCTTCTTGCAGCAGAAGGGCATTCTGCCCATCTGAGTGCAGTTCTGGCTCCATATGGCAGTTCTTTAAGCCAGCACTTCGTGTATGTTCCCTTTTCTCAGCTTCTTTTCTGAACTTAGAGGTCCCAGCCTCTCAGAAAGTGCTTAATAGCTATGCCTAAGGGATGAACCAGGGCCTTCCCTTCAATGAACGCCTTCCTGGCAATGAGAAGCTCTAAATTGGCTCTTGTTAGGACAACTATACCTGCCGAGTTCTAACACTCTGCTTGGACACTGTGTTTCTGCTGTATCATTTCTTTCTTTTATAATGCATATGTTTAACTGTGTTTCCTTCTTTTTCTTCCTAGAATCGGGCATTGGTATCAGTGCATAAGTTAACAGACGGCAGCATGAATAAAAAAAGAAAATTCCCAGCCTTCTGGTTTCCAGATCCGCGATTTATACCAAAAGGATTGTATTTTCACACAAACAGCCATTTTCTGTATGCATATGGCAATCAGGTGTGTAAGAAGGAAGGTGTATTAACAACTGGCACATAGTGTTGCAAAGGTGGCATGCCAACCCTCAACCTCTGTCAAGCGGTAACAGGATTCTGGGGGTTCCAGACCCTCACCCTGCGGCCGTGTTTCCCTTGAGAATCAAGACACAGACACTTCTGGGTTAGCGCCATCGGCTAATGGCGGATTCCCTTCGAGTTCCGGAGGGAATCGGCTCCGCAGGAGTTGGGTCTAGCCACTGCGGCGACGCGGGGACCCTTAAAAATCACAGGCGGTGAAGCCTGTGAGCCTGGTGACTCGGCGGGCACCATTTGCGCCCCCCCGACCCACGAAGGAGCCTTTTTAAAGGCTTCGGAACGGGGGACGGGGTGAGTGGCACGGTGCTGAGAGTCGACTGCTTCTCCTGCAGAGTGAAGCCGCATGCCATGGTCGGAGAGCGCTGACTTCTTCTTATGAACAATTGGATTCTAAAGCAGCAACCCGTGAGTAGTACGGAAATTGGACTTGTAAAGACATTTTTATTTTTTTTTAAATTAGGCACGATCGGGGAAGGCGCAAATAGGAAGTCCGTCTCCCCGTCTTATACATAATCTAAAGCAAGGACCAGCTAACTAAGGTCGAGAGGATTTTATCTTTTTTATTGGCTAAAGATATTAATTTCACTATTTGGCAGTTTAAGTAATTTTACTGGAGGATAAGAGCTAATTTTTGGAGCTGAAGTGCCACCCCCCCGGACCCGGGAGTGATCCGCGAGAGAGCCTGCTGAAGAGATATTGAAGAGCTTGACAGCTGTCAAATTAGTTGTCAAGACGGGAAAAGAGAACTTTGTTTTATACTGTCTCTGCTGGTTATATTTGTTACAATTTGGCTATATTTTGTTGAAAATAAGGAAAAACTGGTACAAACTAACTTGATTTTTGGATTTGAACTGGAAGGAATACTAAGTAACCAAAATCCCTCTAGAGGGGGTTTTGGGACATTACAAGAATGGCTGAAGGAGGGAAAATTCAAGCTAAATTGGACAGAGTGTTCTTTCTCTTGGGAAAGTTACAAGGCCAAATTGATGTTTTGGCTACCAACGTTGCAACTCTGGACTTAACAGTAAACAAATTCACTGAATTTGATAAGGACTTGATCCAGGAAGTTTATGCAGCTGGACAAGAGGAGAAATTGAACCTTGAGAGTATGGAGAAAGAGACACATGTTGTTTCTGAGGAAAAGGAAGGAGATGTAATGTTGCAGATGACAAAGGAGAGCTAGAGGCCTGACATGATGGTTACAAAAGAAAATAAGAACTTGATGATGAAAATCTGGTCTGAGCTCGAGATTGAAGAATGGAGAGATCTCCTTATGTGGAGATCTGAAGACCCAAGGATTACAAATCTGATTAAGGTGAAAGTTGGAGCTTCGGGGACATTTGGACTTGAAAGGAATAAGAAACAAGATTTGGGCTCCACTTTTAAGTATGGAGGTCTGGCTGGAAGAAACATTGTTCCTATCGGGCCAGAGCGTCTCCAAGATCTGGTGTTTAATACTAAGGACTATCAAAAAAACCGGTAGAGAGGAACTGAGAGAGAATTGAGAGCCTCGGACGTGAGATCTCCAGGCTGATAGCAGATTAAGACTGATGGACATTTGTTGGGGATTGAAACCGGGAAAGGGGACGGGGTGGGGTTTGGGGATCCAAAGGGTGCATAATTATAATCCATCTTTTTTTCTTTTTATTCTGTTTTGTTACTAGTATGAAAAGTGGGGAATTCGTGGAAGGGGATTTGGGTCGACTTTAGAAAAAGGATTTAAGATTTAAGAATGAACATTGATGCATAAATTTTGATGTTGTAAAAATGGTATTTTAAATTGAACTAAATATAAAAAGGTTAAAAATTGGGGATAAGAACTTGTTGAATTAACAATTTGAATTGGAATATAAGAAGGGGAGGTGTGGGGAAGTCAGAGAAATACGTTATAGAAAAAGAAGGGTTCTAAACTGTATATGTTTTCTTTTTTCTTTTTTCTTTTTGTTTTTTTTTGAAATGGAAAATTCTTAATAAATATCTATTTTTTAAAAAAGAGAATCAAGACACAGAAGTCACACATCCTCCAACATTTCTTCGATGAAAATAGGAACACCCCATTCCATAACAATAATTCTACTATTTATACCCCACACATCTTACTTGGTTGCCCCAGCACTCTGGGCAGCTTCCAACGTATGTAAAAACATAATAAAACATTAAACATTAAAAAACCCCAGTATACCTGAAAGAGCGTCTCCACCCCCATCATTCTGCCTGGACACTGAGGTCCAGCGCAGAGGGCCTTCTGGCAGTTCCCTCACTGGGAGAAGCAAAGCTACAGGGAACCAGGCAGAGGGCCTTCTCGATAGTAGTGCCCGCCCTGTGGAACGCCCTCCCATCAAATGTCAAAGAGATAAACCTGACATTTAGAAGACATCTGAAGGCAACCCTGTTCAGGGAAGTTTTTAATGTGTGACATTTTAATGTATTTTTAATCTTTTTTGGAAGCTGCCCAGAGTGGCTGTGGAAACCCAGCCAGATGGGTGGGGTACAAATAATAAATTATTATTATTATTATTATTATTATTATTATTATTATTATGTCACTTCAGTGCTGCTAACACAGTGGTTTGACTTCACCCCTAGAGGCGCAATCCATTGTCTCTCAAGACAGATGGATGCCAACAAAGATCTCTTATACAATATTCATTATTGTCTATCCCCCTCCCTTTTAGGTGTGGATTTCTTATGATGGAGGCGCCACTTTTATACCATTTTTCACCTTAACTTCTGAGACGATTATAGAGGTAGATTCATGTGTTTACACCCAAGCGATTATATTTGTGACTGACTCGGCAAACCTTTTCTACACTAAGGCAGGTAGGAAAACATTAAAAAGTGGAGTCTCCTGCAGTCTTTGAAGACTCAATTATGAGATTAGGCTAAGTAACCAGGTCCCCCAACCTATGTGTTCTCATAGCTAGGTAGGGAGAAACAAGTGGAAGCACCTGATGCACCTAAGGAATTCACTCTCTGCTGGGCAGAACCAGGGAGCCCTAAGGGTGCCCAAACCAAGAACCATGTAGACTAGAGACATAGATTCACTGCATCTTCTATGACTTCTACCTTAAGTGAGATTGCAGGAACTTGGGTGACCAACAGCAAAGGCTATTATCTTGTCTCCTGATGCCCCTATTTTCACATTATTCTCCAGGGAATAAATGCCCTATGCATTCTGCTTGCTGATATCTCATAGTGTAGTATGGTTGGCTGGGATCCAAAGAGCTGTTGCAATCTTCTAGTGGGTCTTAGAAGCTTTTAATCCACTCATTTGTTGCTGCAGCACCCTGCATCTACCTTCCAAAACCCTCCACTGCAGATCAATCCATTCAGACCATGAGGCACAAGGAGCTTCTTCCAAAAAGGAACAACACCTCCTTGCATGCTTCAAAGTATTTGACCACATATGACCTTGTTAGATCCTGGCCCTTAGGAACTATTGTCTGAAGTTGCATAATTGAGATATACTTTTTCCTGGTCAAAACGATCTATTTCCTTATTGCATTGATTAAATATGGGTTGGAAGAGCTATTGATCTCTCCAAATATTCACAGGAACCTATTATATTCCCCCTTTTCTGTAGGTTCACCGAGATATGCCAAGCTTATCCCTCCAGCAAAGGGTATCTTCAACATGTACTTTGACCACCTAGGAATATTAAATCATATTTCTCTGAATGATTCAGTTGCCACATTTGTAAAAGAGACGAGTGTGGATGTGGACACTTTATTGAAGGTTAAGGATGCTTTTGATGTGTGAATGAAAAATGTCTATGAAATTGTAATAATTGTTGTTCTTGTTAAGGACAAACCGTCACTCTTCCAACATGTCAAAGTAGTAAGCTAGTGCTAGAATTGACAGTGGAGTCATTAATCCAGCATTTTTTCACCACTATCTAGATATCCTTATAATAGATTTAATTCTTTTTTTAAAAAAAACCATTAAAAGTTGATTTCAGAAAAGCCACCATTATAATAGGTTAAATCAAGAAAGACAATTCTTTTGTTCCTGAAAAAAATAGCTGCTCACTACTTTCTGAGGGGGGAGTGGGGGCGACGTTTGCGGTCCCTCGAGCTCAGGCCTCACGTGCTCCAGTCGTTGCAGGAAATTTCTCCCCAGTCCCAGGAACCTGGTTGATTCCCTGCCAAGAAGGACCATTAAAGCTGGCAGTCTGGGCATTGGCTATTGCTCCTGCCTGGCCAGGCAGCAACACCTTGAAAGGCGGTGGGCCTCAGCGGCACAATCGAGTCCCAATAGCTCAATCCGAACCATATTTCCTGTATATGTGCCCTATATGCCGAGGGAGTGCATTAACAGCCAGTGTGGTGTAGTGGTTAAGAGCAGTAGACTTGTAATCTGCTGAACCGGGTTCGCGTCTCCGCTCCTCCACATGCAGCTGCTGGGTGACCTTGGGCTAGTCACACTTCTTTGAAGTCTCTCAGCCCCACTCACCTCACAGAGTGTTTGTTGTGGGGGAGGAAGGGAAAGGAGAATGTTAGCTGCTTTGAGACTCCTTTGGGTAGTGATAAAGCGGGATATCAAATCCAAACTCTTCTTCTTCTTATTATTTTTAATTCCCATTTATTCCTAAACTACTTTAGCAAGTTTTTTATCTATAAACGCATGAAAAAAAATTATATAATTAATTTTCTCACTTTGTTCCAGGATATTGACTTAGGTTTTGAATTTCCTTTGGCTGTACAGTATATCACTGAAGAGCAAATGTTACTTTTAAACCATGAGCCACGGATGATAACAAAACATGAGAGATTCAGTAGGCTGCAAAGCGGCAAAAGATTAGATTATGGGTAAGTATCAATAACAGCATATGTTTTGTTAACAAGCAATGTCTTGGTCTGTCAGGTTTTTCTTTTTAATATACCCTGCTATTTTACAGAATATAGCAAAATAGCATCTCTCTAATTTGGTTAAATTGTTCAGAGGGTTGCCACTTTCTTGTTCTGCCTGCTCTTAGAACCACTTTGTACTAACATTTGCAACGTATACCGTGTAATACAAGTTTCAAACAAAACTTGTAGGCTTCAAAAATATATCAGTAGGTGATGTGTGTGTTGTCGGAAGTTGGAAATGGTTTCTGCAGTGTGTATGATGATGACATGGTTTTCCCATGACTTCATCATCTGGGGGGGACGGGGACCCACCACCACATTTGGGAGCAAAGACTGCTGGAGTCTGCTGTCTTCCAGGGATGTGATATTGCTGGAGCCAGAAGGAACAGGTTCAGGTAATATGGCCCATGAAGTATTGCACCTACTAGGTGTACCAAACATGGAGATTAAGGGGTATTTTTGTGTAATAAGAAATACATTTGATTTTTATTTGATTTAATACTTGTATTCTGCTTTCCCCACAACAACTGTTGAGCTCAAAGTGGCTCACAGTAACAATAATACCATTACAAGTTAACAGACATTGTGATCATGGTAGTAAATTCAAAGCACAGGAGAATATAAAGCTAAAGACAAATTCATCAAACAGTTACTACAACTCAATACAAAATCATAATGATTCAAAAGATCAGAAATAGCTGCTGAACAGTAGCCCTGTGCCAGCTGACATGCTTGAAATCACAATTTTCTCTTAGCACTATTTTCCAGCAAGGGAATGTTAGGAACTAGTCGAAATTCGTTAAAATTCATTAGATGTGTGATCTGACATCATCAAGGTGGTATTAAATGTATGCTTCTTTTTAATTTAGGCCAGGAGGATCGTGTATAATCAAAGATGTTTTTAGGACGCCAGCTCCTCCGGGCTTTATATCATCTGCACTGGCAGATGTTCTAGATCGGTTTCCCGTTGAATCTAAAACTGCTAGCCCTTGTACAGCAAATACTTTAAGAGTTTTGCCCCCTACAGGGACCAGTATATCATACAGGCTTCAGCTGACTTCTCCAGGTTTGTGCATCACATGATAATGAAAAGTTTTTGGAAGGAGGGTCTTTGGCTTATGCTAATCACACTTCAGGGGGGAAATATATAGGAAAAGAATTGTAGGGAATACTATTGTTGTTTATGCTGTACTTTTGTACTGTTTTATTGTTGTTAGCCGCCCTGAGCCCGGCTTCGGCTGGGGAGGGCGGGATATAAATAAATATTCTTATTATTCTTATTATTCTTATTATTATTCATCTAATGAATATGCCCAGCATTTCCTAATTTCCTATGTAGCCTCTTTTATATGTTCCTCGCCATCCAGTCATTTTTATTTCTACTAGATCCCCTTCCTAAATCAACAGCCAGCCAATCAGTCTCCAACTATGTGTAAATTCATACTTTTCTTATGGAGACAAAATGGCAAAATGAAGGAAGGATATGGACGGTGTATCCCAGAAAAGTAAGGTAAAGAGTTAATCTGGTAGCCCCATAAAAAGAAGAGAAAGAGCCCCCAATTTCCAGCCTGTGAACGAAGCATGGGATTTCAGCCTTCACTTGACACTGCCTGCATTTCTGAGGTTTCTGGCAAAATAGAAAGTTTCATGAGTTACAGGGCTGCTGTTGACTAGGAGAGCCACACAGGTAGTGGCAGTCTGTCAAAAATTAGGAATCTAAACTTTATATCAAAGAAGCCATAGCTTCAGGTCAGTTTATCTTTTGTGTAAATTAAGCATATTCCTAGCAGCAACAACAACAACAACAACAAAGGGAAATGCAGCTTCTGCACATTGAATGATGTTTTCTTTATTTTCTTGTTTTCCAGGTGTGAATATATTTAAACCAACCGATCTTGAGAAAACAGTGGTGATTCCAGGCAGTAGCAGTTTCTTCATTATTCAAGTTGTGGATGACCAAAATGCTTTAGGAGATGCTACTATGCCTAATAGGGTGCCTTTAAATACAGACATTCCACCTGGGAGGTGGTTCTTGTATGACTTTGGCACTGCAAATACCAGAAAATGGAAAATTGTTGTTGACATATGTAGATATACAATACAACAGTTTGATGACCTACCACGCCATGCCATTAAATACTTGGATATTGGGTCAAAGCTGGAATTTAAATTCAGAGTGACTCCAGTTAATGTAGGTAAGACTGCATATATTTCTTGTCTCTCCGCTCTTCAGTATTCTCTATAAAATGTCTGAAAGTGTTTGAAATCATATGAAAGCAAACTCTTTATAAATTATAATCCTCTAATAATTTAGCTGACATTCAGCAAAATGTATTTTACATATATTTTTATATGCATGATTGCTTTTAAAAATGTAATAATAAAAATAATTATAACCAAGATTTATCAAATAAACTATCAAAGCTTATCTGACTTCCATAACTTTTGCAGATGTTACATGCTGTGTGTGTGTGAGAGAGAGAGAAGGATTTGGTCATTTGTATCCAAAACTATATTCCATTAAAAATCCTTCAAAAATAAATTAAAAGGCAGATATATTCACAAATATCTAAAAAAAGCACCACACAGAATTCTGTGTGCAATAATAAATCTTAATATTTCCATCTTTCAAAACATAGCAAGTCCTAGATTTGCATTTGATAACATTTTATATTTCTTTGTATACCCAATTGTTGTTGTTTAGTCGTTTAGTTGTGTCCGACTCTTCGTGACCCCATGGACCAGAGAACGCCAGGCACTGTCTTCTGTATACCCAAAGAGAAGTCCAATTTGTTATATGTATTAATTCAGCCATTGAAATAGCAAATGCCTTCAATTTGCTTATTCGATCCTTAATTGATGGTATATTGGAAAATATGTTTTTTTTTGCAAGGAATTCATCTTGATTGCTAATAGTGCTGTTGCTAGAACAAACAAAAATGACAACAGGATGAGCCCTGCCAAGCACCTTTAGTTAAATTAAATGCCGATGAAGTAATCCCATTTGTATAAACTCTTCAGAACAGATCTGTTTATTCATTATGTTTGTCAGATGCTTTCTACAAAACCTCAGAATTCGAACGTAATCTGTTCCAGAAGACCATTCAACTTCCGAAACGTTCAAATTCCAAAGTACAGCTTCCGATTGGTTGCAAGAGCTTCTTGCACTCAAGTGGAAGCCGGACAGATGTTCGAGTTCCGAGGAATATTCGAAAACCGGAACACTTCCTTCTGGGTTTTTGGTGTTCAGGAACTGAAACTTTCGGCAACGTTCAAGTTCCAAGGTTTGACTGTACCATGATGAATGGTACTGAAAAGCCACTGAGAACTCCAAGAGAACCGAGAAGGTCACACCTCCCCTCCATATCTGTCTTGGTAAAGGTCACTCCACATGGCATCCAAGGCAGTTTCTGTGCCAGAACCAGGCATGAGACCCAACTGGAATGGGCCTAGAAAATCAGGGCTTGGAGGTAGCCACCTACCAACCACTTGAACACCTTCCCCTTCATTTTGAAGAAAGGTTTGTTTCAAAATGTATATGTCATATGGATTTTGAAACTAGCGGGATATCCTATTGACTCCCATCCTGCCTACAGATCTTTATACAACTCTTTCTAAGTT
This sequence comes from Podarcis liolepis, assembly GCF_965112155.1. Classification (NCBI taxonomy): domain Eukaryota; kingdom Metazoa; phylum Chordata; class Lepidosauria; order Squamata; family Lacertidae; genus Podarcis; species Podarcis liolepis. The sequence continues at coordinate 23,208,085 of NC_139554.1, forward strand.
ATAATCCTCACTCTAATAATTTAACTGAAATTCAACAAAATGTATTTTACATATATTTTTATCCTATTGACTCCCATCCTGCCTGTAGATCTTTCATATGGATTTCTCATTTTGATGTGTATATGCACACAGATGTATATGAAGTAAGGGTACACTGGAATCAGCCAAAATCCTCAAGTATTTTTCAACCCAACTGCAGTCTCAGAGTGGAGCTAAGTTTTTCCTTTTGTGTGAGGTTGTTCTACAGGAAAGAAATATTGGAAATAAACATCATTCTCATTGTTGTTTCCTTCCACAGCGTATAATGTGTTTCATAATAGGCTAATGTACATTGCAATTGGAAGGCCTTCTCTACTGGATGTGAGCACAAACATTTATTTTGACGACAACAATAGCAATTTAATCGATATCACTGTTCATAGTAGATTTTTTGAAAAGGTAACATGCTGCCAGCTCTTTTCAGAGTACAAACAGCTTTAATGTGCATTCATACTCCAAAAATCTTCTCCCCATGTTTTTGTACAAAACAAACTTATGTTGGTTTTAGACCAGTTTACGCTATGGCTTTCCTCACAGAACCCTAGAAATTGTAGAGTAATGAGACTTGGTTGCTAGATGTGATGGGAATTGGTTGCAGATGTTAGTAGGTGTGGCGGTGAGCTGGCAGGGAGGGGCCAGCTTGTGTGCTGGGAAAAGGCATTGGGTTGGATACTTAGTGTAACCTGGGGGTGAGAGGGAGCCTCTCCTGTTGGACATGTAAAAATCTCAGGGTACCCTGGTAAAGGCGTCTGGGTTGAAATCCGAAGGTCCAGATGACGTGAGGTGGGGGTGATGGGCCAAAGGACTTCCGTTCAGTGGCCAGGGGCTGTCAGCTTAGTTTACCAGCATCTTGAGGGGACCCTTAACCCAGGACTGACCCTTGTGAATAATCATCCAGCAGTCAGGTAGGATGATTTGGGATACACACCCAATGCCTATTCCAAAACCTCATGGCCAATTTATTTCCAAGTTCTTCTCATGTCGTTTTTGTTGCTTACTTCCCAGTTCCCAAGGCACACTGCGCATGGGCCTGCAGTCCCCCTCCCACAAGCACAAGCACATTTTAAAAGCTATAAAATGTTAATCAGCCAAACGCCTGAGAAACGTTTTCACCTGGCAACTAAAGATATGCAATGAAGGCACCAGGGAAGCCTCCCTAGGGGGAGCGTTCCACAAATGGGGAGCTACCACAGAAAAGGCCCGCTTTTGTGATGGCACCCTCCAGACCTCTTGTAGAGAAGGCACATGCAGAAGGGCCTAAGGTTAAAACTGTAGGGTCCTGGTTGGTTTTTATAGGGCGAGGCGGTCCTTGAGGTATTATAGTCCTGAGCCGTTTAATTGGCAACACCTAGAACAGGCTGGATCCTGGACATAAAAACTAGCCACTCATAGTGTTACACTCAAATCATTGGAACTGAACCCCTTCATGAGCATCCTGGGCTCCAGAAGCCCTGAAGTGCTCTTGTGAGATCTCACAGGTCCATCCAAGTTCTCTCAAAATCACCCAGGAGCATCCAAGGCCCGTCACACACAGAGGCAAAGCAAGGCAGAGATAGCTACTGTAGTTCTATTGTTATGAATGGGGCCCAGTCCCAGCTAACTTTACCTGATGTGTGACCCTTGTCTTGGTATGAATATATTGTTTGTCATAGGCTTGTTTTGGAGTATTAGATTAATAATATTTAAAATGTTCCTGTGGGAGAGGCATTTGTCATACGAGAATTCTTAAAACTATTCCAATGGACGACAGAATTTGGAATTCTTCTGGTACGTACAATGCACACATGCTGTGCTGGTGAAATGAATGCAAATGCCTTACATCAACAGCCATGCTTGCATGGATAAGGCTCTATGGCAGGGGTCAGCAAACTTTTCTACCAGTGGGCCGTCTCACTGTCCCTTAAATCTTCTGGAGGGTTGGACCACACACGCATGTGCACACGGACGCACACACAATGGTGGAGGTGGGCTTCTCTCTCTCCCCCAGGCCCTCCCCTCCTCCTGCTTTCCTACCTCCTCCGGCGGTGGTTGAGAGCCGGTAGCGGTGGTGGCACCTCTCGTTTCTGGAAGAGCTTCCCAGGTCTGGGCCAGTAGGCATGCCAAGCTCCGGCCGAAGCCCCACAACATGCCCACAGGCCTCTCTCTCCATGGCCTCGCTCGCCAATCTGAAGCCTCGCCGCCTGTGTGCTGAGGAAACCAGGGATGGCTCTCAATTGCCCAGTGTTGCTGCCCGCCCAAAGGCGTCCGTGGCTTCGAATTGGCTGCGGGAGCTTCCTGAAGCCAATCCAAAGCCACCTGCATGCCAATCGCGGAAGTCAATCGCCGCGCTGTGCCTGTTTAGCATGGGAACTGACCGGGCAGGGTCCTCAGGCTGGATTAAAGAGCCCCTCTGGCCTTATCCGGCCCACAGGCCTTAGTTTGCTGACCCCTGCTCTATGGAGTCAGCTACATTAGTCGAAAAACAGCGCTTTAAATGCATTATAAACATGCAACACCAAATAGTGTTGGAGAAAAAACAAACAAACAAAATTCTTTGCGATTTTCCATAGTGTTTGTTTTCTTTTGTTATAATGATTTAATTTCTGACTTATTTATGGTGGGTTTCCCCCCTGTGTGTAGATCCATCCTATGATGAGAAGCTAATTATATTCATCTATGTTGGAGACCAAGTAATGTTATGCTTTTTCATAAACATCCCTAGGGTAAAAGCACCATAGCTGTGATTATCGCAAGGGGATCTCTCCGATGTGAAGTGTTAACTCTTATCTTAACGCTGAAGAATTCCTGCTCCTATCTTAAAGCAATGCACTATGTTCTATCTGCTAAAACCTCTCCTTCGGACTGGCTAGTTGAGGATGTCAGCGCTGAACCAAATGGCTCAGCGATTGCCAGACTTTTAAAGCAGCTACCGGTAAGGATCCTAAATCCTACATTTTAGTTTAGAATTCTTTCGTACCCTTTCTTAAATGTTCTGAACAGGGGAAGGGCACAGATGTACCCATTGTTCTATGAAGCCCTGGGATACATTGTTCCAAAGCCATACCCAGGCACAAGACTCCTGAGTTGGATGGATTTAAGTGTGGCCCGTGAAACAGAGAGCGATGCTGAGGACATCACTACACTCTCTGGCATCTGTGTCAGTGAAGCAGAAAGGTAAAAGCTAACTTATCTTCTGATAGAAGGCAGGGTCAACATTTCCAACTGTCTTTTTTAAAAAATCAATTTTTTTAATGTTTCATTAATAACAGTCCTATGGAGGCCACATTAATTCGATGGCAAATCACGCCAAATCACAATACAATCAAAAGAGCCAACTAAACAGTTCCGAATTAAACATCCTGTGTTCTAGATATCAGGTGTTGATGTTATTCCTTGATCCTGCGCCAATTCTCTTAATTAGTCCAAGTTCCACAATTCCGATCTTAATCCTTTGTTCTAGCAGCCACTGATGTGATGACTTTCAATCGTGTTTAATAAATCCAAATCCATTAACTTGCAGAGGGAATTTATATTCTGTAGCTGTGTGAAGTATCTGTTTACCTTCTTCTTTTCCTTAATGTTGTAATCAGTCAATTTTCTTCAACATTGCCCCTCCATTGAAAACTCATGCGTAGGTAAGCTCCATTTTGCCTCTCTGAAACCAAAAGCAATCCAGGGTCCGGCCGTGACTTCTGATTAACTTCCAGTGTTTATCTCCTTGTTTTTTCTAACAAGTTGGCGTCTCACCAAAACCGTAATAAATCAGAATTAGAGCTCTCTTTAGTTGGCAATGTTACCAATCATCACAGTATTCCACATAGTCTATTCTTTCAAGCACTCCGTAAAAAAAATTATAAGTTCTTCTTGAATCCCTCTTGCATTCCCTATATAGTTGTAATCCATTAGTAATTTCATTCCATAAATATTTGTCTTTTTCAGTGAAGGCTTGCCGATCCATAGCACAGCAAAAATAATGTAAAAAAAAAGAGCAAAGGCTCCCCTTTAATCACGTAGCATTCCAGTTATGATAATGAGAGTTCTCCTCATATCAAACCTTGGCACTCAGTGCCTGATTCATTTCACAGGTTACCATTCTCTTTCTTCCAAAACACGTCTGTTTCTTAAGTCCAAATTCAGATACATCTTGAAAGACAGAGATGCCTCCACCCATGGCGACTGCATCAGGGAGTTTCCAATATGTGCAGTGCTATGCCCTCTGCGTCCCTTCATTACATCTGGGCTGCAGAGGTCTTCTCAGGATATTTGAATCAGAAGCCCTTTTATTTCCTTTCCCCCCCTCTCTCTCCCCCCCACTCTTTTATTATTTTCATCTTCATGTTTCTTTTCCCTGCCTTCCCTTGGTCCTGCTTTTGGTGGTGTTGTTTTTATGTCCTCTGCTCTGGGTCAATGAGGGGGTGTATGCACATGAAGGTGAGGGCTGGCTCGTGAAGGACCCTGTGTGAGAGGCAGGGAAGAGAAGCTCTCCCAGGGTGGGAGGCTGGAAGAAGGGAAGCTCCCAGGTGAGATCTGGGAAGAACCACCCCCTTATGTGTGAGACACGGCTTGAGATCTACCTTTGAGAGAGGACTGCATCTCTCTCTCTTTCTCTTTTTGTTTTCATTTAGATTGGTTTGCTTTTTAAATTTGTTCTTTCATCTGTATTAATAAAGCCTTAATAATTAAAAAAAAATAAAAACGAAATCTGTGCTGCTGGTAATAAGTGTATGGTAATAAGTGTTTTTTCATTTACAAAGATTATCATACAAATAAATTTATATAACCAATTAGAAAATATCAAATCATTGACCCCCCTTTCTGTGCTTACTTATGTTTTATCTTTTATCACTGCATATCCAATTCATATCTATTTACTATTTATCCTTTGTATTTTATTTAAATTATTTTCACTGCACATTTTTATGTCAGTCCCACTAACGATTTAAGTTGTTTGCAAAAATTCTTCAAATAATCAATAAATTTTCCCCATTAAATTGTGTTGTTTTTCATATAGGTGAACTACAGGCCACCATCTGTTTTGGGAATTGCTGTTCCACTCACAGAAAACTTTTATAATGCTGACCCCAGCAAACCTAAACTGAGGGATTATTTTACAAATTCAAAAGTAAGTCTTCATAGCTACTCCTGTAAGAATTTGAGAATGCGCATTTTTCAAAATTGCTATCCATTTTGTTTTGTTTTGTTTTGTTTTGAATGTTTTAATAGATATTTATTGAAGATTTTCCATTTTAGTAGATTAAAAAGCCAAAAAGAAAAAAGAAAAAAGAAAAATTAAAAACATATACAGTTTACAATCCTTATTTTCCAATAACATATTTCCCTGACTTCCCCACACCTCCCCTTCTTATATTCCAATTCAAATTGTTAATTCAACAAGTTCTTATCCCCAATTTTTTAACCTTTTTATGTTTGATTCATTATAAAAAAACGATTTTACCTTATAAACAGCAAAATTTATACATCACTACTCATTCTTAAATCCTTTTTCTAAAGTCGACCCAAATTCCCTTCCACGAATTCCCCATTTTTCATACATATAACAAAACAGAATAAAGATTTAAAAAAGAATTATAATTATACACCCTTTGGATCCCCAAACCCCACCCCGTCCCCTTTCCCGGTTTCAATCCCCAACGAAATGTCCTTCAGTCTTAATCTACTATCAGCCTGGGGATCTCACGTCCGAGGCTCTTAATTGTCTCTCAGTTCCTCTCTGCCGGTTTTTTTGATAGTCCTTGATATTAAATACCAGATCTCGGAGATGCTCTAGCCCGATGAGGACAATGTTTCTTCCAGCCAGACCTCCATGCTTAAAAGTGGAGCCCAAATCTTGTTTCTTACTCCTTTCAAATCCAATGTCCCCAAAGCTCCAACTTTCACCTTAATCAAATTTGTAATCCTTGGGTCTTCAGATCTCCACAGAGAGAGATCTCTCCATTCTTCAATTTCCGATTCAGACCAGATTTTCATCATCAAGTTCTTATTTTCCTTTATAACCATCATGTCAGGCCTCTGGCTCTCCTTTGCCATCTGCAACATTATATCTCCTCCTTCCTTTTCCTCAGAAACAACATGTGTCTCTTTCTCCACACTCTCAAAGTTCTCAAATTTCTCCTCTTGTCCAGCTGCTTGGGCTTCCTGGATCAAATCCTTATCAAATTCAATGAACTTATTTATTGTTAAGTCCAGAGTTGCAATGTTGGTAGCAAAAACATCAATTTGGCCTTGTAACTTTCCCAAGAGAAAGAAAACTCTGTCCAATTTAGCTTGAGTTTTGCCTCCTTCAACCATTGTTGTAATGTCCCAAAACCCCCTCTAGAGGGATTTTGGTTACTTAGTATTCATTCCAGTTCAAATCCAACAATCAAGTTAGTTTGTGTCAGTTCTTCCTTGTTTTCGACAAAGTATACCCCAATTGTAACAAATATAACCAGCAGAGACAATAGAAAACAAAGTTCGCTTTTTCCGTCTTGACAGCTAATTTGACAGCTGTCAAACTCTTCAATATCTCTCCAACAGGCTCTCTCACAGATCACTCCCGGGTCCGGGGTGGGGGGGTGGGTGGCGCCTCAGCTCCAAAAATTAGCTCTTATCCTCCAGTAAAATTGCTTAAATTGCCAAATCGTGCAATTAATATCTTTTACCCAATAAAAGGGAAAAAATCCTCTTGACTTTAGTTAGCTAGTCCTTGCTTTAGATTATTTACAAGACGGGGAGACGGACTTCCTGTTTGCATCTTCCCCGATCGTGCCTGATTCAAAAAAATTTTTTTTTTTCTTTAAAAATCCAATTTCCATACTACTCATGGGTTGCTACTTTGAAGTCCAATTGTTCACAAGAAGAAGTCAGCGCTCTCTGACCATGGCATGCGGCTTCACTCCGCAGGAGAAGCAGTAGACTCTCAGCACCGCGCCACTCACCCCGTCCCCTGTTCCGAAGCCTTTAAAAAGGCTCCTTCACGGGTCGGGGGGCGCAAATGGTGCCCGCCGAGTCACCAGGTTCACAGGCTTCCCTGCCTGTGATCTTTAAGTGTCCCCGTGTCGCCGCAGCGGCAACACCCGAATCCTGCGGAGCCGATTCCCTCCAAAGCTCGGAGGGAATCCGCCATTAGCCGTTGGCGCTAACCCAGAAGTCCAAAATTGCTATCCATTTTGCACTCTGTGCTATTGCATGTTCTTTACATACACATACACACATTAAGAAAAGAGATTTCTAATTAAGAGGAGAATCTTGAAATTCAACTTCCAGATGAGCATTTCTATAGAATTTGCCCCAGAACTTAGGCATCCTGCTTGCACATACTATAGACTCAACACCTGTCTTCTTCCCACTATAAATAGCTGGTTTTCACATACTATTCTGAGAAAAATAACCTGAAAACTTGGGCTCAAATCCTTATGTTTTAACTTTATGGCCACCTCATTGCCACCTCATATCACTTGCCAAACCTTTGCAGTAATAGGACAGATCAGGATCAGAACATATGTTGACACAATTGCCCAACTACTTTCCACACACTCAAGGTAAATATACTTTATGAGCTATGGAAACAATTTGAAGCACCCAGAGCAGTCAATATGAGCATTTCCTTTTTTTGCCCTAGGTGAACTCTACTGCCTCACCCCATTTTACAATCCTCCATGTTTTCCTGTTCTATCAACAAGAGGCAGTAGAGGATTGTATGCATAGCTCCTTTTGCACTATTCCATATATTCAAGATAATGATATTTTACAACTGATTAAAGACTCTCAAAGTCCACAGTATCAAGGCTGCTTAAGAATATGGAGAGTGTAGAGAAGAAAAAGGGAAAGGCTGAAAAGCAGGCAGAGAACTTCATCTGCAAAATCATTTGCTGTCACCAATGTCCATTCAACTCATTTGTCTCTTGCTCAAGAGAATGCTTCTCTTCAACCCAACTGCATATCACACTTCCTGTTCACTAAGGAACAAGAGTTATTGCATAGTTCTCTTTGCCCTGACTCTCCCTTTCTTTCTGACAACCTTTTCCACCAAATTTGAACGCACTGGGTTCTCCAGTCCACTGATAGTTGTAAAACTATAGACTGATTCAGAGGCCAAATGATTTCCATTGCATATGTTGGTCTGCTTTGTAAGCACAGTTAAGAATTACCTTGATTATACCTTCTTTGGGACACGGGTGGCACTGTGGTCTAAACCACAGAGCCCAGGGCTTGCCGGTCAGAAGGTCGGCGGTTCAAATCCCCACAACAGGGTGAGCTCCCATTGTTTGGTCCCAGCTCCTGCCCACGTAGCAGTTCGAAAGCACATCAAGTGCAAGCAGCGGGAAGGTAAACGGCGTTTCTGTGTGCTGCTCTGGTTCGCCAGAAGTGGCTTTGTCATGCTGGACACATGATCCTGAAGCTGTCTGCGGACAAACCCTGGCTCCCTCAGCCAGTAAAGCGAGATGAGCGCCACAACTCCAGAGTCGTTCGCGACTGGACCTAACAGTCAGGGGTCCCTTTACTTTTCCAACAGAATTCTGGACGGTACAAGCAATGTGCTGGCAAATCAAACCGCTCCGAATGTGGATGTACAGAAAATATGAAGCTGTCCTTTTCTGTTGCCTTTTCTGATTGCAAGGAGAAGGTAAGGGCTATGCCTACATGTGCAGCTTTTTGTTTGTTATTCGGAGGAGTTATATAGTATCCTGGAACCATTACATCCAGTATGTAAAGTATATAAAAATAACAGTACATTAAGAAACCTAAGAAGATAAAAATACCCTTAGCTAGTGCTGAGAAGATGACAATGTTGTGGCAGGCAAACATCTCTGGGGAGGGAATTCTGCAAATGGGGCGTCATAACCAATGAATCCTTTCTCTGGCTGCTTTCTGCCATGCCAAGGAGAATTTCTAAAGACTCCCATGGTTCTTCAAGGTACTGGGTTCCCAAGCCTTATAGAGCTTTAAAGGTCTATTCCAACTCTATGATTCTATTCTATTCTATTCTATTCTATTCTATTCTATTCTATTCTACTCTATTCAGCTCATTACCAATTTGTAAGTCAGACTTCCTATTTAGCAGAACTAAACCAGCTTATGTAAATAAAGTGGTACCTTGGGTTACATATGCTTCAGGTTTCAGACTCCGCTAACCCAGAAATATTACCTCGGGTTAAGAAATTTGCTTCAGGATGAGAACAGAAATCATGCAGCGGCGGCACAGCGGCAGCAGGAGGCCCCATTAGCTAAAGTGGTACCTCAGGTTAAGAACAGTTTCAGGTTAAGAACAGACCTCCGGAACGAATTAAGTTCTTAACCCGAGGTACCACTGTACTTACATTTGTGTCATTCCACATCGATCCATGCAGGCATCATTTTAATGTCAGTGATTTCTATATATGTTTCATTGCCAGGCCCTGCGAATGAAATTCCCAGTATCAAGGCTTCCTCTCTATTTCACCATTGAGGATGAGGGTCGCTCTGTAAATCTGACATCTCCTTATTTTATCACAATCGTAGAAGTCAACAACAGAACCAACTGGAAAGTTTCAGGTAGGGAGCGGAAGAATCTTGGGATTCATCATTATCTTTCGTATCGGAGAGGTTCTGTTGGAAATACTTGTCGTCAATGTATTTTCAGGCTCTCGTTCTTGCCCTATAGTAGGTGTGAGGAACCTTTGGTCCCCTGTATGTTGCTGAATTCCCATCATCCCTATCCATTGGCCATGCCTGCTGGGGCTGCTGCAAGTTCTAGTTCAGGGAAGACTTGATGTGGAAAGATTTGAATCTAGTCCAATTCTTTCTGCATGCAAAACCTATTACACCCACAGACCCTTAAGGCCTGAAACAAGCATAACACAACCCATTGGTTTACCATGGGTACACCCTTCCCCCTAGCTGTTCTTCCTCCTCTAGTTCTCCTGCTAGCTTTTACCATGACTAATAGTTATGGTGGCAACAAAGAGGAGTTCGGGTTAACCAACATTTCATATGAATGTTTGCCCACACCCCTCCTTTTTCACCCACTTGTGATAATTACCGGTAATCACTGTTAGTGCTTTTTTCTGGGGGGATGCAGGGGTACGCATAACCCTAAACATTTTGTGAATCTAAGTTTGGCCTCATTGAGGGGCAGTATTTCAATATGAGTAGAAAAATGAGAGTACCCCTAAACTTTTTTAAGAAAAACAACAACTGCTGTTTGTTAACCTCTGGAAAGCCGCTGTAGAAGACCCTGTGCAGCTCTAATACATCATGCTGTGCCTCTGATACCTTTCTTACTTTTACATTTCATGAGAAATAGATCTGGCTATTCATCTGTATTCAGGCCCTACTGAAATGTAAAAAAGAAGGAAGAAACTCAAACCTACCACTCTGCGACTGTTTTAACTGTTTTTTCAGGTTCCAATCAAACATCAAGTATGTTAAAAATGAAAAAATATTTGGAGCACAGACTCAAAACTGAACTATATAATCCAGATGGCCTATCTATAACGATAACTGTAAGTGCCAGAGAAAATACATACAGTGCTACCTCAGGTTACAAACACCTTGGGTTACAAACACTTCCGGTTACAGACTCCACTAACCAGGAAGAAGTGCCTCGGGTTAAGAACTTTACCTCAGGATGAGAACAGAAATCGCGAGCTGGCGACATGGCGGCAGTGGGAGGCCCCATTAGCTAAAGTGGTACCTCAGGTTGAGAACAGTTTCAGGTTAAGAACAGACCTCCGGAATGAATTAAGTTTGTAACCAGAGGTACCACTGTACTTTGAACAAAAAGACCAAACCTTAAACCCAAACTCTTCTTACCTTAAAATCTTTGTACCAGGGTGGTCCAACTTTTCAAACAAAGTGGGTCACAAGAGTACTCATACCCTTTCAAGGTGCCCCAATTTTCCTGCATCATCCCGGAATTTGAAGAAACTACCCCAGCTTCTGATTTGATCCTAGAATGTCCCATTTACCTACTCCAGCGCCACTGCTGACCCTGGGGAGAGGATGCGCCAGTGCTTGCAGTGATGCTGCGCTCTCGCATGAGTCAGCATGGCACCAAAAGACACACGTCCTGATTTTCATCAGAGGAATGTTGGAGGGTATGGAGTACTTTTACACGGAACCTGTGGGTCACACAAAGCCTTTTCATGCGGGCAGGTGGGATGGGGTGGTGGAACGAGGCCAGAATTGATGCACGCCCCCCCCAACTCTCGTGCTGCCTTCCCAAAGCTGGGTAATAAAGGCATCGGGCTTTGGGAAGGAGATGGGAGGGCTCTGGAAGGGTCCTAGAGCCCTCTTACCTCCTTCCCAAAGCTGGGAAATCACTAAGTAGTCTTTGGGAAGGAAACAGGAGGGCTCTAGGATCCTGTCAGCCCTCACAGCTCCTTCTCAGCACTTACCCAAATTAGAGAAGGCAGCATGAGGGCTGGGGAGGGGGCATCAGATGTTGCTGAGGGGTGGGGGGAAAAGCCTTGAGGGCCACATGTGGCCCTTGGACCACATGTTGGGCCACCTGCAATATACATTTGACATTAAGTAATTTGCATATTAAATCAAAATATCAGAAATTCACTGTTCCAAGGATATAACACAACTGCTAGCAACACTGATTTTAAGGCTGTAGTTATACCGACATGGTACTGCACATTATTTCTGTGAAACGTTTTAACTGAATTACAATTTTAATTAAAAAATGAAAACAAATGTTACTGCATATTAGTAACAACTCCCCCTCCCCCCTTTCCAACAGGGATCTGAGCTTTTCCATTTCAGGGTATCAACTATTCCTGGAGTCTCCTTTTGTAACTTATTTGACGAATTTCAGGTATTGTCATTAGCTCTTTTTAAAAAACAACAACACAAAAATTACACACAGAATGAATTAACAAACATAAAATAGGATACAAGATTGTACAAAATGTCCCCACATATTTAGCCCTTACTTCAGCACATTCCCAGAGAACAGCAGGAATTAGCGGGTGCAAGGGGGACTGGACTGGAGAAGGACACTTTAGGGAAACGCACAGAAGTGGAAGCTAAAGCAGGCTGGAGCTTTTACATATATATATAGCCTCATACAGGGTGTGTCTTTTAAAAGAGGCCCCGTGGAACATGTGTACTCTGTATCCACGGGGCCTCTTTTAAAGGACTCACCCTGTATATATGAATGTCTTTCTGGATGCCAAGGCCCAGAACTGAGGCAAGTACTCTTTAGTGAGAGAAGCCCAGCAGATATTTAAATAGCACAACTGTGACTTCGGTCATTGACTAAAAACACTGCAAGGCAGGAGTAGCCTCTAAGCTCACAAAGCAATAGCTTTGAATGGTGCCTGAAGGTTTTGCTTTGTCACTTCTGCTGTACAAGCTCTAGAAACTTGATTGTGTGTGGCTTTTTTTAATTAAAGTTCAGAGTTTGGGCCATGTGCTGGCTCTGGCACAGCAATATGCCCCCTGCCCTCTTGGTAGGCCTGCCAGTGCCAAACATATGACCATGGAAAGGCTGCCATCTCAAACAAGAGCTGATAGAGTCACTTGGATAATCTGGGCCAGGTTAACTTTCTGCTCCAGCCTTTCCAATTTAATGCCTTCTAGGTGATTTGGGACTGCAAAGGTCTAATGGGGATGGGAGTCCCAAATGTCTGGGAAGGCTAGTCTGCTCTGACTGGCAGCACCTCTCCAATATTTCAGGGAGAGTTCCAGCATGGTTGCTGCCGGCTCCGCTTCCTATTTAAGCAGTTGGCCCCGCCTCCCTGCAGGGCTGATTAGCTAACTGAGCTTTGGTGGGAACCTCCAATGGCTATCACAGGGAGTCAGGCCAGCCCAGCCAGCTGGTGGGTCCCAAGGGGCCAGGGTACTGCACGTGGTCCCGCAAAAGGCTCCCACAAGGAAGGTGTGAGCGCTCATTCTTAGCCCATACTTTTCTGGGTATTTTATTTTACGAGGTACAATATACCGTATTTTTTGCACCATAACACTCACTTTTTTCTTCCTAGAAAGTAAGGGGAAATGTCTGTGCGTGTTATGGAGCGAATGCCTACGGATGGCGGGGGGGGGGGATCTGCTGCAGTCGTGAGCAGAGGATCCATGGTTCCCCTTCCTTCCCTCCTCCATGGCTCACTTTGAAACAACAAAGCGGGAGAAGAGCCACTGAGTGGGGAGGAGAGAGAGACAGAGAGCCTGCTTCTTTAAAGGAGCAAAGCAGGAGGGGAGAGGAGCCTTCTCCTCTTATACCCCTCTTCTGCATTATTAGCAGCATCCTTCTTCACCCACCCCACGCGTGTCCTTTGTCCCTTGAGTGCTTTTCCTTCCCTCTCCGCTTTAAACGTGGTTACAAAGCACAGATCCACATGGATCCTCAGGATTTTTGCACTGGGTCACCCCAAATTCACCATCAGATCACATAGCATGTCCATGGCTACAGCTTGCACCAAAAAAACCACGCACCCACTGTTGCCTGGGGCCGCAGTGGTGCAAAAACGTGGTTACAAAGCATGGATCCACATGGATCCTCAGGATTTTTGCATTGGGCTACTCCAAACTCACTGTCAGATCACATGTCTGTGGCCACAGCATGAACCACAAAAATCATACATCCGCTGTTTTGTTTAGAATATTTTTTTCTTGTTTTCCTCCTCTAAAAACTATGTGCGTGTTATGGTTGGGTGCGTGTTATAGAGCGAAATATATGGTAATGCAGTATCTTGCAACAAACTGCATGCAACGCTTACCAAATTGGTTTCCCTATAAACTCAGATGACTGCTTCCGTTCCCCCACCACTAGGATTTGCATATGCCAGCTTTCACTATCACTTAGACCAGTTACACTATCTTGTAGTCAACATTATGAACAATAGTTAATTTAAAGGGAAGTGACTGTTGGAATTACAATATTTTCTGTTGCAGATTTATATTGACGATTCTCCAATGGCATTCCCAGGAAACTATCTTATCAGTTCAATGACGACTATTTTAATGGGAGGCATTATTTTTGTGGCATTTATTCTGTATGCATTTGAAATTGAGATAAGGAACTTCTTAAAAAGGAAACTAAGAAGAAATAAAGTGGCATCAAAACCCCCAACCAAGACAGATTCAGTAAATTCTGGTGATTCTGAAAAAAATTGACTGGCAATAGTAATAACGTTATAATAATGTGTTGATTTTTAAAGTTGCTATAAGACCCACCTGTTGCTTTTATCAGTAACTATGTTCCACAAATGTTAATGGTATTTTTTTGAATGAACATATGTACAACTATTTCATCTTTAGCTGTAGTCTTTCTGTTTAGGAAAAATATTTTTGAAAAGATGTGAGGAATTTTCACTTGTTGTTCCTTAGGATGAAACGCATTTAGTCGCTGCTTGTCATGAATTTTACTGAAGTTTGTTGGGCAAGATCCCCCCCCTCTCCAAAAATGTCACTGAAGCAGTATACAATAAAATAGTTCATATATTTAAAATACAGTGCATTGCTAAATGTGTCTACTTGCGCTTCTGCTTATTTTATGTACTGGTTATTTCTTGATTAAAGAGGTGCTTCTTCCTCCTATTAATGTACATATGTGTGCAAACTTTGGTATTTCTCCAACCTAATAATAATAATAACAATTTATTTATATGCCACCCATCCGGCTGAGTTTCCCCAGCCGCTCTGGGTAGCTTCCAACAAAAAATTAAAAATACATTAAAACATCAGTCATTAAAACCTTCCCTAAGATAAAGCTTTTCTTCTGCATTATGTCATGGAACTTTGAAGTGTCAGGCATAGCCCTATTGGCTTTAGCCCAAACGTAGCAGAGTTTTCCTGCACAGCGAGGAAGCTAGTTGCGGCGGTAATGACTAGTCAGCTAGACTCAGAATAACTATTTACAGGATTTATTAAAAGGAAAAATAAAACCAGCAGAGTTTCTGCATACAAATCAAAGCAAAATAAATCCTTTCTTTCTTTCTCTCTCTTAACCATACACAGCACTTTACTCCTAACACACCTCACACCAAACTGAGCTAGCAATCCTAGATAACAGAGTTGAGTGCTGGTCGTTAACCAATCAGAGTGAGTAGTTTCTAGGTCAAGCAGACCTGGGCTTTCTGCCAAGAGTAAATTGACACCAGCTTGAGTTAATTGGAGAAGCTAGAATCTGCAAGTTTCCCACGAGAACCAATTAACAGAAACTGAACATTATGACTATTAATAGTATGATATTTCTGCAATGCAATTTTATCCACCGGATCATGGACATCAAAAGTTACAAATCCCAAGCCCCTCTTTTTACCAGATTGTCTGTCTGTAATTATTTCAATTATGTCAATTTTTCCATATTCTGAGAAGTAGTCTTTAAGGTGATGTTCCTCAGTATCTTCTTTAATTCTACCAACAAACAATTTTCCCACAGTAACAAGAGCTCCAGGTTTTCCAAATTCCTCCCTGGCTGCGGCTCTTTTCAGCTCAACCACTCTTCCCTCAATGGAATGAGGTCTGGCAGCCATTGCTGCATCAACTTCAGCCATGGAAGAGAATGTGGCAGAACCAAATTCTTGCAGGGTCTCTCATAACTAGTGATGTTAAATTCTCAAGAATTCTCGATTAATGAGAATATTAGAGAATTTTCATTTAAAATAGGAGAATGTTCATTTTAATGCATTGAAAATTATGTTAGTTAATATACATGTTTATTCATGGGTAAACTTGTTCAGATGGCAACCAAAAACTGTAGAGATACTTATATTCAATGGGGCAATGCAGTGAATTCCCATTCTTTCATTTTTTGCACCAAACCTGCTATTGAAAATTCAACGTGAATGATTCACGTTAATCACTAAGCCTGCCACAAACTGTATATTTACCATCAACTTTGAATTCTAATTATGTTGTGTATGTATAAAATGTAGCCTTTAAAGTAAAAGAAATATAAAAATAACTCAGGTCCGCTACATGAGTCCGTTCACTGTTGACATATAGGGAAACCTGTTGTTTAGTAAAGGAACTACAGTGAAAATATATAAGCACAAGCCTACTTGTCACTTGCAAGTGTCAAATTAAAAAGTAAAACATGTTTCATAGTTAAAGTTAAACCATTCTAAGGTGATGGCACCAGTAATTGTCATGTTAAGGTTTAGTATAAGGAAACTCAATAGTTATATCTTATTTTATTTCCATTAGAACATGTACATGATATAGGACAAGTCAAAAAAATACAATTGGCATGTTAAGTTTTGATACAAGCAAATTCAGTAATAGGCTCTCTTGTGCCTCTAATAGCTTAATAACTGTTTTGGTGACTAAAACACAGCTTGATAAAGAAAACTATATGCATAAACATATAAAAAAGAAGCCATTAACATTAAATATATTATCATTATATGATAATATATTTCAGTATGTCAGTCTCTGGTAAATGGCACCTTGAACCATTGAATGGCACTGCAAAAACTACCGTATTTTTCGTCCTATAGGGCGCACCGGCCCATAGGACGCACCTCGTTTTTTGGGGGGGGTGAATAAAAAAAAATTATTCCCCGCCGCAGCTGCCGCCCCAAGCCTTGCGCACACCTGCCCGAAGCACGGGGCACCCTCCGGAGGGCTCCGCGTGCTTCGGGCGACAGGCTGCCGCCCCAAGCCTCGCGCGCTCGGCGGGACCTCCTGCCGGGCGCGCAAGGCTTGTGGACACTCGCCGGGGCTTGCAAGGCTTGCGGATAGCTTCCTGAAGCCTGGAGAGCGAGAGGGGTCAGTGCGCACCGATGCCTCTCACTCTCCAGGCTTCAGCGAAAGCCTGCATTCGCCCCATAGGACGCACACACATTTCCCCTTCATTTTTGGAGGGGAAAAAGTGTGTCCTATGGGGCGAAAAATACGGTAGTTACTGGCACTAAATAAAAATATAGAAATGTCAACTGTTTCTATCAAGGCCACATCACACACTGTTACACATAATTGTATAGTGTATAATTAAGTGTTTAAAGCATTAAAGCTACTTTCTGTAAATAATAATAATAATAATAATACTGTATGGCCAAGGATATAGAATTGCTAAGAATAAGGTCACACCAAAATAGAAAAAAGGCTATTACATATAGTAGAAATACAAACGAATTCAAATGTTCATCAAATTAAATGAATAACATATCTGAGGGGTTTTTAAAGCGACGGCTCAGCTTGAGGCGAGTCCCCCTCTGCAGCTGCGGCGGCAGCAGTAGCAATGGAAGTGTGTGAAGCGGCTAACGACTCTTGCTATTACTTCCCTTTGCTTTCTCAGTGGGCATATTCTGACTCCATTCCCACTGGCACTTGGTTATGCTATTAGAGGGAGATATTCTATTAAAGGATAATCGAAGTGGAAGATTCTGCGAGGCCAAATAGGTTACTTACAAAACCATGCTCCGTACATTGTTTAGGGTGGAACACAAAGCCAAACACGACCATCTAGTGGCATATATAAAAACAGCAGCCTTCAAGAATGGTGTTAGATATAATATTATTATAATAATGATTATTCTTTATTGCACATTAGTTGCTCTGTACCTTAAAAAAAATTTTCAGTGAGATTTACAAAATAAAATACTGCAGAAAGAAACAATTAAAATGAGAACGTTTAAAGTAGTGTATAATGCAAAATATGTATGGTGGTTTTTCAACTATTTTTTTCCCTCAGAGTAGGCCTGGTGAAATGAATGAGCATGGCTGAGTTAGGTTCATTAACTTAAATAGCTCTACTCCAAGTAAAACTGAATTGAATACCACCCCTAAAATGTTCACTCAATAACACTGAAAATAAAATTGTCAGTATCATCGGGCCATTATACAAACGTGTGGTACAATCACACTCGGAATACTGTTTACAATTCCAGCACCGCACTACAAAAAGGATAATGTGGAGTTAGAGAAGATTGAGAGAAGGGCAACCAACATGACAAAAAGCATTTTAGTTTACAGAATAAGGCAACTAAAAGGGGACATGATAAAAGGATGGATGGATTGAGGAATGTGTTTTGCTTCCTCTCTCATAGTGTTAGGATTCATAGACATACAATGGAGGTCAACATTGGAAGATTCAAGTCAGACAAAAGGGAGTATTTCTTCACACAATGCATAATGAAACTATGGAATACCTTCCCACAAGGCATTGCAACAGCTACCAGCTTGGATGGCTCTAAAATATTAAAGGTAAAGGGACCCCTGACCATTAGGTCCAGTTGTGGCTGACTCTGGGGTTGCGGCGCTCATCTCGATTTACTGGCCAAGGGATCTGGCGGATGGCTTCTGGGTCACGTGGCCAGCATGACTAAGCCGCTTCTGGCGAACCAGAGCAGCGCATGGAAACACCGTTTACCTTCCCGCTGGAGTGGTACCTATTTATCTACTTGCACTTTGACGTGCTTTCGAACTGCTAGGTTGGCAGGAGCAGGGACCAAGCAACAGGAGCTCACCCCGTTGCGGGGATTCGAACCGCCGACCTTCTGATCGGCAAGTCCTAGGCTCTGTGGTTTAACCCACAGCGCCACCCGCATCCTCCCAAAAAAGATTAAAGGTAAAGGTACCCCTGCCCGTAGGGCCAGTCGTGTCCGATTCTAGGGTTGTGCGCCCATCTCACTTAAGAGGCCGGGGGCCAGCACTGTCCGCAGACACTTCCGGGTCACGTGGCCAGCGTGACAAGCTGCATCTGGCGAGCCAGCGCAGCACACGGAACGCCGTTTACCTTCCCGCTAGTAAGCGGTCCCTATTTATCTACTTGCACCCGGGGGTGCTTTCGAACTGCTAGGTTGGCAGGCGCTGAGACCGAGCAACAGGAGCGCACCCTGCCACGGGGATTCGAACCGCCGACCTGACGATCGGCAAGTCCTAGGCGCTGAGGTTTTACCCACAGCGCCACCCGCGTCCCTTCATAAAGATTAGGATTAGGCAAATTCATGGAGGGTACGGCTGTCAATAGCTACTAGTCATGATGGCGGGAATCAGAGTCATAGTGGGAAGCTCAATGAAAATACCAACCCAGTGCGGCATCTTTAAAAAAGGCAAATTTCATGCTAGGAGCCATTAGGAAAGGAATTGGGAATAAAAACTACTGATAGCATAATGCTGTCATAGAAATCCATGATGCGACTGCATTTGGAGTACTGTGTTACAGAATGAGCTCTTCCCTCCCCCAGCTGAGTTCTCAGGTTTTTCTGAGGAGAGGAAATATCTGCTAATCCAGTGTATAGATACAGCCAGAGAGTGCTTTTTTGGCAGTATGAATGCTGCCCTCTAGTGTCCCTCACGTAAGTCATTTCTGCACAGCCAGTTTTAATATATTGTTTTGTTGTTTATCAAAACAAGTTGAGTGAGCTTCCAGGGCTCAAAGTGTGCTCTCAAATAAGTGAATTTGTGTTCCTATTAATTTTGGCCTGAATTAGGCTTAGGTTCTCTTCCAAACTCAAACTCCGAGCATCTCTTGAACATGTTACCATTAGCACAACAGAGTCTGGAGGCTTCTACACCTCTGCACATCTCCTGTGGAATGCAAAGCAGCATTTTGGGCATCAGACTCCTTGGGAAATGTACTTCCTGTAGATCCTGCCAACTCAGTTAAGGGGTCAGGAGCCATAGCAGCTTCATCCTCTATAGTTCTCTGCGGATACTTGTGGCAGCGCTTGCAGGGAAAACCTTCCTTATAATCCCTTGGTAAAATTGGGTGAAAAGGGGAAGGGGGTGACAACTGCATTCTGGAGGGCTGAAACTGAGCCAAGCCCATTATGAGCTGAGTCTGAATTCTGGTGGAGGTTTGCGCTCAGCTCGTAATGGGCTTGGAGGATTTCTCAACTGTGAAAATCATATAATCATACCATGAATTATTTCATTTGTATCCATAGATCTCAGGGCAGTTCACAGCATAAAAATACAAGATCAAAATATATAATTAAAACACACACAAAAAATAGTGTGCAATTCTAGAACTGGAAAGGCCCACAAAGGGCATCTAGTCCAAATCCCTGCTGCACAGGAATCTTTTACCCAATGTGGTGCTTAAATCCACAACCCTGAGATTAAGTATCTACCGACTAAATGTCAGCACAATTGCTAGTTAGCACTCAAAGAACACCCACTAGACATTTGTCGTGTGCCATCTTCCTAAGGTAGCATTTCTGTTATGAGACTATAATATTTTCACAGGATTTTGATATAGTTATGTTGTATATCTGAGATCATTCAGATTGGAATAAACCTGTCATCCGGGCAAAAAATGGAATTCTTTGGCTGCTATTATTTATGTATTACGTTAATATACCACTTTTTTTCCTCCAAGGAGTTCGAGATGGGGTATGGTACATGGTTTACCCACATGGCGAGCTTCATACAGTTGTGTGGAATATGGTTCATGAGTGAATGCTCTTCAGCATATCCTATGACCACAAGTAGTGATGAACTGAAACTATATAGCCAATTCCTGTGTAATTTGTGGAATGTGTGTGAATGTGTTGAGGAGAGTAATACCTTCTGTGCTAGGTTTTCCCTTGCTGTTCTACTTTAGGCAGAATAACACCTAGTTTGTTGACTTTCTCTCAATCAGTAAAGGTCCCTTATAGCTTTTATTAGAAACTTCCACCTTGCCCCATTGTTTCCTGTTACTATGCAAATAAGTCTCATTGAACTTAATAAATGTTGATTGCCCCCCTTATCAGTTCCTGTTCCCCACTCTGGGAGGAGTCTTTGATTGATTTTCTTTATTTACATTTTAAATTGTACAATTTCACATAAAGCAGAAACAACATCCAACACAATATAAACTAACAAGGCACTACGAAAGTGTCCTCAAAATTTATAACTAATAAAAAACTTCAGTAATAAGGAACAGCTGAGCCCCCTACATCACTTCCTTGAAGCTGCTTACACTTAATATTTAAGGCTGTTGTGGCAATTGCTTATCTCCTAAAAGGTAGGATATTTTCTGCGGTATAGAACAAACCTGTAACATTTAGGTTACAATGTTTGGCTCTTGCGGTGGAATTCAGTTGCTGAACTTACCTTGGTTTTAAAGGCAATACAGTGGACCCTCGCAAGACGAATGCCTTGCAAGACAGAAAACTCGCAAAACGAAAGGGTTTTTGGTTTTTTGAGTTGCTTCGCAAGACGATTTTCCCTATGGGCTTGCTTTGCAAGACGGAAATGTCTTGCAAGTTTGCTTACTTTTTCTTAAAACCGTTAAGGTTTTTGAAGACTTTGGTGATTTTTGAAGCTTTTCCGAAACCGTGCTTCGCAAGACGAAAAACACCGCAAGACGAAAAAACTCGCGGAACGAATTAATTTCGTCTTGCGAGGCACCACTGTATTTTCAGGAGTCTTTGAGAGGTTGTTAAAGCACATCTAAGAATGGCATGTATGTTTGAAAGTTTTGTTTCAGATTTGACCAGTGTTTTTAAAATGTTTGACTTTGAGCCATCCATGAAGCACGGTGTTCACCATACAGAAAGGAAGAGTCAGAGGCCTGTATCCAACAGTGTCACTCTGCTCATTATAAGGCTTCCGTCAGTGGAACAAGGAGGAAGCAGTTTTTGGTGATTCTCCATCTCCCTTCCTAAGCCCCTCACTAAATTTGCTGTAGAGGTTTGGCAAGGGGCATCAAGAGCAGCTTGGGGGCTCCACAGGGGAGAATAGTAAAAATCGATTGCCTCTCTTTTGGGGAAAGATTATGGGAGCCATCTTCATACTTAACTGTTTACTCATGCCAGGATTTGTTTTTTTCTTCTAGAGACAATAATAACTTTTGTTGGGGAGAGATGCAGCCAGCTGCTGTGTCCTATGGCCGCTGATTATGTTGTTTCAGCAGGACACAGCTCTGCATGTGCTCATCTGATGTGTAAGTCTAAGTGGGTGGCTCCTGTTTTCCTCTCTAAACACTTGATGGATGGATACTATATAAAGAAAACAAACTGCCTTAGTTTATCCAATTTAGCCTTGGTTAGAATAAAATGGGGTGTTGTCATATGAGCAATTAATATTTTAATGATTACAAACCAGAATGTGCTCACCTGGCTGATCAAAATAAGTTGTTCATAAAATTGTTTTTGAGGGTAGTCTAGTCTAAACTACAGGTAGTAGACTAGGACTGAAACCCTTACTCAAACTGAACTGATATGACTAGGAAAACTGCTACTCAGCTAATTGCTGAAAAAGCCTTATAATGCAGATAAATAAAACAATGACCACACTATGATGTTGTAATCAAACGCTGTTTGATTAATTAATTAAATGGTGTTTCCATGTGCTCTGGTACTCGTCACAGTGTCCCATTGCGCCAGAAGAGGTTTAGTCCACATGACCTGGAAAGCTGTCTGCAGACAAATTCCGGCTCCCTCGGCCTGAAGTGAGATGAGCATTGTACCCCATAGTTGCCTTTGATTGGACTTAACCGTCCAGGGGTCCTTTACCTTAACCTTTTTTAAAAAAAACACCTGTAATCAAAATACTAAGCTTTAATAAAAAGCATATCAGCTGTTCAGCATATAGAACAGCTTCCCACAATCTGATGCCCTTCAGATGTTTTTCACAAAAGGTTTGAAAGCTGATAGGAATTGTAGTCTAAGAATTTGATAGAAAGATGACATAGGACAAGCATTTGGAACCTGTGACACTCTAGTCCAGATATAGTTCAACTCAAACTCCATCATGGCCAGTGGTTAGGGATGTTGTAAGCTGTGGTCCAGCAACACCTGGAGGACCACACATTCCCCATCCCCGATCTAAAAGATCCTTGCTATTACAGTTGTACCTCGGCTCCCAAACGCCTTGGGAGTTAGTTGAACATTTCGGCTGACTGACCACTATGTAGGGTTCAGAGGATATGCTAAACAGAAGCTATAATAATAATAATAATAATAATAATAATAATAATAATAATAAATTTATTATTTATACCCTGCCCATCCAGCTGGGTTTCGCCAGCCACTCTGGGTGGCTCCTAACGGATTAAAAACAGAATAAAACATTAAATATTAAAAACTACACTAAATAGGGATGCCTTGAGATGTCTTCTAAAAGTCAGGTAGTTGTTTATTTCCTTGAAATTTGATGGGAGGGCATTCCACAGGGTGAGTGCCACCACCAAGAAGGCCCTCTGCCTGGTTCCCTGTAACCTCACATCTCGCAGTGAGGGAACCGCCAGAAGGCCCTCAGAACTGGACCTCAGTGTCCGAGCAGAACGATGGGGGCGGAGATGCTCCTTCAGGTATACTGGGTCAAGGCCGTTTAGCTAATCTAAAGTGGAAGTGGAAGCTTCTGATCTCAGGTGCTGGAAGAACAAGAGTGCACAAGCCCAGTATGAAAAGGACAGGATTTTTCTTGTAACACTAAACAATGGTTTAGCATTGATTCCAGACATAGCCTGAGTTTCCTACTAGATTCAGAAAGTAGTAAGTCACAACCAGAAAAATTGAGGAGGTGCCACCCTGCATCTCAACAATATCATCCACTTCAAATAGGATGGGGGACTGTGTATTGACATACCTGCATTTCAGGGGTTTGGACTAGATGACCCCCCACAGGGCCCCTTCCAACTCTGATTCTATTATTTTGCAGCCTCTGTCATCTTCAGAAGCAGTATGCCTCTGAATGTTTTGCTTGTGCTCTTCTCATAGGTATATGGTTGGCCACTGTGAGAACAGGATGTTGGACTTGGTGAGCTTTGGGTGTGAACCAGCAAGGCACTTCCTATGTTCTCAACCTTCTCAAGAGCTATCTGTGGTGGTGTCAAGAAACGTTTTCTGGACCCATTCATAATGATCTCTGAATATTCAATCACAAAAGTTGGGACAACTCAATGATGCGACAAAAATATTCTTTTTGGCTTTTGTTGCCGTTGTGCTGAGTTACTCAAGCAATCAGTGGGTATCCAAAGGCATCTTGGTGATAAACTAAGTGGGGTTCTTCAGAACAATGTGCAAACTGTTTATTCAGAATAGTCAGTGATACTGTGTCTCTTCTGGAGCCTGTGGTTGGATGAGTCTCCACCATTGCACTTATACTTATGCAGTAATAGTAATAATAAACACCCCCAACCAGGAATTGCCAGCCTCTTATCAGCTAAACAGGATGCTCCCCAGATACTAATCCCACATCCCTGACCAGTAGAAAAAGTGGTTGGGCCTGATGAGAGCTGGTTCTGAAGAGAACCATATTGGTTACATTTTGTGCTTAAGGCTGGCCTTTTTGACTTCTGCTCAGCAAAACTATGAAGAACTTGTTAGTGTTGTATACAGGATGTGCTACTTTTGCAGAGGTTTCTCTGAGCGTCACTGACTTTTGTTTTGAATATGTAATTGTAAGCAGGGGAGAGACAACTATTATTATTTTTATTACATTCATATTCCACCTTCCTCCAAGGACCTCAAGGCTCTGCCCCCCACCTCATTTTTAACCTCTAAACCCTGTGAGGTGTGTTAGGCTGCTAGACCGGAGGTCACCCAGTGAGCTTCACAGCCTCCCAGGTCTGCAGCACTGTGCACTTACCTGCAAGTCAGCAGAGCTGTTTATTCCACTTGTGCGCTAAATGTTCTGAGCGCCCGAGGTAATCCTTTTAACCTCTTGTGTCTGGCACTTTTGATTTATCTCGGGATATCAGCTAGCATGCCCTGGGGCTGTGCGCAGTGGGGTGAAATCGAACACCAGCTGTTGAACTCGTGGAGGCGGCCGCGCAAGTTGCCGCTTCCAGGCGCAGTTCCAGCGGGATGCCCAGAGCGCATCTGTACGGAAGTGCGCGCGCGGTTGCCACAGGCTCTCTTTGGGGGGAGGGGAGTTATCACTGGAACTGGCAATGGATCCCCAGAACACGTGCAGGTGGCAGAGAGACCCAGCTGTGATTTCCCCCCTCGCCTACACAGGTCTTCTTTGGCACGACAAACTCCTTGTTATACCATGAATGTCACCGGAGCTGCCAACTCGCTGGGGCCCGGGGTGCTCGAGCACCCACAAAAATCCCCCATGAAGGGACCGGGCACCCACAAATTTCGGTGCACGCTACAAGGTACTCACAGCCCCGGGCTAAGTTCGCCCTCCTGAATGTCACGTGTGAATAGGGCCACCTTCACGGAACTCGCTTCTCTACAGGCTGCTTCAGACGCGGCTTTTCCTACGCGGAACAAAACGTGTTGTTTTCCCTCCGGGAGAGTTTCCTGCGCTTCTCCTTCGAAGGAAGGGGAGTGCAAAGTGCGAAGAAGCGCGCCTTCAGGTGGAGCCACCATCCCGAGCGGAGCCTCTGCCAGGCTGCTGGCCCTTTAAATGTTCGCGGCCGGCCCGTGCTGCCTTTCGCTCGGAGACCCCGCGCGCGCAGCGAAGAGGTGAAACCAAGATGGCGGCCGCGCCGTGACTGAGCCTTGAGACAGAAGGACACGAACGGCCAGCGCCTCAGCCACCCAGCCCGCCCACGAAAGGGCCCTGCGCCTCGGCCCGCTGCGTGGGAAGGAGCAGGAGGAGCGCCGCGGGCGACGAGGCTCGAGCCCGGGACTCGGCACCGGCGGCGGGAGCGGGAGCAGGAAGAACATGGCGGCGGAGGAGTCGGGCTGGGAGTTGAGTCGCCGCTGCTCGTGAGGGGAGCTGATGGGGGAGACCGGGCCGTGAGGCCGCCTGCGCGCCCCCGGCCCGCCCGGCCCCGCTTCCTCTCCCCGCCCACGCCCAGCGAGGCAAGCAGCGAGGCAGCAGCAGCACCGTCCCCCCACCGCCGCCGCCGCCGGCTTAGGCCGCGGCCTCCTCTGCGAAGAAGGGGCGGCTCCGTCTCGGTCCCCTAGTCTGGCCGAAAGAAGGGGCTTCGGGCCTGGGAGCTCCGCGCACAATAGAGCCGGGCAGAAGACGAACCGGTCCGCTTTGCCCGTTGTTTCCCCCCCGCTTCGCCTTCCGCTCCCCCCTAAAGACGTCTCCCGATCTATCCTTACGGGATTCCCTTCCCGCCGCTCCCGTGGCACTTTTCGGTTTATTTTTTTTATTGGGGGGGGCTGTCGGTTGCGACTAGCTAATCCCCCCGCTTACCTTTCCTGTCACCACTGATCCGCCCGCTTTCTTTCTCCTCCCGCTGCTCTGTCACTTACGCCTCCGATCTGCGCCCCGCTCCTCCACTTCTTCATGCCAGCCTGCCTTATTGGCACACCCGGTTAATTTCTACGCTTTTAGTCACCTTTGTAATTCGGGACCCTTTTCACACCTTTCTTTTAAGGACCCTCCTCGTCCTTCTGTTTCCCCCTCTCAACTCTGCCATTGCTACTTCCTGTTATCTCGCATCCTGCAAGGCAGTGCTGCTTCTTCACTGAAGAAGTTCTGTGTTCCCCTAAGACTTGCTTCCATTCCCTCCTTTCCTCTCCCCCCCCACTTTTGCTTTGGCCCCCTTTTAGGGGTGATGCAGCAGCTACTCTAGCAGTTGCCATAAAGAGGACTGTTGTGGGACACCGTCTGAGACTTTTTATTCTCTTTCCTGCTCCCCTTCACTGAGGGGGGCAAAGCCCCCCCCCCCCCGCACATCAGCTCAGTCAACTATTGTAGTCCCCTGTGGTGTGGCAAGAGGCAGGATGACTGATACCCGGAGAAGGGTGAAGGTTTATACACTGAATGAAGATAGACAGTGGGACGACCGAGGCACTGGGCATGTGTCCTCTGGCTATGTGGAAAGGCTGAAGGGCATGTCCCTGCTAGTCAGGGCAGAGAGCGATGGTAAGTTTGGCTGAATGTGTGAACATGTGCACACCAAAAGTATTAATCCCTGTGTTCATGTTAGTAAGGTGGGAGGTGGTAATCATATCTTGGAACTGAATTTCAAGTGTTGGGTGATGTATATGGGAGTCTGAAACCAGGTAAGTATTATTCAACATATGTTGGCTATCATGACAGATGATTCCCAACAATGTGCCGTTGTTAACTACATAACAGTTATTGCAATATTCTGCTGTAGAATATTTGCAACAATAGACTTCAGCCACTGTGCCTAGATAAAAATTAAGTACTGATTAGCATATTTTGCTCCTAAAATCTTAGGATGGAAGATAATTACAAAAATTGCATTAATTTTAATGAATGTATATGCTGTCCTATAATCCTTGTTATCTCAGCAGGTGTGTGGAATGATATTGACTTCTAATTCCTGCTTTCCATAAAAACCCATTATCACCTTACATTCTAGAGAGAATCTATAGTTCATGTTTGTCAAACCCATGAACTATAGATTGTCAAAATTATAAGTTGAAAAACACACTTACCTTTTTTAACATGATTGCTGTGGCGAGATTCTTTGTGAAAGCATATGAATAATTTCTTTATGATAAATTAAGCTTCAGGATCTGCCTTGTGTATCTGCTCAAAGTAAATAAAATGTTTTTTCCTTCAGGTTTTAGGCCAACAAAAGAAGTACAAATCAGTTGGGGAACAATAGCAATTTGGAAGTTGAGTGAATCCAGTGTGTGCTGCAATATATACAAGCGATCTTAAGTTCTATTTCATCTTTAACCACATTTTTTTCCCTTCCTATTTTTGTTTTGTTTTTAACTTGATAGTGGCCCTTTTAGGTTGGTGCCGAAAAACATCTTCTCCCTCTTTTGAAACTAAGTAAAAATGAAAGTAGACTAGGTGGGGGGAAACCCCTAACAAATAAATGGAACTGATTTACAAGAGAGCAGTGAGACTTGCTGATAAGTTTGTGCATAATATTTCAGTCTTGCAGCATTATCCTTTCCATATTTACTGTTAATTCAACCCTATTGATAGTGCTGTATTCAACTTACCTGGTTAATTCAAGGACTCCCACTAGTGCAGTGGGACTGCACCCCCCCAAGCCACCCAAATCTGCTCTGGGGCAAATGCTTGTACTTATGGAACCATTGTACTAGCACAATGTTGAATTCTACCCGTAGACTCATGTCATTAGTTACACTAAGTTTGCGTGTTAACTCAGGGAATCTTTGTAACTGATTAGAACTTAATAGTCTTAGTTGATTTATCAAAAGTGTGCCTCAAATTATCTTAGTATGGAAGTCCATTTTCCAAACTTTATAAATGAAGTGAAATGGAATTATTTTATTTCTTAATATTACTTTTAAACTTTTCAGACTTTAAAATACACGTAGGTCCCGCTTACCAAACACAATGCATTCTGTGAAATCATTGGTTAGGCAAGCATTCACATAACTAGTCTATAATTTCCTATAGAAATTCAACTGTGGGATTTGTTTTCTTCCCCCCCCCCCATGGTTTCTTCCTGTAATGGCTGTAGCCAATCAGCAATCAGATAAGTGAATCTGTGGAGTGTATAGCAAGGTTTGGGCGTAATTATTTTCATGGGGACATGACTTTTCAGATAGTGAGCGTGCAGATAGTAGGGGCAGCGTGTAAAATAATGTCAATGAAATGTAAACATATAGATATTGTAGAAGTTTTACACAAGTCATGCTTCATGATTTGCAAGCTGAACCTAGTCCAGTTGCATCTCAGATGATGAACTGTTTTGTTGGGATACGAATCATGTGGTATTAACAAAGCTCCCCACCACCACACCTACATAACAGGTATATACACTGCATCACAGGAGCTACTGCCATTAGGAGTGTTTGGGGGAAAACCATGCACATGGCCTAAGCCACATGGTTGAAATAGTCAAGCACATTTCAGCAGCATAGAATTTCATCATGCTCAGTTGTCTTCCCCAGTGCTAGCAAAGTGATGAGAGCCAAGATAAGGCAATGTGGAGAAGGGGTAAGTGGAGTATAGTACTAGCCATACTAGATCAGGCAAGTAGCCTATATATTTGTATATATGCTTTGACATTGACTTGAATGATAAATTGTCAAGGGAGTTTAAAATGTACACCCCAGATAAGGCTTTCTTCTAAGCAAAAATGGCCAACATATGTGGGCAACTTGATTCTCTGGGAAGCCAGAAATATCTCATTTCTCCTCTGCAGCACACACAGACTTTTGGCTGCATGATAAAACTGGAATGAAAGGAAAGCCTATTTTTATTGCATTTTTCCTTACTATTATTATTATTATTATATATTTATTTATACCCCACATTGACAAGGACTCAAGGTGGCTTACAAATTAAAAATAAGAACAGCTTACTTACTGTGACACTTTTTCCACTTACTGTATAGTCATTTTCCTGTGCAATTCTATACATGTCTACACAGAGGTCTGCTGAGTTCATTGGGACTTACTCCCATGTAAGTGGGTATAGGATTGTAACCTGTGAATATTGCAAATATCTCTCTAATCTCTTAAACTACTGTACAGTATATGAGGTAGATTTAGTGGCAGTTATACACTGTTGGGCAAATAGCATATGTCCTGTCTGTTTTTGAACCCACCCTGTTTCTTATGTTAAAAGAAGAGGACAAACATGTTTTTAACATTAGTCCATATTATTCCCTGGTGAAATCTTTCCATGCCCTTAAATCAATTTTATTGAACACCTGTTATCTCAGTGAACTAAGGCAACAGCCACAACTAAACACAATATATTTGGTAATAGTGTTAATCATTTAACCATTAACTTAGTAACTGAAAAGTAGACTCCTGCTAACTGAAATTTGTGGAAGAGATGAGTTTAAAAGGTAACTTTCAGGTACCTGTTCCATTTGTTCAGTCAGTTAACTCTAAGAGAATGTTCTCTGCACTCTCCTGGGATGATAAACAAGAGACTTGGTCTATGCAGAGAACAAAAACTAGGCACTGTTTCTTTCTTTCTTTTTTAACTATTTCAGGCATTTAAGAAGTGTTGAATCATCAGCTGCTTTTACAATTTAATGGTACTGCTTCTCCCCCCCCCCCCCCCCCGGCAGTAATAACTCAGTATTTGAACTGTAAACTTTTTCTACCCTTCAGATGTGTCCTCAGAAGTATGTTTCCTTTGGCTTCAGCCATACACTACTTCTTCCTAGTTGCTGAATGCTTGAATTCGTTACTTTTAACCCATTGCCATGATTAGTTATAGATCTGTACTTTTTTGCAGATAAAATTGCTCAGATTCGGGAAGAAGTAGACTCCACCGTGGGAGCAGGGCCGGGGCGGGAGAGTGCTAGAGTTCTGTCTAGTCAAGTTGAGTGGGATCAATTCCAATCTGTTACCTCCGAGGATGTGGACAGGCTGCTTGGACGAGTGAAACCAACCACCTGTCTCCTGGATCCTTGCCCATCCTGGCTTATAAAAGCTAGCCGGGAAGGACTGGGCAATGGGCTTCGTGGGGTGGTGAATGCTTCCCTCCGTGAGGGAGCCTTCCCAGACCCGCTGAAAGAGGCGGTTATTAAACCGCTTCTTAAAAAACCATCTTTAGATGCGGCCACGATGGCCAACTATCGCCCAGTCTCAAATCTTCCATTCCTGGGCAAGGTGATTGAGCGAGCGGTTGCCGAACAACTCCAGGCACGCCTGGAAGAAGCGGACCATTTGGATCCCTTCCAGTCGGGATTCAGGCCTCATCATGGGACTGAAACTGCCTTGGTCGCACTGGTTGATGATCTCCGGCGGGCTAGGGACAAAGGTGAGAGCTGTTTCCTAGTTCTGCTGGATCTCTCAGCGGCGTTTGATACCATCGACCATAGCATCCTTCTGGACCGTCTTGAGGGGCTGGGAGCTGGGGGCACTGTTATACAGTGGTTCCGCTCCTTCCTCCTGGGCCGTGTTCAGAAAGTGGTGGTGGGGGATGAGTGTTCAGATCCCTGGGCTCTCACTTGTGGGGTGCCTCAGGGTTCTGTCCTCTCCCCCATGCTTTTCAACATTTACATGCGGCCGCTGGGAGAGATCATCAGGAGGTTTGGGCTGGGTGTTCATCAGTATGCGGATGATACCCAGCTCTACCTCTCTTTTAAATCAGAACCAGTGAAGGTGGTGAAGGTCCTGTGTGAGTGTCTGGAGGCGGTTGGAGGATGGATGGCGGCTAACAGATTGAGGTTGAATCCTGACAAGACAGAAGCACTGTTTTTGGGGGACAGGAGGCGGGCAGGTGTGGAGGATTCCCTGGTCCTGAATGGGGTAACTGTGCCCCTGAAGGACCAGGTGCGCAGCCTGGGAGTCATTTTGGACTCACAGCTGTCCATGGAGGCACAGGTCAAATCTGTGTCCAGGGCAGCTGTTTACCAGCTCCATCTGGTACGTAGGCTGAGACCCTATCTGCCTGCGGACTGTCTCGCCAGAGTGGTGCATGCTCTGGTTATCTCCCGCTTGGACTACTGCAATGCACTCTACGTGGGGCTACCTTTGAAGGTGACTCGGAAACTACAACTAATCCAGAATGCGGCAGCTAGACTGGTGACTGGGAGCGGCCGCTGAGACCATATAACACCGGTCTTGAAAGACCTGCATTGGCTCCCAGTACGTTTCCGAGCACAATTCAAAGTGTTGGTGCTGACCTTTAAAGCCCTAAACGGCCTCGGTCCAGTATACCTGAAGGAGCGTCTCCACCCCCATCATTCTGCCCGGACGCTGAGGTCCAGCGCCGAGGGCCTTCTGGCGGTTCCCTCATTGCGAGAAGCAAAGCTACAGGGAACCAGGCAGAGGGCCTTCTCGGTAGTGGCGCCCGCCCTGTGGAATGCCCTTCCAGCAGATGTCAAAGCGATAAACAACTACCTGACATTCAGGAGACATCTTAAGGCAGCCCTGTTCAGGGAAGTTTTTAACGTGTGATATTTTATTGTATTTTTGGTTTTTATGGAAGCCGCCTAGAGTGGCTGGGGAGGCCCAGCCAGATGGGCGGGGTATAAATAATAAATTATTATTATTATTATTATTATTATTATTATTATTATTATTATTATTATTATTACAGGTAATACAGAACCTTAATGCAACAGTTTGTTTCTCCTACTGCTATTGGTGTGGTTCATATATAATAAAAAGCCAAACTATGGCTTTTTGCAATGCATGAACATGCAGGTTTCTGATGAATAAATCACAACTGCTTTTCTCTTCCTCTGATCCTGATGCTGCTGCTGCACTGCTATGAGCAAAGCCATGGTTTGACATGTAAACCAAAACTTGGTTACAGCTTCTGGTTTCTCTGGAGTGAGAGAAATCCTGAGCCTGTGTTCTGATGATACACTAACCCAAACTATGACTTAGCTCACATAAGTGCAGATGCAAAGTGCTTTTACTAAGCCATGGATTGGCTTTACATTGCATGCGAGCTGATTTTGATTTTTGGATTTCTGTGTTCGCATTGTATACCTCTAACTAGACCAGAACAAGTCTAAATTGGTGTCTTCAGCTGGGCTGGGGGGGGGGATCTGTATTTCATCACAAAAATTCTGGAAGCTTGATAATGGCACCTAGAAATTTGAAATTGTTCAGCCTATAGAAAATTGAAATACTTACCAGCCCTAGAGTCCAGTACAAAAGTGGAGTGTAATATATGCAGGACCTTTTAGGAAGGTTTTACAGAAGACATGATTTGTATGGTTTATGTTTGTTTTCTTTCCAGAATGTTTTAATACCTTGAAACCTTCTTTGAGGGAGAGGAAGTGTGTTTTGATATTAACCTAGGAAAGTTTGCTTTGCACAGTCGAGTCTTAGAAAAATCAATATAACACTAACTAACTGCTTTTAATTAAAATTATATATTACAGGATTTCAGTGCTTGATAATCATTAGAACGGCCTTCACCAACTGGTGTCCTTCTCATTTTTTTGGATGTATGCACTGATAGGAGTTGTGGTTCAAAAGGTCTGCAGGACACCAGGATGGCGAAGGTTGCTTTAGAGAACTGTGTGCAGAATCAGTAACCATTTCTTCACAGGAATAGTTGTGTATACCTGGTGAACGATTATTGTCAGTTTGCTTTGTATAGATCATATAAATGCTACTTTATTTCTAGGGGAGGAAATAAAACACTTTCCCCCTTCTTTTTAGGTTCTCTTCTTCTGGAGTCCAAAATCAATCCTAATACTGCTTACCAGAAGCAACAGGTAACAATTTAGTCAGCTATCTTTCCCAGCGTAGGAAATGTTTGGTGGAAATATGACAGTTGGGTCTGCCAATTTCAAGGTGCTTTCAGGCTGTCGTGGCTTGGGCTATGAACTGCTGCTATGACCCAGAAGTGTATCTGTTGATGCTTTACTGGCAACAATGTAACAGTAACATGGTAATTGTTTGTGTCTCCAGCTTAATCTAACAGTTCAGTTACCATAGAACCTTTTGATGTATGGCAGTTTTCCAGAACTCCTTATATCATTCCTCTGTACAATAGTCTTGTGAGTTAGGTACTCTTGAGTGTAATGAATACAGTGAAGTCTAGTGAACTTCACATTAAACTTAACAGATCAGCTAACACAATAAAAAAGCTGCACCCAAAAAGGTGTCAGGAGATTTTTGGACTGATTGACAAACCAAATAGTAACCAATTGCTTGGATAAATTGGGATTCACCAATGGGTTCTTAAGGAACTACTATGTAAAATTGCAGGACCATCCATACCAAATTACTAGTAGATCAGCAATGTAACACCGTCTTTTAAGTAGCATCCAAGGAACTGTATGCTTCTCAGTCAGATTACCCAAGTAAGGCTGCAGTCAGAATAATGTATACTCAGAAGTAAGTCCCATAGAAATCAGTGGGGCTTGTTGCCAGGCTAGTAGGATTACAATTACAGTCTCAACTAGTAGACAATGTAGGGGAGGACTGTAAATAAAAAGATTTTGTGGATTTTCAAAAAGCGTGCAGCAAAGGGCCTTGTGAAAAGTTCGTTAACAACATAGCAGTCATTAATTAGTCTCTGTGATCTTATGGGTTGGTGACTGATTAAAAAACAGGAAAGAGCATATGAATGAGTAAACAAATTTCTGCAGAAGCCTTTTAGTGTAATTCTGTAGGGGAAAAAGCAAATTGAGATAATAGGAAAAGAGTGGAAAATTAAACAACAAATAATGCCATTACCAAAGTTGATGTTGTGTATATTTGAAATGTTGTGTGCATGCAGTTCAAAACCTTTGGGAAATTGTAAAAAGGTTGCATAAAGGCTGCTAAAATTATCAGATGGATTAATTGTTTTATGAAGAGAGTCTAAAATACAATACAGATGGGAGTGTGGTTATTGGTGATAAAAAAGTGAATAAGAAATAATTCTTTATGAAAGCTGGCTTTTAATCAAAATGAGAATGTAGCAGATGTGACAACCATAATTTTATGCAAAGCATGACATAACACAGTGTTGCCCTATAAAATCTATCTACTTGCCAAAATATACATGATGTTTTAGATCCAGCAGCCCTAGTTTGCTCAGTGGCAACTGTATCTCATATGCTAAAAACACTGCCAGCGTGCCGTGCATGTGACTTTCTTTGCACTGGCTTGGTATCCACTGACAATCCAATATGGGAATTTTTAGTTTGTGTTTTTTGTTGTATTAAGAGTAATACGCAAGTGAAACACTTTGCTTTTTTATCTCAGACATTATTGGATCAAATAATTCATCTTTAGAAAATGTTCTGTAATGTTAAATATAGCTTAACTAAACATAACTCTTAACTTTTAAAGGACACACTGATTGTGTGGTCTGAAGCAGAGAACTATGATCTGGCACTTAGCTTTCAAGAAAAAGCTGGATGTGATGAAATATGGGAAAAAATATGTCAGGTAAGTTTTCCCTCTCAAATATTTAAATATTTGTTCCATTTGCAATATTAAGTGAATATTTCCATCACGATTTCCTTCAGAAGCATCCAGATTATTTAAAACCTGAAATGTGTTTAGTGCATATTCAGACTTCCATTCAAACTAACAAATGGGCTAACTAAACAAGAGGGCCAAATACCTACAACTCCTGATTGTCAGCAGATATGAAAACGAAAATATTCCACTGTTGTAGAACACTGGGAAATCATAAATTATCGTAAACCTTGCCATTAGGAAGGTAGTAAGATAGCAATAGCAAAAGTAGAATTAAATTGGTGCCTTTGCACTTAACAGATGGGTTTTTCATCAAGTGGATAATACCATTAATAGAAGAGGAGATTTTTGCCTGTTCCCCTTTCCCTCTGCAGCCCCCAAAAGTAATCTCCAGAGATTTGTTTTGGGGACCCTCCAAAACAGCATGGAAGGTGCTCTGAAAGCCTGTGTGGGAAAAGGGGAAAACTGAAAACTATCATTTCCTTTAGTAGAGACATCTGCTGATCAAAAGTCCTTTTGCAAGCCCAAGAGCATTTCATTGTTTTTATTTGTTAAATTTCTGTCCTACCCTTCCTCCCAAAGGAGCTTGAGTTGAATTCTACCCATACAGTTAATTTGGAGTAGCAAAAATATTTGTACATAAGTATGGAGCGCAGGATTGGCAAGATGGCCCAGTTTAATTTGTAACAGTAGCCCTGACCAGAGTGTGGATAACTAGGTGGCAGTTGCCCAGGGTGGTACTGTTTGCATTTTATTTTAATGTGCTGCCCTTCATCAAGAGAGATTCTTGGGTGGTTTATAAAAGTTGGTGCTAATACATTCAAATAGAAAAACCAAATATTAGTAGGCAAGCGTTAGCTAGGTAGGAGCAGTCTTCTAAAATATTCAGGCTCATTCTATAGTGTTGGTTAGAGGCTGAACTTGGTATTGTGAAGCAAAAAAGCTCACTTCGGTTTTTAGTCGTAAGATAACGATATCTGAAGACAAACCTGGTGCTGCTTGCATTGTGATGCTTGGCTGCCATGGTGCGGACTTTTCTGTAACTAGAACTTTCACCCACCCGGTTAGTTCTTGTATATTTTTTTCAATACCTGATATTCAAGGTTTAATATTTGGTTTTACCCATTTCCACTGGATTGGGTACAGTTCCCTTTTCTCTGCAATATTGTTTAAGATAAATTTATGGTAATAGTGCTTGGATTGTCTGCATCTCTGTATATAGCTGTAGGCATCTGGCTGTGAAAGCTGAAGAGGTCCCCTTTGGTTTTCTCTCACTTTAATAGGTTCAAGGGAAAGACCCTTCAGTGGACATTACTCAGGATCTGGTGGATGAATCTGAAGAGGAACGCTTTGATGATATGTCATCCCCAGGTCTAGAGTTGCCATCTTGTGAATTAAGTCGACTAGAGGAAATTGCAGAACTTGTGGCGTCTTCGCTGCCTTCTCCATTGCGGCGAGAAAAACTTGCTCTAGCACTGGAAAATGAGGGCTACATTAAAAAGCTCTTAGAAATTTTTCATGTGTGTGAGGACTTGGAAAACATTGAAGGACTACACCATTTGTATGAAATTATTAAGGGAATCTTCCTTTTGAATAGAACTGCACTTTTTGAAGTAATGTTTTCTGAAGAATGTATAATGGATGTAATTGGATGCCTAGAATATGATCCTTCTTTATCACAGTCACGGAAACACAGGGAATTTCTGACAAAAACTGCAAAATTTAAAGAAGTTATTCCAATATCTGATCCAGAATTGAAACAAAAAATACATCAGACATACAGAGTACAGTATATTCAAGATATGGTTCTACCTACTCCTTCGGTGTTTGAGGAAAACATGTTATCAACTCTTCATTCATTCATCTTTTTTAATAAAGTAGAAATAGTTGGTATGTTACAGGTAAGTCAGGAATTGTTTTCTTTAATCTTGGATGTTGTGCAGATTGAATGTTGTTTCTATCTAGATTTCCTTGTTTGGAGCCTGATGGCAAACCTGGGGCAATTCCTGTACCTGGAAGATGCAGTCTGGGATGCTGGGTCTTACAGTTTGGCTCCTGTTAATTGGTTTAATTAAAAACTCAAATACTGGGTTTTAAAAGAATTTTGGGTAACTTCTAAACTCTTGAACATAGTGATGTAAAATTTTGCCGGTAACTTATCAAATTGCACCTCTGCATTCCCTGTGAATATCATGCAAATACTTAGCACTAAAAGGCCAGTGGAAGGAAACAGAAACTAGCACAAACCTGCTATGACCTAGTTGTCTGGAAAGTGACAGAATCCATCCTCTTTGAAGGGGCTCCCATTCCTGCAAATTTGATTCAGTTCTGTTTGAATATGTTAAGATACAAACGCATTGTGATTTTTCCCAATGGGTAATACAGTAAAGTAAATCTTTGTTTACGAAATAAAGGAACCCTAAAAAGTAGGAATGAAACAAAACATTGCATGCCCACAAACCAAAACAAATCCAAACTTTTTTTGTTTTTTGCAGAGCCTTGGTGTTTGTTAATTATATGGTTTCAGGGGATGTTGAGAACTGCAGAGGCCCAAGAAGCTGAAGGGAAACAATTTCTGTTTTAAAATGAATTGTAACTTTTAATAGATACAGTTTCATAGCGCCGAAACTGCTGTAGTATGTAGCGAAGTCAGGTGTTCTTGGTATGCCAGGAAAGCCCAAATTACACATCAGAAATTACATCATACTGTACTTCTTTGTTGGTCAGTGCCAAGTTAGACAATTTCTGATCTATTGTGAGGGTTGGGGTTGGGGGGGGGAAGCATTGTGTATGCTTTGAATACTTTAGGTTTTGAGGTTTTTGGGTTTGCAAATGGCACTGTAATTGGGGGACGGGGAGAGTACACCTAATGGGTAAAATGAATGGATGCCACATGTGAATATTTAAGA
The DNA here is from genome assembly GCF_965112155.1 of Podarcis liolepis. Lineage (NCBI taxonomy): Eukaryota > Metazoa > Chordata > Lepidosauria > Squamata > Lacertidae > Podarcis > Podarcis liolepis. The sequence continues at coordinate 23,245,589 of NC_139554.1, forward strand.
GTTAAAAGCTGTAACCCATGAACATTAGAGTCTTTTAATACTGGATTACAAGGCACTACCATATGGTAATTTTGCTCTTGTGTGAAAAACTCAGTGATTCTGTGGTTCTGTTGCTTTTTTATTATTAGCTTGGGTAAAGTTGGAGTTAATGAGCTAATCATATTTACTGAAATTAGCAAATATTCCAAAGAATAGGAGAAATATTTCAGGTAATAAAATGCAGTTTAAGGCCTGATGTAAAGTTTTATGCATGAGAAAGAAGAGTTAAAATGCTACGGCTATAGTGCATAACAAACTGAACTTTTTAAAGAGTTGCTAATACAACTTTAAATATCAGTATGTGATACTGTGGTGCAAAGGGGCCAGATTTGGACAATTTTGACTATATTAACAGGAACATTAATGCTTATGCATTGTACAACTCGGGAGTCAGTAAGACTGCATTTGAAATAGTACAAATTTTGTGTGCTCATTTCAAGCGGAAGTATGCAAAGGTAAATATAGAAGGCAGCTTTTATTGTGAAAACATTAAGATGCTAAGTATAGCTGTTCTACAGAAGTAGAGAGGTTTGGAAGAAATGTTTTAACTTTGGCGAACAGAAAAAGAAGAGTAGAAGAGAGCACTGTTTGTAGGATGCTCTTGCTTTAGGTAGTGGAAGACGTGATTGTTGCTGGTTGCTTTTTCAACCTTCAGCCTCCCTGAAAACTGTTCCAGAGGGTTGAGGACACTGCAGAAGAGCATGGGTAGCGACATGGGCGTGGAAAGGGAATTGCCTCCCACTTTCTTAAATGGAGACTCTCCATTCAATCTCAGTCATGGGAGCCTACACAGAAGGGAAACTCTGAATCCAACCCAATTAACTGATAATCATATTTTTTATCATAACCACCTGGTGCACATGAAACACTCCTAATCCTGTACTATTTGGGAGCTGGCTTTTGATGATCAGAGCTAAGCTTCTGAGTAGTAATAAATTTTAAGTATGCTTTTCATAGGTACATTTTTAAAATATTGATATACATCTAGCCTTGGGAATGGGCTAGAGGTATATGAAGCCTTATTTATTTAACTAACTAACTAACTAACTAACTGCCCTATACCCCTAGATCGCAGGGCATAATCACAACATAAATTGCTATCTGTTCGTGGCAGGGGAGAGGGGATGTTCTTTGCTTTGTAAAAGTGAATGTTGTAAACACCTTTTCATTAATTGATCATCGAATGTTAAATCCAAGAGCTATGGGTGGTATTCAACTAAGTTTTACTTGGTAGACCTGTTGAAATCAACTTATGTTCATTAATTTAACACTACCCTTTGTTAACCAAAAATAAATAGTTAAAAATCATGAGGATAAACTGGGAATCACATATGGTACAATTGTTGTGTCGGTTAATACAGAGCTTGAAACCTAGACTTTGTTTCAAACACATATAATGTGTATTTACATAGAGTGCAGTGGGTGATTGTTAACATTTATCAGTGGTGAGATGTACACTTAACAAACTACTATAGTTGAACCTTGTCACTTTTAAAGTTTTGTCCTAGTGGACAGGATAGCTGGCCGTGCTTGATTGTTAGGTCTTACGGCTATTTCACCTACTTTTTTTGTTGTTGTTGTTGCTACTGCTGCTGCTGCTGCTGTTGTTGTTATTTTTATATTTAATTTGTACCCTGCTCATCTGGCTGGGCTGCCCCAGCCATGCTGGGCGGCCTCCAACACATACAAAAACACAATAAAACATCAAACATTAATAGTAACAATCTGATCCAATATAAAAAGTCACAATAACTTTAAAATAAACAACCTATATCAAATAAAGCAATATTCAATAATCCATTAGAATCTAATAGTAAACAGTTTATTAATATTTAGCAACTATTTCTATGTAAAAAAAAGCACACTTGTTCCATGAAGTATGACTTTTAGTGTCCAGGTGATGTGGATGGGCTAACTAATACCTACAAAGGCTTTATAATCTGATTACTTGGGAGATGGAGAGGAATTTTTTAATATTGTCATACACATTCATTTCTTACAAGAGATTGGTGCAATAATGGCTTATTCACATGTACCTGAAACTGCTTAGAATGTGTGTTTATCAGAAGAGCAATATTCTACTTATGTCTACTGTGCCTACCTTGCCCTTTGTGCATTGGCTCTTAAGTTGTACCTGTCCAGTTAGAAACACAACATATTAACAAAGATGCGAGGAGAAGAAGTGTGATACAACTTCCTATTACATAAGTTTATGTGCAAGTGGTGTACAATTTGTTAGCAGGCTTGTGTAAATATGAAATGATTAAATGTATGGAGTCATTTTGGGGGGGCTTTGACTTGACCCAGGCTGTGTAAGCTCACTTGCAAAGGCTAGGAAAAATGTGGTATTAGATGGGAAATATTCTGTCATTTTCTGTAGACAATGTGAATATTTGATTTCCACCATCAAGACAATTCTTTTTTACATTTTGCACAAGTAATTAGGTGAATTGCATCTGAAGTCAGTGGGAGTTTGCCCTTAAATCAAGTTTTGCTTTATATTATTGTTAAAGACAACGTATACCAGTGAGGCATAGCTTTGTCCCTTCAAATGATCTGATTTGTAACTGGTGTGTTTGGTTGGAGAATATATTATAGACCTTTAGTGTCAATTTGTATTTCTAAACATAACATTGATATATTATAGGAAGATGAAAAGTTTTTGACAGACCTGTTTGCACAACTTACAGATGAAGCTACAGATGAGGAGAAAAGACAAGAATTGGTAAGTGCTTTGAAATGAGCTTAGTGAGGCAATTGCTGCATTCTGTTTCTTGGTGAATAAAGTATTGTTTTTTGTGTTTCAGGTAAACTTTCTTAAAGAGTTTTGTGCATTTTCTCAAACATTACAACCTCAAAACAGAGATGCTTTTTTCAAAACATTGTCTAATATGGGCATTCTTCCAGCACTAGAAGTCATCCTAGTAAGTTTGAAAAGTTTACTTCTAAACTTGTATGTTCTTTTCATTGGGGCATTTTTTGAATAAGAAGTACATGTAGCACTGTGTCAATCATTCCATCAGGGCAAGCATTTTGCATTGCCAGAAGAAGCAATCCCCCCTTCTGCGTGTTGTGGTGGTGGTTCTACTGACTCATCTGAGCTGTGGGTTTTTTGTGTGTTTTTTGGCTGGGGGGCAGGGGGGTCCACTGCACAAGCGCAAATCTTTGTATGGGCTTCCACTGATGGGACTCATTAGCTGAATTCTGCCCATAGTCTGGCAATTAAATGTTTGCAACTTTTTTGTACCATTTTGGGATACTACATTATCTATAAAAACCATATAGTTTTATATATATCCTGTCCTGTCATACTCCAGGTAGGGGAATGGAAGAGGGCAGCACCAAAGCATAGGCAAAGCATCAAAAACCGTACTGGGCGGTTTAATCAGATACACAAAACGTGCAAGAGGTTTTGGTTTCAACCTTCCTTGGGGGCAAAGAATATTATAAAATAGACTTCTTTAGTAAGGCATTTTGTCTCAAAAGTGAGCTAATTAAAACAATGAAAATAAGTTTTAGACTACCTTTCTACTATAGTTACATAATTTGTTTTTTGACTGCAGGGTATGGATGATGCACAAGTGCGAAGTGCAGCTACTGATATATTCTCATATTTGGTTGAATATAACCCGTCTATGGTACGAGAATTTGTCATGCAGGAAGCTCAACAGAATGATGATGTAAGTAGGTGGCTCTTACCGTTTTCAAAATTACATTTCCATTAGTAAAGCATGACAATGAAGTATTTCAACAACTGAAGCTTGGATAGATGCTTCAGTATTCTTTTACTGATGTGTAATTGTATAAACTCAGGCAGTTTTCTCACAGATATGTTACTGGCTTCTGCAAACCACAGTTTGCACATTAGGAGCCAGTCTTGGAAGTTTGTAGTCTCTTCCTTTTGCCTCTTGAGCCCAAATATCCCTCTTGCTTGCCATGTCAGCTTTTACCATGGTTCAGAGTTACCTCTGCATTGGCACTAATTACCATATATACTCCAGTATAAGCCGACTTTTTCAGCACATTTTTTATGCTGAAAAAGCCCCCCTCGGCATATATTCGAGTGAGGGTCCTTTTGGGCTGCTGCTTCCTCTTCCGCCTTTGCCACTGTTTGTGGCGGAGGAACAAGCACCCCGAAAGCAGCCCTTTTGGGCTGCTTGTTCTTCCTCCACGACTGCCGCCACCACAAGGTTTGTGGTGTGGTGAACCGGCTTATACTCGAGTCAGTAAGTTTTCCCAGTTTTTTGTGGTAAATACGGTAATAATGATACTAAGCAAATTTCCTCTAAACTTTTATTTCCAAATCCTGTCTTATAACCCCAGGTTTATTTGGAAATGCTAGTTGCCATTAACCATGGTTAGCATTGATACAGGTATTAAATTGTCTTGTAAACATTTCTGCCCCCCCACCCAAGAGAATCTGGCAGAGGAGGAACTGCGCACCCTGGTTCCTCCTCTGCCCTACCTTTCTTTGGTTTGGAAGCTCCAGATGGTACATCATGCTGCAGCTAGACTGCTTCTGGGAGCTTCTTGTGGAGAACATGTGACAGCATTGTTAAAACTACTGCACTGGCTGCCAAGGTTCAAAGTTCTTGTACTAATTTACAAAGTCCTGAACAAGTTAGTTCCGGTGTACCTCAGGAATCTCTTGAACTCCTTATATCCCAGCCCAATTGCTGAGATCATCTGCAGGCATGTCGTTGGTTGTTCCCCAAGTTGGTGAGGCACATTTAACAATGATGAGAAACTGAGTCCTTAGTGTCTTCAGACTAGTCCTTTGAATACTCTGCCATTAGAGATTTGACAGGCACTTTCTGTGCCAACTTTTAAACGACTGCTGAAAACTATTCTGCCAGGCCTGTACAGGCAATCAATAATACAGTGGTACCTTGGTTTTCGAGTGTCTCAGAAGCCGAACCCTTCGGAACCTGAACACTGAAAACCTGGAAGTAATTGCTTCTATTTTCAAACATGCCTCGGAAGTCAAACGATTTCCGCTGCATTTTTTCCTTTTTTCTCCATTGACTTTGCCAACCACCCTTTGTGCTTTGGTTGTCAAACATTTTGGAAGTCGAACGGTTTTCTGGAGCAGATTATGTTTGACCGCCGAGGTACTGCTGTACATCCTTCCACAAGGGTTAATTGATATGTTTTTAACATTTTAATGGTTTTATTGTATGGTTTTTATGTTTTATTGTTGTAAACTTCTCTGGTATATATTCTATGACATAGTGATATATTAATATTTTTATAAATAACTAAAAAGTAGTAAAACCTCATTCTTCATACAAGTTCAGAGGGCTGCTGGAAGAAGAGAGGAGCCTCCTCTGTTTCTGTGTTTGGTGCTCTACTGCATGCACTGTTTAGAAATAGGAGGAGGAACAGAGTTTCTCCTCTAGCTGCCACAGTCCACATACCTATATATAATTTCTTGTTTTCTGTGGTGACCATGCAAATGATGATATACAGAGGCTGTTTTAAAATATGGTTAAAGCCAGCAAGGGAAGGGAGATTCACTTCAGAGAACTGAGAGTGGGGAAAAGTAAACCAGAGTTTTGTCCCTACTGGGCCAATGTCTGAGGACTGATTCACACTTTCCACTGATAGCCTTTATTTGGATACAGAAACCACTGTAGAGAAATCACTCTTAAGTGCGTCTCTAAGTAAAACTTGTGTGGAGAAAAAAACACCCTGAAAATGATACCATGAAGCAGCTACAAATCTGTGAATATAACTATGCACAAGTCATATACATGATTATTTTTGATAACAGTATTTCTTTGGATGATATAGTTTTGTTTTTCCATTAATATATTAATTTTTTGAATACGTTTAATACAAGTTTTTATGCTGAATTGTTTTGCTTTTTTAAAAAAAAAACCATTCAATAAAATCTCTAAAGTGATATCAGCTGAATTGAGAGATTGATATATAGTATGTTAGACCCCAGAACATATTTTTAAAACAGCAGTAGCAATTGAGTGTTTCTATAAATAGGATGCAATTTTCTTATAGCATGTAGTAAAGAGCATTTAGTAGCTAGTGATTATGCCATACCATCATAAATGGCTGTAGCATAGTGTACGGTCAAGGATCTCCCCATAACGTTCAACGATGTTGCATACTATACAACCAGGGCAAAGGTTTAGGACCAAATATATAGTTACATGAAAGCAATCATTTTTATATAAGTCAACTTTTAGCCGTAGGTCCTACTCTGTTGGCTTAGATGTAAAGGTGTTTTGTGTGGGTGGAAACTTCCATTTGCTCACACAAGGTGGTCCCCAGAATTCCACCAGTTTCCCCCTCCTGTTGCAGCTTCCCCAACTCATCCCTTGCTGATCCAGAAGGTCCCGTGACCTTTTGCACACCAGTTTTTAAGGGCCACTGTGGGACTGTACCTGGGAGGACAGGTGGCAGTAAAGCTCCATAGTGCCTCTCTAGACCCAGACCCTTTTCTGTGTTAAAACTTGCAATAAATATTGTAGCTAATACTTTACCTTTTAAAAAGAGACCAAAATATGAAGGGGGGGGAATCAGTCTCTCCCCACTTACTTGGTTTTCTGTATGTTTAATAGAGCTTCTGAACATGATTTTGGTTCTGCAGTTGTTCAGCGACTGTGGACCATCTTTAGTGGCACTGAGTGGTTTGATTTTCTCCATGTGCATGTCCCTCTTGCCTCCCTCACAGAGCAAGTGCTGGAGAGAAATTATTGCAGCTGTTGCTGGGAACCTTGTCCTCTCTATTCTTTGAATGGGAGAAGGCGAGGAGACTTCATGCCAGGCCAGTGATGCTCCTATTAAGAACATCCTCCTATTTTGTGCTCAGCTACAGGATGATGTAGAATATCTCTGCCTTTTTCTGGGTTGGATTCTTGGAGAAAATGCAGAGAAACTTGATGCAGCACAGCCTCACTTGCTTCTTCATGAGTAGGCAGCAGTCTGTCAGTTCCCTACTCCTCACATGGTAGTGATGCATCTATTGGAATTTGGAAAGTACATTTATATGTTAGAGTACTTGGCTAGCATCTGCATAGCTGCTTCAGGTAGGCCCAAGGATGTGTATCTATCCTGTGGGGTTGCAGACGATCCCATGTTTTTTGAAATTTTCCTCACTTCCAGAAACAGCATATGAGTGGCTGCTATTATGAAAACACCCACCCACAGTTCCTGCTTAGATCCAGGCTTTTGTCTAGAATTGCCTCCTGGTGTGTCTTATTTTGCATCTTAGTTGTTACTAACCAGTTCATTATTTAATTTTATTTTTTAAACCAGGATATTTTACTCATTAACCTCATCATAGAACACATGATTTGTGATACAGATCCTGAACTTGGAGGAGCAGTCCAACTGATGGGTCTATTGCGTACGTTGGTGGATCCAGAAAATATGCTAGCTACTGCCAATGTAAGCAAGTATTTATGTGCAGTCATAATATATGCCCCCCAAGTTATTAAGGCGCTTTGTATTATGTGCATTAGGTATAAATTTATTTATTTTTTCTGCAGAAAACAGAAAAAACTGAATTCTTGGGGTTCTTTTACAAACATTGTATGCATGTCCTCACTGCACCACTACTGGCCAATACTACAGAGGAAAAGCCTAGCAAAGGTGAGGCAAGAAATCTTTTGTTGAGGCATCATTTTCCCTATTAAAATGCTTTGGCAAGAGTGTTTTTCTTTAAAAGCATTATACAAATAATAAACTGAATTATGCAAATAATCTAAATAAATTTCGTAACCAGCAAAATGACAGGGTATGTGTGGACGGAGGGCTGCTGTTTCAGAAGGAGTGGCGAGGCACATTGCCCTGTTTCATCCTTATAAAATCCAGATCACTTACAGCTGGGGGGAAGGACAGTTTTTATTTTCATCAAGCAGGTCTTCCAGGTGTAGCACTTCAGAGCTTCCCATAATAGTGAAAATTCATGTACAGTGGTACCTTGGGATGCGAACGGGTTCCCAAGACGCGATCGTGCGTGGGCCGTGTTTTGCCGCTTCCACACATGCACGTGGCGTCATTTTGAGCATCTGCATCTGCGCGAGCGGTGAAACCCGGAAGTAATGCATTCCATTACTTCCGGGTTGCCGCGGAGTGCAACCCGAAAGCGCTCAACCTGAAGCACATTCAACCCGAGGTATGATTGTAATAGAGATCTGAGCTTAGTCTTGGCCCAGTCACTAAGAATCATCCCTATACCTTTGTGCATAGCCCCATCCTTTGCAGTCATCCAGCAGCTTCATGTGCTCCCAGCAAATGTGGTTTGAGTTTAAGAGCAGGAAGTAGATCACTGCATGCCTGGATAGAAGGCACTTAGACTGTGTGTGTCTTGCTGTCCTCCGTGTGTGCAAATGGGATGGATTGTTCTTGAACATCTCATAAAATGCATCAAAATTGAACCTGCAGCTTTTACACTAATAAAAAACTAAAAGATATCAAGGAGGTGGAATAATGTCTACTATGTAGTGATTTGTCTATGGTGCTGGAATCAATTAGTATGTTTTGCTTTATATGCCAAACAAGTGGAACAGAAAATTAAATAAGCCCAATCTTATTTCTGTTTTTGTTTATGTTGCAGAAAATAAATTGTGAGTTGTTTTATGTATCAAAAATAAAATAAAATAATTGTTTATTTTTATGTGATTTTTTATGTTGTCTGTTTTGTTTTAGATGACTTTCAGACAGCCCAGCTATTGGCCTTGATATTAGAGTTACTAACTTTCTGTGTGGAACATCATACATACCATATAAAGAACTACATTATAAATAAGGATATCCTTCGAAGAGTGCTAGTTCTGATGTCTTCAATGCATGCCTTCTTGGCACTATGTAAGTATTTTCATAAAAATCATGGGGATTTACAAACAGTCATGTAAAACACATAATCACAGACAGCTAATAAGAGCCATACTTAAAATCCCAGAAACTAATTAATCAGATCCATGGAGTATCGATACAAAGCATACTAATAGACTGTTAAGTAAATCAGTTGTGGAAACAACATAAAAAAGATCTGAAGGCCTGACCAGGTGAAGATATGCATATAATTAAGTATCAGGAAGCTGCCCTGCCACTACCTACTAAAGCGTATTGCCAGAAAGGGGTATTGGCAACCAGGCAATAGTTGTCACACATTTCTGGATCCAGCAACAACTTCTTAAGGAGGGGATAAACTGTCTCCCCCATTGCATCAACCAGGGTTGAGGGAACAACCCTTCAAGCAGCTTGGTCACGTCATCAGGTTGCAGTAATTGAAATTCATCTGACAAAATTGTCATTTGTGTGGAGCTGCCGCATGTCTCAACCAACCCAAACCATCTGAACTTTTTGTCTGGAGGATCAGCCATTGTGGTGCTTCCATTTGTTTTGGATTGCAGCTCCTGTCAACACGGCCAATGGTCAGTGGTGATAGTCCAAAACAAGTGGAACATTGGCCTTGTTCACACATCATGGTTAGCCAAGTTAACAGACTATACAAGTGTGCTAGCTTTTGGAGAGGAGCTCACAGCTGCTTTGCCACTCTCCTGTCCTAGCACAGCAGCTAAACCAAACTTAGCGTGTTCAAACCCAGGATTGTGATTAAGGTCTCTTCTCCTTAACCACTACCTGTAATCAAGGTTTATCCTAAGGTCACAGTTTATGGTTGAGGAAGAGAGACCGTAACCATGATCCTGGTTTCAAGACAACATACTTTTCCAAACCTTGGCTTAACTGCTGCACTATGCTGTGCTAAAGACTGAAGAGCAGAGTAGATGTGAGCTCCTCTGCAGGAGCCCATTCGTGCAGTCCTGGTAAGCCATAGTTTGGCTTACCATAATAAGCAAACTAGAGGACTGGCTACCTCTGTTTTATGGTGTTATCTGTAACATAGTGACTTTTCTCTTTTTCATAAAGAGTTTTATATGATACTGTGGCAGTCCTTTGTCAGTATATTCTCATCTGACTGATCTTCAGTGTCCTTGTTTCCTTTTCATCATCACGTACTACTGTGTAAAAGTGTTGTGAATTACTTAAGCTGTGGGCCGTTCTCTTAAACTTTGGGTACTGAGGATGTTGTTATTGAAAACCAAATGTGAAAATTGCTTTTAAATAATGATTTTTCTTCATTAGGTGCCCTGCGTTTTAAAAGAAAGATAATTGGGTTGAAGGATGAATTCTACAACCGCTATATAATGAAAAGTTTTTTGTTTGAACCAGTGGTCAAAGCATTTCTCAGCAATGGATCTCGCTATAATTTGATGAATTCTGCTATTATAGAGATGTTTGAATTTATCAGAGTGGTGAGTACCACTTTCTAGAGAAGGGTGGATGTTAACACTGCAGGTGCTGGTGTCAAAAACATTATTAACTCTGAGTATGTTCTACAGGAGGGAGTTTCAGATAAAATAAGGTAACTCCAAGTATCTTCTTGGAGAGAGAAAAAGAAAGTTTGCGGAATGTTGGAATAGGAGGCCTTTCAAGGCAGAAATATTTATTTTTTATATTGATCACCTCGTTAGCACTCTAGGTGATGTGCAGTACTTCAGTTTAAAACCTAAGTGCAAATGGTGACTGTCAAATTCAACAAAAAAAACCAGACCAACACAGTAAAACCTAATTCTAATGACAATCTAATCACATTAATATTCTGGAGTGCTACAACAATTTTGCAAAAGCTAAAAACAAACTACCATCAACTGTTTTTAACAACTACTGATGTTAAAAAATAATCTTTGGAAGATTTTTTTTTTAAATATTAAATTGGTGTTAAAAGGCCTGAGAAGGGAAAACAGTCTTTGATCAAAAAAGTCATTCATGTAAGTCACCAGGCAGGCATCTGGAGTGCATTCACTAACAGAAAGAGGGCCACCAACAAGAAAGCCCTCTTTCACTCTCTTATAGCCACCCGCCACACTTAGTTTGCTTATCTTAAGGCTTGGGTAGGTACATACTCACCCAATAGTCACATCATATTGATAGTGACAGAAGCATGAGAGATGGCGCTGCTTCTTAGGGGAAAGCATTTGTGGTCAGCCTTGTTTATAAGTAGGAGTAAGAATGTACCAATGAGGGCAATTACTGTGAGTTGGGACATTTTGAGCCATTACTTTTGATACCTATATAGAAGTTGAAAGGATGAAAATCCACCTGGTTCAGAAGATTCAGGGCCCCAAAACAGAACTCTTCAAACAAATTAGATTGTAATGCACTCCAAGAAAATAATGAGTGCCTAAGGTGCAGTACTGATGCAGTTACTTGACTGAACACAAAGGAAAACCCATCTCTTAACTACCCAGCGATAGATGGAGTAATGGTGGCTCACAGTGGGTCATCGCTACTGAAGCACCAGGATGTTGAAGATGAAGTTTTTGGCCTGGAATGTGGTGCAAACATTTTTTAGAATTGCAAGTTTAAAAGTGTTTGCAGATTTATTTTGTAATGTTAAAAACGTAGCAGTCTTCAGCATAGATAATCTGAGCAAAATTAAAATTTGCATGTTCTGGCTAATAGATATCTGGCTAGGCATCCTGCTCAAAGAGTGAAGGAGTTAGACTTCAGCTAGAGTTTATTGTAACAATACATTAGTGGCCATCTTTTGATCACAGCACCTCTTTCATGAACTGTAAAATTGTCACTTGTAATTTTCAGTTCCTGGAAGAAAAATGAGAATGGTTTTCCGAAATTTCACTGTTGGCATATTGTCAGAACCAGCTCCTGAGTCAGGATTTTAAAAAGATTTCAAAACCGTTCAAACATTTTGTTGGACATCATAACTTTCCATCTGTTTACTATTCTTTAATCATAGAAGACACTTTCTAAGCACCAACAATGTGTCAGGGACTGATTAAAAACATGGTTCTTCCTAAAATTTTATATTTTGATTTGCTGCATACTTCCATTTGCTGCATTTTCTGTAATGACGGCCATGTTTACCTCATGCTGCTTAGTAGTTGTTTGGATGAAAAAATGACTAGGGAACAAACTTAGAATAATTCCCTTAAGCATTTTAAAAGAATTTTTTGTGGATTTTCTATGCTTCTACTTTTTAACATCTTTAATTGGAAAAAATAACTTTATTTTCTAGGAAGACATAAAATCCTTAACAGCTCATGTAATTGAGAATTACTGGAAAGCACTAGAAGATGTAGATTATGTGCAGACATTCAAAGGTTTGAAATTGCGTTATGAACAACAAAGGGAAAGACAAGATAATCCCAAACTTGACAGGTTAGTGTACACAAATTGTTATTGGCTCTTTCATAAAACATTTTCCTATTGAGGACAAACTAGGGAAAAATGAACAGCACACTTTGGTTCTGTTTCTCAGATGGCTGCTTTTAGTGTCAGTTGACTGACATATTTTTAAGTGAAGATCATTAAGTGAAGCTATAAGCCACTGTACTGTGTTGGAAGGATTCTTTAATTAAGCCACATCAGGATATACAGAGAAATATACATCTCCATACAATTGACCCAGATAATCTCTGGTGGATGACTATAACACACATGCTTATTTCCCAATGCCAGAAAAAGACATAAAGCCCTGGACCTTATTCTGTGATGCAGTACCAGGTAGGCTAAAATATTGTTCTGCCGGCTGCCAGCTTCATATTGCAGGTGTACTTTGTATGCATATCCAAAGTTTGCAAATCATTTGTGAGAGTGTCTCATTGCCCAGATCAAGCAGTTAAGTCTCACCATTTGTGTACCTTCAAGGTAAGAAACCCATCAGGTTGGATTCAAACTACTTGTGGGCAGAGTTCTGTCCACAAGACTCTGCCATTGGAACAAGGGTGGGAAGTGATTTTGCTTTCCCCCCCCCTTCCTCCTGCAACCCCTCATGTCCCCTTCAGAATAGCCTGGGAGATGGTGCTGGGGGCTGAAGGGGGAATCTGCAAAAATTCACCACCATCTCTGCTTTCCTCCAACAAGAGCCTCTGTTTCATCTTTATCCATTCCGCAAACAGAAGCTGTCTGGATACAGCTCATCAGTTGAAAGCACAAACTCTGTCTACTTTATCCCTATGAAGAAATCACTATTTCAGGCAAATTGTATTATCTCAAAATACAACTTCTTTGGAGAGGGAAACCCCAATAAAAGAGTGTGTGCATTGATTCTTGTTGTTCGGTTTATATACTCACATACACACATGGGGACACACACTAACATTTGCATTCATTCCTTTTGGTGTTTGGATAAAAACCTTTGGCAGCCAACTCTTTTTAAAACATTCCATTTTGATAGATTTTCATCATAAAGGTACATGTAGATTTTTCATGTTGGTGCATGTTGGTCCCTCCCAACACTATGATTCAATGTATTTTTGCAATTAAATAAGGTGCACAATTTTTTTTGTAAGTTGTCTCATTCATCTCAGTGCATCTTAGATGAGTGTCTCCCTGGTGATTTTCAAACTTCAAAATGTTTTACAACTTACACCTACAATACGTAGCTGGCGGTCAGAAGTGCCCTATTCTTAAAGAGATGAGAAGATAAAAAGGCATGGAAACAGTGTCAGGAACACACCTAAATGAAATAGTGGTTTCTTGATGTGCATGTGGCTTAGCTTAATGCTAAAGCACATCCACAGCTTGCATAGTGATTGTCCTAGTATATTAGTTTCTAAAAACATTTCTTTAGGCATTGTATCACGTAGTTGTGTGAGAGAAATGTAAAGGTTTTGGCACAAGGCTCATTTTTTAAGCTCTTGCTTTAGCAATATATGAAAAGTAATTTTTTTAAAAAAATCTTTTTTCATAGCATGCGTTCCATCTTAAGAAACCATAGATACAGGAGAGATGCAAGGACCTTGGAGGATGAGGAAGAGATGTGGTTTAACACTGATGAAGATGATATGGAAGATGGGGAGGCTGTGGTGCCACCATCTGACAAAAGTAAAAATGATGAAGATATTATGGATCCTATAAGTAAATTTATGGAAAGAAAAAAATGTAAGTAACTGGGTGGGATTACTATATTTCAGCTTTAAATAGATTTAGCTACCATAGGGCTGTAAATGGATATTGTAAGGTTTAAATGGACATAAGGCTGTAGCTCAGTGGAAAAGCATCTGCTTTGTAAGCAGAAGCTCCCAGGTTCAATCCCCAGTATCTGCAGGTAGGGAGATAGACAATACTATTGTGTAGTGTATTGTATTGTATTGTATTGTATTGTATTGTATTGTATTGTATTGTATTGTATTGTATTGTATTGACAAAACTAAGCTAGATGTACTTTGACTGTGTAAGGCTGCTTTCTGTGTTTCTGTTGAGGAAGCTTTTAATGCAGGGGTTGCCCTCCAGAAGTAGCTGGACTACAACTTTTATCATCCCTGGTCATTGGCCAGTTACAGTTGATCCATCAGGGCGAATAGAACACTGCCCCACCAAGCTTAACCTCCCCTTAGCTAGACCACATCTGCCTGCCTTCTTCCTTCCAAACAGTGTTGCCCTTATAGAACTCATCAGGAAGGTGGATGGGGACAAAAGTAAAATTAGTTGGCTCTGCCTTTTCTTGGTACTAGATCCACCTATTCTTGGTCTTTCTGACTTCTATTCTACTAGTCCAATGGGCACCAGTCCCATTGGCCATCCTGACTGGGGCTGATGGGAGTTGGAGTCCAGCAATCAATGAGAGCCGCAAGTTCTCCATCCCTTTAGTGTATTCACAATAACTTTTTACACAAAAGGCCAGTGTGTGTGTGCGCGTGCGCGTGTGTGCAGTACAGCTAATTAGGCACAGAGCTGCCTCCTGCACTTTTAGACAGTAATAAATTCGTACTAAAATAAGCAGGAATGTAACATAAGTATGATAATAGTACTTTTTGTCTCCTTTAGCCTCTTGGATTTCATAGTGGAACTTTTATTAAAGCTGTACTTGTTTTAAATTACAGTTAAAGAAAGTGAAGAAAAAGAGGTCCTTCTGAAAACGAATCTATCTGGTCGCCAGAGCCCAAGTTTCAAACTTTCTTTCTCTAGTGGTACAAAGGCTAATCTCACCAGCCAGTCATCTGCAAGTAATTTGCCTGGGTCTCCTGGGTCCCCTGGATCTCCTGGGTCCCCGGGATCTCCTGGATCAGTTTCTAAAAGCACATCTCAGATGGCAGCTATAACTACCAAGGTACTATTTTCACTTGACTCAAATCATGCTGTTATCAGAACTATTCCATGGGACGGCCAATCTCTGAATTTCCCATTTGGGAAATCCATAGGTGATTTGGATGGAGTTTGTGACTATCTCTCTGCCCCATGCTTTTAATATGGTGTATACTTAAAAGTAAAGAAGACTTTAAAAGAATAGTTGCTTTTGTGCATAGATGCCCTTTAAAATATATACAAAACATACTGCCTTCAATAGAAATAATTTTAGGGGAATTCATCTTGTTACAAGCAAGATATTTATTAATTAATGAGTTTTTTACAATTGTTTTGTCCATTTAGACTCCTAACAGAGTTGCTTAGGAAATACTTCTACCTCCCCCTGTACATTGACTGAGATTTGGGATCAGTCAAATCAGGGAGGCACAGCTAATTAATTAACAGAATGTATTCTGTCCTTTGGAGCCAAGTCCAAGTGTAAACACTGAATATAAGCCAGTGGTAAGAATTATGGTATTATTTTAAACCATAGCAGCACAGCCTTCCTGCCCCACGCTGCTTCTAAGCAGAGTACTTGGTAGGTAACTATGTCTATGTAGAACCACCAGCTTCAGTCAGCCAGGTCTCTTATCATACATACCAGGCTAGTTTCTTCTCCTAAATTAAATCCTATATGTTAGGTGTGTGGTCTGTGTAATTCTAAGTCATTTAAACTAGGGTTCAGTGAGTAATTTGGTGTGAGAAAAGAGGACCAGAATATGGGGAAGTTTTAGTGCCCTAAACTCTGTTCCCCAATATTGGCCTCTTACTCTTCCAGTGCTATGCTATTCCCAGTGCTGTCTATGGTTCCACCACTGTGCAACATGTTCCAATCATTGTTAGCATTTGTTTACTTTTCATATCTCAATAATTTTTGTACTTTTATGTATTCTTGGAGCAACTTCAGAATGCCACAAAACAGCCACTTGTCTCAAAAATCAACCAAGTATTGCTAAGCCCCAGCACAGTTCCTTAAGCAGTTCAGTTGCTTCCGATGCTCGTGCATGTTGGATTTTAGGATTAGAATCATTCTGTCATAGAGTTGAAAGGGGACCACAAGAATAATCTAGTCCAGCCCCCTGCAATGCAGGGATCTTTTGCCCTGCGTGGAGTTAGAACCCAGAATTCTTCCCCTAAATTGCACTCCATGTGACAAGCAGTATTTTATAAAGTGAAGCATAGTTATTTATTTATTTATTTATTTATTTGTGCCTAGTCTTGTCTTCTGAGAAACTCAAGGCAGCGTACATGAGGTTCTTTTTATCATTGCAACAAACCTGTGTGTAGGTTTGGCTAAGAGATGGTGACTGGGCAATGGTTGTGACTGAGAGGGAAATTGAATCGCGATCTCCAGTCTTATTCTGACACTCTAACCACAGTGTTTCCCTTGAAGCAGACTTTACTATGACTGCTTTCTAGGATTGCAGCTTTGAAATGTGTACTTTTAAAATCCATCAAAGATGGTATGTCTTTATGTGCAAAACGCTGTGATATATATTGTAACATCTGATAGTGTGTTTATACTATGGGGCTGGTCTGCATGCATCTGTCATATATACATATATAATGTTATACTATCTTTTCCCTCCAGAACAGCCCATTGTATTTCTGGGTTGTTTTTATTTTTATTATGTATTTTGTGGTTTTATATCTTGATTTTATTCTGTGAATGGCCCTGAGACCCCTGCGTATAGGGTGGTGTAAAATTCAATTAATAATAATAGTAATAATACCCACATTATTAATCTTTGCTTGCATAGCACTGTGTGTTCCTTTGTATGTATTAAGCCAAGTACAGCTGCTTTTAGCTGCTCATCATACCTGAGCATTGTGCCCCTTAATTGCTAGCAAGAGTCATCTAAGTATGTATATTTTGGTTAAGATAATAACCTCTTGCACAGTATAGGAATTAATGGCCATGCATTGCATTTATGTTTTTGTCTCTGAATATTGTGAATTTGTATCTCTGTGTTTTACATATATATCAACTTATTGGAGTTTTAAGCAGATCATTTTAAGTCCATTTGAAGGATGAAACTCTGGAATAGCTAATGTTTGTAAATCTTTTTTTCTTTTCAGGGAGGCCTAGTGGGGCTTGTAGATTATCCTGATGATGATGACGAGGATGATGAAGAAAGCATACCTTTATCACAGAAAGCAAAGCTAGAGTCCTCATAATGACAGCTCTGAAATTTAATATCGGTTGAGGGATAAACAAAGTTTCCAGAGGGGGAAAAGTTTATAATTAAAAACTATAATTTCTAATGAATTACTGTGTATAACACAGATCAATTTTTAAAACATGGATTTCTGCTAGTCAAGTGCCAATTTGAAGGAGCAGAAGAAGAGGAAATACTATGCTTTATGGAAAAGACATGCCTTTGACCTCTCCAGCTTGGACCACACATTGCCCTTTTCTCAGGGAAGGAAACGGAAAAAAATATATATGTAAAAGCCAACAGGGCAGGAGTTTTGGTAGTGGAACTCTGGATTGGCTGTTCAGTTTGTTACAATCAGAATATGCTTTCTTGGACCATGTACAAGACTTTGAAGAAAATGCTTTTTCTGCCCTAATTCTTCACTAGCTAAGAATGCCAGCAGTTTCTTTGTCTAAAGAGACCTGCCTTTGAAACCATACATTCTGAACATTTTAGTCAAGCTACAACAGGTTTTAAAGAAAAACTCATTGGGGGAGGGCTGAACATAAGTTTCCTCTTTTCTTTCTTTCTTTTTTTTAAAAAAAATAATCTGTTCCCTTTTGCCCTTTAAACTGCAGATTTTTGTTTGGAGCTAAGGGATTTGTCTATCCCTTGATTAAAGATTGAATGGAATTCTAGATGTGGTCACTTTTGTGTCATATTTTTATTTTGCCCCGAGTGTATGCTTAGTTGTTGAGTATATATTTGGGACCATTAAAATTTTTTTGATGTAATATAATCTCACTGTTGTGCTGGTACCTGTTTCACATGTGTAATTCTGTTCTGCATCACAATTCTTGATATGTTTAGGATTTTATGGGAGATGGTATAGTTTTTATTGAAAAAGAGCAAATGAATCTTGCCACAATGTGCATACAAAAGCAATACTATTTTGTGACTAAATATTTTATATTAAACTTTACATCATCAACTGTCTTGAAACAATTCAGGGAAATAGGTTGTTTTTAAAAAAATAAAAAATAAAATAAAGAAACCTATAAATATGAAATTAGTATTCCAAAGAGATTTTGAAATTTCCTAGCTTGGAACCATGCTGGTACATTTAAATCAAATTTGAAATGGTTATTTAAGAGTACTGACACATTTGAGTTTTTAAAATAAAAACAAATAGAAATGAAACAATTTACTGCATTAGTGGCATTATTTAAAAACTTCTGACTCCCTTTGGAATACCAGTTTTACTTTCACAGATTATGCTGGGGCTTTGAAATATTAATGTTGATTCAGGTTATTAATCTATTCTAGTTCTTGATAGGAAAATATCGGTATAACACTGGCTATCTTTTGTCTGCTCATTGCAAACTGGACTAAAACTTGGATTCCATAAGATAGTTATAAGGACTGAATTTCCATTTGCTGGAAACGTGTTACTGGTTGCTTGTTGAGGAGGTAGAGAGAAGACTACAGTTTAGGATGTGTTCTATTGTATAATTTCCAGAGAGATTTCTCAAGTTGGTATAGTAATAGTTCTTGGGTGAACATGCACCTCTGTCCCTTCCTGCAAAGAGAAAATATCAAGTAGTTGAAAAGTATCCTATTCATTGAATCAAAACACCACCATCTTTCCAGGAAAAGTTCTGTTCACTTATCTCTACAGAGGGAGAGAGTTGCTCAATTTCAAGTTTTGAGGTTGATACATTCCCTGGAAAGTATTGAGTCCCAGTATAACCCAGTCATCCCACCATGTAGAATCAACTTTCAAGAGCTGCTTCAAGCAGCACTGATGGTTTTACCCGTTTTTATATTACAGAATATCCCTTTATGGCCTTTAAGCCCTGAGGGGTAGTTTGATTTGTATAAACTTGTATCTGAGTGGAGGTTTTTGGGTTTTTTTAGTGCTCTCTTTGCTCAGTATGTTTGACATTTGTTATAACATGGAGTTCTCTTAATATATTGGACACACTTAAATTTTTGTTCTTTATCACACTCTACCTCAGTCAATAAAGGAAAAAGTAGGCTGTCTTTAGCATTAAAACTTTTTTTAGTAGGCATTACACTCACTGCAAGGAGAGCATCACATTGCTACTTCTCTTTCCTACATAGGCACTATTAAATAATCTGGATTTGATCCTGTGCCATATTTACCTGATCCTCGTGTTCTTCAGTTAGAATTTTCAGCTCCTTGCCTAAGTGTTTCCCAAGCTTTCTTGGGAGATGTTCCAACATTTACATTGATTCAAAATTATTTTGCTTGTTGTAATGCAAACCTGTGGTTTTACCATGGACCAGATAGCCAATCACTTTCAACCTAGCCTAGCTTTGCAGTGTCCAAGTCTTGTACTCTGCCTGTTGAGTTAAACTTTGCTCTCCGCACAGCACCTTCCCCAGTTGGCACCGATGGAAGTTCTGAGACTGTATTTTGGATTATGATTTGATGCTAGAAGCATAAGGTGAAACTGAGCTGTGTGGCTCAGCCATGCGGCGGGCCTGCCAAGAATACAGAGGAGTGGTTTTCCTTGGATTTTAAGGAAAGAAGGTTGGTGTCTGTAGGGAATGCTGTTTGAATGAGAGCAGGAAAGTTGAATAGATTACATTGATTAGCTTGGAGCCCACAATAAATGGGATATGGATCCATCTTCATAGGTGTGAGTTTGTAGTATGTCTGCTATGAATTACTTAAATCACATGCTCCAACAGTTCCTGAGGATCACAGTATATTTTCTGAAGCACATCAAGATACCAATGGATTAAACAAATAACATCCAGTATTGTGTGTGTCTCCATCATGTGATAATAGGGGAAGGGGATTAGCTAGTGTGCTTGGTGCTCCCAGGAGGCAAAGTGCAGAGTTTTCAGACCACCATGGAGATAGGAAGCTTACAAATTTCCATACAAATTTCCTTTTTCCATACATTGAAAGATGGGGAATTAAGAACTGGGTTACAAATAAAAATGAATTTCCTTCCGCTGATTACCTACTGAAGATGTCTAATGCAAAGGTGGGTAGATTAAAACCCCTTCATGAAACACCATGTTTCACCCCATGAAAACTTTTCTGAAAATTGTAACCGTCATATTTACCTTTTAATGTTTGGTTACAAGTACTACATAAAAAGCCCAGCTGATGTATTTATTCATAGCTGTCCTATTACCTTGCTGGTTTTTGTCTTGACAGAAGGCCAGGAGTAATACGTTTTTAAATGGGATCTTCTGCCACGATGATTTTGGTCTACTGGTGTACTGTTCAACCAACTCTCTTTTCTCTGAGTGTTTATGCGCACACACAACCTGACACGACAACTGTTCCTCTGCAGTAAGGAGAACCCTCCTACGGTGTCAAAACTATTTTAGGGTTAGTTTGGTCCCATGTGGTAAAGGGAATTGGTACCACACATAAGTATGCATGCCATACTTTATTTTCAGGGCTGGGAGGAAATCTGCCCCACTTTTTGGCTTCCCAAAAGTGCTCCTTTCAGATTACAAAAACACAACAAAAATGAGAGACTAATGCCAGCATGTTGTAAAACTGTGGCCTGATAGATCAAGCAGACGTGTGATAAAAGCTTCCTAATTAGGCAAGGCAATGCAGCTTGCAGAGTTCTAACCATCATAGGAATTTAGGATGTGGACACCTGTATGGACCCACCATCTACTGCTTACAGAATCTAAACATTCTAGTAAGCTAGAGAATTGTCACCATTGTCCTCGTCACGTTTTGGGTGCTTAGTTGGAAACATTTTGCAGACTTGTGCTTGCCCACATACATGAACTCTAAAAACCTTCGAGCTTCATTTAAATGTCAGTAAAATTACAACCTGGCCTTTGCCACTAAGGATGGGGTTTATTTCAAAGAGCTCCTCTAGCTTTAAATACATGGTGTTGGGAGGGGGCACCTTTTTTCTGTGCCACTGCTTTGCCTAGCCCATCCACTACTACTTTCCAAGAACCGAGATTCTTTTTAGAGGACACATGAATGGTGAGGCTTTGTTAATGCTTGGGACTGTTGCTAGGAGACATTTGGAGAGAGGCGAATAACTCTGTTTACAGTTAGTGCAAAGTATATGCCAAAATGCCTTCACTTTGGAAATCCCCCGTTTGTGTCAGCTGCTGTGGGATGGCAACAAGGTGCTTGAGAAAATAACAGCATTAAAACATTTTTTTCTTTTCAAGTTTTTTTTAAATTTCAAACAGCATGACCTTTTTTCTATTTAAAAAAAAATTCAAGGGAATCATATCAGGTTCACTTAACTCAAAAAATGTAAGGGTGTACTCAGTTGTGTTCTTGATTTACAGCTTTCACCTATCTAGGGAGACCTATAAATCTTATAGTCTAATCCTCTTCTCTATATTGAGAGAGAGGGCAAGACCACTGAGTTCACACCAGACAAGCTTGTATAGAATTGCATCCTAAGTCTGCAATTGTATGTAATAAACTTCCTGGGAAGTAAATCCTAGTGAATAACGTGACACACAAACATGTAGCCTGACAAAATCTCCTGGGCCCGCTGTCACTAGCAAGATGCCCCAGGAATAGCAGTGTTTGGTCCCTTGGTCTGTGAGACCTCCCCCAGCCACATGCAAAGGTCCACAATCAGTGGTTCACATGGTCTCCCTCCATTGTCCATTTCTTTGGTTTTGGTGAGTTCTGCATGGCGGTTTACTGTTTGCCTGCAGCTGAGCAGGAATAAGATCTTAGCTCTTTAATTATAATTTGCACCCCATGTTTCCATAGATCAGGGACAGGCAACCTGTGGCCTTCCAGATGTTAATACACCCCTGAACATTGGCCATACTGGCCTGGGGTGATGGGAATCTAAAAACATCTGGAGGACTACAGCTTCCTAATTGCAATGTCCACTGTGGCTAACACCATTAAGACTACAAAATACAGTAACAACTAAGAGAAACCAAAATAAAAAAGCAGAAAGAAAAAGGAACATCCAGCCAAAAACAAGCAATGCATAGTAGTGTAAGAGGACAAGGAATCCAGCAATACAATTAGCCAGAGCCCTGCCAAACAAAACAAAAAAACTTGGCCCATCCAGCTGGCTTCCATAGTTATCCCAAATGGTGCCATTGCCATGATTTCTGCACCACTTGTGACTGACTACTTGAATGTCTGTTTTAAAACAAAGTTTGCCATGGTCACAAGAGTTTCTTTTCTTTCTTTTTTTTTTTTACTTTAACTAAAGCGCTCAATGAATGGTGTTTTTCAGCCGCTAGGTGGTGGAAACATTCTTTGCATTGCCTGGTCATGGGGAGTGACAGACATTGCAAAGAATGCCTGTTTTTCTTCTTCTTTGTAATACAGAAACTACAATGTTTCAAATCTTGAGTGTCGGGACTATACAAGCTATGCAGATGTTAGAACTGTACTCACAAGAGTGTCCCATAGCTCATTTTATCTATCCAACACGTGCACTGAAAAGTAGAACATGATCAACAACAAAGTAAGTAGTGACAGAACGGTTAAAGAAGGTGCCAGTTGCATTTTGGAAAGCAAAGAGATGGGGCAATAGCTGTTTGAAGTTTATTTAGCCACATACTGTTCACCATTCAGCTGCCACTTGAATGTTCTTCGTACAGTTCAGTTGAAGAGCGCATATGTTTTTGCCAAGTATTTTCTTGCTCTTCTTTCTGTCCTCTAGAGCGTTTCATAAATCACAGAACTGGAGAGTTGGAAGGGGCTCCAAGAGTCAATGAGCCATCCCTGGGTGGGTTCGAACCACCAACCTTCTGGTTCAGAGCCTGACCCACTGCACCACCTCAGATCTCCTGACACTTTGTTGTTGTTGTTGTTTAGTCGTGTCCGACTCTTTGTGACCCAATGAACCAGAGCACACCAGACACTTCTGTCTTCCACTGCCTCCCGCAGTTTGGTCAAACTCATGCTTGTAGCTTCGAGAACACTGTCCAACCATCTCGTCCTCTGTCGTCCCCTTCTCCTTGTGCCCTCCATCTTTCCCAACATCAGGGTCTTTTCCAGGGACTCTTCTCTTCTCATGAGGTGGCCAAAGTATTGGAGCCTCAGCTTCAGGATCTGTCCTTCCAGTGAGCACTCAGGGCTGATTTCCTTAAGAACGGATAGGTTTGATCTTCTTGCAGTCCATGGGACTCTCAAGAGTCTCCTTCAGCACCATAATTCAAAAGCATCAATTCTTCGGCCATCAGCCTTCTACACTTGGTTAGAACACAAAAGTAAATCCATGCCAGGTCTGCTGGCATAATTTCAAAGTAGTGTTATTAACTTGCAGTGGTCATACATATTTTTTTCTGACATTTCTCCATGCAGTTTATTTAACTGCACTTCTCCATGAAACCAGATGAGTCAGACAAAGGGCAGCAAGGAGTTTAAAAGGAAAGAACTGGCATGCATTTTTGCCTTAAGAGTTAACCAAAAACTCCCAAACCAAAATCAACTGCAGTGCCTGCTAGCCACAGATGCAGAAGTATGAGCTGTGGTAAGCTGCAGTTCAAAACCAGCAATCCTATCTGTATGTACAAGGCAAATCTAAGAGCATCACTATTTGGAATTCTTAACGGTTCCCTAGCTTCAACTGAGAATACCATACAATGCCAAGGACATGATGATACTTACATATAAAATAAATATTTTTAAAGGACATGCTACTGCCTTCTAATATCAGTTATTCTTGTTATTATTAGCAGGGTTTGTGAATGCAACGATCCAAATTTATATTTGTGTGTGCGATTTAATTTTCATTCAATTGCATTTCCTCCCCCTTTATTTTCATAGGAACATGAGCATAAGATGAGCCTGCTGGACCAGGCCAATGGCCCATTCAATCCAGTATCCTGTTCTCAGAGTGGCTGACCAGGTGTCTCTGAGAAGCATGGAAGCAAGGCATGAGCACAACAGGACTTGGCCCACATTTGATCCCAAGCAACTGGTATTTAGAGACACAATGCCTCCAACAGTGAAATCCAGTATGCCTGGGAGCGTTCTCCACCCCCATCGTTCAGCCTGGACACTCAGGTCCAGCTCCGAGGGCCTTCTGGCAGTTCCCTCATTGCGGGAAATAAGAATACAGGGAACCAAGCAGAGGCCCTGTGGAACACCCTCCTATCAGATGTCAAGGAAATAAACAACTATCTGACTTTTAGAAGACATCTGAAGGCAGCCCTGTTAAGGGAAGTTTTTTTATTGTTTGATGTTTTATCGTGTTTTTAATATTCTGTTGAGAGCCGCCCAGAGTGGCTAGGGAAACCCAGCCAGATGGGCAGGGTATATATAAATTATTATTATTATTAATCGGAACTTAACATGGATAGAAACCATTGATTTCCTTATTTCTTATATGCTATTGAATTACATGTTTTGGATTAACTAAATAAGAATAACTATTTTTTAAAAAAAGAAATAGTAAGCCCCACTGTGTTAAGTGGAGCTTACTTCCATGTAAATGTATATAGGTGTACAGACTTAGTTTGTTCAAAAATAATCCGCCTCTTTACTGCTCCTCCCAGATTTCCTCCCAGCATAGAGGAAAAAGGTCACCTATTTTTTATTATTTAACCTGTTCAGAGTCTTGAAAATGAGGCAGGCAATCAACTTTCAAAAAAAGAAAGAAAAGTGTGCCAAGAAGTCTGTGGTTAAGAAACACTTGGCTGCATCATCACTATCAAATGTTATGTGCATCTGGTACAGTAATTCCCAATTATTAGCCCTCCTCCACTGCAAAAGTACAGAGGTGTGTCCGAAATGCCAAGAGTCTGTTGTAACAAATTGTTAAATAAAGTACAACAGAGATTCATATCTCCAGTAGTGTGTGTAGAGAGCCAGGAATATACAAACAGGAAGCAATTTCCTACTTAGTTTATATAGTCTTTAAGAGACCGAGAAATTAAAGTCTGCTATTGTCTTAGGAAGATATGGCCCACCAGAATTCCCTAAGGCATAAATGGCCACTAGAATCAGTAATGACAAAGATTGAAGAAAATACACCTGAAGGTTTTATACAGATGGTATTTTACCACCCCCAGGGTTAATTTACCGTATATCTATGGCTCTGTTAAGCCTTGAGTGCTGGAAAAGAACTCTACTGCTTTGAGTACTACCACCATATGTGGTGGGATTGCCCAAAGATTTGATACTTTTAGGATAAAATGTTAGTGGATGTTGAGAGTTCTAACAACTAAAGCAAATATTTCAGACCAATTATAATGAGGTGTCTGTAAAACAGAGAGAAAAATGGGCCTAAGCAAATCCATGGAGGCAAGCGAGAAAAAACCAGGATTGACAATAGTTTATGGGAAGGAAGGTCACACATAATAAAATAAAATAATGCATAAGTCCCAGTGCTTTCAGTGGAACTTGCTTTTGAGTGTCTGGGTGAGCAGGTAGAAGCGAGTTGCAGAGATGATGCCCCAATTTCAGTGGTCAGACTGGAGGGGCTCACCACTGTTTGGGGCAGAGGCCTAGATGTTTGGTCTCTGTTCCTTGTTTCAGCTCTCCCACTCCTTAAGAAGGTCCTCCTGGTAGCTTATCCACTTAGATCCTCTGGTTTGGCGATGCTGTTTCTGAATGCCAGATCGATCCATAATAAGACCGTGGGACTTCCTTACCTTGTTTCCCCAAACTGTACTTTCTGCAGGAGCTGTAACAAGGTTCAAATTATTGCTTTATCCCATTTATACCCCACTAATGAGCTCTCTTTCTCCCCACATGGACCCTGTGAGGGAGGTCAGGCTGAGAGTCGTGTGACTGGCCCAAGGTCACCCCATCAGCTTCCTGGCACGGAGGGGATTTGAACCCTGGCCTCTCCCAGGGCCTGATCCAATGCTCTAACCACTACACCACCATACCCTCCAACATTTCTTAAATGAAATTAGGGACATCTGAAGGAAAAGCGGGACGCTCTGGGATCAAATTAGAAACCGAGACAGATTCTATAAATCCAGGACTGTCCCTGGAAAACTGGGGCACTTGGAGGGTCTTCACCACACTTGCTCCATCCCCCCCTTGTCTCCCTTTCCCAAATGATTCCCAGGACTCTGGGGTTAAATCCCCTATATACCTACAGGCTCGCTCGACCAATTCCCTTTGTCCTTTGGAAGCTTTTGGCATGAGTTCATGTTTAAACACAATAGGCCAGCCTAACGCTGCCGTCATGTTTGCAGAGACCACGAGCCCAGAAGAAAAACATCCTGCCGCTCCGAAGAGGGGAATCGAGCCCCCACTCGGGGGGCTTTCGTGGGAGAGGATTGTTTCTGCGCTGAAAACCAGAGCCTGTAATTCCTCTCCAGTTTAATCAGCCTGCCCGCCTCCTCCTCCTCCTCCCAGCGGATTGTTGGGGACGCCTCCAAAGTGCTGGAGACCAAGCCAGGCGCCTGGGACTGAAACCAGAGGCGCGTGAGGCCACACTTTGCCTTTCCTTTTTGAGAAACCCGAAGGGGCAGCCGGCGTCTCATCCGCTCGGAAGAAGTAAAGGCTAACTTGCTTCCAACGCGGCTTACATCCACAGAAGCGACGGCGCGCACCGCGGACCCCGCGCAGCTCAAGGGGGTCCGGGTTCCCCTCGCGCGCACTTTGTTCTCGCGGCGCAGTTGCTCGCACCTTCCCAGCCCAATTAAGCCCAGAGGCATCTTCCATTGGCCAGCTCCAACCCTTTACCCCAGGCTCTCATTTGCAACCAGCGACGTCCATCAAAGTGGGTGGTTTGTGTGTGTTTGCCCTCCCCCGCTCCCCTTTCATCTTCAGTTGTAAAAGAGTTCCCGCTACAGGTAATAACTGCGCGGCGCAGGAGGACTTTGTCTCTTGCCTGGAAAGAGGGAAAGGGCGAAGCGCGCTAGAGCGCACAGGCAGAGCGCCTGGGACGCGCGTTCTGCTTGGCTTCCAGAAGAAAGAAAACTTTCGGAAGCTTTTCTAAAAGAAGAGGTCCCTTTCCCGTTTGTTCCTTTCCCCACCCCCGGCCCGTCTTGCGCATCAGCAGCCGCCACGAAAGAGGAGCCACTCGCTACGCCCGGAGGCTTCGGCAAGAGTGCGCCGCCGGTTGCTCAGCTCCCGCCGCCGTCGCCGCTCCTTTGCGCGCGAGCTGCGCCCTGTCCTGCCCATCAGCAGGTTGTTGGCGAGGGCTGGGCTGCCTCGAGGAGGAGAAGGAGGCTGCCGCCGCCGCCGCCGCTTTTGCAAGCAGGAGCGCCGCAGGAGGGCGACTGATCGCGACCCGCGTGTGCGCGTCCCTCCCCGCCGCAGCCCAGGGGGAGGGGAGAGAGGAGATGAGCCTCGTATTGTTTCCCTCGTAAGCCAGTCCGCCCGGGCTATGGGCTCCTCGCCTTTGTTCCCCGCGTGAGCGCAACCAGCTCGAGCCAAAGGCAAACGGAGGAGCCCGCCTCCTCCTCCTCCTCTTCGGGGAGCAACATGGACGTGACCATTTCCGAACTCATGGAGCTCTTTCTGCAGAGCCCCTTGGTGACCTGGGTGAGTTTTTGCAAAGACGCCGCCGCGTTGCTGCTGCTGTTGTTGTTAGCAGTTGTTGCCGGGGCAGGGGGCGGGCTGAGCGCCTCTCTGGCGGAGGAAATCGCCTTTCCTCGTGGGGCACCTAGGAGAGGCCACCCAGGAAAGGGGGTCGATTCGGGTGGGGAGGGAGAGAGGAGCCACTTGGCGGGGCCCCTTGGGAAAACACCAACTCGGAAAGTGTGCTTGTTGCCTTGCTTTTGTTGGCGCCGCTTTCCTCTCGGTTTCCGGAAGGAAAGAAGTTGATGGAGTTTGAAGTGGGTGCCTTGTGCTCCCAAGTAATCCCTGCAGGATTACTTTAAAAGAGAGAGAGGAGAAAGAGTGTTAGATTTCCATACTACCTAACTTGTCGCAAAAGTGGGCTTTCCAAATTGAAAGTTTTTATTTTTTTCGGAGCCATGGAACTGTGCGGTTGGAAATGGTCCATTCATTGTGTTCTTTAAAAAAAGAGAGCTATCCGTGATCAGGCTCATTATTGTTCATTCATAAAAGATTCCTTTCTCTTTTATGGGATGTGGCAGCTTGCTCTCCGGCAAGGTGTCGGAAACCCTAAAAGGAAAGGGGGAGGGGACCCCTTAATCTTTTAAACTAGAAGCACTTGTGCATTGTGACTGTTGAGGCTGCTTTGGCCTTAATGCTGCCCAGATGAAGCTTCCCTACAAGAAGAGTAGCGACATTCAAACCCCACCAAGATCACCAGGAGATTCCCTTTTGAAAGCCATAATTGGCCATAGCTTCCTCTCCCTCGCACACTTCTGTTGTGCCCACATGCCGAAGTAGACATGCGCATGATTGTCACCAAGGGCCATGGTCTTCCTGTGCACAAATCCTGCTTAGCACTGGAGGTTGAACCATGAAAGCAAATGGGGCACTGCCCTGCGGACCTCATTCTACCCATAATTCTACCCATAACCAGCCCCACCCACCGGCCTTCTTACTTACTGCCAGTCTAAGGAGTGGCACTGCTTACCAGCTTCCTCCTCCTTGATGTCAGCGCTGCCCTTGCAGAACTCTGCAAGGAAGAGGACTGGGGGCAAAATTAGGAATGAGTTGCCCTTGCCAGTCATTGGTTCTGGCTCCAGCTCCTGTTGGTCTCCCTAAGCTTCCACCCCACAAGTTCCAATGGGCACCAGCCACCACTGCTACTGTCTTTGGGAATTCATGGCATTGTCTCCTTTCCAACACATAATCCTTCCTTCCTTGGAACAGGAGTTTACAAAGGAAGGGGACATCGGATTTCACTTATACAGTACATGCTAATGACTCTTTCTGGCTCCCCCCTCCCCTCTGGACCTTTCATCCAGGGCAAGAGAAGTTTTTTGGGGTTGGCCTTTGGAGCCAGTGCAGTTTTAAGGCAGAAACAGTCAGCAAAACCTTGCTTGGAACAGAAGGAGAGCTAGTTGAAGGAGAAATAATTGAAAAGGAAAGGTAGCGTGTGCTCTTTCGCCCCACTTGAAGCCTGATATGATCCATGTGTTTAACTCTCCAGTTGAAATCAACTGGACCAAAAAGCGCCTCACCTGAACCTGGATTGTGGCTTTGAGGTGTGGAAGGAAATGAAGGATGATCAATGATCAAATGCACATACCTTTGCCCTATGAGTGAGGATTTCCCCAGTCTTGATTGACCTATGCTGAATTTACACATGCAGTGGTAGAACTGACTGCAATACTTCAGGCAGTAGGGTAGGGACCAGCATTTTACAATACTCCCCTGCATATACTCCCTGTACAGGGCCAAGCCACCTGTTAGCCAAGGTGTCTCAGGTGGCAGGTTTGGAGAAGCAGGGGATCAATTCCTCACCTGGCTCACCTGCCTGCCTGCAGAGCTGCCCACCTCCATTTTGCTGAGTGGCTACTGACCTTGCTCCTGTGGCCTGGACAACAGCAGTGTAGTGGCCGTGATCCAAAGGGTTCTCCTGGTCACCACTTCATCTGATCATGGGTCCTTTCTTAAGAGTGAGCCACTGTGGATGAGGCAGCTCTGACAGTAGTAGGCAGTAGCATTTGGTGCTGCAAACAGGACATTGGTGGAGATAATATCTAGGGCTGGCTCACTCGTGAGTAAGGTCTCTTTGTTCCTCTGAACGATAGATGAGCAAAATGTCCCCAAGGAGGCTTATGCGGCAACCTTTCTCCCAAAGTTGTTACCTGCTTGAGTGGAGTTGTTACACAGAGGAGGGTTCAAAAAAGCTCTCTTCTACTTGCTGTCAGACGGGGTGCAGTCAGTTCTACCACATCAGCAGTCTACCATTTGATTTCTAGACTGGCCACAACACCTCATGCCATCTGGTGTGCCATAATAAATTAATAGTAGCAAGCAATGTGTACCAGGCCTGTAGAAGAGGGCAAACTTTTCAGGTCAAGTTGTTCTCTCTCTTTTTAACGTGTATGTGTCAAGAAGATTAATTGGGGAATGGAAATTGGTTTAAGTAAGATCTTGGAAGGAATCGAGACAATGCCAACTGCTATTGAGATGGATTTGTAGCAGAAATAATGGTGGGTGTGTCCTTAAAGTTAGTGGATACTTTTCTCAGGCATCTTTGCTAACATGACTGAAGGTGACGGGGGCAAAGTTGCAAAGTGTTGTCCCCCCCCCTTTTTTTGAGATTATTTCCTAATAAAGCTTTTTTTTCTGGCAGGTGAAAACGTTTGGACCATTAGGGAACGATAATGAAGACAAGCTCGCCATGTATATGGACCTTGCGGATGGAGTCTTCCTGAACAAAATAATGTTGCAAGTGTGAGTTACAACTAAAGGGATGAGTGGGGAAATTATGCTTTTAGAGCTGGTGGAATGAAAGTATTTGTAATGAAAGTCAATGCCATCGATTCAGCACCCTAGTTTCGTGGGTGACTGTTGCTGCCTCTTTCCTCCTGGGAAAATTAATCATGGTTCACCTCTGGCTTTTGATTGACTTGCTCTTCTGTGCTGTCGCTG
The DNA here is from genome assembly GCF_965112155.1 of Podarcis liolepis. Taxonomy (NCBI): domain Eukaryota; kingdom Metazoa; phylum Chordata; class Lepidosauria; order Squamata; family Lacertidae; genus Podarcis; species Podarcis liolepis. The sequence continues at coordinate 23,276,318 of NC_139554.1, forward strand.
AGGGCTTTTCAAAGCCTATGGTTCCATCACTCAATAGCAAAGTGCACACACTCTTGGGAAGCACATGGTTCCAAGTTCAAATCCTGGCATCTCCAGTTAGAGCAGGGGTGAAGGGCCTGTGGTTGCCCAGTTGGCTCTGAGCTGCAGCTCCCACCATGGCTGACTATTGGTCATACTGGCTGGGGCTGATGGGAGTTGGTGTGCAGCAGTATCTGGCGGGCTGCATGTTCCCTACCGTTGAGTTAAAGGCTCTTGGGACCAGGTATGGGGAAGATACCCGAGACCTTAGAGAACAGCTGCCAGTTGATGCACTAGGTGCTAGATTCGAAAGTATAGGACAGCTTCATAATGCCAAAGAGATGCTTAGATGCCGGGAATGGGGAGAGGTTGGCTTTTAAAAAAGGGAAAAAAGGTCACGCCTTTTTATTCAATTTATTCAATAATTCAATTTAGACAGAGAGAACTTTTTCTTTTTTAAACATGAAGTTTGAATGTTCTGAATGTGCTGTCCTGCCAGAAGCAGGGTGTGATGTATCAGACAATTTTAGCAGCCTATTGTTCATAAAGCTTTTGCAATCATAAAATCCTTTAGACGTTAACCTAAAATGGCAACGGAGAGAGGGAGGAAACAGTGGTGCCTGGGGAAATATTAATTTGTGCATAAGTGTCTTTTCTTTCTTTCTGTCTCTGAGCTCAGTTAAGCCTAATTTTGACCACATCCCTTCCTGTTACGGATTCTGTAACATGATGAAACAACCTGTTTCATGTGAGCTTTGTGCTTGGCTTGAAACACAGCTGCGTTTCAGAAGAGTTTAATCTCAGCAGAATATGTGGACTTGTGATCTTCTTGCCTTAAAGAAAGGTGTAAGGTTGTCTTCACTCTCTTAATTCAGTTATCACCAAGCTTCATGTCAGTGTAAACGTTCACAGGTTCGCAGCTCTCCAGAAATACAAAGTTAGTCAGATGTGAAACATGTTTTAAGAGTGGTGACTGTCAGAGCACCTCAGCAGAGCTGGTTTTGCTTCTCCTTGTAGTGGAGTTTTCCGGGGCCAGTGTTGGCAGTGTGCCCAGTTGTGCCTCAGGATCAATGAAATTAAAACCTTACTCCCGAAGGGTTGAATCTGTATAACAAGAAACCAGAACTGTGGCTTTTGTGTACATCCAGCCTAAGCTTCCTGCAAAGGTGTTCACAGCTACTGCCTATGACTTTTGCCTTTCATGTTGAGACATTTAGATTCTGCACAGCAGTTACTGCTTTGCCTGTAAATCAGAGGAGGCCTTTTCTCCTCTGCCTCCCACCAACTCCTAAATTGTTTTTTATTGCTTCAGAGAAAGGAATGAATCTGAGTTTCTAGTGCAGACTCATCAGTTTTTCAGGCCTGGTCTAAAACTGTCTTTTAAAGTGTTTGGCTCAATACCTTTCAGTGCTTACTGATTTCAGATTTGACAGCATATTTTTTGACTGACTGAGATAATGTCGGTTATTTTGGCATGTGAGCACTCCCTTTGCTTCCTGCTTTGAGCATCAGTGCAGTAAGGTGCCAATCCCCTTCTGTTAAATAGTCTGAATGCTTCTGGGTTTTTCTTGCCAATTTTATGTGAAATTACATCTGCAATTGGACACTGCATTTCACTGGTGAAATGTATTACCTAGGTGCCATCTTGGAAGGTGGGCTTCGGCTCTGTATTTCCCTGATTGCTGCTCACTTCAGGTTGCAGCCAGACTGTGTTTGCAGAAACTGGAAACAGAGAAGGCAGTATTATTATTTCTGCTATTGCTGATTTACCTAAGAGCTGGAGTGAATGGGTCTTGGTTGGAAATGGATGCAAATACTGCCTCATGCATTTTTATTTTAATCATTGCTTCCCTATTTGTAAAAAGGCAGTGACATGAATATTATCTTATTCATTCATTCAAGGCTGAGTGGTGGAAATTTATTTTCATTTTATCATTGTGGGTGGAATAGAACTAAAAGTGACCCTTTTTTGCACCATTTGCTGAGTTCTGCATTTGCACATATACTTTTAACTGATCCAACGCCAATCTAAAAAAAATGATTTAAAAAAATATTATTATCAAAGATCCAAGTTTGGAGAGTGTATGTGTGTCATTTTCTTCTTTTAAGTGCAGTAATTTTACCCTCACTTTCCTGAAAGGAAGCCTTGTTGAATTCAGTGGGGCTCACTTCTGAGTACACATGTATAAGATTGTGCTGCATTTTGTTTCATGTAGGATGCAATATAAGGACGCGGGTGGCACTGTGGGTTAAACCACAGAGCCTAGGGCTTGCCGATCAGAAGGTCGGCAGTTCGAATCCCCGTGACAGGGTGAGCTCCCATTGCTCGGTCCCTGCTGCCCACCTAGCAGTTCGAAAGCACGAAGTGCAAGTAGATAAATAGGTACCACTCCGGTGGGAAGGTAAACAGCATTTCCGTGTGCTGCTCTGGTTCGCCAGAAGCGGTTTAGTCATGCTGGCCACATGACCTGGAAGCTGTACGCTGGCTCCCTCGGCCAGTAAAGCGAGATGAGCGCTGCAATCCCAGAGTCGTCCACTACTGGACCTAATGGTCAGGGGTCACTTTACCTTTACCTTTAGGATGCAATATGGTACCATTATATATTTAAAAGAAGCTCAGTAGGTAGGTAAGTCTACTAAATTTCGTTCTTGGAGAGAGTGTGTGTATATCAGAACTGCCACTTGGTGGTTAGACAGCTGGGCAACCTCCCTGAAGATGCTGCGTGTCTGACTGATGGACCTCTTTCCATGTAGAACACACAGCTTTAAAAGATTAACTAATCCATTGGGATAGAGAATGCAAGGATGGCTAGTCAAATGAGTTTCTTGTGTATGCTCCTGGGACTGATTAAACTTCAGTAGCTCTCATGACCTTAAAAGGCTTCAGATAGACTTTTTTCCCTCTCTCTCTCTCCCCATAATGCCATAGCCAATTTAAATTACTGCTATGAAGTGTGCGCACACACTCTACCCACGCCTTGCAAGTTGAGACATAATTGAATATCTTTATCTTGTACAGCATTTTTAGGGAACTATCTTTAGATCTTACAGAGCGAATGCATGGGTGGGCAGAAGGGAGATGTAGATTTCTGGGTGATTTTCAGTAGACTGCAGGGCCGTCCCTGGAGGGGGGCAGCTCCCCCCTCAGTCAAGTCAATAAATAAAAATACTTAACTGACTAATTGCATCACAGATAACTCAGTTCTGCACCCCCCCCTCACATAATGCCTGCTCCTCCAATAAATCCTGGCTATGCTCATGTGCAGAGCTCAGGACAAATCATATTGTATGGGGCTCTCCTTTGCTTTGCTTTGCTTTGCTTTGCTTTGCTTTCCTCTCCTTTCTGCCTCTGCTGTGCTCCACCTCTTTATGTTGGTGATGGTGGCAGACTCTGGGGGAAATAGTGGCAACTACACTCTCTAAGACCACTTATAAAATGTGAAGGTAGAGTGGAGTCCCAGTAGCTCCTATGACTGGGTAAGGGTGGCTGGAAGGAGACAGGTGTTCAGATATGGGTAAGTTATTCTTCCCCCTGAAACACCAGGATTCATATAATAGCAACTGAATCACCAGCAAATTCATTTATTTTAATTAAAAGTTTATTGGCACAAACACATACAGATTGAACATAAAATGAATAATTGATTGAATAAAAATAATGGTAAAGGTAAAGGGACCCCTGACCATTAGGTCCAGTTGCGGACGACTCTGTGGTTGCGGCGCTCATCTTGCTTTACTGGCCAAGGGAGCCAGCGTTTGTCCGCAGACAGCTTCCGGGTCATGTAGCCAGCATGACTAAGCTACTTCTGGCGAACCAGAGCAGTGCACGGAAACGCTGTTTACCTTCCCGCTGGAGAGGTACCTATTTATCTACTTGAACTCTGATGTGCTTTTGAACTGCTGGGTGGTCAGGAGCTGGGACCGAACAATGGGAGCTCACCCCGTCGCGGGGATTCGAACCACCGACCTTCTGATTGGCAAGTCCTAGGCTCTGTGGTTTAGACCATAGCGCCACCCATGTCCTTCCACAGCACCACCTGCGTGAGAGAAGAAAAACAAAACACAGGTACAGAGGAGGGTTTTAAAAAAAACAACCACCCAAGAAACTACTGGAAATAAAGTGCAGCATTCAATTGTTGCCTGGGAGAAGAAAAGGCGGGTCAATTGAGTTCTCAATAAAACCTCTGCACATACTTGTCCGTAGAGCAGGGGGTTTAGTGGGCTGTCCAACTGAGTTAGCATAGGAGAGAAACCTATCAGCAAATTCGGAACAACTAAAGGAAAGTTACTCTTCACACAATGGATTATCACAAGGTGTGCTGCTGGGCCAGCTTCTTGGATGGCTTTGAAAGGGTTCAGATAAAGTAATGGGAGGTTGGTATAGCCAGTGACTGCTGTTCATAAGCACAGAAAGTACTTCCTCTGGACAAAGAGACAAGGGTGGCCGCCTGGCATCCTAGCCTTGGCATTGCTAGAGGGTGTACTGTTGTCACCACTTATCCCTGTTCTGTGGGGCCTGCATGGCTATTGCTGTCCTAATCAGAAACCTGTTTTGCTTGTGCTGGAGAACAGATATAAAGCAAAATTCCCAAATGGCTTTGTTAACTTTTGAGAAAACATTTGCGTGGTCACTCCACCCAGTGAATGGAATTTGACATTTGTACGTGCTGGGGGAAGGGGAGTGCAACAACCACTGCAAATACCTGATACAGTCTCCTCTGCTTTTAAATGGAGGGCTAGATAACTTGGGTCTTCAGCTGCTTTCAAACTGCAGTTCCCATCATCCTTGACTACTGCTCTTGCTAGCTAGGGATGGTGGGAGTTGTAGTTCAAAAACAGCTGGAGACCCAAGTTTGGGAAACACCGGGTTAGAACAATGTTGTCGGACTTTGCAACTCCCAACACACCTGACTGTTGACTATGCTGGCAAGGGATGATGGGAGATGGAGTCCAACAGCCTCTGGAGGGCCACAGTTGATTTAAAGTACAGTGGTACCTCGGGTTAAGAACTTAATTTGTTCTGGAGGTCCGTTCTTAACCTGAAACTGTTCTTAACCTGAGATACCACTTTAGCTATTGGTGCCTCCTGTTGCCGCCGCGCGATTTCTGTTCTCATCCTGAAGCAAAGTTCTTAACCTGAGGTACTATTTCTGGGTTAGCGGAATCTGTAACCTGAAGTGTCTGTAACCTAAGGTACCACTATATTCTGGACATCTTGCTGGGAGCAAACACGGTGTGGCTGTCTCTCCACCATTGTCTGCTCTTTGCGCTTTCCAGAGGTACTTGTCCGGATGGCGTTCGGAGAGAGCGTCGTAGACCTTTGGTCTGGCAAAGCAGTTCATCCATTTTCCTATTATGGTCTCGCCATGCATAGTCATCCAACTGAGACCAAGGTGAAGGACAGCCGGCAAATTGATGCCTGTAAGACAATCTACTTCGATGCCTCCTGTGTTTCATAGGCATGTCTGTTTTGCCAGTATCTGCACTTAATATTTTATTAACCGCTTCCCAGGTGGTAAGCTGGAGAACCATACCTTAGCCATTGTTCCAGGGACAGGGGCTTGTTATACAAGGAGAGTTCAACAAGTTATATTGCTTGTCTTTCATTGTCCCCTGTATCCTAGCCTCCTTACTGATCTCACTGGACCAGTAAAAAATTTGTGAACCCAAAACTAATGATTAGATGGTCAGTTCTCAGTGAACACTACTGAAAATTACCAGAAGACTCTTAAAACACGGACAGCCATTCTTTCATTCCCTCCTCACCACTCCCTGTGTACGTTTCGTATGGCAGAGTGGCCATGGAAACACTTTCAAGGAGTTTCACATAACAACTGTTGTGTGCTGAGTTCTTTTATTCCTAGCTAGAGAAAGCAATAACCATATACGCCCCACATAATAAGGACAGCTGTAGAGAAATGACTAAACTGTATGGGCTCTAAATAGTGCTGAAACCAGGATGTGGTTAGATCAGCAGCTGCCCATCACCAGAAGATAGGTGCATGCTTTCAGCTGCTCATCATAAGTGCAATGTTGCACGCCAGATCTTGAGCACAGGAGCAGGTCAGGAAACTATTGTACAAGTTAGGGCAGCAGCTGGGACACTCTCACAAACTGAGTGCATAATACTGGCCAAATTATTTTGGGAACAGAGACAGGTTTACTAGAGTGGGATTTTCTATCTGGTGGCAGGGGCGGGGGGGAAGGCATTAATAAATTGAAATACATCTCCTGCCCTTTATTTATAAATATTTATATCTTCTTCTTCTTTGGCGATCACTCGTAGCTGAGTAAGATTGTCTTCCATAAACATGGCATGATGCTGGTTTATGGCAGTATTTTTTATTGATGGCCAAAATCAGATTGCCCCACTTTGCCCAATGGTTCAAAGGATTCACTCTTGTGCTTTGCACAATATGGCTTAGCTGTTGTTAAGTCCCCATAAATGTGCAATAAAATGCTTAATAAACTCACCTGCTCCCAGAATAATAAATAACTAAATAAAAATGGGTGCAATAATAAGCTAATAAGAACTTGAAAATATTGAAACAGGTATCTGTGTTAAATGCTCTGGAATTTCTGATGCAATAGAATGGAATTGTGCTCATGAGGTGCTCCTGCCAGCAGAAGTGGGGAACTGGCTTTCACTGATATCACCTTCCCCCTTAGTCCCTTGAAAATCTGTTCCAGAGCATTGGAGGACTGTTCAGCACAGCGTGAAAGGTGGTTCGAGGTACTGTAGAGGAAAGGGAGGATCAACAAATAAATGCTACCAAAGGCTGTTCCAGTGGGGGAACTTGCGCTGGATCCCAGTTCCTTCTGAAAATGGAAGGCGCCATTTTGTTCACAAATGGTTGGTTAGAATCCCAGACATACATCTTTTGAACTGTTCCCTGGGGAACCTGGAGGTTCATTGGAAGCTTCTCAGCAGGGTTCCTCACCATAAAGATAAGAAAGAGTGGACAGCTCTGCCCACCATACCTGCTATTTCCCCCCTGGCTTGTGCAGCCACCGCAGAGTGTTTGTCTTGTTTTAGAACCCGCTCTCAGCTCATCTATGAGGCATTGATGGGAGCGGACTGGTTTTTCTACTGCCTACCTCTACTGAGCGTGTCTCCTATTTATATTATTTATATAATATAATATCCTGCATCTCAAACACGAGGCGAGTAAAATGCTCCCTGGAATTCTCTCTTAATGTACCAGAGTTTCTTAGCAGGTGAGTCAATGAGGAAAAGGTTCCCCGAAATAGGGAATAGCATTTTCCGGCTTTTGAAAGCTTACCCAAGCCTCTGTTAGAAGCTCTTTGAACAAAAACAATTTCCGCACCTATTTGGCATTTCAGTTAATCTTGGCATTTTTAGCATAAAGGTTAGACATGAGCTTGTTTTTCCATCATGTTCTTTCCAGTACACTACACTACACTGTGATTATAATTGCAAGCAATAGAAAACGGGCCTTCGGAAGTCGTTTATCTTTCATGGCTGTAGTACAAGCAGTGGCAGGTGCCAAATATCCTAAATCAGTGTGTTTTCTTTTACTTTCTGTTGACTCAGAACAGTGAGCTAACAGGTACTGGCTCTGCTGAATAGCCAGAAGAGCCTGTTGATATGCATATAAAACAATGTGGAAATGTGAACAAATCTGTGAAACCTCTGCTTGTTCAGTTCCCTACCCCCAACTTTGATATATTTGTTATAGGCATTTGCAACCTGCTCTTTATCCAAAGCTCCCCGGCCAGAGAAGCTCCCATGCCCCAAATTTATTATATAAACAAAGACAAGTACAACCCACAGTTCCTTTCAACTCCCAGAATTCCAAAAGTGCACCTGGACCTGACAGGCTTCTAACCCAGACAGGCTTCTGGATTAGGTCATGTTTGATGCTGAGAGCTCAGTTGGCAGGCTGTCTGAGAGTTAAATGATTGAGTTCATATATTCTAAAATTAAAGGAAAGGTGAACAAAAGAAGTTTGGGCCCACAGGGCACATGGCTGTGATGTGAATTTGCCAGAGTGTGGTGTTCACATGCTATGCCTCCTGTGCAATTTGCTTTCCTTTTGTTTTTAAAACCTACTCATCTCCCATATATCAGTTTCCAAACTTTCTTCCCTACAGACCACCTAATGGGTTTTCCACCTGTTGTAATGTCTTTGCACTTCAACCCTGGCTTTAGACATGATTGGGGGAAACCCACATTTGAAGATAATGGTCTGCTGCTGTCATGTAGTTTGGACATTACCCGTGTCTGGCTTCATCATGGTCAGAGAAGAGATATTATTTATTTATTTATTAATAAATTTATATATTTGGTTTTTCAGCTTAAAATTTTATAATCACATATCCAACGTACAACATAAAAACAAGATTCCAAAGAATCTCCTGGACTTCCCTCCTCCCCTTTTGTGGGTCCTATTGTTAGTCATTTCATCCCGTATCTTTTATAATAATCCAAGCCTTTTACACCTCCGTTATGTCCAAAATTCACCATTAAACTACAAGTATTCCAATCCTACTGACGATTTTAGCTGTTCACAATGGTTTTTAAGATAATTTATAAATCCCCCCCATTCCTTATTAAAATTTTGGTCTTCCTGATTTCTGATGCTTCCAGTCATTTTTGCCATTTCGGCATTATCCATCAACTTAATGGGCAGGGGAAGAGATTTAGCCCCCACCTCAAAGTAGCCCTTTACTCCCCTGCCAGTGAACGGCTGGCAGGGGAGTAAAACCTCCACTGTGGGTGGAAGCAAATCTTGCCCATCGCCCCTGGGAATGGGGAAGCCAACCCGCTCCTGACACAGTAGATTTGGGAGTAAACGCTGTTCCTTCTCCTTTCCCCCTTTCGAACATTTCCAGTGTAGGAGGGGTGTGTTGGTTTTTCCTAAGCTTTCCCAGCTTGGTGGGCTATTGGTAGTGAGGGAAACATTTATCCACTCTCAGGCCATGCAGGTCCGTGTTGGGTTTGGGGGAAGAGGAGCGCCTTGGGTTTGGAAAGGAGACCTTGTGCCATCCATGGCAACTGCTTTCCCCTCCTCTTCCTCCCCTTCCCCATTCAACCTTGATGGAACATCTTGCTACAAGTTAATACAGCCATACCTCAGGTTGCGAACGTGATCCGTGCGGGAGGCACGTTCGCAACCCACACGCGCATGGTGCAATTTGGCACTTCTGCACCTGCGTGTGACGCCATTTTGTGTTTCTGTGCATGTGCAAGCACCAAAACCTGGAAGTAACCCTTTCCAGTACTTCCGGGTTCAACACGGCCCACAACCCGAAAGCGCGCAACCCGAAGCGTTCATAACCCGAGGTACAACTGTAAAGCCCAAAGTACTATATAGACAAACCTGAGTGAAAGGGGAAGTGGTCTGATGAAATGCTGCGCTGCGGAGTCTTAATTCTGCTGCTCCAAGGCCAGACTTTGCCTTTTGTGATGGAGCCAGTTTAACAGCCGCCAGTCTTGATAACCTAGAACCAAAAGCCTTTGGGTTCTAATCTTTCCCAGACATCTTTGAAAGCCTCAAGCTTTTGCTTGTTGCCATTGCCTGTTTTATTTTAAATAATATTATTCACTAGATCTCTGGCATGTGGATGAATTGGATTGAGCTCCTTGTAAGGAGAGCTTTCCCTGTTTTGTTTGGGAGCAGCACAGCTGGGCCTCTTGTGCCATGTTTTCATGCTGGGGCAAGGGGCAGATTCCACCAGTTGGTAGATCAGTCCTGGTGGCTGCACCAGCAGTTTCCTCTCAGTCATGGAAATCGCCTCTGAGGAAGGCTGGGACTGTGTGAGGATGGGGAATTTGTTTAAAAACCAGTTTAAAAATTTCAGTCTTGTGCACCTGATTTGATAAGACTTGGTGAGTAGCTTGGGGTAAAAAACTAACCAAGTGTAAAATGATCACATTGTTACAACAGCTCTTACACAACTGAGGTTTAAATACCATGAAACAATCTGTTTTCCTTTAAGGTAAAAAGACTTCCTTAACTGAGAAATACTCAGGGTTAGGCTGCCAATGTGCCTGCCTTTGTGAAAGACTTCATATGTCTGTTTCTTTATTATATAACCGCCACTGCCGTTTAATTTTTGCACATAATACATATAGCAAGCTAGGTGCTTTTCAAATAAGACAGTTTCTGACTAGTCTATGCATACAGTAGAAAGAATATTGAGGGGGTTGACTTGTATCTGGAAGCCACCCAGAGTGACTGGGGTATAAATAATAATCTCATTATCATCATCACCATTATCACTTCAGTCTGTAGATGAGCGAGTCACTTTTTTATTCTGCCTGTTAAGTGGGGAAACAAGTACAATGGTGATATGTCATAGCTGGCTCTTTCTTTCTTTCTTTCTTTCTTTCTTTCTTTCTTTCTTTCTTTCTTGGTTTAATTTTTTTTAAAAAAAACTGCAGTTCTTTACTTGGTAGAACATAGAAAAACAGCCTTCCTATTTGCATTCTGAAGTGATACTGTTTACAGTACAGTGGTGCCCCACAAGACGAATGCCTCGCAAGACGAAAAACTCGCTAGACGAAAGGGTTTTGCGGTTTTTGAGCTGCTTCACAAGACGAATTTCCCTATGGGCTTGCTTCGCAAGACGAAAACATCTTGCAAGTTTGTTTCCTTTTTCTTAACACCGTTAATACAGTTGCGACTTGACTTCGAGGAGCAACTCATAGAACGCGGTGTGGTAGCCTTTTTTGAGGTTTTTGGTGATTTTTGAAGCTTTCCCAAAACTTTTCCGACACCGTGCTTCGCAAGACGAAAAAACTCGCGGAACGAATTACCGTATTTTTTGCACCATAACACTCACTTTTTTCCTCCTAGAAAGTAAGGGGAAATGTCTGTGCGTGTTATGGAGCGAATGCCTGCGGGTGGCAGGGGGGATCTGCTGCAGTCGTGAGCAGAGGATCCATGGTTCCCTTTCCTTCCCTCCTGTGTGGTTACAAAGCATGGATCCACATGGATCCTCAGGATTTTTGCATTGGGCTACTCCAAACTCACTGTCAGATCACATGTCTGTGGCCACAGCATGAACCACAAAAATCATATATCCACTGTTTTGTTTAGAATATTTTTTTTCTTGTTTTCCTCCTCTAAAAACTACGTGCGTGTTATGGTCGGGTGCGTGTTATAGAGCGAAAAATACGGTAATTTCGTCTTGCGAGGCACCACTGTACCTTTGGTTACATACGCTTCAGGTTACATACGCTTCAGGTTACAGACTCCGCTAACCCAGAAATAGTACCTTGGGTTAAGAACTTTGCTTCAGGATGAGAACAGAAATCGTGCTCCGGCAGCGCGGTAGCAGCAGGAGGCCCCATTAGCTAAAGTTAAGAATAGTTTCATCTTAAGAACAGACCTCCAGAACGAATTAAGTACTTAACCCGAGGTACCACTGTACAACACTTTATAGTCTACTCTATTACCCCATTACCTTGGGAAGCATGGTATAAAAGTCATTATACATGTTAAGTAGAATGAGATGTTCATATTTTGGACCACAAAATTTAATTCTGCAAGTAGTAGTTTTAATTATGGAATATGATCTATAGGACATATTGTCTATATGTAGTGAAACTAGCACAATACTCTCTCTCTCTCTCTCTCTCTCTCTCTCTCTCTCTCTCTGTGTGTGTGTGTGTGTGTGTGTGTGTGTGTGTAAAGGCTAGGTTAACACTTTTAGCCTGCAAGCTTAGTTCTCCAGCCATCTATTTTGAAATCTCAGCCTTGCACCTTCAGCCTGAAATAGACCATTTCTGAATCCTAGCACCTCATTCTATCTAACTTGTGGAATGACCTTGTGATTACGAAGGTCAAAGAGGTTATGGAATTTACAAGGGGTTTGGATATTTCGGGAAGTAGCAAAGGAGCAAATAAAGGGCAATTGAGGGACATAGCAAAGATACTGTTTAAACAACAAAGTAATTACTGAATTCCTTTGGATTTCCTAAAATCCCAGCCTTCCTCTTTCAGAGATCCACGACCCACAAACCAGCGTGTCAACAAGCATGTCAACAATGATGTCAACCTACGGATTCAAAACCTCACCATCTTGGTCAGAAACATCAAGACCTACTATCAGGTATATCTTATGTACTTTTTGTCCCTGCTATGCTGAAGAGACACTTGCCACAGGAAATAAAAGAGGAAGTGGTCTGTGATGAAATGTTTTCAGTTAATGCTCTGATCCTTGCAGCAAATCAGGTGTGGGTGCATTTAAATGGGAAGAGTATTTTAGCTCTACATGACCACACATTCCCTTTTCCACCTCCTGGACTGGAACTGGGTGGTTTGTGTAAATTGTTGGACAGTAGACCTGGCTGCAAACTTGTTGAAAGAAGCTACCTTCAAACTATGTTTATAAGTGTACATTGCCAATTTCCCAGAAACCCTTGACCTTAGTAGGCTTGCCAAGGAATTCCATAGCTCAACATCCATCATTGATCAATAAGTAGTAATTTCCTCTGGCATTCTTCTTCATTAATTTACTCTTCTGTGACTTGCATCCAGTTTGAAATGCGTGCAAAATGTATACATGGTCAGGACAAAAAAATCCATTAATAGGAACCATGTGTGGCCATATGAGGGATTTTGGTTTGTGTACCTGGACTATTGGTCTGCTTGAGTAATACGTTTAAAAAGAATGTCACCCCATAGCTCACATTTTAAAAGGACTTCCAATTTCTGTTCTGCAATAATACTTTGACACAATGGATATCAGACACACCAACCTCGGCCCCCTGAATATTTGTTTTAAGGGAGCCAGGCCCCCTCAAATTAAGGCATCCCTGAGCGTGTCACAGGTTCAGTGGCCAGCTCCTCCAGAGGCCTCGGCCTCCTCTGTCGTGCACAGTTCGTCACACGAGCACGACACGCGCTGGGCCCTCTCAGTCTTCGCGGCAACCTGGCACCTCTGATGAATATCATCCAAAAACTTTATGGAAACCAAATATCAAGTCTAAAATAGAATATACAGTAGTATTTTTCTCTAGATGAATGTGACCATCAAATATTAAGTGACTCACGGTGATTACTATTCTGTACCACCATATCATAGTCAGGCCAGTGTACAATGAAAAGACATGAAATACAATTAAAACCAATGCAAATAAATTTCAAAGTGTCTACCAAAAAAAGAAAGAAGCTAAATTAAAAGGTTAAAGATGTAGGTGGAAGAGTTCAGAAGTTAATGCAGCACAGAAAAACGATTGAATAAGTTATTTTTAAAAAGTCAGGAAGGCAATCAAACCTGCAAACAGTGGGATTTTCAAAAACAAAATCTGTGCTATCTGTGATATGTTGGAAGGGTTAACTTCTGAGTCTCCTCAGCTATAATGCTTGAATGTGCCATCAATGCAATAATTAGAGCAGCTTCCCTTGTGAAGTGCTCCCATTGTGTAGTGTCTGGGAACTAGCTTTCATTGTTCACCCTCAGTTTGCATATGTTGCAAATGTTCCCATAGAGCAGCAGAGGTTGATCAGTCCATGCTTCTCTTGGAGATTCCCTGTTGTGTATAAATTAATTCTGACTACTCAGTTGTGTACTGCTAGAAAGGTCAGGCATGTTTCATTGTTTCTAATGAATTAGGAAAACACACAAGCAAATGTGTGGGTTGCATGCATTCCTGGATGAAGATATGTAGAAAAACAGAGTTTACCTGTGGGGTTTTGTGTGTGTGCTGATGTCCAATTTCATCATGCAGTAGATGAACTACTTCACTACAGAAGAGCATGTGGTTCCATCAGGATGGCTATTTTTGCAATCTAGATTACAGTGAAAGTAATGTACTTTACATATGTCAATATTTCTGTCCAGTGCAGAAGCTCTGACTTTCACTCCAAGGTCATTATAGAACCTGGCATCTAGAAATCATGTCTGAGAAGTATTAAAAGAAATAATAATACCATATAGAGGTGCCCTAAGATTTTGCCAGTTAATCACTGGCCATCCTGCTATTACATTCCTGCTTTTCAGACAGATGGTTCTCTAAAACACACAGAGTCCGAGGGCTTGGAAGTTGGTGGAGGAGAGAGAAATAACTCGAAATCAGGCAGCTAACCTGTTCCAGCATCTTACCAGCAGTTCCAGGCTGCTGAATGTATTTTTATACCCTCATAAATCTAGTTGCTATTCTTGTAATGTGAATAGTAAAAATCTGCATTTCATAACGTAGGAAGGCTGGTAGCAAGACAGAGTGTGTTTTTGTTTCTTTTTATCCTGTGTCTCCAAATGTCTAATTACGTGGCTTCTTTGTCTTGCTGCTGCTTTTGTCTCTGGAATAGGTTGTGTTCTCTTTCAGAGTGCAAAAAGGGCACTATTAGAACAAGTGTGTTGTTTTTGTTTTTCTTTTTAAGTAGAGCAGCTTTTGAAAAAACTCCCATGTGGGTTTAGGAAGACCCAGAAAAGACTTCACATTTCGTAACCAATTTCCAGCAGGCCGAACCTAATTTTGTGCCGTATGTAAAACCAGTTGTGCCGTCTGATAGTTATCAGAGTAATTTCTCAGAGTAACCCCCTCTCTGCCCTTTTCGTTTTTAAATAAAAGCTTTGGGTGCGCTACATTTTAAGCAGTATCTCCTAATAGCAGGAGGTAAGCTGGGTTAGCAAGGGAAAATGTGATTGATTTAAATTGCAGCCTGGAAAGGGGGGAGGGGGAAGGTTCCTGAGAAACAATAGAAGTGAGATTTGCTGCTTCCGCAAGGGAAGTGTGAACTTCAGAATGCCACGTTTTTAATTATGGTTTTCCTTTGTCCAGTTCTTTGCTGAACAGCTATATCTTTGTAGGATTGTGTCTTGGGATAAACAAATGTGGCATGTTTAACTTTGTTATTCTTTGGCAGGTGAAATTGCATAGTAGTCACTTTTTTAAAATCCCCCGTTATATTATAATCCTTCAGCTTGGGCTTCTTAAGAGAGCAGGACCAGTAAACCTTTGATCCACCCCCATCTGCCTGAAAATCAGATATGAATACATTCCATAATGTATGTGTTTTGACATTTCCTGTGTTTTGCTTTTTTGGTTCTGAAGGAGAGCACAGCCTTGAAGCCACACTGCCAATTAAAGCATGTTTGGCTCTGTCCCTGGCCTTTGAAGAATTTATGGCTGTAGCAAAATTCTGATCCGAAAATCCACATAGGGAACCCTGACGACATTTTGGCCACACTTTGGGTGGTAGCGTTTATTATTTGTACAAGAACTGCAGCACGCACAACAGTACCTCTGTTTGTTTATTTGCAAGGTCTCTTGCCCACCCTTCGCTATAAGGGCTTGGGGCAGGTTAGAAATAAAATATAATGTATGATGATAAAAGCAAATAAAACATTTGCAATTATGAAACAAACAAACCCATTCCAGATGGAAGAGAACAGCATAAATTCAGCGAAAGAGGATGGTCCCACAGGGGAAAAAAACCCCCAACATACGCCTTAACTGTCAAGTGAAACACAGGCAATTGTAGTATTGCAAGCCATGTTGAGTGTTAGGTAAGACAAGTGTGGCCTTCCAACAAAATGTTGTAGTGTGGAGTGTTCATGTTTAGGGTGCCAGCCAGCTTGTCATTCCCCTTTGCAGCGAACTCTGTTCCATCCCTCTCCACAACAGGCTTGCTCGGCATCAGCCTGCCCCCAAATCGGTGACCTCCAGTGGTTAGAAAAGATGGGAGTTGTAGTCCAGCAAGGGACGGAAACAATATAAGGAAAGGAGAAACAAGGTGATTATTTGTGTGACTTCCTGACACAAATTTGTTGTACTCAGGGTGAAGGATAGACTCATGTGCTTAAATGTGTTCCTTATTGCTAATCAGGTATTCCATCAACTTTGTTCGATGGTCAGCTCCATCAAAACCAATAAACCAGGGAAACCACTCTGGCTGTTTACTGCAAAGCTGTGAACACTAAAGCATAAGGAAATATAGATACATCTGCGCTGGTGGTGTAAAGCGAAGGAGAAAAATGCATCCTTTTAAACTTGGGGATCCTTCTCTGTGGGTTACATTTGTTTTTAAAAAGAAATTCAAGAGAAGGAAGCGATCAAGAAGAGGAGGCAGCATTTAGGTGTGTTCACTTAATGGGAACAGTTGTCCTTCCGCTGTTTCTGTAAGTATTGTCTTGTGTGCAAAGCTTATTTCAAATGTAATCTTGGTGGGGAATTGTTCTAACCAGGAATTCGTGGGAAAAGATTAGTTACGTTTTCGATTTACAGTAAACATTGCACTGCCTGGCAAAAGAATTGTCATTTGCGTTTTGAGCTGTTTGCTTTGGGACTGGCATGTGCAAGTTTTGAAGTTGGGTAGCTGTGGCATCTATGCTATGGCACCACATGTTTCCATCGATCCCAGCTGGTATTTTTAATATGCCAGGAAGATTAGCTACTTCTGGCAGCCATGCAGAGTGTGTAGGGGCCCACAGGCTCTAGGAAGCCCACCAAACCTGGAAATAATAAATTACGCCATGCAATAATTTTGTTGTCCATTGTTTATATGATTTAAGTTTTTCTTCTTCGTAACAAATGTTTGATGCCCGTTGTCATATCAGTTAATATCAGGTATAAAGATGCAACTGTAATCCATATGCATTATGAAGATACGTGCTTCATAGTATGTGTTTTATGGGGCTGCATCTGAGTGCTACCCATGCTGGAGCTTACAGAGCCTTCTTGGTGGTGGCTCCCCATTTGCAGAATGCCCTCTCTGGTGAGGTGCATCCATCTTCCTCATTATTAACATTCAGGAGGAATTGAAAAACATTCCCGTTCCCCCAGGCATTTGATGGCTCGAAGATACTGTTTGGGGCAACCTTGAAATTATTAACTCTGAGGACATGTGGTTATTTTTACTTTTTCATTTTCAGTTGTGTTGTTCTACTGCTTTGTTAGCTACCCTGGGAAATTCTGGGAAGAAGGGTGGCATAGAAATGTAACAAATATATTCCCTCTTTTCATAACAATGGTTCACCTCTGATCAGAAAGTATGTACTTAAGATACTGGAATATATTCAAACTAAATTGGGTGAGGGGGGCCACACTGTATTTTGTGCAAGGGCCGGAGTATGGCTGCCCCAACTTTTTATGCAGTTGTGTTTGAGGGCTAAAGTTGGTGTTGTACAGCCTCAAAGCCTTACTTTCGCTGTACATTATTCTCCAATGGATCTTGAAGGGAAAATCTTTTTCCCCCCTTTTGGAACCCTCTGACATTGAATTTATAAGGGATAAAACTAAATGTGAAATACAGATAATTTTATGGTGGTCTCAGGCAGGAATCAGACACACAGTGTATGAAATGAGTGGCTTAAGCATTGTGGTTTCCTAGCAACTCTTATCTCATTTAAAAATTGCTGTTAACACTTGTGTGTACAAAGATTGCCGAAAGAGGTTTCCTAGATTTCCTGAGTTCAGACTCTCTGCTCAGAGCAGGGGGGGGGGGGGGGGAGCAACAGAAACTTACTTAACTCTTGGCATGTTTGGCAGTTGCTTGTGAACCAATTTTGAGGCCCGTGTGTGGGAAAGTAGCATATGCATTTTTCTCTTTATACAGAAAGAAAAAATTACCCAGGTAGTAAAATAGATTAGTAGTACAGGAATATAGATTTGATCACTGGTGTATGATAATAAAATACTTGAGTTACAACAATTTAAAATACAGTATCACAACAGTTTAAAGCAAATTAACAATCTCAAAAATAGGATGTGCCCTAAAACTGTACCTCTCGTGTGGCAAAGGCATTAAGAAATGTGTCTTCAGCATACAAGGAAAACTACTGATTCACGAGGGTGCCAGTTGCACTCCTTTGGGGAGGGAGTTCCATAGCTTAGTAGCTGCCACACAAAATGGTGTCTCCTGGGCCACCGCCACCTCAAGCTTATGAGGGGGGTGGGAGTACCAAGAGGGTCACCTCTTCTGATTAACACCTAAGAGGGTCTGTAGGGAAGGGGGCAGCCTTCCAGGCATTTAGGACCTAAGTCATTTAGGACTGTAAACACTAATGTGAGCACCTTGAACTGGGCTTAGAAATTGACTGGGAAACCCATGCGACTGTTTTAAAAGGGAGGTTGTATGTTATCTAAATGGAACGTCAGTTATTAAATCTGGCTGCTGAGTTTTTGGGCCAACCGAAGTTTCAGAGTCTTCTTCAACAGCCTCACATAGAGGGTGTTGCAATAACGCAGTCCGGAAGTTTCCGGAGTATGGAGTACAGGGGCCAAGTGCAACCGCACCTCTTGGATGTGATGACACCAAACACCTCTGTCTTTTCCAGATTCAGCTTCAATTTGCCTGTACTCAGAAGGATAAAGAAGACAAGGAAGTAATATCTTCTCATAGTGACATTTAAGGCTATAGTCCAGGCATAGGCAAACTCAGCCTTCCAGATCTTTTTGAGACTACAATTCCCATCATCCCTGACCACTGGTCCTGTTAGCTAGGGATGATGGGAGTTGTAGTCCCAAAACATCTGGAGGGCTGAGTTTGCCTATGCCTGCTATAGTCCTATGCTCACCTACCTGGGAATAAGTCCCATTGAGCCAACCCCTTTTGGTTGACAAGCCTAGGATTGAACTTTAAATTTAACCAGGTGTTGCCCTAGATCTGACTGAGGTGTCTGGATGGTACCAGAGTATAACGTTGAAGCAGGATACACCTCTCTGGGGAGATGGTGCCAAAGTTTTGGAGTTGGTGCAGCCTCGGTGTAGACGCTTGCAGTAATACATGCTTTTATTGGCATGTTTGGTGTGGGGGTTTTCAACCCAGCACAGATATTGACTTTCGGGTTTTAAGCCATTTCACTTCTATCGCACTTTAATCTGGCTAATATGAATTTATTCAACAGACTGATATACCTTCTGTGTTGCTGTCGCTGTCAGAATCACTGAACACGAGGTATAATTGCAGCAAAGCATCGGAACGAGACAAAAACAAACAAACCTCAGCCAGCCATGGTTGAAACTAATGTGTGCTAATGCATAAGAGATTGGCATGGTGGCATCTGGGGCTGGGTAACGTCTGCAGTTAACCATGCAGCGTCGAGACCATTTTGACATTCATTGGGTTAAAGGGAGGAAAAGGTCACTCTGGGGTTAATGCTTGGCTTATTTGGAACAGCTGTGTTGTGCTAAGGCTTAAAAGGCTATGTTCCCTTGGGAACTTGGAAGAAGAATCCATAGCTAGAAAATGGAAGCAGGTGGATCTCCTTTAGGAATCTGTTGGCTTATGGAAGCCCAACATACTCAGCGTATTTCGGATTCAACACCTCATAAAAGGACCATAAATGTTTACAATTGTTTGACCCAGCAGAAAGTTGTTCCTCTTTGTACTGAGTGTTGGGTGTTCCCCTCTCGCAGAGCTACAAATCCCAGAGTTCCCTGGGAAGAGAGATTGGCTGCTAAACCCCTCTTGAGAACTGGAGCTCCGTGAAGGAGAGAGGGGTCTCCTAAGAACTCTCAGCACCTTTAACAAACTACACTTCCTGGGGTTCCTGCGGGGAAGCCATGACTGTTTAAAGTGGTACAATACTGGCTTAAATGTATAGTGCGAATGGGGCCTGTGACCTGCCCCTCTGCTTCCACTTCCAATGCTGCCACCTCCTCCTGAGCTGTAAGAAAATTATTGTTGACCAGAGAGTTCCCATATTCTTTTTGATAATGAAATAATATTTGGCATGCATTGATTACCATATAGAAAAACAACACACTATATTCTAGAGATGCTCTTTATACCTGCAATGTAAGCATGCATCTGGGCTGCGCTTGCACCGTAACATTATTGGAAATGCAAGCAAACTGCTCTCTACAGTCAGCGTCCCTCTTGGTATATACAGTGGGCTTGCCACTTACATACAGTGGTACCTTGGGTTAAGTACTTATTCGTTCCAGAGGTCCGTTCTTAAGATGAAACTGTTCTTAACCTGAAGCACCACTTTAGCTAATGGGGCCTCCTGCTGCCGCTGCACCGCTGCTGCACGATTTCTCTTCTCCCCCCCCCCCCCGATAAATTTTTCTTAATATTACATATATATACATATAAACATATACAAAATCCATTACATAGCTTGCACCTTTTATATCCACTCCACAAATCATAGGTATAATACAAAGTTTTTACAAATCATACGTATAATATAAAGTTATTTTAGGCTCAGCCGAGCCTTGAACTTCCTTCCACTCCTTTGGTAAGTATCAAATAAGTTTTACAGTCACGTATTTTATCTCTTTTACCTAATAATCACTTGCTGTTAGAGTTATTCCAACCCCACCAGTGTTGTCTGAAATTTATTTCCAATATACATCAAATATTTATTCCAATTATCATGAAATTTCTGTTCGTCTTGATCTCTTAATCTTCCTGTTATTCTAGTGAGCTCGGCATAGTTTATCACTTTAACCTGCACGATTTCTCTTCTCATCCTGAAGCAAAGTTCTTAACCTGAAGTAATATTTCTGGGTTAGTGGAGTCTGTAACCTGAAGCGTATGTAACCCGAGGTACCACTGTAATTGCACCTTTAGGTGTGTGGCCGAAAAGGAAAGAAATAAATGAAGAGCGGCAGAAACATGCCAGAGAAATACTTTTTGAGCCCTCCGTTCTGCTTACCAGGCTCTGGGATGGCCGTGCTCCTAGGGCCCTCACACATCCTTCTCCAGAGCCCAGTAAGCAAGGCAGAGGGCTCAGAAAAGCAAGGCTCAGTAAGCAGGGCAGAGTCCAATAGCTTTTGGAAGGCCACATGTTCCCCATTTCTGATTTGGAGGATTTGAGGCTCCTGATAAATTCCGAAGCCCATCCTGCTTTGCAAATACGGTCCCAGAATTCACTCCATTTCCCATAGGCATGGCAAAATTCAACGTGTACTTCACTTGTGTCATGTTGCAAAGTTAGCAGTGCATCCTGACCTACACACAGAGCACCCAGCGTTTTGTCTTTTCTGGGTTCATTCCTGTTATCTGGAAGCCTGATCATGTGAGCTGTTCCTCAGTATCTTAAGCTGCCTTGACAACAAAGCAACTCGTGTGCTAAGCATTGTTGCTGAATCCTTTGCATAATTGATCGTTTATGTACTGAGTTCTTGTACTGAGTAATTCTTGTTTTTTCGCCATTGCCATTTGCTTTGGCTCTTTTGCTTGACAACCTGTTGAAGATTTCAAAAGCAACAGTATAGCCGTCACAGATGACTGGAACATTTGTTTTTAGTAGCCAATTTAAAACCATCCTCTCTGGTTTATTCCACCAGATTGGTTAAATGCATTCCTTTTTTGTTTAGTGTTGGTGAGTCACCCTGTTGCCGATGAAAAGGTATTTGCACTTCATAATTGGTTTTAGTTACTGTTGCCTACAAAAGTTAAGAAACGTTGCTGATTCCTTCCTAGTCAGATTTCAAGACTGATTTGCAGCTGGGACATACATATTTCGGCTTCGTTACCTACCAACCCCAAAATCTGGGATCCCCTCAAAACTGGTGCTAAAGTTTAGCAACTGGAAGCTGCAGATTTCCACACTGAACAAGATACAGTGGTGCCTCGCAAGACGAAATTAATTCGTTCCGCGAGTTTTGTCATCTTGTGATTTTTTTCGTCTTGCGAAGCACGGTGTCGGGAAAGTTTTGGAAAAGCTTCAAAAATCACCAAAGTCTTTAAAAACCTCAAAAAAGGCTACCACGAAGTCAAGTCGCAACTGTATTAACGGTGTTAAGAAAAAGGAAACAAACTTGCAAGACGTTTCCATCTTGCGAAGCAAGCCCATAGGGAAAATCGTCTTGCAAAGCAGCTCAAAAAACAAAAAACCCTTTCATCTAGCGAGTTTTTTGTCTTGTGAGGCATTCGTCTTGCGAGGTACCACTGTACAGTGGTACCTCAGGTTAAGTACTTAATTCGTTTCGGTGGTCCGTTCTTAACCTGAAACTGTTCTTAACCTGAAGCACCACTTTAGCTAAAGGGGCCTCCTGCTGCCGTCGCGCTGCCGGAGCCCGATTTCTGTTCTTATCCTGAAGCAAAGTTCTTAACCTAAAGCACTATTTCTGGGTTAGCGGAGTCTGTAACCTGAAGCGTATGTAACCTGAAGCATATGTAACCCGAGGTACCACTGTACATTGATTTCTTCACACACCCTGCAGTGCTCCCTGGAATAAGGTTGCCATACATCTGGAATTTCCTGGACATACCTGGAGTATTGCAGTCAGAAGCAGTGTCCGGGTGGAAAGCTAAAAAATGTCCAGACGTATGGTGACCCATGTCGGCAGTGTCATTTTTGGCAATTTCCCTTTAAAAAAAAGCTCAGAAACATCATTTCTTTTTGCAATTTTGCCCAAAATGCTCAACAACTTTCTTCAAGTTAATGAACATGTAGACCAGAATCGTCAAATGACAATTGATAATCCACTTTAAAGGGGGTGGTTGTGCATCCTCTCTTTAAGAGGACCTCTTTGGACCTAGAAGTGTTAAATAACTATTGCCCAGTGGTGAAGATACCCATTTTGGGCAAGGTACCTGTGAGAGTGGTGGCCACCCAGCTTCATGTAAGTTTGAAGGAAAGTTGATTATTTGGAAAATTTGGATAACTCTGAGCTTCAAAGTACGGCTGTGCTTCAGTTCTCACTGCTTCAGCTCATAAAAATTTAGAGTTTGTACACTCGAAGGACCACCTCCATACCTACCAACCTTCTCAGGTGTCCTTGGAGAGGACATTCTCTGTGGTAGCCCCTAAACTGTGGAACTCCCTCCCCACAGTGATGCATCTAAGCATATTCATTGTATTCAGCTTTCACTGTACGCTGAAGACACACCTCTTTGGCATTTACACGAAAGCATTTACAAACTACAAGAAAGAAGATTCCACCTAAACATTAGGAAGAACTTCCTGACAGTAAGAGCTGTTCGACAGTGGAATTTGCTGCCAAGGAGTGTGGTGGAGTCTCCTTCTTTGGAGGTTTTTAAGCAGAGGCTTGACAACCATATGTCAGGAGTGCTCTGATGGTGTTTCCTGCTTGGCAGGGGGTTGGACTCGATGGCCCTTGTGGTCTATTCCAACTCTATGATTCTATATTTTCGTGTGTAAGACTTGGTGTGTTTTTTCACTGAAAAATCATCTTTAAAATCGGGGGTCGTCTTATACATGGGTAGTGCCTGGGGGGACGTGGGGTTATTGGCGTCTGCGGCAAGGGGTGGTGTTGATTTGGTGTTTCTGCGGCAATTTATTTTCTAGAACCCCTATCCTTTGCTGAATTTATACTGTTCTGTTCCATTTGTCATTTTTATCATTGCAATGGTTTCATTTGTTTTTATAACAAACATGGGAACCTGCCCTGGGACCTTACGCTAACGGGCAGGTAAGAATTTCCTATAAGCTAACTAAGTAAGAGGTGCATTGCTGTACCAACGGCAATAAAATAAATTAATGCGATGTACCACATGCCGTACATTGCAATATGTGAATGCCATGTATTGCATAGCTGCCATTTCCACCACTTTACATATTAGGGTAAATGAGCAGATTCAAAAGAGCAGCTGTGCTGCTAGGTATAAAATATTCAGGAACGGTAGAGGAGACAATCTTGTTTGTGTCTTCATAAGAGCTCATTAAGCCGAAAATTGTTATCTGCCACTTTATTACAGGCCCCAGAAACTGGGACAAAACTTTAACAGCAGCTTCTCACCTGTGTTTCATCTTTCAAAAACAAATCCTTTTGAAAAGGCTTATTTCAAGTTGCCATCAACAAAATGTGTGGCATATGCCCTGGAGGCAAGTGGTTAGATGTATGGGTGGTAGCGTGGACCTACTATGACTAGGCAACCTGCATTAGCCTCATTAAGGAGTGCTTCCTCTGAGTGTCTCTGTGTTGCATATATGAGGTGAAACATCTTCCTTGCCGTTAATGAGAGAATCATCCCCTCTGCTGTGCGCTGTCTCTTTCATGTGCCCTGTCATTGCCCTTCATGCCGTTTAATTCAGAACTTAGTGGCCCTTGAAATAACTCCTTCAGCTCTTGATGGACATTTTTGCAGAGGCAAAGTAGTCCGTTCGGTTGCGTTTGTTTAATGTATTGCAGTGGTAGCACGATTGTCATATTTCCTAAGCGGGCTGAGCATCAGCAGGGGCCAAGAGGTATAGAAATGAAATTAATAATATAATAGTAGCAATAATAAATCTGATTGGGGGTGGGTGGGAGGAATGGTGCCTAAGACACTCTGTTGTGGTGACTATGACCTAAGTTTAAGGTGCCATTTGGTATTATCTTATACAGTGGTACCTCGGGTTAAGAACTTAATTCGTTCTGGAGGTCCGTACTTAACCTGAAACTGTTCTTAACCTGAGGTACCACTTTAGCTAATGGGGCCTCCCACTGCCGCTGCACGATTTCTCTTCTCATCCTGAAGCAAAGTTCTTAACCCGGGTTAGCGGAGTCTGTAACCTGAAGCATCTGTAACCCGAGGTACCACTGTATATCTGAGTTTCTAACACTGATACTATCTACAGTATTCAAATTGGATGTTGCTCATTAAAAACTTTTTGACAGGCTCCTGCAGGATTAGCTTTTGCAGAGGAATATCTGAGCTAATATTTGTAGCTCTCTCGTTTCCCACCAGCCATGTCTTAGAATCAACTAGTCCATGGCATTCTTTGTGGGGGGAGAAAACTGGTTTGACCAGGTAAATTAACACCTTGGCATGGATATTCTTTCACAATGACGGAAGCAGAGTTTATTGTAGTAGTAAGAAGGGTTTTTAACAAGGCTATTCTTCTTTCAGCCAGGCCTCCCTTACTTTTATAACGTTGCTTGATATGTTTGCGTCTTTCGTGAGGAGTGTTCGAGCAGACTACATGAATTTAATGTTTCCTGCCCCTTGACATGCTTAAACTATGTATGCTTTCTATACTTCCTGGTGTGGAAGATGGTTTTGGTTTCCGTTCCAAAGAATAGCATCGGAACTGCCTCCAAATAAGAGTTATAACTAAATGTATTGTCTTCCATGGACTCTCCTTCATTGGAGGTTATTGAGCAGAGTTTGGATGGCCATCTGCCATGGATGCTTTAGTTGAGATTCCCGCATTGCAGCGGGTTGAACTAGATGACCCTTGGGGTCCCTTACAACTCTACAATTCTACGATTCTTTGCCCCGCTGACGTTTCCCCCCCTCCTTTCGTTTCCTGCATTTGGTGCCTACCCTTCTTTCAGATGGGAGCCTAACACAAACTCCCTCTAAAACACATTAAAATCTACATTTTGTATGTGTTTTTTTTCTCTCAGATAATTCTGTACCATTCTAAATTTCCACAAGAAAAAAGACTTTAATGGCATTATTCAAAAGACCATAACTCTTTGAACACAAACAAACAAACAAACAACCCTCAAAACATATATTTTAAAAAAACCGAATTAGCCAAATGAAGAAAGTTGGCAATGCTACAAGGAACCTCAAAAACTGGCCTAACCGGGAGAATTGTGTGGGTTAATCTTTTTTAAACGTTAATGATTATATGGTGCCTCTTCTGTGTTTGTGACAGACGGCAGGATAAAGAGATCTTAGCAGGTCTGTGTTGCACCTGTAAATTTTTTAAAAATATTTTTTTTGCTGGTGACTTTCCTGGGCGCTCCCAGGAGAAGTATTAAATATCTCATGATTTCTAAAATGTATTAATCAAGAAAGACTGGTGAACTTTTCCTTGACAACTAAAATGTATTTTTAAAAAGCCACCCTAGTCGGAAATGTTTGGCTGATTATGGGAGATGCTTCATATCAGTGGGAGGAAAACCCCAGAGGAGGAGAAACTAAAGCTCCGCAAATGAATTAGCGTTAACAGTATTAGTTCTACACAAGGTGCACAACAGATTACTTTAAATGGAGATAATTGGTGATGTAGCCTTGTCTCAGATTCTTGAGCGCTGATGATGACTAGTGATGGCATATGAAACATCTGCCAGAGCTGGTGCCAGTGGTCAGCATAGCTGGTCACCTGTCAAGGCCAGTGCCTCAGCAAGGACCCCACTGCCAGCTTCTGGAGCCCCCTGGCTCTGCAGCCGTCTGGTCAGCTGCTCTCTCTGAATGAGTTAGTTGTGAGAGAAGCAAGGAGGAAGTGCATTATCCTTCATTCAACTTTCTTGCTAGCTAGTTATGCACACAGTGGCCAAAGGAAGAGGTTTAGTGAATTAGTAGCAGCAACACCAGCACTCTGGAGTTTTTGTCCAAAGGCCCTCTCAGATCTGAACCCCCCTTCTCTTTTCTGTGGGTATATCATGGAGCCCTGCCCCCAAAAGCTTACAATTTATATTGGAAGAGTTTGTTTTTGCAAACCTATACAGTGTTGCTGAAAATGTACAGTGGTACCTCGGGTTACATACGCTTCAGGTTACATATGCTTCAGGTTACAGACTCTGCTAACCCAGAAATAGTGCTTCAGGTTAAGAACTTTGCTTCAGGATAAGAACAGAAATCGGGCTCTGGCGGCGTGGCAGCAGCGGGAGGCCCCATTAGCTAAGTGGTGCTTCAGGTTAAGAACAGTTTCAGGTTAAGAACGGACCTCCAGAACGAATTAAGTACTTAACCTGAGGTACCATTGTATAGTGCAGCTGGGCTTCTAGTTTTCCCTCAAGGATACATGTGGGCCTTTGAGACTCTGGCAACATGTGCTGAGCAGCTGGATTTAATTTTTTTAGCTGTCTGTAATCTTAAGTGGCAAGCTCTTAACACAACCACACTTTATTATCTCCAGTTACTACAGAGAAACCGCCACTGTGCCATTCGGGAGTGGAATCAAATAAAAATCCAGGGTAATTTAACTGGAGAGCAATATAAACATGAAGAGATACTTGCACACGCTTTAGAGTGAAAAGTTGAGGATAAATCAATAGGATTCTTTCTTTTCTTTTTTTTAATTTCCAGTCAGTGATTAAATTAGTAAAATATGCTGCTGGCAGTAAAAGCTTGCAAGCCTGTACTTTCACAATTGGATTTCTCTTCGGAGAATAGCAGATATTTGATTAAATGAGCTTTAGTAATGGGACTTGGGAAAATTTTAAAAAGGTACCGTATTTTTCCGTGTATAAGACAAAAGTAGTCACAAGCAATAAACAAAACAAAAAAAATCAAAAACTGCATAATCAAGTTGAACCACTTCCACATAAATCATAAGATCCGAAATAAATAAACAAAGAATAATATCTGGTGATTGTGATTTACACACCCCTTGGAGAACATTTTGAGGAGTTTATCCATTTTCTAAATAAATAAATATACAGTATTATCAAGAACAACGTACTGGCCACATTATTACGAATAAATCTATATTAGTTTATGTATAAGGATTGAAAGTTGAATTGTCATTTTATTTTTTATGTATTTATAAGGGGGAAATTGGGCAACTTATCCATAGACTGCAGGTTGATAAGGTCAATAAGGACAGTTGTGAACATATAGATTTTTGTGTGTTTGCCTATTAATTACATGTGAATAGCAAAAGACTGCTCAGCTTTGTCCTGTGGGTAATCAACAAATGGAATTTACTTGGCTCAGGCATTAGATTACAAGAGTCAGCGGATTGTACCCTGTGAATTATTTATTTGGTCCCCTTTTTAAGTTGGTACAAGATTGAAATGTGATTTCATATTAGCTCTGTTCATTCTTTGGATTAAAGGATGAATCCTGAAAGTTAACGTAAAGACGTTGGCGTCTGATCTAAGGCAGGATGAGATTGCCTATCTAAGCAAGGTGGGAGGATGCTTGATCTTGATGACTCTGCGGTGATAGTCTGAAGCCAAAATAGAAGTGCATGTTTGTGGGTTTAGGTCAGAGTTGCTTTTCATGCAGGCTCAGTTGCTTCTGAATCACCAAAGAAGCTTGAAAACAAGTAGGACATATTATCTGCAACAGGTGTTCATATAAAACATGCTTGAGGTCTGGTTGGGTGTTTGTAGATTGACTACTAGAATCCTATAAGCAGCCCCAGCAAATGACAGGCGTACTACTTCTGATTTGCATTTGTAGAGTCTATATTGGCATGCAGAAGTAAGGACAAAAACGAGGGATGACCTTGTGATGATGGGCATGTGGTGGTCCCAGCAGATGGTGTGTGTTTCTAAATTTAAAAATGTGTGTATTAAGAAGCTACAAGCATGAATGTACTGCAATGTGCAACCACATGGTGGCTGCATACTTTTATGACATAAGGAAAGACCTAGTCCTCCTTGTTCCAGGCTCCAAGAATGAAGCCAAATTTGTTAATAAATTAAAAATTCTCTTAAGTGCAGTAGAAAGTTTGCCCTTGATGGTAATCAGGTCCTTTAGTTTAGGCAATAAGAAACCTGTACAATCTCCAGATGGGCCACCTGTGGCATCTTCAGATGTTGTTAGACTCCCAACTCCCATCATTCCCAATCCGCGTGGCCCCAATGGTCAGGGATGATGGGAGCTGTAGTTGAGCAGCATCTGTTTCCAGCCAAAGGAATGCACACGGCAGATAGTTTACCTCTCTGTTGTCAAAGACTTGGGATACGTTGATCTTGGTGTCTCTGTTGACAGTCCCTTCTACAGCTCAGGAGACCTATACACACCAATCTAGCGTTTAGGCAGCTATTCCCAGGTCTGCACTCCATGGAGCAACAGGGGACCCCTTCCCCCGATGAGCTGTGCGCATGGAGGCTACGCCTGTGTGGATGCTTCCTCTGCTTACCTCTTTTCAATCCGCTCCTGGTTCTGGGAGACAGTCGTGCAGGAGAGGGTGAGGAAGCACCTGGCTCTTCACTTGCCTGACCACTGGCAAGTGGCACCTGCCCAATAAGCAAAAAAGTAAGAGGTAGTAAAATACTAATGCCCATCAACTTGGGCCCCCCCTCAAATTTTTTACTGGGTGGGGCTGAATGGACCTTGGACCCTAAAAGTTTGCTACCATACAGCGGTTGGCAAAGTTTTTGTGGCTTGGGCCAGTTCACAGTCCCGCAGACGCCGCGGTGGGCCGGAGTGCATGTGCAAACGCTATTTCCGGCACGGAGGAAGCGTGCACAGCTTCCAATTGGTTGCAGGAGCTTCCTGCAGCCAATGGGAAGCCGGCCAGCATCATGGAAGGCGGTCCCCGCTCTGCTCTGGTTTAGCTCACGGGAGCCGACTGAGCGGGCAGCGGGGGTCCATGGGCCGGTTAAACAATCCCCATGGGCCGCTTGTGGCCCATGGGCTTTAGGTTGCCGACCCCTGCTCCTACACGTCCACCCCATTTGAATTTATCATATGCTGTATACTAGAATGGATTTTGCAGTTAGTTTTGTCTGATCAATGTACTGCAGAATGAATTATTTTTAAAAACCCAAAATCTCTAGATGTTCAGTGCTTTCTTTTGGGTGTGCAGCTTAATTCAAAAGGTCTAGAGTCTACAGATTCTTATCAGCAGAGCTGCTGAAAAATATGCCACTATGCTTACCAGAATTGCTTCCAGGAAGCAGCACCTGCCAACATGGTTCCACCAGCTCATACATTACTTCCTGCATGAGTCTGCAACCACAGGACCTCTCGGTAGGGAGCATTTTAGAGCATGCAAAGCTGCCCCTAGACGGGAAGTGGAATCTATGGTTCTATGCCCACTTGTTTCACTTCACATTCATTTGAAGGCATTATAAGACCTTAGCATTCAGTAATGATGATAAAACCGCTTGGCACTGTACACTATATATATATATTAAAAAGAGCAAATGTTGCTGGTCTAAAAAAATGAGGGAATTTGGGGGAGAGGCAGAGATTAGAGGTCATTTGCAAGTGAGAAGCTTCATACAAGGGGCAGGGGACCCCTTTTTAAGCCAAGGGGACACATTCCCTTCTGGGCAGCATTCTGAGAACCACATGCCAGGGGTGGGAGCGGCCAGAAGCAAAAGTAGGCAGGGCAAGAAATGTAAAGTTTTTTAATTCTACAGTAGACTGGTTTCTATGCACACTGTCTCTCACCCCTCTCTGTATTCTATCGAGGCAGTCAAGAGGCATTATAAGAGTTCAAGGAAACATGTCAGGCAGGAAAAAAGACTTAGGGTGCAAAGCAGTGAGGGGGGTGCTCTGCAAAGAGGGGGGCTGGCATGGGGAGAACTGTGAGGGCCATATAGAGGGTCCCAGAGGGCCACATTTGGCCCTTATGTGTGAGGTTCCCCACTGCTCGTTTAAACATTTGCAAGGAAGGAGAGATGTGCGTGTCTGGATGCTGGAATGTTAAGGGGGCGCAAGTGAAAAACGAGAGGGGCATAAAATGATAGCAAGTAACCCAAGAGGAGGATATTGGCACACTGAAGACAAAATAGGTTAAGAGAGAGAGAGGGAACAAGAGGCTGGAAAAAATAAAGAGATTTGAAAACAAAAGTCGTGGTTGAAATGATCTTACAAGGAAATGGAAGATAATCTGTTCCAACCTCCCTACCTCTGCTCCAGCCTTAGCACAGTACAGTGGTACCTTGGGTTACATACGCTTCAGGTTACAGAACTTTGCTTCAGGATAAGAACAGAAATCGTGTGGCAGCAGCGGGAGACCCCATTAGCTAAAGTGGTGCTTCAAGTTAAGAACAGTTTCAGGTTAAGAACGGACCTCCGGAACAAATTAAGTACGTAACCAGAGGTACCACTGTAAAGCACTCTCTGAATCACCCCTGCTGCTTTCTCTTGTCCCCCCGCCCACAAAAAAACTAAGCAAACACACATATACACATACATGTTCTGGAGGATCTTGTTCACCAAATTAGCAAATGTGCAGCTGTGCTCTAAAAGCCCAAGTCTCACTTATGAGTTTTGATGCTGCCTCCATGAACAAATTCACTTCTTCCAGGCAGTAGTATGTTTGTCTAGGCAAGTCATATTAAATAACTAGTAGTTCTCAAAACTGCTTTAAAAACAACTGTCTCTAAAAACAACTAGCATTAGTTTTCATTATTCTGTCTCCTCTTTTTTTCATATTTTAGGAGGTCCTCCAGCAACTGATCATTATGAATTTGCCAAACGTCTTGATAGTTGGCAAAGATCCTCTGTCTGGTGAGTAGCCTTGCTGTCCTCTTAAATTTCAAAAATATTGACTGTATGGAACAGTATTTGCAACTTTCTCAGCTGAAATTAGTTTGGCGCAGAAGAAAATAAGGAGACTAAAAGAGAGGTGGGTATAAGCAAGGGGTAGCCCTTTACAGTATATGTGTTCTGCGTCCATTGGAAATCAGCACTGGAGCCCTTTGCTCCTGAGTCACGTGGGGCAAATGCATTTTACATTGAGTCAGCACTGTGGAATTGCAGTCATCCGAAAGGTGAGAGCAAGAGTTGTGATTTCAGCTGCAGCACCTTTTCCCTCCACAGCTTGTTGCCAAACTGTAAAAGAAATTCTTGGCTATATTGCCAACTAGGGGCAAGGTCCTGTGGCCGCATTTTGAACCACCTTTATGTTTTCTGTACTGCTAAACAGAACTTGATCCAGAGCGTAATGGAAGCCAGGTACAGGTTCCTCTGCTTCGAAAACAGGAAGCCAGTTGTTCAAGGCTACACAGCAGGTGCCAATAGTGGGTTGGTTCCCTCTGTGGTGTAAGCTTCCAACAACAGAAGGTGGGTCAGTTCAGAGCTAACACGCCATATATGTGTCCCCCGGGACTCATAAATAATAATTGACGGGGCTTTTGTGTGGATGTGCTCAACTTGCAGAAAACAGGTTGAAATTTTGATTTAGCGCTGACTAGGACGAAGGCTCCAACCTTTGTTCAGCATGCTGTATCAATGAACAGAATTGAGCGTGGCCACACAAGGGCATCAGATTTGGGATTTTTTTAAAGAAATATTTATTTCTATAAATGTTTATACACTGCACTTCTGGATGGAGCATACCCATATCTTGCATTGATATGGACATGGCATTGCAGGAGCGTCTCTGATCAGTAAGCCGCTTGCTGCAATAGTTTGATCCTCCGGTGTCTCTTCTGAAAGCATATCCAGTGTGGGGTTTGTAAAACTGCCTTGCAAAATAAATAAATAAAACCTTGCCCTCCAAATCCTGTGGAACCCTCACAGTCATCTGGTAACTTAAAGGAGCTGTCAGGTCTTAGTGATGAACTGGGTGTGTGTGTGTGTGTGTTTAAATGATGTGGCTGAAGTACCCTTTCCCCCTTCAGAGCTCCTCCTCCTATCTAGCACTATCAGCTGATTCCTCTTCTTCTTCTCCCTCTCTTTCTTCTTCTTTCTGTGTCTTGACAACTTCCTACTCTTCCCAGACAGCCACACTGTGAATCTGTAAATCTGATACTGAACTATGTGGAGTCCCAGCAATTGCTTTGAGGGTTCTGAGAAGCTTGCTGCAGACGTCTGTTTTTAGCTCTTAAATGTCAAAGCAATTCTTTATTTTCTCCCTCCCTTTGAACTTTTTAGGGTTACCCCAATCAGACATTCTTGCACCTTTCATTGAATTATTTCACTGAACTTAAATGTTTCATATTGAGAACAAACTGTTTTTACCCCGCATTCAGAGGAACTTGTGGAAGAGGGGAGAACAAGATGTGATTCAGGTGTTTTTTGGGTTGCAATTAGACATATATCATTCCTTAAGTCTTTCAACCCAGATCCACCTCCCAACCGCACCTCAAAACTGTATGGTCATGGCATAGCATAGCATTAATACTGTATCTGTGCAGAAATCGACCAGTTCAGAAACTGGAAAGGCCATAGCTCAGCGGTAGAGGGCATGCCTAGCATGCAAAACATCTCTAGGATATAGATAATACAGAAAAGAGTGCTTAAGCATGCACAGAGTGCCTTTATCTCACCACTGAGCAATTGCATTCAATCTGGAATGTGTGACTTCCAGAGAAGCTTGAGTTCCAGGAGTATAATATGATGTAATCCAATACAGAGGCACCTTTTGTTCTCCTGGCTAAGCTGTTGCTGCTCCATCAGTGACCAGTACCTCTCTGGCATCCACACGCAGTCTATTAAGCCCATGAAAGAGAGGAAAACAAAGGAGCAAAAAAAATGTATATAGGGAAGAAAAAGAGAGGACGGAAGTCAGGAAGAGGGAAAAGGTTAGCAATAAATTTGTACTCGTGCACTGATCTCTTATTCAGAGAGCGACTGTAATCCTGAGCTGTCTCTGCCCATCCATTATGGTAGCAGCCCCATTGTAAGGTGTTCATTGAACTAATGCCTGAGACCCAAGATCATTGTTGGGCTTTGGCCATCTCAATGAAACTGATCTCTCCCAGCATTCACATCTCCAAAGAATCGGCATTTGTTTGTAATGTGCGTCTTTAATTTTGTGCCAACTACAGGTATTTTTTTGCCTTTTCCTTGCAGAAGTGTAGGCAGTTGTGTTGGTTTTCCCGTAACAGGGAAGCATTCTGAAACTGGCAGCATTTGCCAGAGGGAGTGAGGAGCCCCAGTCTCGGGCAGGCAGCAAAAAACGAAGGCTTTTGGAGGCCCTAGTAGGGCATGGCCAATGAGCCGCATTCTGCTTCCTGGGTCTTGTGGCTTCCTGGGCCTGCTTTAGGAGTTCAATCAGAGGACATATTTAGGGATTCAATGAGAACACAATGTGCACATATTAGTCTGGTGGTCTTGAGAGATTTTTCAAATCACCCCCCCCAAAAAAATGAAACAGAAGCAAATTCCCTCCCCTTGAACAAATGTGCCAAAATAAAGTCCTTGTAGAGAGGAAAGCCAGGAACCTCCCCCAATGAATGTCTGTATTTTTGGTCCTTTTAATCATTAAAGGTTTAAGCTCCCACTTCCATATTTACTTTTCACACCCAGTTTCCTTCCTCATTTTGTTCCACAATTCTCCAAGGAGGCAAAATGTAGTACAGGATAAAATGTGTCTGCATAACTCTGAAGTGAAAAGTTGGGTGGCGCAAGTCAGCAGATGCTAGTGTTGGAAATTTAGACGATGGATTTTTTTCCTGCATCCTTTTAGATACCATGTGGCAATAAAAAAAAATGGGACCACACTCAGTTTCTGGTGAGATCTGAATAGCCATTGGCTCAGCGACTTAAAGCGTTACGATATCTCTGTGAGCGTTTTAGCTGCTCAGAGGTTTCTGTTGGCTTGCGAGGTCTAGAGACCAGTTGGAGCTGCTGTAGCAAAATGGTGCAAGCAAGAGGCAAGGCAGCCGGGCTGGCCTTGCTATATAGCAGGCCAAAGCAACCTGCGCCATGGGGGGTGGGGGTGGGAGAGAGAATAGATGAAGGCAGAAATTGGTATCTGAATGACACAGCAAGATTTAGTAAGATGTTTGCCTTTGTTGTCCCTGAGAGAAGTTCAGTTCGACTGGAACTCTGCACATATACCAAGTGGTTATTTTGGCTTTGCTCTGAGAAATGAGTGCAGCACCAGCTCAAGGAATCGGCAGAGTTTATCAAGGGAAACCCCCACTGGTTTGTGCCAAATTTCCTTCTCATGGTAGAAGCTGTAGGATTTCCTTGTTCTTACCGGTATTCATAATGGATTGTGTATGATCAAGTCTGATTGCTCCTTGGAACTCCTACCATATCTAATGCTAAGGTAAAGGGACCCCTGACCATTAGGTCCAGTCGTGGCCGACTCTGGGGTTGCGGCGCTCATCTCGCTTTATTGGCCGAGGGAGCTGGCGTACAGCTTCCGGGTCATGTGGCCAGCATTACTAAGCCGCTTCTGGCGAACCAGAGGCGAAACGCCATTTACCTTCCCGCTGGAGCGGTACCTATTTATCTACTTGCATTTTGACGTGCTTTCAAACTGCTAGGTTGGCAGGAGCAGGGACCGAGCAACGGGAGCTCACCCCGTCGCGGGGATTCGAACCACCGACCTTCTGATCGTCAAGTCCTAGGCTCTGTGGTTTAACTCACAGCGCCCCTCACGTCCCTATATCTAATGCTAGTAGATGCCTTTATATAGCATTAATTAACTCTGTACAGTCATGGTGGCATCTATCGGGAAGCACCTTCCCATGGTAATTGGATTGCCTATCTTTACATATCCAGGGGAACTTTTCTGATTTTCTCACTGTTTCCGATTTTTGGTCAATCTCACCTGAGATTGACCAAAGGCCCCTTGTGGTTACGCTCCCACCATATGACAAGAAACTGGTACTGATCTAATGACCCAGTACATGAATTAACATGCCCTTCCTATCCAGCCCTATCCTTAACAAGATCATCCAGTTATTTCCAGAGTCATCACGTCTGTTGCAGTAGCCTCAGAAAAATATACGGTAACCTGCTTCTGTGTGTGGCTGCATTTGAGCTCCAATCCTGACAGCCAAATGGCATGGGCTGGCACTGAGGACAGCACTGGTACAATGGTAGCCCAGAAACTGAGTCGGAAAATGTATAAGGGTGACTATACACAGAAGGCATTACAAAGAAATGTGTCTGCAAATTTGTGGGCCACCTATTGTGCAATCTCAAATTTCCTTTAGAAAAGAAAATCTATTAAGGGGGCAAACTAGATAAATCAAATGTCTTTGTTTTAAACCAAAGTTCTCTTGCTGTCTTCTCCCATTTTTCCAGCCTACGGCTTTTTCCCTCCCTCATTTTGTTTCTTCACCTTTCTATCCTTTTGTTGTTGGTGTGCTAATCTCTTTTTCTCGGCCTCCCACAACAATCCTACCATCTGTTTTTCACCATCCCTTTCCTGTGTGAGTGTGAGGGGTCCAGGTCCTGTACTGTATGTAACACAGCTTCCAGAGTACAGGTTTTATTCCCTCTGGACTTGGCCTACTGTGGGGAGCAGATGGCCTTCCTGCAAATCCCTTGGTTTAATGGCTCAGTGACCTAGTGTGACAGGGGCTGCCGTGGAATTTTTTAGAAAATAAGGGAAATGCCATTGTGTTCGGTTTTTTTGAAGAGCCTTGGCTGTTTGTGCAGACCTAAAATACCAAAAGTTCTGTGATGCTTTAAAGTCTTGGTTTATTGTGGGATTTAGTTTCTGTAGGCAACCCTACAAAGACATTGACAGAGAAGGAGCTAGATATATATATAGATGCATTGCTTGATGCACTTTGAAGAAAAGGGAAGATCTTAAAGTTAACCCAGGTTTGAATCCCTTACTTCGCAGTGGCACTCAGGGGGTAATCTTGGGCCAGTCACTAACTTACCTTACAGGTTTGTTGTGAGGATGATATGAGGATGGGAGAACCACATGTGCTACTTTGAGCTGCTTGGAGGAAAGGCAGGATATAAATGTAATTGCAATATTAATAATACAAAACCTAATTTAAAAGTAGTCTGCCTTTTCCAAAACTGTAAAACGTGGGTGCTGAAGAATTGCCATTTACACCAAATGGAGAGCAGCTGGCCGTCAGATTCCTCGATTCAGCCCTGTCAGATATTGTTAACTGATTCCTGATCTACAGCTTTCCATACAAGCTCTCCCTTTAATTTCTGTTTAAATATTTAGGCTGAGAACTTAAGTCTCCCAAGGCTCTTGGCTGATGCCTTCTGACAGCACTTAACACACACACAACTACCATTTAATTATCGGTATGGTTTCACCAGTCTCAGCTGGGCTGCGGAGCAAGCATCTTGGTAATGCAAATCTAGACATTAAAAGGACAATGCAGAAGGGCTGCTGTGGCCGGGCCATTCTCAGATGTGTCAATCTGCTGTTTTATGCTTGGCATATGGTACAGACCAGGAGGGTGTTAGCACTAGCCAGCTCTGTCACCAAATCTAATTAGTGTTCCTCTTTGCTTGTTTCTCTTCATGCAAACAGGGGATGGTGAACCTGTTAACTTCACCCCCTGTGAGCGTTAATCCAAGGGTGACTTAAAGAAATAATGTATATGGGACTAGACCACAGATGGGCAACTTGAAGGAATAATGTATATGTGGCCTCCAGCAACTCCTCTGGATCCATTATTCCCTTCCATCGGAGTTCCTTATTATTTATTAATCTTTTAATATAATAATGATCTCCTTAGAAGTTTACGGGAAAACAACAGAAATACAGCATTCAATAACAATTCCTGAAAACAAGATAAAAACAAAGCTGAACTGTCCATCACAAATGTAACTCAGCACTGTGTGAAACAAAAAAAAAAGAAGAAGTTAAAAGTCAGGGTCCAGAGAAGTTTGTGTAAACAGACAAGTTTCAAAGAGGCATTTGAAGGGCTTTCCAATTTATTCAAGGGAGGGCATTCCAGAAGGTCCTTCCTGTACATTTCCTTTGTATTTTTCCTTCCTTTTAAAAGTGGCCCTTTCTGTATAGCATCAGAACAATAATGCTTTTTTTTATTCTTTACTTTTTTCTGATTGTATGACTTGGAGAAAAGGTTTCCCACCTCCGGAACTGTCTTGAAATGAAATTAGTAGCCATGAATAAAGTCAGGAAGGAGTTTTAAGTACTGAAAAGCCATTGCAGGATACATCAATTTGCATTGAACATTAAGTGCCACCAGAGGTAAATAGGTTAAGAAGGAAAATGAGTCAATTTACATTTTCATTAGGTAGTAAATTTGGGGGTGGGGGCAAAGTCTTCCTTTGGCTGTTTGAGATTACATTGATATTATTTTGTTATTAAAAATTTTAGGTGCTTGCATTCCCCCCCCCCCCAAAAATCTGGATTTTATTTTTTTTAATTACATGGGCAAGGTCATAGCCATGGCTTGATAGATGCAGAATGTTTTAAATCAATTTAAAACATAAAAATCAACACAAGAGCAGACCTATCTAGTCTAGCCTCCCTGGCCAGTGAGAAGCCCAGAAACAGAACATGAGTACCATATTTATTTATTTATTTAGAACATTTTAAAACCCTCCCTGCACCAGATGATTCCAGGGCAGGTTACAGTAGCATTGTTATGTATTCAGTGGTCTGTGTTTGCCTGAGCTTGAGTCTGGACTAAGGATTCTGAGCCCCTGTGTTCTGATTTGATACATGATATCCAATCACAGAACATTTCAGGATTTGGGTTTCTACCATTGGCCCTTAAACTCTGAGTCGTGATTTGCACCTTGGAAGTTCAGGCAGCCAATCACGTTGGGAGTGGAAGTGGCCCAGGCATTCAGAAATCTATATAGCTTAGCTAAGGCTCTTTTAAGACCATGAGACTCCTAATCTCAGGGTCGTGGGTTCAAGCCAC
The DNA here is from genome assembly GCF_965112155.1 of Podarcis liolepis. Classification (NCBI taxonomy): domain Eukaryota; kingdom Metazoa; phylum Chordata; class Lepidosauria; order Squamata; family Lacertidae; genus Podarcis; species Podarcis liolepis. Next base: position 23,314,356 of record NC_139554.1, read on the forward strand.
ATGTTGGGCAAAAGATTCCTGCATTGCGGGTGGTTGGACCAGAGGACCCTCATCTGTCCTTTCCAACTCTATGGTACAGTGGCAGCTTGGTTTAAGAACAGCTTAGTTTATGAACAACTTGGATTAAGAACGCTGCAAACCCGGAAGTCTTGGTTTGTGAACTTTGCCTTGGAAGCAGAACATGTTCTGCTTCCTGTTGAGTGTAAATTGAGTCCCCCGCTGCTATGGGAAAACACGCCTTGGTTTAAGAACAGACTTCCAGAATAGATTACAGTGGTACCTCAGGTTACATATGCTTCAGGTTACAGACTCTGCCAACCCAGAAATAGTGCTTCAGGTTAAGAACTTTGCTTCAGCATGAGAACAGAAATCGTGCTCCGGTGGCGCGGCAGCAGTGGGAGGCCCCATTAGCTAAAATGGTCCTTCTGGTTAAGAACAGTTTCGGGTTAAGAATGGACCTCTGGAACGAATTAAGTTCTTAACCTGAGGTACCACTGTAAATTTGTAAACCAAGGTACCACTGTACTATGTTTCCACAGCAGTGGACTTGTTTGCATTTACAGTATTTATATATTTGCATTTGTGAATTTCTTCCTGTAAAACATCTCAAAGCCATTAACAAAAATGTTAACAACAAGAACATATGGAAAACAATATTGGATGTAAAACATTTAGAAGAATTACATAGCTAAAAAGCCCAGGTAGATGGGTTTTTAACCTAGTGCCAAAATGCAAAGAATGACTGTGGCAGTCATATTTTGGTGGGGAGAGCATCCTATAATTAGGGCGTTACTAGTGTAACCACCCAAAGAGCTTCAGCCCATTGTTTTCTCCTGCAACTGACATTTCGGAGGCATGCTATGTTTGATACTGGAGATTACAATCCTTTGCACTGGTATGCGGGTCTGTGTTTTAATGATTTGCTGTTAAAAAGTTAGGTCTGTATATGTTTTGATTGATGTTTGATGTATTTTGCTCTTATGTTTGGTTGTATATAGTGCCCGGAGCTCCTTTGGAGAAATGGCAATCCACAAATGCCCTAAACAAACAAACAAACAAACAAACAAACAAACACCATGACTTGTAGCCACGACTTCCCCTCCTGGCAAAATACAAGCACTTAATGCAGTTACAAGCACAGGTACACAAGGAGTATATAGTCAAATATTCCGAATACATATGGCAAACAATTGAAGAGAATTTATAGCATGGTAAACCCGAATTTGATTTATTGTGATGGAAAGGATGCATTTATAATCCGTTTAATCTGCATATTTACTACTCAATGAAATGAATCGGGCATCCCAGCTTTCTCCTTTTTTAAGCATGCACAAAGGCTTATAAGACCTTAATCAAGCAGAGTAGTTAACATGGGAATGCTAGTGTGTATTTTATTATAGGAGTTTGATTACACCGTCTAATGCAGAACCAGTGGCTTGAATCCTAAAACCCTTTGAAATCTCAGTCTAGACAGAACCAGTTTATGTAAATTTGTTTAACCCACTGTGTGGCCCATGTTTCCTGGTTCGGTTCTGCAATGTACTTGGAAGGATAAGTGTACGTTATTCAAACGCCATGCTACTATCAGGTACGCAGCACCAGAAGGCACTAAGCAGGTCTTTAAAATAATGAAATACGATGGTGCTCAGCATAGCAAAATGCATAGGAACAAAGTAATACAAGGCAGCATTTGATATGCAATCAGCTTCATCAGCATTTGGCAGGAGCAGGTGATATCTTTTAAAGAGCTGCCATCAACTTCACTGCATGTCTGCTGCATTTTTTACTTGCTTGCAATTGTTTCCCATTAATGTCTAATAAGAATTCTTTTGTACCATCTGTCACTTGAGCATCAGTCATTCAAACAGAAGCTGCGAAGAGCTGAGGAGTTCTGCTTAACTTAGCCATATAATCATACAACATCAGTCAAAGCTTTCTTGGTTCTGTGGTGTTAAGTGCTGTGCTTGAAATCACTGCTGCATGCGTTTAAAATATACACTAAATTTTGAAGTGCTTTTAATATGTAGCTCTCCCCACACCCTTTTTACTTAAACTACAGTTTATCTTTGTGTGTTAAAAGTAGCTGCTAGGGAAGGTCATGGAAAAGTCCACCTTTTGAGGAAGGCATTGTGGGAAACAGTATTAAATAGCTTTGTATTGGAGGGAAATTGGGGTAGGAGAATAAACTGTAATTTATTACAGTTGGATAGATACAATTCTGCTATACATTGCAACAAACCATAGAAATGGAATATGGAAGACCGTTTAGCATGCCAACATTCTGTTAAACATGTTGTAAAAAAAGTTTGGCTTGGAAATCGGTTCAAAGGACTTAACTATTTTATGTACATTGGATGAATTCTTAAAATATACTCCTGGGTAAGCAAGAAATAAAAACAGTCCTTTTCTCTTGCCAGTATTTTCTTTTTTAATGGTGAAAGTTTGTCGTCGTCCCCGCCTTCCATACTGAATTTCCACTCAAAGTTGATTAGTAGTTCAGTTACTGTGTCTTTTTGTAAATCTACATTAGCATAATTTATTGACTCCATTCCAGTTTCCTGTAGATAGGATCATATACTAGCACAGTCAAGGGGAGAACTATTTTGGACAAAGGCTCACTCATGGAAAGGGCTGTAGCTCAGGGGTAGAGTATTTTCTTTGGAGGCACATTGTTCCAGGTTCAATCCATGTTATCTCCAGATTAGGCTGGAATTGTCTCCAATCTGAAAACTCTGGAGAGACACTGCTAGTCAATGTAGACCACTGGTTCCACTAGTACATGGGAGACCCATGTAAGCCTCACTGTATCCAGGTCTTCATTGCCACCTGGGTGCAATCCATGCAAGCTTATAAATCAATAACCGTCTACAGACAAAAAGCCGTAGCAAATGTAGAAATGTTATTATTGGAGCAAACTGTTTTTTCCAGGTCTGGGCCCCGTGGGTCTTTGTATCCATGTCTTAAAAGAATAATTGAAGTGTAGTACAAGAATACAGAAAGGGGAACATTTTCTGTAAAATAAAGACTTGATATTGTGATGGTCGCTCCACACTTTGGCCACGATCCAGGAAAGCACTTAAGCAGATCAGCTATCTCACCTGCAGCTACACAACAGCTTTTGTGCATTTAAACTCACTGGGAGGCCCAAATTATTTGGTGGGAGTGGAAATCATTTGCATATACAAGTCTATGGAGCCCTTTACATTTTGGTGCCTTTCTTTAGATTGGGGGGGGGGGGCAACAACCTTTAAATGTTGAATGAATTTCACTTACGTGAATGGCATTCATGTCATGACATTGCCGGTGGCAGAACCCAAGTCCAGAGTGGCAGTGTAAGTGATAAGCGCACGTCCAGAGGAAGAAACTGATACAGCTGCTTGCCTGGGAAGCTCTTTCTGTTTCTTCTTTTTGCCTGCCTCTCACCAGTCTCCTTGGCTACTACCGTTGTAGCACTGATAGGCCAGGTATATAGCTTTTGAAAGCCTAAGAAGTAGTTGGCTTGTTGGGCTGGAACTGAAGACCTGGTGTCAGGGTTCAGCCCTGCCCAGACTTCAATCCTGAGGTCTCCTTAGAGGAGGAGCAGCCCCCTGAGCAGATTTTCACACTTGCAGGAGGTCCTAGGAGTGAAGGTCCCAGGACCACCTTTCTGGGTTCCTAGCCAACTCTCAAATTCTGCCTGCCTTGATGTCACCCAGAGCCACAGGAACACAGAAGACAGCATGCCAAGCTTCAGAGTTGTCACTAAACTTACAGTGCTCTTCAACCTTGGGTGGCCAGCTGTTGTTGTAGTGTATCATCTCCCATCATCTCCAGCCAGTTTCTTCAGTGGTGGCAGAGGCAGGTGGAATGCCCACAGGGCTGCTGCCTTAGGGGCTTCTGCCGTCTGAGGCAGCCACCTCAGTCTGCCTAATGGCTGAGCTGGCTCTGGCCTCCATTTTCTTTCTAAGTTCTCAGTCTAAGCTGCTTCACCGCTGAAGGAACAGCTCTCTTCCAAGCGCCCGTCTTTCTGACCCAGACACTTGCGTTCAGATAACCACTAGGTCAAGGACACTCATTGGTGATCTTGAACCATTCTCCACAGACTGATTTTGTTCTGAAGATTTAGAATAGAAAGTACCACTTTGCATTCAGGACATTACAGGTTCAACCCCTGGCATCTCTAGTTAAAAGAACCTTCCAGAACAAGGGTAGGGAATTTCTTATGCCGCAGATCTTTGAGAGCTGATGCTGGTCAGACTGTATGGCAGTACAGTAAATGGGCAGGTGACACATCAGGTTTTATGTGTTCAAATCTCTTGAAATGAGTCTGATTATTTGGTATAGATCAAGGCAGAGATATTTCATGGCGCCTTTATCGTCATGCAGACAAACTGCAGGGAAACAGCAGTCATTTTAATCACATCTAAAAGAAGCTGTGTGAAGAGTCAAGGCGCTTTATTCTCAGCTGAAACAGAAAACTGCTTTTTTTTTTTTAGCAAATAGGTAGGAACACACATGCCAGTACCTTGGGGAAAAGCAACTTGTTTCACATCAGCTATGCGTTGCTGCAAAAATAAATAAATTTGCACTGATTTGCATCAAGTGCAGTAAAACCATCCACTGCCTTTCATTGGTTTTATATTTATATATACTGCTAATTGTGCCAGCTTGTTCTTTGAGTTTTAAAAAGTATTCACAGTGATGAGGTTTGGGGTTTTTTCCCTTAACAGCTACAAGAGCTATGAACTGTAAACACATCATCTCAAAGCTGAAACATTTCTTTTAAAAAGCAAATAAAATTTGATCTGTGACCACAACTGAAATGTAGAGATATGCCGCCTTTTTAATGCTTGTTGCTGAGGAGACGTTGTTAGAAAATCATTGGCCTTTTTCATTTTAATAATCTTCATAATGATTTTCTAATATTTAATGGTCATTTTTCATCTCCTAGGGAAAAGTATGGATGAAATTAAAAAGCTGCTTCTGCTAGTTTTGGGTTGTGCTGTGCAGGTAAGTTTACTCCTAATTTAGCACTATAGTTATAATTAGTAAACCTACTAAGCTAATTACCAATGCAAGTTATTAAATATCCCAGCCACATTTGTTTTATCATTTCCTCTCTAATATTCAGGTTATATAAAAAAAGAAGGTGCAGTGCATTTTCAGTGCTCAATAAACAATTACTGTATTTTTTGCACCATAACACTCACTTTTTTCCTCCTAAAAAGTAAGGGGAAATGTCTGTGAGTGTTATGGAGGGAATGCCTACTGGTGGCATGCCTACGGATTTTCCTCCTCTAAAAACTATGTGCGTGTTATGGTCGGGTGCGTGTTATAGAGCGAAAAATACGGTATGTGATGTGCCTTTTTTGTTCCTCTTGATAGTGTGAAAGAAAAGAAGAATTTATAGAAAGGATAAAGCAACTAGATATTGAAACTCAGGCTGCAATAGTTTCTCATATTCAAGAGGTAAGATTCTCAACTCCTTTGTTCCTGTTCTCTTGTGTTCCAGTGGACTTTCCTCTAACTTCTCATTGAGTACAGGTGGCATTCGTATCATGGCTTTTTGGTTCATGAATGTTTTGCTTTTCCTGTCTATATTAGGGCCATAAATGGGAAATGCAAAAGAAAGATACTCAAATGGGCATAAAAACAAAAACTGGAGCAACTCTTAAATAATAATGCAGAAGTTGGTCTATAATATCACTATTATGTGTTAATGTTAGAGGAAGAAAATATGTGTCATCAAAACCAGCCAGCATGGCCCAAAGTTCGGAGGTGAAGGTTGTTTGAGTGAGGCTGCTCTTCAGGCAAAACTCATGCACAGCTTCCAAAAAAGAGACAAATCTCCTGCTTTTTTCTTTCTTCATTTCAGGTAACCCATAACCAGGAGAATGTATTTGACTTGCAGTGGCTAGAGCTCCCAGATATGGCTCCAGAAGAACTCGAGTCTCTTTCCAGAAATATGGTTTTCCATCTCAAGAGGCTGATCGATGAGAGAGATGAGTGCACAGAGGTATGGATAAAGTATCTTGAATTGCTTTTTATTTATGTTAAAGACAATGCAGTTTGTTTGAAGCATTGTGCTAGACTTTTCTTTTTCTGTTAACCTTTTGCTCTTATATTGATCTCTTCTTTCAAGTACTGGCCGTTTGGGGCCTGTCTTTTTAAATTAATAAATAAAGCCTCTGTTTCTCTCGGCCATGGTCTTAATTAACAGTGCAGGTTTTCCACCTGCGTGTTTCCATAACATGAAGAGCACAGCTTCCTAGTTAAAAACTGAGCCAGATGTACTGAAATCTTTGATGTTTCTGCTTGGCTCACCTTGTATCTCAGGTGTTCTACATAATATGCAGAATGAGGCGATAAAGTTTTGGACTGTGCCATTTCAGACTGCAGGTGTGGGCAGGATCATGACTTTTGAATGCTTCCCCAGGTAAAATTATCCAGTAAGTCCAATAAGCAGCTCAGGACCAGCAAGTGTCGGCTTTCTTTGCTGTATCATGATTATTGCTTATTGCTGTTGGGCATGTGAGATAAAGTAGTGCATTTGGGAGAAGGCAGTTCTCTCTTTTACAAGCTAGATTACTGCAGGCAGAGAGCTTTTTGTGTGCAGGACTATGCATAAAATAACAAAACAAAACAGCCTCCATCTGCAGTCTGAAGTGGCACAGAACACAAATTAACCACCTTGCTCTGTGTTCTGACTTGCTTCTTGACAACCAAGTTATTTTCATTCCCTCTCTGCACTCTTTGCTCTTGACTTAGCACCCTAAAAAGCCTTCCTCCTGATTCTTGCCAAATACACTTGGGCCAGGCTAGATGTGATAGCAGTAGGGCCCAACTTGTAAATGTGGATCTGTCCTGATCACATCAGGAATCATGAGAGGGATGAGAGGGCTGGTTTTAAGAGCAAAAGGACATGTGGGTGAGTGTTTTCTCTCTCATCTTGCCTCTCCACAGTCTAGGGACTCAGCTACATTAGTAAAGAAAAATACCGGTAGTTTTAAACGCGTTGTATTACCGTGACACCAGATGGCGCTGTGGAGTCCCATTTCCCATTATGAGGTTTACAACACTTTTTCGCAAAACATTTTTTTGATGTGTCTAGATCCAGCCTAGCTCTTCCCCTCCCCCTGACACTTTTCAGTTGGGTGCAGTCCTGGTATCGGAACTCAGTGGAGAGGAAAGCGTGCAGGCGGGAGATAAGCTGCAAGGTGCCAGCCAGTTCTCTTCTCCCCCCCCCACCCCAATTTACATACTTGAGGCAGATCTACATTTCAAGTGATGAATCTGCATCTGCTGTATATGACTGTAGGTTTGGGTAAGGGATGACAAGACCCTTTTTCATAACCAGCTTGGTCTTTTTATGCTCAAATATGGAATTTTTTGGAAGCAGTGTAAAGGATGCTGCCCCCATGCTGTTGTAAATGTATATTATTTTCCATACTGTGTTCGTTAGAAGCTGTACATCAAATACGAAGCAGTTTACATTAACATAAAGGTCTTTATAAGGACGCATCTTATATTGTAGTAACTGAAAAGAAGAGAAGGGGCAGATTTCCCCAGATCTCAAAAAGAGATTGGGATTCGTTAGCCTAGGAAAAAGGCCAAGAAGCCTAAGGACATATGACGTTGTTATAATTCTCAAATTGTATAATAAGCCATCTCAACAACCACTTCAAAAGTTTACAGAACTCTGAATGAAAAAATAATTCCATGTAGGAATTGGCAAGTACCCTGCCCTCTTAGCTCCAGCCGTTGACTGCTGAGATGTGTATTTTCAAGACCCACCCTTGTTTTGTGGTTGCATTTTTTTAATCGTTAAGTTTTCAGACTCCTTTTAATGTATTTTAAATTGCTGTAAGCTGCCCTGAGACCTTAGGGTGAAAGGTGGTTCATAAGTTAAAATGCTACTATTACGACTACTAATAACAGCAACTACTACTACATGGTCCTTCGTGGACCGTGACTTCTGATCATTGTGCATTTGTCTATTTCACTGGCTGTGCACTCACTTTAGACAATGTACAGCTTTCTACCGTATGTGTGCACAGAGAAAGAGGTGTGACAATTGCATGGGGACGTAGTGGTCTGCTTTGCACATCACAATAAGCCGAATTATGGCTTGCCATGAATGTGGGGAACCTTTGGCACCATTGCGTACTTTATTTCTGTGCTAGTGCAACTAAAGCTTTCTGTGTCCAAATCTTCCTATAAAGTCATCGACTTTCATAAAGTAGTCTGAGATCCTTTTATGAATGGAGCTATGTGCAAGCTGTATTCTTCACATGGGTTGTTTTGTTTGTTTGTTCCCAGCTCATTGTGGATCTCACTCAGGAGAGAGATTACCTGCAATCCCAACAGCCGCCCAGTCCATTAAAAACTTCCAGCCCAGCCTCTTCGCCAAACCCAGCCAGCCGCCTCTCCAATGAGGACAAACAGCATCTGTCTGTGGAGCTGGCAGACACAAAGGCTAAACTAAGGAGGATCAGGCAGGAGCTGTAAGTACTGACACTAAGCCCCTGGAGCTGCTGGAGAACTATTGGCCTCTTGGTGTCCTTCGATAACACAGAACTGCATGCACAGTGTGTAGCATTTAGCTTCAGTGTACAGTGGTACCTCGGGTTACAGACGCTTCAGGTTACAGACGCTTCAGGTTACAGACTCTGCTAACCTAGAAATAGTACCTTGGGTTAAGAACTTTGCTTCAGGATGAGAACAGAAATCGTGCGGCGGCAGTGGGAGGCCCCATTAGCTAAAGTGGTGCTTCAGGTTAAGAACAGTTTCAGGTTAAGAATGGACCTCCAGAACGAATTAAGTTCTTAACCCGAGGTACCACTGTACTGATCAGTACTGGTAAGTCCTGCATTTAGCTGTACTTACAGAACAGGGCGCTCAGTCTCCCCTGCTGCCTTCCTGAAGAAAGCACTTCGGGGTTCACTTGTTTTCCACAACACACGCCTGCTTTTGCACACTTGCTCATCAACCCACTACATTTTCTTACCTTCACACAGTCTGCATTCTTAAAAATGTATATACCAGGGTTTCCCAAATTTGGATTTCCAGCTGTTTTTGGACTACAACTCCCATCTTCCCTAGCAGGACCCCTCCTCAGGGATGATGGGAATTGTAGTACAAAAACTGCTGGAGACCCAAGTTTGGGAAACCCTGGCATATAGAGAAAAGAAGACGGAAAGTGGTGGAAGTTGTCGCTGTAAATATTTGAATGATCATGTGACACAGACAGATGGCAAGGTGGCTTTTCCTGCATTTATATGCTTCAGGGCAGAAGGCCACATCTCACTTGACATGGCTGCTGCCAGAAGCTGCATTATCTTGCCACACCTGCATCCCCCAACCCTCACCTGCAACAGTCCACGATGCTGAGTCCTAACTACTCATGTGCTAACAAAGATGCACGTCTTTATTCATGGTCCTGCTGTTTCCCTGTGTGCAGTTTTAGCAGGACCTGCCCAATACATTTTGCTGGCTGGGGCAAAGGGCGATTTGGCACCCCACACCCACTTCAGTTCATGTATGGAATCTGGCAACACTGGGAGCTGAGCCTTTTTTTGACACTAGCAGTGGGACAGCAGCCTCAACTGCACATGAAGGCAGCTGGTTAGCTTGGGGTGGAGGGGCATACACACCAGGCTATGTGCAGCACGCAGCTCTTTCCTCTCCTCTCCTTGGCACCTGCAGCCTGAGCCAGCTGTCCCACTCTGCCTAATGGTAGAGATGGCACTGAGTTCTTTAAAAAAAGCACCATGAAGATATAACACCAGATAGCATTATTTTGCCTTGCCTCTTTTTCTTTTCTTTTCCTGTTTTTACTTACCCCTTCCCATGTGTCATTGTTACTGTTGATTCTCTTTATTTTTTGATGTATACATTTTTTTTTGTTCTTGGTTGGTAATGGATAAACCAGAAAATTAAATGACTTTTTTTAATACTGTAGTTTGAAACTGCTTTTTAGTAGTATGTGGTGCTTGCTAAATTTGGTAAATTAGCAACAAGAGAACTTGAATCGTACCACATTTCTCATCTAGGCCTAGATATGGGATATTCACAGTGCCTTAATGGTTCTTGGGACTAATGTGGCAAGATCTTAATCAACTTTTATGAACTCTTTAGGGAAGAAAAATCGGAGCAACTTGTTGACACTAGACATGAAGTAGATCAGCTAGTCCTGGAACTGCAGAAAATAAAGCAAGAGGTAAGGAAATCTATGCAGAAGTGCTATTCAGTTCAGAGGTGGGGAACCTTTTTTCAGCCAAAGAGCAGCATTCCTTTGTGAGAACCTCATGCCTGTGGTGGGTGGGGCCAGAGGCAAAAGTGGGTGGAGCAATGGAATGTGGCTACATTCCAGCCATACAAGGTCGAATCCCCACGACAGGGTGAGCACCCGTTGCTCTGTCCCAGCTCCTGCCAACCTAGCAGTTCAAAAGCATACCAGTGCAAGTAGATAAATAGGTACTGCTGCGGCGGGAAAGTAAACAGTGTTTCCATGCGCTCTGGTTCCTGTCATGGTGTTCCCTTGCACCAGAAGCAGTTTAGTCATGCTGGCCACATGACCCAGAAAGCTGTCTGTGGACAAACACCTGCTCCCTCAGCCTGAAGAGCAAGATGAGCGCTGCACCCCATAGTCGCCTTTGATGGGACTTAACTGTCCAGGGGTCCTTAACCCTTCACCTTACCTAGTCCAACCCCCTGCGATGCAAGAATCTCACCTAAAGCATCCATGACTGATGACCATTCCACCCCTGCTTAAAAACCTCAAATGAAGGAGAATCCATGGTCTTCCAAGGGAGTCTGTACCGCTGTTGAACAACTATTACCGAAATGCCGCTCTTAAATTCTTTTGGCCTATTTCTATTAAGTATGCAAGCATTTTTGTTACTCAGATCTTAAGCAGATAGTTTTACCTGAAGCATAGAATGCCAAAACTTAACTGTCAGAGGATATGGTGGACAAAGCAGTTGCTTAAATGACTAAAAAGGAATGAAACAGATTCATGGAGTAGAAGTCTGTTAGTGACTCTTAGTCATGTTAGCTACATAGAAACTCCATGTTCAGAACCGTATGCTCAAGATTTCCCGTTGCTGTGGAACGGTGGTGGCAGAGGACTATGGACTTTGTGATACTGATCTATTATTTTTATGCTGTATTTTTGGATATCACTTATGGTATATGTTTTTAAAATATGAAGCAGCCTAGAAATGCTTTAAAATAAATAATGAAATAAACAGGAAGTATTGGGGGTTTTTTTCAGGGGTGGCACCCATCCATTGCAATGCCCTCCTGCTTTTTTATGGCTTTGGCATTTTCTTATGGTGGTTTAGTGCATTTTGTGGAGTTCTTTTCATTATATGCATATTTTAGTGTTGCAAGCCATTTTTAGGGGAAGTGGACATGGAGGACGGGGGTGAAACAAGTTTCTACATAAGCAGATAAAATGAGTGTCCATCATTAAAGTGTTTTAAAACTTTGCTGTGCTAGTTTTTTCTCCTTTTTTGGTTTTTGTTTTAACTCAGAACATTAACCTCATGGCAGATGCCCGCTCTGCTCGGGCCTATAGAGATGAACTGGATTCCTTAAGAGAAAAAGCAAACAGAGTGGAGAGGCTTGAAATGGAGCTGGTCCGGTGTAAAGAGAAACTGCATGATGTGGATTTCTACAAAGCACGGATGGAGGCAAGTCAGGTTTTTAACCAGGAGTTTATGTATTTAGATATATTTAAAAAATGTACCACTAAATATAATAAACGATCTCAAAAATATGTAATAAAGGTGCATTCTGTTTCCCACAATGGTCAGCCAGATGCCTACAGGAAGCCCACAAGCAGGTCCAACGCGCAATGCCTTCTCCTGCTCACCATCCCCAACAACTGGTATGCCTCTCCTTCAACGCCAGTATGTACCTCACCCTTGAAATGGTCCCTAGGAAAACATGGCGGCAAATAGCATTAGAGAGGAGTGAGTCCTCTGCCAGCCTGCGGCTCAAACTACATCCCCAGTTGCTGCCTCTTCTGCTCCACAACAAGTTCCGACAAGCAGGAAGAACTGAGGGGACAAGATGGCGGAGTCATCGCTCTAGCCATTGCTTCAGCCCAGGGTTGCCTCCGCTTAAAGCTGCAGAAATCTTAAATCTCCCTTGTCTCCATATGACTGCCTATACCAGCCTGACAGCAGAGGACCTTTACGTTTGTGTTTTCACTAGTAATAGTTGGAATTGTGAGGCATTAGTGTTGAGCCTGTCAGAATTTGAGGGAGCTTCTCTCACCTGTAGAAAAGTCTGTGGCCCTCACTCCTCTTCATAAAATTGAATGCTAAAGGAGCGTGTTTCTCTCAAAACAGTGCTATGCTTCAGCCCATGAGCGCTGCTTTTGCCATCCATGGTTGCTTCATTTTGAGAAAGTAACTGAGTGCTGTTTTAATTTGACAAGCCTTCCAGGAAGCAGCAAGGTGCATGTGGTCTGTAGGCCGCCCTGCTGTGTAATCCCAATGTAGTGTGTGTTAATAATGCACAGAAGAGCAGTGTTAGTCCATTTCCTCTGAGGAGGAGATTCCAGCCCGTCATAAATATGCCATGGCATTCCTCTGCATTGAGTACCATGCTGCTCCTGGAGACTGGATTCTTTCAGAAGCTAGGGAATCTCTGCTTGAGTCCCCTGCTGCAAACACCAGTCAAGATTCCCCAGAAGAAAATGAGAAGTGAGTGGAATAAAAATGAATACCAGTATGCAGTTTTTAAAAGTGCACACAGAGAGTGGTGTTTTAATACTAAACTGTAGTATTCACACACACACACCCCACCTCCCAAGCTATGAAGTCATCTGTGCAGTTGTTTTAGTTAGTTACCAAAGAAATTGTGATTAATGGCTTTTTTGTTAATTAAAGTAGAGAATAAATCTTTAGGCAGGCATTGTTTGTCTTTTATTGCTTACCTAACACAAATATGATTTGCAGCTAAGTGCCCTTTGAGGTCAATGCCACAGGGTACATTTTCCAGGCTCTGACTTGCAGCTTTATAGTTTTGTGGAGTAATTATTTCAATTAAAATGTTGCTTGTAGGCAAAGTTTGAACAGTGGTTTCACTATGTGAATGATACAGGCCACCTAAAGCAGAATTTCATCTGATTCCAACAAACTGCGGCCAAGTCAGCTTTAAACCATGCTTTATTAAGCTGGCTTGTTGCAATCAGCTGTAGTTAGGAATAAGCACAGTTTAGGGTTTATATTAACTTCTGGCATGATAAACCATGGTGCATCATATCAAGAATAAGGCACATCAAACCTCAGGCTCATGCCTTCACCTTCCTTTTTTACCATACTGGAGGGCATGAGCCCGAGACTTGCTGTGACTCTTTCTTGACACAGTAAACCATGATTTATTACCATGATGTCCAAGCTGACCTATCGATTTGACCAACCGTTAAACCTTCAACACATTCACTGATTCTTTTCAGAACTAATTAAGGATTAGATATGTGCTGTTCTTTCAAGTGCTTTCACCTGTTTAATACTATGTAAAACAAGTATCAGTCTGCAGTTCTGTGCACACTTACTTGGGAGTAAGGCCCATTGAACTTTCTTCCAAGTATATGTGTTTAGGGTTACGCTGCAAATACAGAGCTAAATATTGCACTACAGCCTCATGTAAGCTTAGGCTGACCTGCCTCCTTGTTGCAAAGTGCCCTTAAAAGAGGTTCTAAACACATGTTGGCCTTGCAAAGACGACTCTGAGGGGAAGCAGAGCGTTTCTGTAATACATTTGAGCAGGGGAAGCAACCTGCGGGCCTCTGTCCCTTCCCCACAGCAAAGCCTCTCCTCCTAAGGCAGTGGCGTAGCGTGGGGGGTGCCAGGGGTGCCAGCCGCACCGGGCGCAACATTTGGGGGGGCGCGTTTGGCCGGCCCTCCTTGAGGAAGCAGGAACCCCACTGTCCAGGTGGAGAGACCTCCTCCCGCCGCCAGCCTTCGGAAGGCTGCTCCGAAGCCTGGCGGTGGGGCAGAGAGCAGTGGCGTAGCGTGGGGGGTGCAGGGGGTGCACGCCGCCTGCCATGCCGCCCTGGCTGCTTCAACCGCGTCCGACAGCCGGCTCGAGGCTCCTTCCGGCCGGGTCTCCCGACGGGGCGCTGCGGGCGGAGGCTCCGGCACCAAGCGCCACGCCGCCCAGGCTCGGGTCGCTGTCTGGACGCGCGCAGCCCGCCAAACGTGCCAGCGGCGGCGCTCTAGTGCCTGCGCGCCAAGACCGCCCACCCGCCCCGACGGGGCCCCCCCTCACCCGCGCTGGAGGCCGGCCGACGCACTGGCCCCAGAGCCGCCCCCTCCCCGCGCCAGAAAGAAGCCGCGTCGGGACTAGCCGGGCCGGGGAGGGAGACTGAGAAGGCTGCGCCGCGACGCCCAAAGATGCGCGTCTTGGCGCAAAGGGGCCCGCGGCACCCAGACGCGGAAGGGACCCTCTCCCCCTGACCCGCCACTGAACTGCAATTTCCAGCTCCCTTGGCAAATCCCAGTCCCCAATCCCCAAGATGCTTTATTTGAGGCAGGGGTCCTTTAATTGCAAAAACAACACCACGGAGGGCAGTAGTCACCAGAGTAGAGCCGTCAGTATTAATGACCATGGTTAGGGGTTAGGGGGCGCAAATTACTTGCCTTGCCCCGGGTTTGGGGGCACAAATTACTTGCCTTGCCCCGGGTGCTGATAACCCACGCTACGCCGCTGTCCTAAGGGCACCAAGCTATTGCATATGGCTGTTGTATAACATATATTTTGGTGCTAAGTCATGGTATTTTTTTTGTCTTCCTCTTTCTCATGAAAATGAGATGGAAGGATTTTAATATTGGTTCATTCTTTTGAAGGATGCCAGTTAACTTTAGCATTTCATTTGTTATCTAGTTAATGGTTTTAACATATGGATTTTGCTGATCTGAGTAAATTTCCTGCTCTGCAAGTTATTTCTGTCTTTCTACAATTTCCATATCAAAAGTGGCCTGGTCTTGTGATTCTCGAAAGTCAAACTTCTGCTAGGAAAACAAGAGTCTTTTAATTCAAGAATGATGTTGCAGCACACGAAGATTAAATTTCAGTACATTAAAATTACCTGCCATTTGAAGTCTCAGTGAAACCATCCTTTACTTTGTGAATTTGCCATTTTCAGGAGCTTCGAGAAGACAACATCATATTAATGGAAACAAAGACGATGCTGGAAGAGCAGCTGATGATCGCAAGAGCTCGTGGTGATAAATTGCATGAAGCTGAGAAGGAAAACTTGCAGCTGAAATCCAAGCTTCATGACATAGAGCTGGTATGGTGACGTGTTCTTAATTATCAATGGGAATTTTCTTTTAAAAACTAATTATTATTATTATTTTTGAGTGAGAGCTACGATAATACACATCTTTCCTCCAGAATGAAATGCCCAGTTCTTCAGCCTGAGGGCCAAATATTCTCCCACCAATGATATCCATGATCATGCTGGGGATTCTCCCTGTGAGCAGTTTGGCTGGAGAGACTACAGCTCTCCACATGCAGCAGGATGAAAAAATTGTCCATCGTTGTCTTTAGTACATAGCAGCCTTTGCTAGGTATAAATGCTAAGTCTCCAAGCTCGATTATTGTTATGTCTTTCTGTGTTGCCCCTTCTCCACTAGGACAGGGATACGGACAAGAAGAGGATTGAGGAGCTGCTGGAAGAGAATATGGTGCTGGAAATTGCACAGAAGCAAAGCATGAACGAATCTGCACACCTGGGCAGGGAACTGGAGCAGCTGTCAAAGAGCACAGATCTCTCTGATAGTAAGTGACATGGGGTGGTTTGGCACATAGCTGCCTGCCCATTTTTTTGTTTTTACTCTGGTTTAGATACACATAACGAAGGAGGCTTCCCCAGTAAGTGCTTCTCTCTTGTATCTAGGTCCTCTCTCATACATCTTTTCCTTTTCAATCTTTTTTTAAAAAACCCAGGCCATCTCTGGCATCGGGCAAGGTGAAGCAGCTTCCCCCAGGTGGCAAATTCTGGGCTTCTGTAAAGACTAGCAAATTGGCAATTATGATGCTCATTATCTTTTACCAGCTTGGGTGAGGCACTATTTGAATCTTCTGCCTTGAGCACCAAAACATATCAGGCCTTGCCTGCTTGAAAGGGCGACCAGAAGCACACCTTACAGTGTCTCGCCAGTTTTTCAGCACTTTGCAGTAACACATCTTGCTGCTGGCAGAAGCACTGGCTATTTAATTAATAACTTTCTGAATGGTGGATTTTCTTGGATGATGGCCTAATAGAAATGCCTCTGGTTCTGTAGGTAGCCAGATGCAAACATCTGGGCGTGATTTATAAAGCAGTTAATTTCAGGTGCTGTTAATATAATATTAAATGGGGGAATCTGTTCTTTTATACCCATAGTTCCTCACTAGCTTTCTCTGCTGCTAGTGATCCAATGGGCTGATACATATGTAATGCTGATTCCCTTGAAACCACTGTGCATATATTTTGTTAAATAACAATTATCTAAGGAGGTCGTGAGCCTTTGGGAGGGTGTGCCCCCACCTGAGGCGATTCTTCTGCTGTGAAATTCCCCAACGTCTGAGACAAAATGACTGTGGATGTTATTACTGTGAAATTCCTTTGAGATACTTTATTGGATTGTGATTCATAAATGGAATTTTAAAGGCAAAAAATTATTATAAATAGTGAGTCCATAATTCTGCATAAAGATATACATGATCACCAGTATCCTTAATAACAAATCATAGTAAATAGTGATATGTATCTTGCTAGGATTTATTTGTTTTTAAGGATATTGATGATAATGTGTTTGACTTAAAAATATATTAAAGGAATTATTATCTTCCTTTAAATCAATTCCATTTAAATTGCATCTTCTGTACTCAGCTGATCAGTTGGTTATAGTAATCAATAAAAAAACTGTTTTTATGAATGAAAAGAAGAAATAATTTTCATGGTGTTTTAGAATGAAAGGGCATATAATTCTCAGAAGTGAGAATTCTCTCCTTTCCCCTCTTGTTTTTAAAGAGTTGAGTATTGATGCAAGTCAGGTGATAACACATGGGGTTAATCCTATCCTGGATATAGATGCAGGCATACAAATGTTCTACAGTCTTGTATTCTGAATGTTGTATTTCAACAGCAAGGAAGTCTTTTGTCTTTGAACTGAATGAATGTGCATCAAGTCGCATCTTGAAGCTCGAAAAGGATAACCAGAGTCTGCAAAATATTATCCAAGAGCTCAGGGATGCATCGGTAACCTCTGAAGAGAGTAGCCTTAAATTTGTGGAGCTACAAAATGAGAATCAGCAGCTTGGCCAAAAGGTAATTAACAAAACATTAATTGAGCGTACCAGGGGCTGTTTGCCACCTTCTCCTTTTTTGTTCTTAAAGGGATTGGTATTGATCCATTCTCTCATAGCAAGATTATTCATTTTCCCTGCTAGGAAACCCAGTACAGTGCTAGTGTGAGCAAGGAAAGATTCTTGTCTTGGACCTTGAAGAGCAGCTGCCAGTCAGAGAAGACATTATCAGACAAGCTGGATTAGTAGTCTTGACTTGGTTTAAGGGAATTTCATTCACGTTCGTATGAGTAGCACAAACTCTCCACTATATAGATGTACAGTATTTAAGACGTTATGGGGCTGATGATGAATACTTGATAGTCTCTGGCTGGTAAGGTAAAGGGGTAAAGGGACCCCTGACCATTAGGTCCAGTCGTGACTGACTCTGAGGTTGCGGTGCTCATCTCACTTTATTGGCCGAGGGAGCCGGCGTACAGCTTCCAGGTCACGTGGCCAGCATGACTAAGCCGCTTCTGGTGAACCAGAGCAGTGCACGGAAGCGCCATTTACCTTCCCGCCAGAGCGGTACCTATTTATCTACTTGCACTTTGATGTGCTTTCTGACTGCTAGGTTGGCAGGAGCTCTGGCTGGTAGCTCTTGACAATTTAACTTTCATAAATTCACTTAAGCCTTCACTATATGTCAGAGTTACAAACAAACCATGGGTATCGAGCCAAATTGCTTTAATTTTTCAACCCCAATGTCTTCAAGAAGAAGCAAGCAGATTAAACAGACATTTCCATTTAATTTCTGGTCCCCTCTGGTGCAAGAATCTTGTGCTCAGCAGTGGATTTATATTCCAGCCTTTGGCAAAACATGCCCCAGGGAGCCACTTCTAGATGTTAAATGATCTTCTCTACATACTAGGCAGGGCTGCTTTATCTAGACATTTCCTGTAATAGTGGCTGATACACATTTGTAATCTGCCAGCCCTTTGCCAATTTCTTTTCTATAACTGAGGGCTTCCCCTAGGCATCTGTCTGGCTGCTGTGCAAACAAGATGCTAGATGAGCCACTGGCCTGATCCATCTATCTGGCTGTTCTCATGTTAGTCCAAGTCCATTGGAGACACCCAGACCTCTGTTCAGATGGAGTAGAGAGATTTTGTATAAAGCATAAAATCATCTGAGGTTGACTCACCAGCTACATTCAAACTTCACACTGAACTGTGGTTTAGTAGTTTGATATAAACAAGGCTTGCGCTCATATACTCTGCGTGGCCATAAGAAGACCAGAAGCTTCCTCTTCCATTTTTAACTGCAGTTTAGCATTAGCATCTATTCTATCTGTAAGCTGCCTTCAGTCCCTGTCTGGGGAAAAGACAGGATATAAATAAATATAACAACAATGTCCAAATCTAGACAAGCTGTGCTTAATCATAAGGATGGTTTACTAAAGCAAGCCTATTTCAAACCGTGATTTGTGAAATTTGCTTGTTTCGGTAACTTCTAATTATGACCAGCAGTGGTTTAGGCATCATGCTAAACTGTGGTTAATTGATACAAAAGCAAAAAACTTCTGCTCTCCTCCTTGCTCAGCCAGGGGAGCTGAGAGAACATGAGCCAACAGCTTCTTCATGTAACCACATTAAGTCCAAACGTAGCCATTAGCAGGGAAAAGGGGGAAATGCTTTCATTGCATAGAGATTACCTAAATTAGCCAGAAGCTTGGCCAACCATACCAGACGGCAGCAGCTGTTTTCAGTGCTTAACATTTTGTATCCACAGACCTCTTCCTCAAAGAAGTCTGCTGGATATTCTACAGGACAAATTCAGTTTATTTTAATTATCCTAAAGGCTATGGGTCCAATGTGTTGAGATATTCCAGAACCTGGTCAGGCTGTAGTGAATATAAAAATAGGCCATTTGTAAGGCTGAGTATTTATTTTGCCAGACAAAGCAGGTGGTGTTTGGTATGTTGATGCTGGAGTGAGCTGGTAATGCTGGATTGGCAACTGGCTGGATTAGAATCAGAAAAATTGGGGGGGGGGGTCCTATCTATTTCTCCCCATCCCAGTTTATTTTAATTTTACATGAATTAATTGGGGAGGATGGGGAGCATTAGAAAAGATGGATTTTAATTAAAACATTAACAGCAGAATTGTATAAAATGAACGAGAGCTTACTCTTTTAAAGCCCTTTGAGCAGGGGTCTCCAATCTGTGGTCCTGTGGTTTGTGGGCCGCCAGTGGTCTGTGAGCTTCATTCAGATGGTTCCCAGCATGCCTGTGAAATTGTGACTGAAGATAGGCAAGGGCACACCTATCTCATTAAATATTTGTACTGATTTTTAATCGTTTTTACTGCTTCTTTTATTGTATTTTATTGTTTTACAATTTGCTTTCTATGGAATTACAGTTGCTACAACAGGCAAGACATCAATGTGTGGTCCACCAAGGTCTTCAAGAAGTGCCTATGGCAGGGGGTGGGGGAGTTTAGGGAACCCCTTACCTCACAGGTAGATAGAACATTCTGTCACAGAAACCCTTCTTTCCTTATGCCAATGCCATTGCAACATTGCCTGGACTTCTTCTGCTACTTTAGCAGTGTGGGGATGAGCTGGACCATCTGAGCTCCCGCATGGCTGCCTTAATATGACAAAAGGGGGGCTACAGTTGTGCCTTCTAGATTGTGTCCAGAGTAGAGGTGTAGAATTTCTGGAAATTTTGAAACCATGGGAGGGTAAACATCTTTTGTTTTGCTTTTAAATCAGACTAATCTTTTGAGCTGTTGCTGTCGTGGAATTATAAAAACTGAAGGTTTGCCCTGCTTGAAACAAGCTTCTCTACCCTTTCACAAGCAAAGGAACCACTTCTTCCTTCTCTCGTGAGAATGGCAAAAATGCGTCTTGCTTGTGTTTGAGAATTTCCATCTCAGTTTTTTGGGTGAGGACTTGCCTGTCCTCAGTGTAACTGTAAAGGAATTGTAATCATCTGACACTGTATATAGTCTTACATAACAGTCTTCCTGTTACATAGTTTTTAGGTAACATTTTGAGGGATAATACTACTTCTTCTTCTTCTTCTTCTTCTTCTTCTTATTATTATTATTATTATTATTATTATTATTATTATTATTATTTCCCCAGCCACTCTGGGTGGCTCCTAACATAATTAATGATGATAATAATTGTTATGTAGTGTAGTTTCCCCCTGGGCCAACAGGGGGATACTGTATATAGTTTTCACTCAGGTCTGTAGATAGTTTTCACTCAGGTCCGCGGCAGTTATTTTAGGCGGGAACTCTGGGCTGTGGTGGTTACAATGTTGACAGCCGGCTGCCTATAAATACAGGCCGGCTGAGCTGTTCTCAGTCAGTTCTATTTCAGCTTACCACAATAAAGAGCTACTTGGAGAAATCGCTGTGCCGGCTGCTATGTCAACCCACGACTTAACACTGGCGACGAGGGTGGGATGGATGGACATCAGAGCACAGCCAGATGCGGCCAGCCTCTGAACTGAGCTGAATCACTGAGCTGAATCACAGAGCGAAATCACTGAGCGAAATCACTGGGCAGCAGAACCCTTTCAGAGCTGACTGTTCTGGCTAGAGCACTGTGTTCCATCCATCGCCCTTCACACCGGCATCGGAATCATGGCTTCACTTGTGCCTCTACCGCCGTTTGCGCCAGCCTCTGAATCATGGGACTCCTACCTCGCTCGGTTCGACTGCTATCTCCAAGCCAACGAGCTGACAGCAGTATCAAAGGATCGGAAGCGGGACCTATTCCTCAGCCTCTGTGGGCCTGAAGTGTTTGAGACGGCCCGAGCGTTGGTTGCGCCTGAAGCAGTCCAGGCAACACCATGGGACACGATCCAAGAGAAGCTCCGCAACCACTACGCACCAAAGCCGTCCAAGATTGCTGCCCGCCATGCGTTCTACCACCGGAACCAGGCAGAGGGGGAGTCAATCAACAACTACACCACCGCCCTGCGACAGGCTGCAATGCACTGTGAGTTCCGAGACTTAGACGATGCCCTGATGGATCGAATCGTCTGCGGGGTCCGGGACATCCATCTGCAACGGCGCCTCCTAGCCAAGCCAGACCTCACGCTACAGAAAGCCATTGAGGAGGCTGTGGCCTCAGAAGCTGCTGAACGCTCCGCCCAGGAGATCCGCAAGTCCAGCAGCCCGCGTCTTGCTAGGGAGCCAGTTCCGGTGCATCATGAAGAGGCCAGCAGTGAGGAGGCATCCTCCAGTGAAGACGATGACGTGCACCAGACAAAGCGGGAGCGCAGGAAGTTCCAACAGAAGTCCAAGGGCCAACCGGAATGTGCTGGCTGCGGAGGCAACCATTCCCGTGCCAAGTGTCGATTCAGAGACGCCATCTGTAGGAAGTGTTCCAGAAGGGGCCACATCGCTAAGGTCTGCCGATCGGCTCCGTCTGACACCCCCCCTTCATCGACTCGCAAGTCCAAGTCTTCACTCCAGTCTGCCAAGGAAAGTTGTTTCGCTCTCACCAACTGCCGCTGCCCGTCTGGAACCACGATTGGCCAAACCGACTCGACTACGCGACGCAAGCTGAACGTCACGGTGCTCATTGAAGGAGCTCCATGTGACATGGAGATCGACACCGGGTCTGCCCTGTCCATCGTGTCATGGAGCACCATCAAAAGACTGGTACCCAGAGTGTCCAAAAGGCAACTCGACTCTCACCGCGTACACCTGAGAGACTACCAGGGAAACGACATTCCCGTGGTAGGCGTTGGCCGGTTCCGGATCGCCTTCAAGGATTTTTCGGGCCTGCTCCGGTTGGTGGTGGTCGAAGGTCAGCGGCCAAGCCTTCTAGGGCTAGACTGGTTTGATGCCCTCGGCCTGGAAGTCACCGGCATCAACTGCATCTCTAACGCAGAGACTGAGGGTCTGGTCAAAGACTTTGCCGAGGTTTTTGACGGCACCTTGGGCCAATATACAGGTACGCCCATCTCCTTTAGCCTTGATCCACAAGTCGCCCCCATCAAGCTAAAGCCACGCCGGGTTCCCTTTGCTCTCAAGGCTAAGGTGGACGAACAACTGGACAAACTGATCGCCCAAGGAGTTTTGGAGCCGGTTGACCACGCAAAGTGGGAAACCCCCATCGTCACGCCTGTCAAGCCAGATGGGTCGGTGAGAATCTGCGCTGACTACAAGTGCACGATCAACAAGGCACTTCAGCAGCATGCTTATCCGGTTCCTGTTGTCCAACACCTGCTGCATTCCCTGGGTGAGGGTAAGGTCTTCGCTAAGCTGGACCTTGCCCAAGCCTATCAACAACTGCCAGTCGATGATGCCACTGCTGAAGCCCAGACGATCGTCACCCACCGGGGGGCATTCCGTTGCCGCCGGTTGCAGTTCGGGGTGAGTGTAGCTCCTGGCATCTTCCAAAGCCTTATGGAGCGTCTCCTGCAAGGGCTTCCGGGCGTGGTACCATATTTTGATGACGTCTTGGTGTCTGCAGACTCACACCAGCAGCTGTTCGAGCGCCTCCGTGCCGTGCTGACCAGGTTCCAGGAGGCCGGGCTCAAGGTAAAGAGGGAGAAGTGCCAGATCGCCGTTCCACAGGTAGAGTTCCTGGGCTATCTTATCGATGCCTCCGGTCTTCATCCAACCACATCCAAGATCCGCGCTATCCAGCAGGCCCCCACCCCAAAGAACAAAACGGAGTTGCAGGCATTCCTGGGGCTGCTGAACTTTTATAACATGTTCCTGCCCCACAAAGCCACAGTGGCTGAGCCTCTTCACCGACTCCTTAGCACTAAGACGCTTTGGGCCTGGGGTCATCGGGAGACGGCGGCCTTCAACGCGGTCAAGGCTCTCCTTTCTTCAGACAGTGTGCTGGTACAGTACAGTGAATCCAGGCCGCTGGTCCTTGCCTGCGACGCCTCACCTTTTGGCATCGGTGCTGTCCTTAGTCACCGTTTTCCAGATGGAAGAGAAGCACCGCTCGCCTACTTTTCCAGGACACTATCTCCGACGGAACGGAATTACAGCCAGCTCGACAAGGAGGCATTGGCACTTGTGGCTGGAGTGAAGAGGTTCCATGAATACCTCTATGGCAGGACTTTTGACCTCATCACTGACCACAAGCCACTCCTGGGCCTCCTCGCCGGTGATCGTCCAACTCCACCGGTCCTCTCACCACGCATGCTGCGATGGACTGTTTTCCTGGCTGCCTACCACTACCGGCTCATCCATCGCCCGGGAAAATCGATGGGCCATGCCGACGCCCTCAGCCGTTGCCCTCTTCCAGCATTTGTGGAAGACCCGGCTCCAGCTTCATCGCTCCTTCTGATTGAGGATCTTCCGGCAGCGCCTGTATCGGCTGCCACTGTGGCCTCCGCATCTGCCCAGGATCGCACCATCAGCCGGGTGCTCAACTGGGTGTGGAGGGGGTGGCCACAAGGGCCTTTTGCATCGGAGTTCCAGCCCTTCGCAACCAGACAACATGAACTCTCAGCTCATCGCGGCTGCCTGCTGTGGGGAGACCGCGTCGTGATTCCCCAGGGACTCCGTCAGCGCGTCCTGGAGGCTCTGCACGTTGGCCACCCGGGAATTGTCAAAATGAAGGCGTTGGCTCGGTGTTACGTCTGGTGGCCTAATATGGACGATGCCATCACTGCCTGGGTGTCCGCCTGTCAAGCGTGCCAGGAGTCGAGGCCTGCACCACCGGCAGCTAAGGGACACACCTGGGAGACGCCAAAGACACCCTGGTCGAGGGTGCACATTGATCTGGCTGGTCCCTTTCATGGCCGGACCTTTATGGTAGTGGTGGACGCCTATTCCAAATGGCTGGAGGTCGCCCTGATGCCCTCCACCACTACCGAAGCTGTCATCCGGGTGCTGCGAGGCCTGTTTGCAACGCATGGGTGTCCTGATGTCCTTGTCTCTGACAACGGACCGCAGTTCACGTCAGGCACGTTTGAGCGGTATCTTTTGGGACTGGGCATCCGCCATGCCCTAACGGCACCCTTTCATCCATCCAGCAACGGGCAAGCGGAAAGAATGGTGCGCTCGACAAAAGAGGCACTGGCGCGCCTGGACCGGGGAGACTGGCATGAGCGGGTCGCCGAATACTTGTTCGTGCAACACATCACCCCTCATGCGGCCACAGGGAGGAGTCCTGCTGAACTGCTTATGGGCCGCCGCCTCAGGTCACCGCTCGACCGGCTACACCCAGACTTTGCCGTGGCTGAACCCCCAGGCTGTGCCAATGCACCACGGTCATTTGTCCCAGGAAACCAGGTCTTTGCCCGGAACTATGTGGGGGACATCCCTTGGGTGCCAGCCACAGTAGTGGGAGTCACTGGACCTCGCTCGTACCAGGTGGCACTCGAAGACGGACGCTTGTGGCGACGGCACATAGATCAGCTTAGGCGCAGGGTTGGGGACTTGGACACTACCGAGGTGCCCCCAACTGCGCTTGCGGCTCCAGAAGAGACACGTACAGATGGCGAGGCCCCACCTACACCTTCCTCGCAAACTGCCAGCGTGGAGCCGAACCAAGCCGTTTCAGAACAGACTCAGACCACTCCACTTGCGGAGGCTCCACCCACAGCAGCGGATCCAGGGGAGTTGGTTCCAACGCCACCTAGGGTTGCACCACAGCCTCAGCGAGAACTGTGTGGCCCTCCGGACTTGGCTACCAGTCCCCGGCGGTCTGGCAGAGTTTCCAAGCGCCCAACGTATTTAAAGGACTATGTTGTTGGACAGGTATCACTGTTGGTCTAAGTATGGGAAATGTAACCGATATGCTTTTGTGCCTAATTGAACCATTACGCGTAGTGCTGTATATAAGGAAACCATTACGATTGTAACTAACGCCTTATCTCGGTGGGGAGGGGTGTTATGTAGTGTAGTTTCCCCCTGGGCCAACAGGGGGATACTGTATATAGTTTTCACTCAGGTCTGTAGATAGTTTTCACTCAGGTCCGCGGCAGTTATTTTAGGCGGGAACTCTGGGCTGTGGTGGTTACAATGTTGACAGCCGGCTGCCTATAAATACAGGCCGGCTGAGCTGTTCTCAGTCAGTTCTATTTCAGCTTACCACAATAAAGAGCTACTTGGAGAAATCGCTGTGCCGGCTGCTATGTCAACCCACGACTTAACAATAATAATAAATGATAAAACATCAAACATTAAAAACTTCCCAAAACAGGGCTGCCTTCAGATGTCTTCTAAAAGTCAGATAGTTGTTTATTTCCTTGACATCTGATGGGAGGGCATTCCACAGGGTGGGTGCCACTACCGAGAAGGCCTCTTCAACTGCCAGAAGGCCCTCGGCGCTGGACCTCAGTATCCGGGCTGAACAATGGGGGTGGAGATGCTCCTTCTGGTATACTGGGCCGAGGCTATTTAGGACTTTAAAGGTCATCACCAACACTTTTAATTGTTCTCAGAAACATACTGGGAGCCAATGTAGGTCTTTTATTTTGTTTTGAACATTTCATTCACCATTCTGACAAAAAATTTCCATAATGCAAAAAAATTTCAAGGGGGGAGGGGAAAAGCTTGGGGAAAAACTGTTTTTATCTGGGTCTCCACATCTCCACACCAGAGCACTGAATGGGGAACTCTGCTAAGGCAGTGACACATTTGAGGCCTACCCCTTCTGTTCCTGAGAACTTGTGATACAATTCAAAGAGCTACAATTTTTCAGTAAGGGCATACCTGAGAATCCTGGTGCACACAAAATGGGTATTTTTGTCCATTGCCCATTGGATAATCCTGGTTTCTGTATATAACATGTAACTTGGCTGATAGGGATGAAAACATCTAGTTTGGGGAATGACAGACACTTAAAGGTTAAAACAATGTCAGTTTCCAGCACTGAAGTTCTACTGCAAACTGAAGTGAGACATTCAGCAACCTTGCAGAAGTAAAAGGTTGCATTGTTTATATATACAGAGATAGAGACCCAGTTTGTTGAAACTTGTTGCTTTGAAAAAAGTACCGTTGAATGGACAAATATGCAAGTATTTACATTCTCATAATGTCTTTGCATGTGAACAATGTTTGTTCAGGCTTGCATATGATATATTGTGGTAATTTTCTCCCATGCAGATTGAAAAGCTGCAGAACCAGATTGAAAGGGAGAAGCAAAGTAATCAAGACTTGGAAGCTTTAAGCGAGGAGCTGCTAAAGGAGAAGGAACAGCTTCAGGGCAAGATGGAGACCTTGAAAGCTGACAAAGAGAGACAGGTGCTTGCAGATGTAACCCAGAGGCATGTTTGCTTGGTTAGTTGGCTGGTTGGTTATTTAGAAAGACTTCTTGGCCCACAAATAAAAAAAGGCACCAAAACTTCTTCCTGCCAGGAAATTAGGGCTCCGCAGGATCAAAACATGAAGCATTTCAACTTATCCATCACAGTCCACATGGGTGTCTCCACACTTTCAGGTCACCTTGACTTGCCAGTTTGAGTGAGAGTCAAGAGGAAGTAACTCAATTTTCATACTGCCAGAAGCAAAATTGAGTTGCATAAGCAGTTGTGTATGGATCAAATTTATAAAAATGCTGAAAGAATTGCATCACCCTTGCTGCTGTTCTGAATAGCTTCAAGAATTCATTGAAACAACGAAAACTGCCTTATACATTATATTGATCCATCTAACTCAGTTTTGCCTACCCTGACTCCCATAACAGTCCACAGGAACTCTCTTGCAAAGTGACAAAACCAAAATCCTAGGTATACCTAAGTAAACAACTCCCATTGTGCTTGCTTAGTCACATCATCTGTTTGAGTAATATTTGGGCAGAATAAAGAGTAAACACAACTCAGTTCAAGGTGGTGTGGAAATTTCCACAGAAAACCGAAACACTCTGCTTCCCCAAGGTTGATTGGGATATCCCAGACAGATATCTCAGGCCATCTCCTCCACAACTTTAATCCTGCATTGGGAATGTCTTGACACTGACACTGCCATGCTCTGTTACCCCGGGACCTCATAGCACCTCCAGCCAAACCTAAAATGTTTGGCCTACAGTACTTGTCACAGAGGTGCTAACTGCTATCAGGACAGCGTGTCCATAGTGCTATGAGATTTAATTTTATTTACTTATTTATTTATATACCACCCTATACCTGGAGGTCTCAGGGCAATTGAAATGACACAAAATAGAGCAAAAGGATTATTGAACCAGGTGTATAGTATTTATACTCAAGTATGGGTGGTTCTGTGGTGTAAACCACGGATCCTAGGGCTTGCCGATCAGAGGTTCGGCGGTTTGAATCCCCGTGATGGGGTGAGCTCCCGTTGCTCGGTCCCAGCTCCTGCCCACCTAGCAGTTCAAAAGCATGCCAAAGTGTAAGTAGATAAATAGGTACCGCTCCGGCAGGAAGGTAAACGGTGTTTCCATGCACTGCTCTGGTTCGCCAGAAGTAGCTTAGTCATGCTGTCTACATGACCCGGAAGCTGTCTGTGGACAAACGCCGGCTCCCTTGGCCAGTAAAGCGAGATGAACGCCGCAACCCCAGTCATCTGCGACTGGACTTAACGTTCAGGGGTCCCTTTACTTTTACTTCTTGAAATAATGCAATTTCATCATGTATCTCACCTGTTTGGTCTAGGCTGTGTTTCTTGAAAGGTGAATTCCCAAGGGCTTGTTTGAAGCTTTCTGGTACTGAATGCCTGGGAAGGTACCATTACATTTATGTCCTTCTCATGGACTTCCCTTAGACATCTCATTGGCAACTGGGGGAGCAGAATGCCAGACTAGTTGAGCTTTGGGTTGGATGCAGCAGGGCTTTTTGTGTTTGCCTAATATACCATCTTGTTTTGTTTCTGAATGTAGATAAAAGACCTAGAAAAGGAAACGGACCATCTCAACCAAGTGGTTTTGTCTCTGAGGCAGAGGTCTCAGGTCAGTAGTGAGGCCAGGGTGAAAGACATTGAAGTGGAAAACAAAGTACTCCATGAAACGGTTACAGAGACCAGCAGCAAGCTCAGCAAGCTGGAGTTTGAGAAGAAGCAACTGCAGAAGGACTTCGAGCAGGTTAAAGAAAAAGTGGAAAGAGTAGAGGAAATGGACAAGGAGCTTCATCGACTAGAGAGGGAGAACGAGCAGCTCACAAAGAAAGTTGCTGCCATGAAGATCACTACGGAGAAAGTACAGGTTCTTGAGGAACAAAACGGGAACTTGGAAGTGGAAAACAGGAAGCTGAAAAAATCCCTGGACACCTTGCACAATGTTTCTGTCCGGCTAGAAAGCCTAGAAAAGGACAACAAGGAGCTAGATGAAGAGAACCTGGAACTCAGGAGAATGGTAGAGACAATGAAGTTTGCCAGTGCAAAAATGGCCCAGATAGAAGCAGAAAATAAAGAGCTAGAAAGAGAGAAAGAAGAGCTCAGGAAAAACGTGGAGATGTTAAAGATTCTGATCAAGAAATCGGAACGGCTGGAGCTGAGTTACCAGAGTGTGAATGCTGAGAACCAAAGACTCCAGCAGATTATAGAGAACAGCAGCAAGAAAATCCAGCAATTGGAGAAGGAACTGGAAGGCACTGAAAATGAGAACCAAACCCTCCAGAAAAATTTAGAGGAGCTGAAGATCTCAAATAAGCGGTTGGAGTGGCTGGAGAAGGAGAAGAAACTGTTGGAGCAAGAAGTGTCCCAGCTGGATAAAGACAAGAAGATACTGGAGAAGGAGACAAAAAGACTTTGGCAGCAGGTGGAGCTGAAAGATGCTAATTTGGACGAGAACACTGCAGAATTGGCAGCAATGGAGAAGGAAAAGAGAACACTAGAAAGAGAACTGGCTAGGTCCAGAGACTTGTCTCATAAGATGAAAGACTTTGAAAAGGACAATAAAGATCTCCTAAAGCAACTTGCCATTGACAAGAGAACACTAGCTACATTGAGAGAGGTGAGTACATGTAACATTAGTGTCTTTGTCCGAAGTGTGCATTTTAGCATGTAGCATATTAGAACGTTTTATACAGGGTGAGTCCTTTAAAAGAGGCCCCATGGATACAGAGTACAGTGGTACCTCGGGTTACATACGCTTCAGGTTACATATGCTTCAGGTTACATATGCTTCAGGTTACAGACTCCGCTAACCCAGAAATATTACCTCGGGTTAAGAACTTTGCTTCAGGATGAGAACAGAAATTGTGCTCTGGTGGCGTGGCAGCAGCAGGGGGCCCCATTAGCTAAAGTGGTGCTTCAGGTTAAGAACAGTTTCAGGTTAAGAACGGACCTCCGGAACGAATTAAGTACTTAACCCGAGGTACCACTGTACACATATTCCATGGGGCCTCTTTTAAAAGACTCACCCTATATATAACGTATAGCCAATGCAACTGAGGGAATTAGGGGGACACTATGTGGCCATTTGGAGCATAACATCTTGTCATGGCCCAGAGAGGGGGCTGAATTCTCATTACCATTTCTGTTGACCTCAGGCTTGTTGGAGCCACTTTTTAAATTTTTTTACTAGAACCCCAAGGTCTGCCAACCAGAGCCAAGTAGAAAAGGCATTAGACAACACAAAATAATTGAAGAACACTGTGACCCCTAGAAACTTGTTATCTGCAACTGAGCTGAGCTTAGCTTATAGTCCTTTCCCCCCAGTGTCTACCTTTGTTAACTTTCTTCATTGCAGCAGCCTAATGTAAATGAACAAAGTTCATTTGTTGTTGTTCATTTTTGAACTAATGGAAGTTCAGATCCCAATCTACCTTCTCCTCACCCCCACAATAGGTGATGTGCACTCTCCTCTGTGATCCACAATCTAGATGTTGTAGAGTTATTAGTAAATCACTGCCTAGTGCCGACCTGATTTCTGAATCACAGAAGAGAGAGTCATATTTCACAGGCAGGTTGTGATTTCAAGAACACAGAACATCGAAGTCGTAAATCCTCAGCAAAGGTTTCTTCACAAATTAAGGCCTGGTTCACACAGTTAAAATAGGCTGGTTCCAGAGTGACT
The DNA here is from genome assembly GCF_965112155.1 of Podarcis liolepis. Lineage (NCBI taxonomy): Eukaryota > Metazoa > Chordata > Lepidosauria > Squamata > Lacertidae > Podarcis > Podarcis liolepis. The sequence continues at coordinate 23,344,593 of NC_139554.1, forward strand.
TTGCTCAAACACCTGCTAAGATATTAAGCCAAGTTAAACATGAGCCTTTGGCTTGTACACAGAGCCTCTTTGATTCCTCTTGTACTGTGGCCCACAATTGAACTGGGAAGTTCCCAGTTATCCATATCTGTTTGTTTCATACAAACTGACAAATTTTACAACAAGCCAAGATACCAAACCATACTTCAGAGTTCTTATTATGTCAACTTTTTTGAAAGCTGGTATCATACTTTGCCAGTTCAGACTAAATGTGCAACTATGGTTAATTAAGGACTATTTGGTTTAACTGTGGTTTATCACAAAGATAAATGCAGTTCTTCATCCAGTGCAAATTTTTATCTTGAGAAGTATTGTACAGTAGATGACATAGTTTTTCTTCCCAATAGTGACAACTGTGCAAGAAAAGTCTTCTGTGAAGTGGCCCAGAGGGCTTCCAAAATCTAATATTGTTGTAAAGAAAAGCAATTATGTTGTTGCTTTCACTGTTAGGCTACTAATTAAGTTTGTTCTTATTTGCAGGATTTGGTTCTTGAGAAGTTGAAGAGCCAGAGATTGTCTAGTGAGATGGACAAGTTGGACCAGGAACTGGAGAAGATCGGATTAAATAAGGAGCTGCTCCTAGAGACTGATAATGGCAACAATGAGAAGTGAGAAGACCACCTTTTTGTTTTGGAAGGATTTCTGGCACATTTTGCCTCAATTTCCCCTCATTACAATTTCCCAGGTTCTTTGTACTCTTGTCAAAAGTTTGTGGGATTTCTCCTATTTGTTTCTTCTAAAGGAACTAAATTACCACATTACTTGTTTCTTAACAGAAGCTTCTATAGGTAGATGAAAGTCCCCTATTAGTCCTAGAGTTGCTGTGAGGTTGACTTTCTCTTCAAACAAGGCTGTCAACAGAGATGCCAGTTGCACAGATGTAGGGACATCTTGCAAGCCATAGTGAATTAAATATGAAGTTTTAGCTTCACTGAGTTTCAGTGAGATCAGGGATTTACTTACCGTAAATATTGCAATTTTGCCAAGTAATGGTTCTGCTTTCCATATCACTTGCTATTTGAATTATTCTCAGGGAGATGTGGATACATGGCATCTGCAAAAATATCTGTAATGTAGTAGAATGGCATGAGCACAAGGATTTACCTTTATTTTGCTCTCCCTTCCAACTGCACTGTTCACCATAGGTGGCAGTGCTACTGTATGTTTAACCCAGTGTGGGGCCCAAGTAGGTCCTCCAGGTCGCCTTGTGTGGCCCACCAAACCATTTGGGCCAAGGCATGCACACCTGCCCTAAATGTGTAGCATCACGTATCCCATCAAGTACCATTGTGACTGGCCCAAAAGGGGTTTTCCCTGTGCTTTGCTGATTGCCAGGGCTTACAGAGTGCTGTGTACAAGGGCTTCACAAGCCCCAACTATCAGCTGGCACAGTACTTGAGAAGAGCTTGCAAACAGAGATGCACAGGGGGTTGTAAGCCCCAGTGATCAGCTGATCCTCAGGACTTGCAATGGGCTACGGCTTTGCCTACACAGTTTGATTTGAAGCTTGACATCATTGTGATGTCAGGAGATTGAAAGGAGCATAGCTTCACCCACCTGTCAAACTTGGCCCTGGGGGTTGTAATGCAGGAGATAAGAATCTGGCCCACTGCCCTGCCCATACCCAGTTCTCTATACCTGGTCTAGCAGCATGCATCCATGGATGCCAGTATACAAGCCCCCACCCCAGGCCAGTCCCCATACAGCATCCTTATTCTAATTTAAGGGACCCCCTGACCATTAGGTCCAGTCGTGACCGACTCTGGGGTTGCGGCACTCATCTCGCTTTATTGGCCGAGGGAGCCGACATACAGCTTCCGGGTCATGTGGCCAGCATGACTAAGCTGCTTCTGGCGAACCAGAGCAGCGCGGGGATTCGAACCATCGACCTTCTGATCGGCAAGTCCTAGGCTCTGTGGTTTAACCCACAGTGCCACCCACGTCCCTAACCCCATAAGTACATCTCTGCAAATGAGAAAGTAGGATACTGATGGAAAGTCAATGGTTCTGTGGGCTCTTTTCTAATATTCAGGAAGAATGGCTGAAACGCCTCAATATGGCAGAATTTTTGCACCTCAGTATGGCAGAATTTTTGTGCCTTTCTCATTACTGATATGGTCATTGTTTCACAGGAAGTATAAGATACTGGAAAGCAAAACTGAATGTGACCTAAAGACAACGCTATCCAATAAAGAAGAGAAAATTGCTGTATTGGAGGCCCAGCTGCAAGAGTTTCTCACCTTGAATCAGCAGTTACAGAATGAACTAAACACCGTAAGAGGGAAACCTTTGCTTCATAATATAAAGGGTGAAACTGCATGTTATGAAAAATTGATTATTTGAAAAGCATGTGGGCCACTTTTTATTCTGGAGAAAAGCGAACTGTGGAATTTGTACTCCATCCAGGTCATGAAATTGTACCCCATGCACACCAGTTAACTGCCTATCGTGCCACCACCCCTGGCTGCTCTTTGCCTTCAAACACGCTGTATGCAGGGACAAATAGCAACTTTGTCTGTTTGTGTAGTTCCATAGAAAACCCATGTGGGGCCCTGACTGGATAAAATAAAAGTGCATATCAACAAGAAGCTTGGCACAAAGTTTAGATGTTTCATTAGCTTGCATTATGATGTTTCTTCAATCTCAACTCAAGAAAGATGGCCTAATTTATGCCAACGTAAGTTACATTGTCTTGATTTACCCAGTTCCAAACTCCGTTCAGGAGGAATTTCATTTGCACTACCCTTTTTTACCATCTAAATTATGCTGAGATGCTAGGTCATGTGACTGAGCTGAAAGAGATTTGGAAGGGGTGTAAGTCTCTCTTTGTCCTTTTCTGCCTGCATCACACCCCTGTAACCCACCTTTTTTATACATTGACTTAATATATACAGTCTCAGGGATTTACATTGGTATATCTTCAGCTTAGCCAGGAAAGCTCAAGATCTGTTGAATCCAAACTCTCCCATCGCAACAGATTTTGGGTTTGGATCATAAAAATCCCCAAACTGTGTGCCGGGATGCATTAGTGTTTTTTGAAATGGATTAAAGGTTCCTGTAAGATCAAAGCATATGCTCACAAAGGAGTGACCTCTGCTGAGGGTAACTAACTCTACTCCATTTGTGAATGAGATGTGGTTGGATCATCTGATCACACCAATACAGGGAGACCAAATTACATGTCCTCAGAGAAGGGTGCCCATTGATTTGCTGAATGAGTCAAGAGGGACACTCAGAGCAGTGGCTCAAAAAAGAAATGGGTTAGGCATTTCTGAGGGCAAATAATATTGGGTTCCATCACTGAAGAAGTCTTGTTTTCATCTTCATACCTAAAAGTAAAGCTTTTGGGATGTAAGAGCAAAGCGTCTCTCTTGTTTTAATTTATAATAAATGTTGCCTCTCCTATAAGAAGTTTGGGAAATACTGGCCTAATGAAGTCTTTAAAAACACAAATTATTCAAGAGATAGATTGCAGAAATTCAAGACCCAGAAAGCAATGACAGGTTGTTATACCCAATGTACCATCAGTGTAAAAACAGTTGAAAACAGGTTTCCATATACATTGCAATGTTTGGGTTAAAAACCTCACAAATATTAATAGAAAAAAGCAATAAAAAGTAGTAGTTAAAGTGATGAATGCTGAATGTTTTCAACAGATATATATGGTTGTGATCATCTGTTTTTTGATAATGGGTTTAGGGTTAGGCTAAGTTACTCCTGTAGACTTCACAGTTCTATTTATTGGCATATTTACAAACAACGTGTATTACAGATGAGGAGGCACTTTGAAGGTGCCAAGCAGAAGCAAGAGGATGGAATCCTTCTGCAGAATTCATTGAAGCAGCCCAATGAAAATTTGGTTTCCTGTCATCAGACAAAGGAAAAGTGGGAAAAGGGACACAAAGAAGCAACAATGGAGCTTCTGAAAGTAAAAGACAGAGCTATAGAACTGGAAAGGAATGTAAGTTTTGTCCTTTACTGGGTTAGCTTATTATGTTCATCCTGTGCGATGCACTGTAGCCAGTGTTGCACTAAGGTGAATTCACTTAGTGGTATACTTGTTCCAGCAAAACACTTTGCTGACGGTGGAACCTTGTTGCACAAGAGACATGCATAAGCAGGTTGCTGATAGCTTTGTTTCACGATGCATCGCTCAATCTGTTGTGCAACAAGTTTCTTCGAGTGCAGCTGTTGCATTGGGTTCTTCTGTTGAGCAGCTTTAAAACTCACCTGTCCACGTTAGCGTAAGAGTCCTGGCACTAGCAGACAGACAGTGTTGGGTACAGCCCATTGATGGTTGATTTCTGTGTATGTGTGCTGAGAGGGAATGACGTGCCAATTACACAAGCCTGTGGCTCTGAAAGCTCTGACATATTTTCCTATATGGAACTTCTCTCTGTAGGAAAATCATAATGTGTGGAGCATCCCTTATTTTATGAATCTGTTTAAACCTGTATTTCTCCTCATTATGGTAGCAATCTCAGAGCAGGTTACATTAAAAAATAATCAAAATACAACATGTACAATGTAACATCATAAATAAATATCCCACGTTACTCTCAGTACCTAAAACTAAAATATTGACAGCAAACAGGCAGTAATGTTCAGCAAATGCCTGAGCAAAAAGGTAGGTCTTCAGCTGGTGCCCAAAACTCAATATATTTGATGCCAGCCATATCTCTGTGAGGAGCCATAACTGAGGGGCTACCCCTGAGAAGGTCCTTCCTCTGGCATGCATTTTCAGAATGCTTTCCCTTCATACTTTATGTCAGTCTTCTACAGTATTACACCTTCTCCCATACAGAGCTCAATGAATGTGCCTGAATAAGAAAGAGGAACAAAGCTCTCTTTTCTTTTGCAGATGCTCGTTATTAAGGCTGGTGGTTTCCAAGCTTCCACCTACAGGCAACCCTTTCCATATTCAGTGGTCTGCCAAGGCATTCATGCATTCTGCAGAAATTGCTGGTGCACATTTGATGGTGTTTGCGCACACTGTTGACACTGTATCGGAAGAATGAAAATGTGACAAAACATACTCAGCACACCTTTGTTTGCATATTGGAGATGATCTGCATTGGTGGGCAATTCAAGAAACTGTCCTGACATTATAGACCTTGTCATTAAGACATCCCTGATTAGCTTCCTAAGGGTCCCAGTTCTCTCTTGAACACAGCTTTAAACCATTGATTTAGGGGAAGAAGGATGAAAGTCCACTACCATTGCTGCTTCATTACCTGTATGAAAGTCTGGGGTTCAGGGTACTTGCAACCATTATTTCCTGCTTTTTTCTTTAACATAGGCAGTATTGGCCCCACTTTAGCATCTATAACTTTTAAGGGTACTCATGAGCTGTTTGCTTGTGAAAAATGGAAGACTGTGTAGGCTCCCCTTGCATCAGAGATGCTCTGAAGAATCTGTAGCTGCTGAATCTTTTTCCTCCTGCCTTTTCATTTCTGTTTCTCCTATCAGAATGCAGCCTTACATGCAGAGAAGCAGCTTCTGAAGGAGCAGCTAAGGCATTTGGAAACCCAGAACACCTCCTTCAACAATCAGATCCTGACACTACAGAAGCAAAATGCCTTCCTTCAAGAGCACAACACTTCCATGCAAACACAAACAGCCAAGCTCCAGGTCAGGAAAATCCCTACTGTGCACATCTACCAGAAACATTTTAGGTGGCTCAGTTTAAAATGGGATGGGATTAGCCAATTTCTAGCATCAGTCTTATCATTTTGAGTGTCCATCTGGTGGTAAAGAAAGATTACCCTCTCCTACAAGGTTGTGAGATTAATACATTGGTGTATTTTCAGGGAAATTGAGGTATGTTTTGATTTTATGGGCGTGATTCAGCTTATGACTTCTGCTTATGCAACGGGGCTTTCTCCCCTTTCCTCCCACCCCCCCACCCCCAAAATTGGCACCACGGTGGTCAGGAGAACCCCCAGAACTGAGGGAGGAGAGGGAGGATCATTCCCTCTAGCAAGCTGAAATGTTTGTGCTAATGGAACGAGTGGAAAAGCACAACATTGGATTTCACCCTTTCTTTTGTTCTTGATTTAGTGCTGTTACGTAATTTGGAAAACTTAATGCACAGGTGGAAAACCTGATACACTCCAAATATTGTTGGATTCCATCTTCCATCATTTTGTGTGATACAGTTCTCAGCTCAAACAAACCAACAAACCAAAATGTGCTTAAAAGTGAGCTTGTTGGCTGTTGGGTCAATCCATTCCTTCCCATTCCCACCAAAGGTAAACATCGGAAACCTGAGTTTGTTGTTAATGGATGTTATATTGCATATTGCAATATAGCATGCACATCTAACAACAATATTTATTTTAAAAATGCATATATTAGGACAAGATGCATTTAGAAAGGCTTGTATTGGGATCAAAATTTATTTTAAATATCCATTTTATGGTTAAAATACATATTTAAATTTGAGTTATTATATCGATTTTTTAAAAAATGAAAATGAAGGACGGAATGGACTTGTGAACACACACGTGCAAGACTTGACACAATCCAGAGACACACCCCTCCCTAGTATGTGTTCCACGGGGGATAGAATTCTGCCCTCCCCCCCCCCCAAACTCCACTCCTTTAATTTCCTCCCCAGCCCAGCTCGGAAGTATAAAATATTTAACAACAATTGTCAGATCAGGGTACAGTACTGATAAAATGCAATAAAAACCATGCAATCAGTATGCAGTAATCAATAAAGCAAGCAAGAATACATACATAATCAAAGGACTCATTGCAAAGTGCAGCAAGACAAAGTCAACCAAAGGCTTGGGTGAATGAGTAGGTCTTCAATTGGCACTGAGTCAACACAAAGCACACCTGAAAAGGAAGGAAATTCCGCAGTCAGGGGGTGCCTGGGTAATTAATGCCTTTCTTCAGTTGCTCCTTATTGATTCCCCTGTCAAGAGGACATTCACACTAGATCTTCGCATATGAGCAGGTAGGTATGAGAGAAAGGTTCTCTATCAGGCAGTGGTGTAGCAGTGCAAGCACCTTTTATTTAATTTACCCCTGTGTGCTGATGAAACGTTTCTTGATTCTCTGAGAAACTTTTAGGTGGAGAACTCAGCCCTAAATTCGCAGAGTGCCTCCTTGATGGCCCAAAACGCTCTACTCCAAAACCAGCAGCTGACCAAGGAGAACGAATGTGACAATCTGTTGAAGCAGAAAGATCAGCTCAAGGCAGAATACGAGTCCCTCCTGCAAGACCACGAGCACCTGGCCTCGCTGCACGAGCGGCAGTCGACAGAATATGAAACGTTGATAAAACAGCACAGCTGCCTCAAAGCGCTTCATAAAAACTTGGATCTGGAGCACAAAGATCTGGGAGAAAGGTTAGTGGGTCTTGCATAGCCTCTTGGAATAAATGAGTTATTCACATCTGAAGCCCCCCTGGGGGATTTACTGCAGGATGGGGTTGTAAAAAGGGTTGCCAACTTAAAAAAACAACAACTCACAAAAACAGGTCTCAGCCTTTACTTAGCAGTTTGCTCTGCAGATATTAGCAGATGATGTTTCCATGTAATGAAAAGCATCACTTGCAGATTTCAGCAGATCAAGCATCTGTTTGAAAGCACAACAACAGGCCGATCTGCACATTCCCCCCCCCCCCCCCGATGACTTGGCAACCTTCTCAAGTTCCTTGTGTTGGAAATATTGTATGTGCCAGTAGTTTCTCCTGTATCAGATGTTTGAAAATGTGTGTGTGTGAAAATATATAAATTACAATGTATGTGGTTTAAGTACATGGAATAAACCAAAAAAATATGGATGTTATCCAGCCATAGATAAGAACTTTCAGGTCCTATCAATCCGAATCACAGACAATTAGGCATGGAAGAGAAGTTCCTAACTTTGGTTGCATTGTGGCTTATGCAAATACATAAATTTACAATAGACCACCAGAATCTGTTGACACAGAGAAAATTAATCTCGATTTTCTGAATCATGTTTTAATCGTGAGACGCATTAAGGCAAAATGGCAGCCATTCTTTTATCTATTTCCTGCAGATATAACAGCTTGATACAACACAAATCCAAACTGGAGGAGCTGGAAATGGTTTTAAAAACAGAAAAAGAGGTTCTGCAGCAGGAAAAGAGAGCAAGTGCACTAGTGACCACGGAGAACCAGAAACTGAGAGAAGAGCTGGAAAGGTACACATCCTCAGAAATTATGCCAGCCCCTTTTACATGTTACTGGGCAACGCGGTACATTCCAGATAATAATAATAATAATAATAATAATAATAATAATAATAATAATAATAATAATAATTTATTATTTATACCCCGCCCGTCTGGCTGGGTTTCCCCAGCCACTCTGGGCGGCTTCCAAAAGAATATTAAAATACTGTGATACATCAAACATTAAAAGCTTCCCTAAACAGGGCTGCCTTCAGATGTCTTCTAAAAGTCTGGTAGTAGTTGTTCTCTTTGACATCTGGTGGGAGGGCGCCACTACCGAGAAGGCCCTCTGCCTGGTTCCCTGTAACTTGGCTTCTCGCAGTGAGGGAACCGCCAGAAGGCCCTCGGTGCTGGACCTCAGTGTCCGGGTAGAACGATTTGGGTGGAGACGCTCCTTCAGGTATACTGGACCGAGGCCGTTTAGGGCTTTAAAGGTCAGCACCAACACTTTGAATTGTGCTCGGAAACGTACTGGGAGCCAATGTAGGTCTTTCAAGACCGGTGTTATATGGTCTCGGTGGCCGCTCCCAGTCACCAGTCTGGCTGCTGCATTCTGGATTAGTTGTAGTTTCCGGGTCACCTTCAAAGGTAGCCCCACGCATTGCAGTAGTCCAAGCGGGAGATAACCAGAGCATGCACCACTCTGATGAGGCAGTCCGCAGGCAGATAGGGTCTCAGCCTGCGTACCAGATGGAGCTGGTACACAGCTGCCCTGGACACAGATTTAACCTGTGCCTCCATGGACAGCTGTGAGTCCAAAATGACTCCCAGGCTGCGCACCTGGTCCTTCAGGGGCACAGTTACCCCATCCAAGACCAGGGAATCCTCCACACCTGCCCGCCTCCTGTCCCCCAGAAACAGTACTTCTGTCTTGTCAGGATTCAGTCTCAATCTGTTTGCCGCCATCCATCCTCCAACCGCCTCCAGACACACAGGACCGTCACCGCCTTCACTGGTTCTGATTTGAAGGAGAGGTAGAGCTGGGTATCATCCGCATACTGATGAACACCCAGCCCAAACCGCCTGATGATCTCTCCCAGCGGCTGCATGTAGATGTTGAAAAGCATGGGGGAGAGGACAGAATCCTGAGGCACCCCACAAGTGAGGGCCCAGGGTCTGAACACTCATCCCCCACCACCACTTTCTGAATACGGCCCAGGAGGAAGGAGCGGAACCACTGTATGACAGTACCCCCAGCTCCCAGCCCCTCAAGACGGTCCAGAAGGATGTTATGGTTGATGGTATCAAACGCCGCTGAGAGATCCAGCAGAACTAGGAAACAGCTCTCACCTTTGTCCCTAGCCCGCCGGAGATCATCAACCAGTGCGACCAAGGCAGTTTCAGTCCCATGATGAGGCCTGAATTGGCCAGATAGAGATGCCTAAAGGGCTACATTCAGCCCATGGGATGAAGGTTCACCACCCCTGCTATATTGGCCTCCAACAGATTGGAATTCATTAACACTAGAGGACAGCAGCTTAGCTTCCCCTGCTTTGGGATGGCATGGTTTATCCCATATCATTGCTAGGGGTGTATACAAACTTCTGCCCAAGTGAGCCCACCTCATTGAAAACAGCAACAACAACAGTAATAATTTTATTTATACTCCGCCCATCTGGCTGGGTTGCCCCAGCTTCTCTGGGTGGCTTCCAACACCCATAAAAATAAATATAGAACATCAAACATTAATAGTTACAATCGGATCTTACATAAAAAGTCACAATAACTCAAAATAAACAACCTACTTCAAATAAAGCGGTATTCAACAATCCACTAGAATCTAACAGTTAACAGCAAAATCAAACATCAGCAAATAAAAATTAAACAGTCCACACCTATCAGCTACAATAAAGAATTACCAATCTATAATCAAGAAAAATAACAGCAAATCACAATGCATAAAATACCACAAAACATACAAAGACCTTGCAAAAGGATCAGATTGAAAAACAAGGACACACAACCCATAAAACTATCTTTAAAAACTATCCCTGAGCTACTCTGTTCCCAGCTGCCTCTGCTGCTCTCAAAGTCATAGTCTGGGAAAGGCTTCCAGGGCTGAAGGGTGGGGCAAGGCAGGTGGAAAAGCCATTGCCTGCAGAAAAGTCTCTCTCCTCTCAGTTCTATGTAAAAGGTGAAGGAATGCGGGTGGCGCTGTGGTCTAAACCACTGAGCTTCTTGGGCTTGCCGATCAGAAGGTCAACAGTTTGAATCCACACAACAGTGGTGGGCTCCTGTTGCTCTGTCCTAGCTTCTGCCAACCTAGCAGTTTGAAAGCACACCAGTGCAATGAGGGGCCACTAGAGGCGCATCGGAAGATGTCTGACAATAACATCTCTCCGACCCACACGAGGTAATTAGGCTGTGATGGAAGTAAATAGCCTCCCTACCCCCCCAAGGTTGTGGGGGGGGCTGCCCTTGCCTACTGTGCCCTATACCACCCCCAAATTTGTGGGGATGGGGGCACTAGGCAGAATGCCCTCCTGTGGATCTCGGCGCTCCTGGACGCTGTCTTTGATCCATGCCTCTAGCTGCAAGAACTTCAAAAGAAACAATTAGGAGGAAGTGAATGCACATATTTCAAGGAAGGAGGGGGAGTAAAGACTGCTAACTGAAGAGATCTCTGATAAACAAGACAGGTCGGAGGAACAAGATAAATCATGAGAAGATACGCCAAGACTCGGTATGGCAAAAGGACTTGATGGGGGAGGGGGGAAAAACTTTCCTTCTTTTTTCCTCTAAGTGATTAACCAAGAATCCCCACCCCTCACAAGTCAGAAATGACTTAAGCTGTGGATTTATGACTGTGGAGATAAAATTTCTAACCAAAGCATGTTTTAAGAAGATCGTGGAATGTATAAGGGCTTTGGTATGACGCAGTTAAAAATACCGTCGCCATGTTTGCAAGTTCTGTCAGAGGACTTAAGTCTGGGAGGAGAAATAGAGCTGTTTTTATATTGTGGGTGAGACTCCTCAGAGGGACTTAAGAACGACAGTTTTGCAATTAATGATGGAAAGAGCGATGTTATTTATGAAAGCGATGATATATGGAAACCATCTCGATTTGAGGATTGGACGAACGGAAAAATTCACACAGGATTATAATTGGTGTTTATCTGCTTAAGGAGATTACCAGAAGAGATCATAAAGAAAAAAGAGAAAAAATATACGAACAAGATGAGATGTGGAAACAGCAAGATAAGACTGGATAGAATTCTGAACTTTATTTGGACTGATTTGGACATTAACGCAGTAGCAAGAAGATGATCGGAATCCCCCTTTGGAACTTGAAATATGGGTCCCCTCAACAAAATTTAAAATTCGGCTTTGTAATTCGGAATTTATGTGATGTGATTTGATTTGATTTGATTTGATTGGTCGGTTAATAAAAATTATTTTTTTTAAAAAATGAAAGCACACCAGTGCAAGTAGATAAATAGGTACCGCTGAGGCAGGAAGGTAAGCGGCATTTCCATGCGCTCTGGTTTCCATCACAGTGTTCTATTGCGCCAGAAGCGGTTTAGTCATGCTGGCCACATGACCCAGAAAAGCTATCTGTGGACAAATGCTGGCTCCTTCGGCCTGAAGCGAGATGAGCACTGCACCCCATAGTCGCTTTTGACTGGACTTAACCGTCCAGGGGTCCTTTACCTTTTTACCTTTTACCTATATAAAAAACATAGTGTTTGCAAGTACATTGCATATAGTTTAGGTATGGAATGTTTTTATAGGCCTTCCATTATACCATTGTCATTTTAACATGATGACGATACTTTCTGTGTCTATGTTGTATATTTTTTTCACCCAGTAATCTCCTTCCCTAGTCATAGGCAAAATTTTGGGGACATAATGCAGGATATTATCTATCACAGGACTGAATGAACAACTGAAATATGCCAGTATTAAAAACATACACCCTCAAACGCTGCTCTGGTAATTATTTTGGGCAGGGCATAATTGTGCTTAAATGGAGTAGGATTAAGTTAAAACCTTGCTTTTGGAAAACAGAGGTACCATTGAAACTTGTAATCCCTCTCAGATTTTACTATTAGCAGATCTAATGCTTGACTAATTATTTGCTAATAGAAATTTGTTTAGCATTCAGAAACACTGTATTCTTACCCTTCAGAAGGACCAAGGTTTTAACTGTTCATTTCTGGTTTGAATTGCTGTTGGAGATTTGGACAGGGAAGCAGTGAGATGTTTGGCTTTTCCCATTTAGGGTTAATTTCTTGCACAGCAAGCTCAAAGCAGAATACGAGGGGCTTCACGTCCACACCAAGGAACTGAAAACCTCCTTGAATAGCTCCCAGCTACAGCTGAACCACTGTCAAGCTCGCTATGATGAGCTGAAGGAGCAGTACCAGACCATGGACATTTCCTTGACTAAATTGGACAACCACTGTGAGGTGAGATCTATGGACCAATAAAATACAGGTGGTTATTGTTGGGATCAGGAAGACTTTGCCAGTCCATAAATAGATGCTGCCTCATTCACAGAGGACCGTAAGCCACGGAAGATCACTCCCACTTCACTGCTTCTCTGTGGTGCAAACAGGAGGAACAAACCACAATCCTTGGCGTAACATTAATGTCCAATCTGGGAGTTATGGCTTCTTTCACTCCAAGCAACTGGTAAGCCAAGAACAAACCTTGGCTTCGGATTGTCCTTTGTTTGGAGTGAAGCAAACAACAATCCCTGGTTCAGCCATACTGTGAAGCCCAGGAAGATGGATTGTTGCTAGCAAGGAGAAATGAAGTGAGAGTTATCTGCGTGTTTGTGGTAAATCATTTACCATGGTTTACTGTCATGTGAGAATGCAGCCAAAGGGAGCAGAATGTAGTGGCGTTGACTTGCACTTAAATGCCAGTAATTTGAAGGGGAAACCCTGGTGTTGGGCTTGGGTTGCTGCCAAATCCTTAAAAAGTGAGATGGGTGGACTGGAGAACAGGATGGGGTTGGGGAGCTCACCTCTTCCATGCCTTCATCTTTTCCTGTCTCATAACTGTTACTTGTTTTTTTAGCTTCTTTATTCCAGCAGGGACTCAGCTTCACAATGCGCTTGAAAGCTCCCCCCACCTTGCTTTGTTAGGGTTTCAGCATCACCCAAGCTGGATTATGCAGCCTGTCATGCCTAGTTTCACTCCCAGTTAAAATCAGTGAATGAATGGCAATGAAAGCGATAGGCTACCACAATATAAATGCAGCAAACAGCCAGTAATTTATTTGAGTGAGACATACTTATGCATGTGCATCTTAGCACTGGTGGCAGTGGTTTGGCACTCGCTATCTGACCGCCAAAGTAGTTGGTGAGCTTTAGGGTACAAAGGACCTTTGGCTTGGTGCTGTTTTATTAATGGTGAATAGACAAGCGCAGGTAGGGGAACTTCACCTGTGATGTGTCTGTTGAATAGCTTCTGGCTCGCCTAAAAGGAAACTTGGAAGAAGAGAATCATCATCTCCTGAGTCAGATCCAGATGCTGAGTCAACAGAACCAAATGCTGTTGGAGCAGAACATGGAGAACAAGGAGCAGTATCATGAGGAACAGAAGCAATATATGTAAGACTCCCCTCCCCGCTTATTTATCCTGTTGTCAGTGAGACTGTTATTGAAGCATGGCGATGAGGGTGCATGGAGACATCCAAGGGGATATCTGAGTCCCTTGGGCCACATTACAGCCAAAAGTCAATTTAAAAAGCTTCTGAGCAACTGGGTGATCCCTTTACTCAGCTTTACGCAGTTTACAGAGTATTGCATAGATCCCTGCTCCTGCACTTGAACAACCTGATGCTAGGGTGTGAAAGCAGATGCAAGCTGCAGAGAGTTATTTCCTGAAAGCACTGTACTGACTGCAGTGTGAGTTGCCACACCTAGTTCAAGGTGTTGGTATCAGTGTGCAAAGCCCTAATGGCCTGGGATGCCAAGTAGCTAGAAGATAAGCCATTGCAGACCTCAGTGGTTGGCAGGCAATGCCCTATTGGTGTCATCACCACTGGGTGCTGCCTGTCTGGTGTGAACTTGTGTCAGGGCCTTCTCAGTAGTGGCCTCTTGCTCATGGAATGCCCTCCCTGATGAGGTGCACCTCTCCCCCTAGTTATTAACATTTAGGCATTTTTAAAAATGATACTAATCCTGTTCATCCAGGCATTCGATGGCTGAAAGATATTGACTTGTATCCAACTCTGCACAAATGGATTTCCACTCAGTGGGACTTCCCCTTCCTCTCCTCCTCCTGTGCTCCCCCAAAACTTCTCTAAGGGCTCCCCCAAACTCTCTGGAGCAGATTTTGGGATTGTGCTGGGGACTGCAGGCAGCAATAGAGGAAGGAGAATGTTCACTGCACATGCAGAAGTTTGTTATGGTGCTGAAACTTGTGCTGGATGCAACCCATTGTTTCTGTCAACTTAATTATTTCTATAAGGCTTGTTTTTTAAAAAGGAATCTTTTTGCCATCCTGGGTTTCTTTGGGAGGAAAGGTGTGATTTATCATTATTATTTCCCAATATATAGTGCAACTGTGCAGGACACACTGATGCCAAGTAATTGGTTTAAGAAGTGCAAGATATAAATACTTAACTAGTGATGCTGCCAATTATCACAGATAATCCTTACGATGTGCTGTCTTGTATTAGCCTCTATGTATAATTCAGATTTCCTCTGGACCATGAAGAGCAGCCTCCCAAGCTTTGTCTCAACCTGTGGCTGAAACTTTGGAAAGTTGCAAAAGCAATTTGCAACAAGACATGGAGGGAAATCAAGCCCTGAGACTTGCCTGAGACTTGCCTGGTGCACGCAAGCCTTTAAGTGCGCCTGAAACCCCAAGTACTCTTGAATGAGTCATGGCAGGCAACAGCTGGAGCAGCAGTCTTGTTTCATTCACTCGTAGTGTATATAACAGCATACATAAAGGTAGTTTTGGGGTTTCTTTTTAAGTGCCAAATGTGCTTACCTGGTATATGGCAGATTGAATGATGCACCTGGTAAGTTATGTAAAATTTGTTGGGACAAGCTGCAGGTATGAAGGTGTGAGGTTCTATTTCACATGGTACTGGCTGATCCCTAAACTTTTAGCAGACATGGTAACAGCCCTGTACTATCCAGGCACCCAACTACATTGTCCAGAGGCCCAGATATACTGTGTGGTCATTAAATCCTGCCATGAACTTGTCGTGATTGTATTGAACTGATTTTGACTTAATCTACCTAGGTAGTTTAGCTCACACGTTCCACAAACAAAACAAAACCAGCACTTTTCCCCCCTCAAGGACTGCAAGCATTTTAAAATCCTCCTTGTTGTTTTCTTGTGCTTCAGCTTTTTGGTGGTGGTTGCCCTACCAACTAGACGGCTGACGTGCTTAATCATGAAGCTAATTACTTCTGTGTGATAGGTACTTTCTCAGAAGGGCTTTTCATCGCTCAAAATCCTGCCCTCGGGGACACGAGCTTTGTGAGAGTTGAATTATTAATTATACTCAATTCCTAGCAAGTAGAACCCTCTAAGTGCTCATGTGTTGTTTTTCCCCTGCCGCTTTGGTTTTTCAACAGTGACAAACTGAATGCATTAAGGCGACACAAAGAAAAACTGGAGGAGAAAATAATGGATCAGTATAAGTTTTATGATCCGGCTCCAAAAAAGTAAGTTTTCTCAAGCTTAAATGGCACAGGGGCAGTCCTGTCCTAGGCAGAAAGATGCCCCTTAAGTGTGCGAGGGCAACTTGTATTGCGAGGGCCTTTGTGTTTGGAAAGGCGGCCACTTACTGACAGTTCTTGCAGTCTAGAAATTCTGTTTATTGAGGCACAGGCATTTCCTCTTAGGGAAGATATTGGGGTTGGGGGGTTGGCCACACCTTGCAGGTTTCATCATGTGTGGATGCACAGATAGTCACTGTTGATAAGGCAAGGGTGGGGGCGTTTTTCAGCCCGAGGCTGCATGCCACCGATGAGTAGGGTCAGAAGCAAAAGTGAGTGAAGCTACAGATGCAACTCTTACTTTGTACAGTAAGCTACATTTGCCACACAAAAGCCAAAGATCTCTAGACACCACACAGACCACTTTTCTCCACCCTCCGTTCCGGCCAGCAAGATACGCAGTTCAAGGACATGCAACATCCAGGCAAAGGCACTTGAGGAAGGTGCCAGTGATGGGTAGTGACCTGGGGTGAGTCCCAAGGGCCAGACAGAGGGGCCTAGAAGGCCACATTCAGCCTGTGGGATGAAGGTTCACCACCCCTGCTATATAAGGCTCATAGATAAGGGCACTGGTGTCTGTATGTATCTCAGCAGTGAGCAATTACAGTGTTAAGTCCCCATCTTTCTCCCAGAAGTTTTTAATGAATGGAATCCAAAAAGGTCCTCATAAGAGACAACAAATAAAAAATTCATGGGATGTTTGTTTATGTGAAAACTCCATGCAGGGTCTTTGCCCAGTGTTTGGTTTTTAAATCCTCTGGCAAAACGCGGCCCAACTTTTATTGAGTCAGGGAATGTCATCTTCCTAATGCCAAGGCAGTTTCACAGTACTCTTTTATGGTGGAGAGAAAAGATAAGTATTGCACTGTGCTAAAAACACGAAACAAAATGATTGCTGCTCCTTCCCTCAATAATAGGAAAAACCACTGGATAGGAGCTAGAGCCTTGGTTAAACTCATGAAGCCAAAGAAAGAAGCTACAAGAGAACGGTTGAAATCCTCAACAGAGAGCCCTCCATGGCACTCAGAAAGCACAGACACAGCTGGGTCACCATCGCCATCACAGCTGCCCAAGCAGCAGGAGAATCTGGAGAACACCTCCGCAGAGTCTGGCTCAGTGGAAGGCAGAGAGCAGAATAATGGACCTGTGGGGAAAGGTAGGTGGTGTTGCACTTAATGTATAGTTAATCAACTGCTGGTCTGTTGGTGCTGGCAAGGTTAGCTAGCTAAGAAAAGAAAAAAGGGTGCAATTCAGCCACAGCTGAGCATTTCTGAATGCCACTGAAATCAAGTGGGAAATTAAGAGTGAAGCACATCTGTTTTTAGTGGGCTATTTTAAATGCTCTTTCATGAGGAAGGGTAGACAAGGAGACCACCTTGTGGAGATGGTAGAAATCGAGAGAATAGTGGTACCTTCTGGTTCCACAGAGGTGATGGTCTCTCACCTGTTTCATAGACAACATGATAGGGGAGTGGGTGTTGTGTTGAGAAGTTAGGTTTGAACATGTTGTCACTTTCCATTCACACATTCAGTAAACATGGGATTCCTCAGTGGGGTCGCACCTACTGACCACTATCTCTGTATGTTGAGTGGAAAGTTTCAAAAAGTGTGAGTATACCTGGTACTCTGTAGGTGCATAAAGCCTGTATGTGTGATTAGGAAGTTCATTGGTACAGGGTTCCCAGTTGGAGGCAAGAATCTACAGAACATCTAGCTCCTTCTCACTTTTTGCTGAGCACACTGGCAAAGCAGAGCTAGCAAGCATAATCTTGAGCCTATGCTTACTGAAAAGAAGGTGGGCAGCCGAGAGTTGCATGAAGAGAAGAGGAGATTGGGGTTAATGGCTGATGAGAGAACCTAGAGGGATTGGGAGGGGGGCAGGATTTGAGGTTTAGGTGAAATGATTACCGTATTTTTCGCCCTATAGGACGCACTTTTCCCCCTCCAAAATTAAGGGGAAATCTGGGTGCGTCCTATGGGGCGAATGCAGGCTTTCGCTGAAGCTTGGGGAGAGAGAGGGGTCGGTGCGCACCGACCCCTCTCGCTCTCCAGGCTTCAGGAATACATCAGCAGCCTAGGCAGCCCTGCGGGAGTTCCCGCAGGGCTGTCTAGGCTGCGGATAGCAACCTGCTTCCCGGAGCACCGGGCGCGCTGAAAGCAGAGCGCCTGGCGCTTCGGGAACACATCCGCAGTGTGGGCAGCCCTGCAGGAGTTCCCTGCAGGGCTCCCCATGCTGCGGATAGCAGCCTGCTGCTCGGCGGGCGGGGCGCCCTGAAGCAGAGCGCCCCGCACGCCGGACAGACATGGGCCAGCTCCACAAGCTCGGAGGACAGCAGGGAGGCGCAGCGCCGCCATCCCGCTGTTCCTCGACCTGGTTCGGTTTCTCTGACCTGCTTTTGGGGGGGAAATAAACTGAATTCCCCCCCCTTTATTTCCCCCCAAAAAAACTAGGAGCGTCCTATGGGACGAAAAATACGGTAGCTCTTTATTCCCTGCCCCCCAATACACACACACACACACACACACACACACACACAAAATACACAACCAGCAGAAGCAGGAAAAAGTATGCAGAGCATACTTTCCCATTCTAGAATAATGAGTCCTTTGGAAAGTGGACTCCTTTAACTGCAAACACAGATGGAGAATTATCTTGTACTGCCTGGTGTTCTTGGGTGCTCCATACAAAGTGAGGTTGGTTTTGCTGTTGCAGCAATGTCCCAGTTCACCACTCTGGAGCTACCTCTGAAAATGAGTTTGTACTTATTTATACAGGGTTGCTAAACAGTTTTTTTTCGGGACGGAATGTTGATTTGCTTTTTAAGCATGGATTATATTGAGGTTGCAGCCACTGCTTATCAAACTTCTGAGATGCAGCAGGGGTCAATATACATCTGATAAACCATTTCCCAGCATATTAAGCTCTGCCATTGAAGCCATGACTACTGTGAGTTGTGGATCCTCAACAATGCAGATACGGAACTCCCATCACCCCTGACCATTGGCCATGATGGCTATGGTTCATGGGAGCTGGAGTTCAAACATGTCTGAAGAGCCACTGATTCCCTACCCCTGTTCAATAAGGAGCAGAGTTTTTAGTTTGGGGACCTTTTGCCCACCAGATGTCAAAGAGAAAAACAACTACCAGACTTTTAGAAGACATCTGAAGGCAGCCCTATTTAGGGAAGCTTTTAATGTTTAATAGGTTATTGTATTTTAGTGTACTGTTGGAAGCCGCCCAGAGTGGCTGGGGAAACCCAGCCAGATGCAGATGGGCGGGGTATACATAATAAATTATTATTATTATTATTATTATTATTATTATTATTATTATTATTATTATTATTATTATTATTATTATTATTTTTCTGAAACTTCCTACTATTTGGAGGTTCATCAGGCACAGTCTGTTTTCTGGGGAGGGCAGTGTGAAACATAAAACTTTTTTACTGAGCTATCAGCACGAAGATGGAGTAAAGTTTTTCTTTTGCTGCTGCTTCTGTTTGAAGGTTTTGCTTATTCTGATGCTGTGGTTTGGTTGTCCTGCCATTGCTGCTGCTAAATTAGACTTCTTGTCTAGTGGTTTTTAGATTATTATTATTATTTACTTCATCTTCAATTTTATTATTTTAAACTGCTTTGGGAGGCATTATGACTGAAAGATGGTTTATAGTAAATAAATTTATTTTGGATTACTGAATACTAATAGTATTACTGTCACATGTCCTATTAGACATAGTAGTTCTCTGAGTTTATCAGATTCATCCAAATGTCTGGGTTTTTTAACAGCATCTCAACTCAACATGTTTTCTGAGTTGATTGCGTGAGATCTATTAAATACTGTTTCAAAATTAATGGATGGAGATTTTGCACTTCATGCTGTCCAAAATATATAAAGAATATATAAAGGTTCCTCCATATAGTGCAATTTACTATGACATTTTATGCACTCTGAAGGTGTGGCCCATCTCTTAACAGTAGAGGGAGTAATTAGGAAAGAAATGGTCGCACAGAAACAGTAAGAAAAGTGGGAAAGGTTGGTAGTGATTTCAAGAGACACAGGGTGTTGGTTGGTGTTTTTCATTTTATAACCAGCTGTTTGTCAGTAAGAAAGCAGAGTATGTTACACTAAAATGCAACTAATAATTATTGACTTGGAGGTAAAAGCAATTTTCAGGATTATTGGAAAAGGCTGGCATTTATTAAAGAGCAGGAAGAAAACAAGAGCATTGAGTGAAATTCTTCTGAAAACTTTTCACAACTTTTCTTTATGCTGTACAAATATTTTCTAAAGGAACTGTGTGTGTGACCCACGTGGCACATTGGGAGAGATGGAAGGTGCATGATATTAACTAGCTGAGACTTAATCCAGAGGAAGTTAGGCCTCAATTGTATTTGTAACTGGTGGAATTTAAGTGCTTAACCTTGTGCTAAAGTCCCATTGTGTTCAAATGTGCCTTACTTACTTTGCAATGTATACAAGTGTATGGGGGGAAATGATGTGAAATCTTAATGTAGACCTTAATTATAATGGTAAATGTGTGACCATTGTACACATGCTGGTTCACACAGCCCAGTAAGCCAAGTTATGGTTTATGAGGAACACAAAAATAATGTACAGGCTCCCAGCGAGGAGCTCATAACTACTTTACTTCTCCCCGGTTTCTCTCACTCTTGTACCATGCTGAACTAAGCCATGATTTGGCTTAGTGTGTTGTCTGTGCCTGGGCTTGTGGGCTCACTAACCACAAGCTGCAGCCAGAGCTGAACCACAGGGCATTAATAGGCATCTCTCCTGGATCAAGAACCACGTAGATGCAGCTCATGAAACGGGGAATGCTCTGTGTCCCTTCTCATTTACAAATTCTGTAAGAGATGCTACACAAAGTAAAAGCATATGCCCTCAAATGATTAAGAAATGCAGGCTTGGTCTGCAATTACGCAGTGATATTTCTAAACTGCAGTATAGTGGTACTTTGGTTCTCAAACTGAATCCGTTCCTGAAGTCCGTTCCAAAACCAAAGCGTTCCAAAACCAAGGCGCACTTTCCCATAGAAAGTAATGCAAAATGGGTTAATCCATTCCAGACTTTTAAAAACAACCTCTAAAAACAGTAATTTAACATGAATTTGACTATCTAACGAGACCATTGATCCATAAAATGAAAGCAATGTACTGTACTATAAAATAAATAAGGTAGTATTGTAGATTATAAAAATTAAAATTAATTTTTTTTCTTACCTGCACTGATGATAGTCATTGTTTGGATTGCGGGGGGTGGGGTGGGGTGGGGTGGGGTGGGGGGCTTTTATCCATTTCCACAGTTACACAATCAATCATTCAGTAGATGAACTGGGTTCCACACAGTCACAAAAACAAATTTACCGGAAAAGCCTCAAAACCACAAAATAAATAGCAAAAACAAAAACGCCAAACTTAAGCCGTTTCAGAAGTCCGTTTGACTTCTCAAATGTTCAAAAACCAAGGTGCAGCTTCTGATTGGTGCAGGTGCCCTGGAAAACAATAGCCGACAGCCACATCAGTTTCCAAAAAACGTTCAAAAATCGGAACACTTCTGGGTTTTTTGGCGTTTGAGAACCAAGGCGTTTGAGAACCAAGGTACCACTGTACAGAGAAAAGCAGCAGATGTGTCTATTGCATGTATGATTTTACTATGTATGTATAATCGTAGATACTATTGGCTGTGGCTGCACCATTTTCTCATCTAATCCCTCACCTGATTTAGTAGTTGCTGTAGAATAAATAATTGGTCCATTTTCATGTTTAGCTAGTCTCTTGGTTGTTTGAAGTACATTTTAGTTATTTCTGTTACTTTTTTTCTTCCTTTCTTCTTCCTTTTGGGATCTCTGGGTGATAACATTTAGCTGCTCAACGCAAAAAGATTCCCTTTTTGAGAAGCACAAGCAAGCCCAAAGAAAAGTCTCCCAAGTCTCCATCGAATCATCCGTCTCTCTCTAACCGCTTCCGGTTCTGGCCGTCTTCTGACATCCCATCCTCTCCTAATGAGCCACTTTCTTTCTCGGAAACGGGAGATCTCTAACACCTTCTCTTATCATTTATTTTCAATGCATTTCTGAATAGATATATATACCAGACTTATAACTTCTCTACATACACAAATTATAGATGTTCAGCATATCATTGACACAAACTAAATCCAAGCTCAGATCAAGTCAACATGGACTACATTTCCCCCTCAGTAAAATGAAGAATCTTTTATTGCACAATCTGGATCGTTTCTTCACCACAGTACACTCTAAAGGAACACACAGTGCCCATTTCTTTACAGGTGATGGTGCACATCTTAAGTAAGTGGGTTTGCTGTGTGCTTCACTGGTGTGCCTCATGTCCTGTCCAAATGCGGAGATGAACTGCTGTCGCTGTGTTGCCAATGATCCTCTTTAACTGCCTCTGCATATTCTGTGTTAAAGATTCCTTTTATCTAACAGACCCTTTGCAGCACTCACCCCTTCCCGATATGCTGTTTGTCTGTTCTCTGATAATATTGCAATGTAGACATCGAACTATAGACTTAACCATTGGCAAATAGGGACGCGGGTGGCATAGGGACGCGGGTGGCGCTGTGGGTAAAACCTCAGCACCTAGGACTTGCCGATCGTATGGTCAGCGGTTCGAATCCCCGCGGCGGGGTGAGCTCCCATCGTTCGGTCCCAGCTCCTGCCCACCTAGCAGTTCGAAAGCACTCTAAGTGCAAGTAGATAAATAGGGACTGCTTTATAGCGGGAAGGTAAACGGCGTTTCCGTGTGCTGCCGTGGTGCTGGCTCGCCAGCTGCAGCTTCGTCACGCTGGCCACGTGACCCGGAAGTGTCTTCGGATGGCGCCAGCTCATGGCCTCTAGAGCGAGATGAGCACGCAACCCTAGAGTCGGACACGACTGGCCCGTACGGGCAGGGGTACCTTTACCTTTATTGGCAAAGGTAGCTGAATGTTATGATACTTGAGCCCAGGTATTGCCAGTGTGGAAAAACCTACAGATCTTTGCTGAGCTCCCCTCACTCTGCACCAGTGCTCAGGAAGAAGGATAGGAACCACAGCCCAGCAACATGGGGTGAGCACCATGTCAGCTGCTCCTGCCGTAACCTACTCTAATTTTTAGAAAGTGCAAAATACTACTATCCGCAAAACGTCCAGTTTTGTAGTGAAGAAATGCCATTGCATTTTGTCTCCTTTTTACATTAAAAAAAAATTGTCCAAAGCAAGAGGTGGGTGATTTTAAAATGTTTGTTAAGTAAGAGTAACTGTTCTGAGAGAGCTGACCCTAAATAGGATGTGCATCACATCAGAATGTGCAGCATAAGTCACTTTTGTATTACAACAAATGTCTCTCCTTTTTTTACATGTAGATGACTAGGAGGCAGCATTATAAATCAGCCCTAAAGTTGCTTTTCCTCTTACTTCCCAAGTTCCACGAGCTTCTAGAATATGGGACACATCAGATTTGAGTGTTTGCTGCCAGTATTATGTTGGCATTTTCATATTTCCATTGCACCATAGCCTTACGCACAGCTTCCAGGCACTTTTCTCAGGCTTACTTTGCAATTTTTAACTCACCTGTGTCTTTTGTGCTAATTTAATTTGTCGCTGTTGTTTGTTGTCTATGCCAGCCATTTGTTACTTGTGCCTTATCCTATTCATTTTTCAGGAATTCAGTGGTATCGTTTGCAGAGAATTACTCTGGAAAACAATTGTAACATGCACTTCTTGGGCATTTGAAAGTATACAAGACCCTTATTATTTAATGAATACTAACTCACTTTGACAAGTAAATAATTTTGGCGTTTAGTACTCCAATGGGCAGTTTAAATTTATAACCGAGTATGCCAGCGTAACCAAGGCCATATTCAAAACTATTGTGTTGAAAAATGAATTATTCCCTGAAGGAACACTAGGAACAATATGTTGCATAGGGCATCAAACATTAATTACCTTCTTTATTGTAATGCTAAAGGGAGAAAGCATTTGTGATATCTGATCCTATTCTTGAAATAGATCCCTATAGGTTCATTAGGGCTTACTCCCAAGTAAGGGTTAATAGCTTTCCAGCCTTAGAGGATTTTCAGTGCTCTCACCCCATCCAGTGTTGGTGTGTGGCCATAATATCTACAAAACATTCTCCCTGCTACTCAGGACACTCATTAGGTTCTCACTGAGCTAGCATCCGGTTGCAAAACTGAATGCAAATATAACCTGATAATAAACTTCAGTGATACAGCTTGCATAATCAGCGCATCTTTTGTGCCACTGTTTTTGTGCCTGCTTGCTGCATTTATAGGGCGGTGGGTGGGTAAATTTGTGCCTAGTTTTGGTGTGCTTTATTCTCTCTCTCTCTCTCTCTCTCTCTCTCTCTCTCTCTCTCGTTCTTCTGCCTTTCCCACTCAATATTAGTGGATTCAAAGCCGAAGAGAAATTCTCATTATGGAGGCAGCAGTGACCACATTGAAAGTGCAACGGACTCTGCTCTTAAGCAGTGCTACGTGGAGCCGAGTTCCAGGACTTACTCTGCCTCAGCCGCCTACCTGGCTGCTCCTGGTTCTACCTCCACCTCTAGACAACAAAACAGACCCAGAGGTATGTGCCATGGCTGACTTGACTTCAGGTTAGCAATGGGGGCCTTGGCTTTGGGGAGGTTCAGCAAACACTTTCCAAGTTCAAACGAATAAAAAGCCTCAATGTGCAGGCATTGCTTCATTTACCATCTCCCCTTTCATAGAACTGGCTTTGGTGCATAAGTCCTCATGTGTTAACGCTAGCGAACTGTGTACAGTGGTGCCCCGCAAGACGAATGCCTCGCAAGACGGAAAACTCGCTAGACGAAAGAGTTTTCCGTTTTGGAGGTGCTTCGCAAAACGAATTTTCTATGGGCTTGCTTCGCAAGACGACAATGTCTTGCGAGTTCCTGCTGTTTTTTTTTCCTACCCCCCCTTTTTCTAAGCCACTAAGCCGCTTATCAGCTGATCTGATCAGCAGATAAGCCGCTAATAGCGCTAATCCGTCAATGGGCTTGCTTCGCAAGACGAAAAAACCGCTAGACAAAGAGAATCACAGAATGGATTCTTTTCGTCTTGCGAGGCACCACTGTACATCATTTGTGTGTGGGGAGAAGAAGATAGAGGAAACAAGTAAAAAAACCAACCCAAAAAACCAATTTGGCCTTTAATGTGGCAGAAACGTTTAAGGGTGTAGACATGTGGTGGTTGGACAGTACATTTTACAAGCATGCTGTTTGTAAGTATGTCACATGTTCTACCGTTGGCATTAAAATCACATGTTCTATGTCACGTGTTCTACAGTTGGCGTTAAAACTGAAAACAGGTTTGTGCCATGGAATATGGGACTTAGTTCCTCTGCTCCTCCAATGTGTATCTTCAGTGATTTGCTACCTTTGGGGCGCTTTGCAGCTGAAACATTGGCCCTTGCACATTATTGGTGCTGCACTGAAGAGAATAGATTTTTGGAGAGCGTATATTGGGAAGCATCCCTTGCTAAGTCTGGAGAGTTCCAGGCAGCCCCCTTTTCTCCATGCTTCCAGCCTAGCCCTCCCTAGTGTGTGGTCTTCACTCCCATGACCAGACCTAGCATTTGCACCTAGTTCAGACTTGACAGGTTGCCTGTTTATGCAACACACCTTCACATCTCCCTGTATTGACCTATACCATTTCGAAAGTTAAATAACATGGCTGGACACGTCTGCTGGTTTTGTTCATCTCTGTTGAACATTATGTTCTGATACCTTGCATTCTTCTATCCAGGCCATAATTCAGAGGGTGACCTGTATGAAACCTTCCTTGAGGTAGAGCTTTCAAGCAGGCAGCACAGTAAGTGATTAGTCGTTCCCCCTTTGTCATTGATCCTCAACACTAAACACCGTTCAGGGAGGAAGGCTGTCCCCAGACCTCTATACGGTGCCTTTTGGGGGTTGAGGAGGCTGCAATGGGAGGTGGGGAAAACCCGATTCCATGAGCAAAGTTCCATTCACAGTTCTTAGGATGCAAGGCATTATCACTGGAAAGAATTTGTTGTTGTCGCTGCTGCCGCATGATTTCTCGGAGCACCGTGAGAGACCTTTCTGGTCTCCAGTGAGTGGAAATGTTGACTTATTTTCTTCCTAATTGATGCTACTCGGGAGGTGGGACTCACCTTAGGCTCTCATGTGCCTCTTCTCCCTTCCAGTATCAAGGCCGAATAGCTTAGAGAACAGTGAAAATGCATCCTCCAGCAGCTCCCCTCTGAACTTCAAAGGTAAGATATATTCCCAAATATATGGTGGATTGCATCCTGGCATACTCACCTAAAAGCTGCACTGGAATTCCAGTGCGTAAAGTTTTAATTTCATAGGGTAATGCCCTCTTATTAAAATGGGATGGATTGATAGAGGACAAAGGCTAATATTCATGATGAATATATTACCTCTATTATCCAAGGCCGTATCCATATGAATACTAGTGGCTGGGAATTATGAGGGGGAAGAGTTCTGTTGTACTCATGTCCTGTTTGGCCACAGTGGGAGCAGAATGCTGGAACAGTTAGGTGTTTGGCCTGATATAAGCAGGCCTTTTCTCATGATCACATTACTAATTGTGCTGTTGGTTGGTGTGTTTATCAAATTTACAGATGGCTTAATAATAACAACAAATCTAAATGGCTTACATAAAATACAGATGTATTTAACATGGTTGGTTTTAAATCAGTGCTTCATCATCTGTTGATTTGTAGGACACCTTTTTCAGAAAACTACCCCAAGTCCAAATGTTGTTTTACAATTAAATATATATATATTAGAAGCAATTGTAAATAATGATATCCATATTTAAGTACAAAAGAATAAATCCACACATTATATGAAACAATACAAATAAACTAACCTGGTTTTGGGAACATATGGCCAAGCGTGTCTCTTATTCTTTGGTATGGACGCTTTCGGTAGAGGAGGGGACACAGGTGGCATTGTGGTCTAAACCATTTAGTCTCTTGGGCTTGCTGGTTGTAAGGTCGGCAGTTTGAATCTGCATGACAAGGTGAGCTCCTGTTGCTCTATCCCAGCTTCTGCCAACCTAGGAGTTCAAAAGCACACCAGTGCAAGTAGATAAATAGGTAGTGCTGTGGTGGGAAGGTAAACAGCATTTCCGTGTGCGCTGGCTTCTGTCATGGTGTCCTGTTGTGCCAAAAGCAGTTTAGTCATGCTGGCCACATGACCTGGAAAGCTGTCTGTGGACAAACACCGGCTTCCTCTGCTGAAAGCAAGATGCGCACTGCAACCCCATAGTCGCATTTGACTGGATTTAACTGCCCAGGGGTCCTTCATATTTGGGTGGTGCTCAAAGAAAGCTTCTTCACAGAGTGAAAGGGAAACAAGATGGTAACTTTGATATGTCTTAATCTCCTGGCACAGGTTCTTTTGATCGTATTCATGGCAGATCAGAGAGTCTCAGTAGTGAAGACACGGTGCTGACTAAAGACACACCTGGCTCACCTAGAGACGGCCTTTTTTGTCCTACCTCTTCTGCTCCTGGGGGCTCAAACACTAAGCACAATGCCTCCCTTACCAGGAACTCTGCGTTTTCATATGATATATCTCAGAAAAGTAACCCAGCCCATGCACAGTCTGCTAGGCATCGGCCTGCTTCTCCAGGCAGCGAGTTGGTGACTTTGGAAGAATTCCTGAAAGAAAGCCACAGATCAACGCCACTTAATGTAAGCACCCAGAACTCCATTTATGATTTGAAATGATTTATTCAGTGATTGACTGGTTGTGGTTTATTCAATGAAATGAATACATTGACGTGTACACAGTAAGCTAGTGTTGGAGGAGCTGACGAAGGGGTGAATTTCTTTCACCTCATGTATGAGATGAGCCAACAGGTGCAAGGTCAGCCAAGCCAGTTGCTATGGCAACGGCCCAGTGGCATCTTTATAAGTGATTAAGGCATGTCAGCGCATTCGTCAGTCAGTGATTCTGCCACTGAGTTTGAGTCTGTGTTACGTCTTGAATTGCTGGAGCAACAAGATTGCTTTCTACTTGTATGTATCTGTATCTGTAAAGCCTACAAGCCGTATGCATATATCCATATCTGGAAATGTATTAGAAGCCTGATCTTCTGCAGCAGCAAAGGCACCGAGTTGTGCCCAATATTGGGGGGGGGGCCCTGTCATGTGCCCCCTCACCTGGCCAGGCCAACAACCCGCCACACCCACCCACCCTGGCAATCATGAAAGGGGCGTGCTGGGGTGAAGACGCTTGGTGATCCTCAGAAGGTTTAAGTTTATCCATCCGTTAATCAAAGCATAGAAATCGGGTGGCATCTTTGTGTATCCATATTCAGATAGTGATTTTATTAGCTGCATGTTCATTCAGTTTCTTTGTTTTCTCAGGACGCATCCAGCAGAGACGACTTCCTGAGTGACTATTTCAGAAAAGCAAATGAGCCTCCATCTATTGGAAGTCAACTTTCTCAGGCAAATAGGAAGGAGGCAGCCAAGATGCCCACCATCTACGTCACACCAACCGTAAAGATGTCTGGTGCTAATGAAGACGGAAGGCTAGCCAAGCCAGGCCACTATGTCAAACCAAACCTTCGTCCAACAGAATCTGAGTTTGCAGCAAACTCCAACAATTCCTGCAAGCTCCCTCCTGCATCTCAGAGGGGTTCGAGGCAGGTGGCACAGTCTTCTCAGCAGGGCAGTAACATGAGCAAGCAGAGCACATCGTTGAACCGTGCATTTAGCTTGGCTTCCGCAGACCTCCTCAGAGCCACTGGTCCAGAGGCATACAGACGCTATGACAGCCTTCCAAAGCCTGTGACTGCCGATCTCCAGCTGGGCAAGGACTCAGATATCCAGACCTCTCCACTTCCTGTAGCGGGAGGCTCCCAGGTCTTGCTGAGAGAGAGGCCGCAGTCTGCAAAGGTGGCGGGTTCTCTGCAGAGCGTTAATTCTCGCTGTCGGCAGCTTGATGTCAGGCGGCTCTCTCTTGCGCCTCCAAAAGATGAGAAGTCACTCTTGTTCCCCCCGTTTTCTTCCTCCCCAACCACTTCCAAGGATGACCTGAACTCTCAGCCACAGGAGCAAGCCAAGCCAGGTTTGGAGCAGCACTGCTCCCCTCCACAATTTGCTGTTTCTAAGATCAAATCCAAGCCGGTGCTGCGGTCTGGGGAGGTGGCCACAGTGACTCCTGTCAGAGTTGTCTCTGGCAGCACGGAAGGGAGCAGCCCCCAGGGGCCGAGCCCGAGTGAGGCCTCTCTTACCAAAGGTCGATCCCCAGAAAATAAAATTCCAGCAGGAGGCACTGAAGAAGCAAACAGAGGGGGCAGCTCCAAGAACCCTCCATCATCACCAGATTCTCATGCTGATCAGCAGACTGTTTGGTATGAATATGGCTGTGTGTGATGCCCTTACCTTCCTCCCCTCACCCCCCAAAAGAGATGTACAATATGTGCTTCACTACTGAAAATTTGGTGGCGTCAGGAGTGATGGTGTCTCTAAATTCAGAGCCACCTGCCAGATGTCTTAACTCTCTTTTAGATGCTACCGTACAGCCTTGCTTGGCCTGACGCCTTCCAGGTGTTTTGGACTACCGGCTCCCATCATTCCTTGCCAGCCTCAGTGGCCAGGGATGATGGGATTTGTAATCCAAAATAATCTGGAGGGCACTGGGTTGGGGAAAGCGAGTGTAATGGAACGAAATGCATTGGTGTACCCTCGAGGTGAAAGATTGAATTGCCAAATGCAGCTGCTGCTCTTG
Organism: Podarcis liolepis; assembly: GCF_965112155.1. Taxonomy (NCBI): domain Eukaryota; kingdom Metazoa; phylum Chordata; class Lepidosauria; order Squamata; family Lacertidae; genus Podarcis; species Podarcis liolepis. Next base: position 23,374,312 of record NC_139554.1, read on the forward strand.
TGCCTAGATGACTATGTGGACAGATCAAGTGTCTCTATTTCTTCCTGCTCTCCCTCAAACCCAGAAATTAAGCTGAACTCCTGGAAGCACAGAGTGCTTGCAGTGTTGCTTCCCTTTAACTCTCCTGCTGGCCCTGTTGCTCTTAATTAATTGGAAAACTGCATATTTGTGTGTCTTTGCCTACTGAGTTCAAGCCTTAATAAAACATCGCCCGATAAAACAGGCACCTCCCTCCTATTTTAAAATGGCAGGCAATTTTTACTAAGCTGTTAAGTCTCTTATTTGGTCTGGGTTGGAGCAGCTGCTGTTTTAAAAACGAGGTGACTAAAACGTAGAGGTCTCTGTCTCAACCCTTCCCTCTGATGGCTGTCACAGTACATTAGGAGGCCTGTTCAATGTCCTGGGGTTGTGTGTTGTTGTTTTTACTGCACCTGCATTGTGGTGCAGTGGAGGTGCTGCCTTTTTTATATATATGGCTAACGTTTTATGAAAAACACTGGAACGGACGCACTGTTCTTGTGGGGTAACAGTGACTCCATGCACTAGACTGATGTGTTCACTACTGCAAATGTTATATTTCTGCGTGGCTCTGCTGGGAGCCACGGGGAAATGAACAGATACTGCAATTCTGCTTTCCTCCTAATGTGTACAGTTGCTTGTATCATAAATGATACGTAGCAGATTCTTTCGATGACTTTATGACTGCTGCAATCTTCAGGCTATTTTTTCCACCGGAGCCAGTCATTTTAAGTAGTTGATATTTTCAGGCCCAGATTCTAACACTGTTAACTGGAACTGTGTAGAAACCAAAACACATTTCTATGCACATGAAATAAATGCTTTTTTATTAAATCATATTTATGCCCAGCTGAAAGACTTTTACATTTCGGGAGCTTCATTGAGTGCTTATGTATATCTTGAGTGTTTTGTGTGTTTCTGCTGTTTTTTCTTGTAAAGATGCTTCCCCTCCCTTTCTGTGTGTGACAGATTACCTTACAACAGAATTGTAAAAGTTCTCCTGATTTGTGATTTACTATAGTGAGAGAACACACAAATCTGTAACAATTGCACATAACCGGTGACTAGTGTGTAGCGGATCATATTGTAAGAAGAGTGAGATTGTTTATAATAAAGCTTTTTTTAAAATACACATTTCTGTCAATGTCTCTCCGGAGGATTGCATTAACAGCCATTCCAAAAAGAAAAAAAGGGGAGAAAGGTGATGGTTGACAAGTTGTAATTTTCATTCCCTCATATTAATATTTATAGAAAGGCTTCCCACATTTGCCTCCAGACAGGGTCCTCCAACTTCTTCTCTAGGGTATAATTCTCAAATACAGTTTTAATAATAAATTCATAGTACTTTTAATAAAAGGTTCCCATACATGCATTAGACCTGTTCTTTGACAGGTACTAAATTTTTGTGAATTATCTCTTAATCTTTTGGCTTTATTTTTTGTCTCTTGAAGCTTGTTTACATAATTCAGCCTTTCCACAGCTGTTATTAACTTAACTAGTCTATCTGCAGGGTTCTGTACAATTCTCTGGGTGGGCTCTGTCCACAGGTCTGCTGCAGGATTCCTCTTATATCAAAGAGAAGGGAAGGAATGGAATGGAAGAAACGGAGTTGTACTTATTAATGGGGATGTTCACAGTTAATTAACTGTGCCTGACTTTGATATAAAATGCTCCACTCAGCTGCTAAGAGTCAGGCACTTGTGAAGCTGTTAGAAATACTCAAACCCATTGAAATCATTGTGGACTTCAGTTCATTACAGTGGCTCTACTCTGAGTCTTACTAACGGTGGATATCGCCTAGTAACTTAAACAAGGCTACCCAGTGAATTTCACGGCTGTAGCATCTCGTAAGCCTTCCTATTGCTGGTTGCATTGTCTTATTGTTGAACTAATCAACTATTAGCCATCAATAGGAACCCAATCCAACTCCTCTGCGCACACAAACGTCCCTCCCATAAACACAGCTCTACTCTCATGGCAACTTATGAGTAGAAGAAGGAGGGTCAGCCAAAGTGGACAGACAGGGAGGAGCGGATGTGGTAGGGGACTGAACTAGATTAAAAACTCACAAATTATAAGCTATTAGTCATAAAGTTGCTCAATACATTGGAATATCAGACATACAAAGAACTGCAAGCAAAGAATCCATATTTCATGTTCCAAAATACCATTTCAGCACAGACGAGGAGAGGAGACAGCAATTTAATGGGGGAATGTCTTATATTATAATGGTCCTTCTCCAAAGTTGGGCAAGTGGGCATCTGCTCTGGAGGTTTTCCCAACCCCCTGGTGCAGATTTTCAGGAGCTGCATGTGGAAGGAAAGATGGGGAAGTGTGTTGCATCAGGAGAACTGCAACGTTTGTGGAGGGAACCCAGCAGTTTACACATAGTAATACACAAATTATAAGCTATTAGTCATAACATTAGGACCTCTTTCTACTCCTCTGACACATTGCATAGGTCTGGGGATATTATAAGCTCCCTCCCCACTCCCGATCCCACCCACTACAAGTCTCTCCAACTGTCCAGCAAAGCGGGAGGAGCCAGGAGCAATCCATCCATCCTCTTGGCCTTACAAGTAAGATGGGTTTAAGGTGAAGAAAATCGTAATCTGTGAATTTAAAATATATTGCTAAATGGGGGCCAATTTTGTGGTCTGAAGCAAATATTGATAAGAAGTCAGTATTTTAATAGCCACATTTTTCTCCCTGGAAATTGTTGCATGTTTTAGATGAAGCTTTTTCCTTTTCTCTCCCTGCCATTTTTTTTGTGTGCCGTCGTACAACTGTTTTCCCCCTTGATTGTATTAACAACCTTATCAATAGAAACAGCAGTTGGCAAGCTTTCTGGTTATTAAATTAAGGTCTGTGTGTACTGTCTGTGAATAAAAAAGGCAAAACAATATTCCCATGTTATTTAAAGGTGATGATATAAATATTTTAAATAAATGACTGGGATGCAAAAGAGATATTGCAGAATTACAAAATGTGTACAAATCATAACTAAAATTCTGAAGGGGATAGAAGTCCCTGCTGTGGGGAAACTTAACACATTTGATCCTGGGGTATGAGCTGGAGGTATATGAGGCCAGTAGCTTTCTGAAGCTAAGCAGCTCTGTGTCTGGATAGGTGAATGACTCTGTGGGAACCACATGTTAGGTGTCATAGAATGATTTGGAGAGTTGGAAGGGACCATAAAAATAATCTAGTCCAGCCCCCTGCAATGCAGGAATATTTCACCCAATGTTGGGCTTGAACCCACAACCCTGAGCTGAAGAGTCAGACGCCCTACCCACTAAGCTATCCCTCAGGTCATAACAGAAGAAAGGAAGGGTAGAAATGTAAAGGGGGCAGGATTTGGGCTTTTAATAACTATGATTAAGAAAAAAGAACACTAATACCCAGTGAAACGCCTATAAAGTTGCACCCATGCTGTAGAGAACAGTGAATGTAGATAACTTCTGCCCCCCTCCGAGAAAACTGGAACTCTGTGCCATTAAATCGGAAGCATTTCCTCACATAACACACAATTTATGGAAGATGTGTAAAAAGATTAGGCACATTAATGGGGGATATGGTCTCCCCACACATGTCAGTTGTGTCCTTGGTTAGAGCTTCAGCTTCAGAGGCAGCCTGCCCCTGTCGACCAAATGCCAGGGAGGAACAGCGAGAAAGGTCTCGCCTGCAGGCTTCCCAGGGGCACGTTGGCCCCTGTGAGAAACAGGAACCTGAACTCCATGGGCCTTCAGTCTGATCCCGTGAGAGCTCCTCTTGTGCTCTCCATAATGACAAGAACGGATAATTATTGTTGCCTCTGCTTTATATACGGTACATTATAAAATGAATTTTTTTATATAAAAAAACTACACCAAAAGAAGACACCAAAAATCTCAATGACAAGAGCAGCAGCTAAGCTGCTCCTCCTCCTCCGTTTCAGTCTCACTGACAGCTTAGCTCTGAGCTGGGAAGAGGTGAGTCAGACAAGAGCTGCAGTCCAAGCAAGAGAGACAGAAGCTCCCTGCTGCTGCTCAGGCAGTGAACTTTCACAACTCCCCCTGACAAGAGGGTCCTTTCCTACAGGTGAGCCTTGCCTCTCTCTATGTTAATAAGTAGCTATGAAAATGGGTCAGCAGGAAACCTAGGCAGTATACCTTGTTCTTGTCAATTTATTAAGCCTGTGCACACTTACCTGGGAGTAAGCCACGCTGGAAACTATTGGAACATCCTTCTGGATAGACGTGTAGGATTGTGCTTTAATGCTCTTATATCTGAAAACTTTTTTTAAGGGTTGGGGAAGCGGAGCATCTAAATAGCTGTTCCTGACATTTTAAAGGAAAGAAGTGGCTGTGGTTAAGAGTTCTCTGAAATAACCAAGCTGGTTTGTGACATTCGGTGAGGATGAATAAAGTACTTAAATAGCTTGTAAGAAAAGATGTAACTGGTTTTCTTATCTTGATCTGGTTGTAGCATGTTAATTTACCTGGGATATGGCTCAGTGGGACTTATTTACAAGTAGATATGCATAGGATTGTATTGTAAAAAAACTCATTTAGAAGATGAATGTATGTACGAACTTCAAAAGAGCACTTGCTATCAATGTTACCTGCTGTTTTATATCCTGAGGAAAAGACAAGTTTGCTAACTAACTCCAGGATAGTGACTAAACCGCTTTATTGGAAATAGGCTCTAAAACATTAGGCATGCGAAAAGCCTTACAGAAATATAGTTTTTCATCTGCTCCCAGGTCTTGTCTCTAGAGCTCCCCAGCTTTCTGTAAAACCAGGACTAGAATTCTAGTGAACTGGAACACATAAAACACAGACCAGACAGATTCCTTAACTTTACGGCAGACAGGGGTGCCAAACTGCTTTGAAAAATCAGGAACTGAGAAATATGCACAACGCCCCATCCCTGACTTTTGGGATAGCTGTCTGGGCCTGTGAACTGGTGTGCCTTACTCCCCAAGGTGTCAGTTCCCAATTCCACCACCATTCTTCCCACTGTCGGTCACTTAAGGAGTATGGAAAGAGAGCTGTAACTGGGGAAACCTTGAAGAAACCGCTCCCCTCAAATAAACAAGAGCAGGGGCAGCAAAATTAATTTTTGCCTAAGGCAGCAATTATAGCCCTGACTTCAGTCATTCCTTCCATCCAGCATAATATTATTGGTCTATGGAGCTGGTGCCATATCTCAAAACACATAGACTCATCACCAAAGAAGCCATTTTTAATTTTTTGGCCACAAGTTAATCCCGAGAAACCTTGAGATTGGGTGTTGGTTTCTCTATTTCGAGCAGCAGCACAATTTTTATTTGCTGCTCATTTTAAACTCATGCTTTGTCGCCTTCAGCATTGCCATGTCTGGCCCAATATGTGCTCAAGTCTCTGAGCCATATTTGTGGGATTTCACTGCATGGGAAACACCCTTCCCCACACAGCTTACCAAAACCTCTTTCCCCTTTCCAGTCAGAGTCCTCTTTCAGTCCAATTTCCACCACAACACCCTCAATGAGAGACTTGGAGGCGTTTATTTATTTGCCCTTTGTTCCATCAAGCTGAGAATAGACCTTGGCCAGCTCAATACTATAAGCTTTTGCCTGTTGTCTCCCCGGTTCAAAATTACTATTGTTTCTCTCTCCTTTAGCTCCCGTCCAAGGGCTGTTCCAGATGTGACACATTTCCTCAAGGAAAAAATAATTGCGTGTCAGAAATATTGTGCAAACAGCCCGTGGGCCTAATTGCGTGAGAAGATTTTTTGCCCTTCTATTTTTGCCACACTTAGGTATACTGTGGGGACCAGGCAACAGTAAAATGTGGCCTCTCAAGTAAATGTGTTTGCAGCAGGATGTATGTAGATGCACGTATGTCAGGTTAAATGAGCTCACTTTGGGGTGGGGGGGCAGGGGAAGAAGCAGCATTGGTGACAGACTCCTTCCATGACTTACATACATGCGTGTAGGGGAGCCCCGGGTGCACAGCTGTATGTACAGAGGGTTCTCTGGGACCCCAATTCCCATCGGCATGGATGATGGTCAGGGATGATGGGCCCCACAATCCAACAACAGAGAGTCACAGGTTCCCCAGCTCTGCGCCAGCTTTCCTCAACCTTCAGTCTTCAGATAGTCTTGGATTGCAAACCTCCATCTTCCTCAGCCTGCAAGGGCAACAGTCAGAGACAAAGGAAACTGGAGTCTAAAAACATTTGAGAACCCAGGCCGTTGTGTGTAATTGGGAACCCTTTATCTGCTGGGGTCTCAATCGTTTGTAGGGAGTCCTCTCTGCATACAACTTTACAAGCAGGGGCCTGCTCCTGCTCCTGTTTCAATAAATGGAGGACAAGTCCAGCATCACAATGTCCACTGTTCTTGCCACTACATCGCCCCAATGCGCAATCGTTTCATACAGGAGTTAAGTGAAGAGTTTTGTCACCTCAGGAGGCAATATTTGCTTTCTAGGAGCAGCATGGGAAGAGCTCCTGGTGGCAGTTTGGATATTAATGTATTTGATAAGGTAGGTGACTCGTGTTAGAGTCTCTAGGCCTCAGTTGTGTTTTTTTATTAAAATAAACAGTTGAGTTCCATCCGTAAGTAGCAGTGTCTGTATTTACTAAGAGTCTGAGGACCCTTCTGGCTGTTGTACAGAAGCCGTAAGGGCTATTAGCTTCTTCATTAGTGCGGGTGAGACATCAGGTTAAAACTCTGCTGCTGCAGAGGGATTTTGGAATAAAAGACTATCAGCTGTGCATATTCCCTAGCTGATTCTTACTGTAGTGACTACTGCTAATGGGTTTTGCAGTATTGTTGGGTGTGCTGCATTTTTAAAACTGTATTGTTTTGGTATTAAGTCACCTTGTGGAAAGGTGTGGTATTCGTATCCTTAAAAAAAAGGCCTTCTTGATGGCCATCTTCAAATATCTGAAGGGCTGTCACATGGAGGAGGATTTTCTTCTGCTCTGGAGGGTAGGACTCAAACCAATGGCTTCAAGTTGCAAGAAAGGAGATTCTGACTAAACATTCGGAAAAACTTTCTGACTGTAAGAGCTGTTCAGCAGTGGAACAGACTTCCTCGAGAGGTGGTGGACTCTCCTTCCTTGAAGGTTTTTAGCCAGAGGTTGGAAGTCCATCTGTCATGGATTTATTAGCTGAGATTCCTGCATTTCAGGAAGTCGGACCCTTTGGCTCCCTTCCAACTCTAAGATTCTATGATTCTGCTACACAAAAGTGCTTTTATGTATAAAATCTGAAATTTTATATTGTCTGCTGAATTAGAGGCAATAGATAGGGAAGGTCCCATGGGCTGTACTGAGGAATTTTGTTCTTCTTATGAATACTGGAACAGTTTAAGCATTTAAAAAAATACATTAAATTAAAATAAATTTAAAGATACTAGTTTTGATGGGCCAAACTGACCAGCCAAGTACTCTCTTTCCCCTCCAACCACAGAGAGCTTGAGCCAGATATCTGGTGCAGAGTCCTACCTAAAAATGCCTGGAGGAGAAATACTACTGCCATAGTGTTAGACCACCCTTGGATCAAATGGTACACCAAGCAGGCATGTCTTTGGTCCTCCTCAGTCTGATCACTTTTTGAATAACTTGATTTTTAAAAATTGCATCCTGAGCCCGTTTCATTATCTTTGCACAATTTGTGGGCATGGTTTTACGCTTTCATCTAAGACAATAAATTTGAACACCTATGAATATGATTGCAATCAGTGTTGCACTATTCCCCATTAAATCAGAATCAGAACCGTTTCAAAAAGAATGCCGTGCTGGCCACATACAAGTCAAGATGAACTATTTGCATTACGGGTTTCAGCTGTTGAATGGACTGTTGAGTAGATAATCTGTGATAGGAACCCCAAGGCCAGCACTAGGCTGCCTACGCCTAAATCCAGCCCAGCTAGGAGGAATGGCAAGTTCAGAAAAAAGTGTCCTCAAGATGGCTAGAGCTCTGGGTCTGTACATAGATGGAGTCAGTTATCTCTTGTGAGAACCTATACAGCCAAGAATGGGAGTTACAATGCAGGCCTAGATTTCCATTATTGGCTATGTACTGCCGCAGCTTAGCTTTCTCAACACAATCCCAGACACATCCTTTCAATTGACCAGACACATCTCCAATTAGTGACTAAAAATATGTTGCAACGTTAGAATACAAATGTGAATGTTTTTATGAGCAGCAGACATCAACCTTTTCCGATCCAAAACCTATCCTTATTTCAAACTGCAACACTGGAACCATTAAACAACCCCCCCCCCCCAAAAATACCATCTCTCTGGGTTGTTGTTTTTTACTTTAGGTTACTGTACGTGATGGAAGTGCAGGTTCCTTTATCCGTAATAGTGGCAAAGAAAAATAAATTTTAGTCAGTGGAACTTGGCATGAAGGGTCAAAGCAGGACCTATTTTCTTCAGAACTATTAAGAAACACACACAAAATTGCCAATTTTTAACATGGGTCTAGGAGGGCAATGCAGGGAATTATAGGCCAGTTGCCTTAATTATAGAAAAAAATGGTGGAAAACATTATTACATATAAACCCAGCACCCTCATACCTAGTATTGCTCAGAAATTCTAAGAAATCAAAACGTCAGTGCAGTTTGAAACCAGCAGTTAAAATCAACGCTTAATCTCAGGAACCATCATGCAAAATTTGGTTACGATCTCTTAAGAGGTGTCTGAATGCATAAAAAACAGACAAGCAGCTTTCCAGAATTTATAGTAAATTATTAAATGTGCAAGTCTTACTGAAGAAGAATCAACATGGCTTCCGCGAAGGTAGGTTCTGCCTTGCCAGCCTTTCAGAGTTCTTGGACTGTGTCAATAACCATGTGGAGAGAGGGGTGATCTGATAGACCAGTAATGAGAAACCTGTGCCCTTCCAGATGTTGTTGGACTCTGCATGGCCAGTGGTCAGGGATTAAGGGAGTTGTGGCCCAGCAACTTCTAGAGGACCAAAGGTTCCCCCATCCCTGTAGTAGCTGACATTGTGTACTTAGACTTCCAAAAAGCTTTGGACAAAATCTCTCATCAAAAGCTCCAGCAAACCTAGCGCAGTCCAGGTGAGGTCACAGCTGGTACATCATATGCCTCTATTGACAGAAGTAGTCAGGGTAGTGACAGCTTTCAAGTTGAGACTGAAGATTAAAGGGTCACATCCTGATAATACAGACATGATGCATGATCCAACTCAACTCAAACTGAGGAGCACAGAATGAGGATAAATTACCTGTTGATATGAAATGAAAGTTGGTCACCCTATGATTTCCCTTCCTCGCAGTATTTTCATTTTTACCCCCTTATTCTATTCAAAACAAACCATGCCCACCATTCTGTGTACTTTCATGTAACTCTTCGGCTATTTAGCAGTTGTTATGAATGGAAGCCCAGTCAACTGTTTCAGTAGCCTTTTATATCTGAATTTGCTCTTCTCTGGAAATGCTGCCTCCAATAGTTCTGTATGTCTGTTGTGGGTGTTGTGATGTACTTTTAGGTTTCCTGCTGCCCTTCATCTGAGCTTTGCTAACTGCCATTTTGCAACAGACCCTTAAAGGTGAATCAGACAGGCTAGGACCAGTCAGGAAAATAATTAGTCATCTACGTTTGTTCTTTTAAGGAACAAACGTCGGGTGACACAAGGCCGGCACAAGCATGCTTGTGTCAGAAGCATACCTAAATATCTCATTAAAAATGTAATAGAACTCTGGGACATTTTGTTGCTGTCCAGCAACTCAAAGCGTGGCTGCTGTCTGCGCCTTGTCCTATCGAGGGCAACGCAATGACAGTCTTCCAAAGTCCTCTGTCCCCAGTGTGGCTCTGGAAAGTGGTTAGCTGTATTAAAAGAGGTTGCTGCAAGGTGTACAGACTGTGCTGTTGGAGAACAGGTCCTGCTTCTTATGAGAGGCCAGATAATCAAATGCCTTTTAGAAAGAAGGGGGGAAAGATGAGCAGGAGTGTAACACAGAGATGTACAAAATTAAGCATGGTGTAGAGAAAGTGGATTGAGAGATGTTTTTCCCCTCTCACAGTGCTAGAACCTGGGGGTTGTCCAATGGGCGGCTTCCAACATACAAAAACATAATAAAACATTAAATATTAAAAAAAAAACTTCCCTAAACAGGACTGCCTTCAGATGTCTTACAAAGGCTGTATAGTTATTTATCTCCTTGGCTTGGGGGTTGCATAACACCATACCCTCCAACATTCTCCAATGAAAATAGAGATGTCCCTTCCAACATTTCTCTGATGAAAATAAGGGGACGTTCTAAGGAAAAGCGGAACATTCCAGGATCAAATCAGAAACCAGGACTTCTGTAATTCTGGGACTGTCTCTGGAAAATAGGGACACTTGGAGAGTCTGGACATGTCCATATTTAGGGCACCATATCTAATTCTGATTGACCTGTATCAGAACAGTTACCTTAGAGCTGGGAAAGGTAAGCCAAAGGACGATTAATTCCCAACATATATTTGGATGGTAAAGTTCATTTTAGGTGATAGTGTTCAAAACGTCTGGATTCAGCAGCACCTTTTCAGTCTAACTGACTTTTAATACAGCATCAATGTTCCTAAGTTACACCCTGAGGAGCAATTTCCTTTTGGTGAAAGGCTTCTGTATGTGGGGCTTTTATCAGGAGGGGAAAATGATCTTCATCATTGGATGTTTGTTTATGAACATAATCTCTTTTCTCGGATGATTTACCGTAGCGCTTGTGCAGGTTGACTGAGCTGCTGATAATTGGGAAGGAGGGAGAACCACATCCTACCAGATGAAAAATCAAGCAGATTTTTTGAATTTCTTAAGCTCTTTAATGATGTTAATCTTATGTTCTTATCTGATTTGGGGGAGGCACTGTACCTCTTTGAGACATTAAATCTTAAGCCCAGAGGAGATTGCTTGTGTTTGTGCATTCTTGATTCTAAAATACTGCTCTAGCAAAGTTACCGGGTTGTGTGGCATAGTATGCGTATGCTTTCGATGCCTCAGAGAAAAGTGACTAAAAGCAGCAATGGGAACAAGAATGGAGGAGCTTATGTGGGCAAACAATGTGGGCAGGGAGGTTGCAGGATTGCTTCTAACTGCTGGGCATTTGAAAGCCCTTTTGTTGCTTATTTCATTTATGCCACAGAACAAACACACATCATCATCATCATTATTTTTTATTTGTATGCCGACTTTCCACAGTTAAAAAAACAATGCTCAAGGCAGCTTACAGCATAACAAGATTTACATAATTACAAAAGTCAAACAATAAATAAACCACATCAAAAAAATATACAACCAAATGGGAAACAATTTCCACATAAATCAAAATCTAAAACTAAGAATACAGCATTAATATCACAGTTTAAAATGACATAGGTAAAAAATAACAGCAATTTAAACAAAAAACCAAACCAAAACAAAACGGAGCCCTCTCTGCCCAGCAGCACACACACACACACTCACAGAGCAAACCAGAGATATTTCCAAATTATGCAGACTTTCTATAGAGATATAATTGCCACTCCCAGCTCAAGCTCTGAGATGTTTAAAGGATGACTCACAGACCCAGCCAGCTGGCAGGTGTCAGTGCTGAAGGCCCCTGGTACCTAACGAGATGCCAAGTGTTGGAGGTCTTCGATGATCAATGTGGTAGACTACGCCCCTCTTTCCTGCCTGGCAGTAATAGAAGCAGCGGGGTGGGAGGAGAGAACCTTTTGGTCCATTTCTTCCATGACTGCGAATCCAGGGGGGTCAGTTGTGGCAAAGACTAAGTAGGCTGCCAAGTAGACGAAGCATGCTCCCTCCCCTAACCTGCAATGAGAGGCAAATATTTACAAGGGGAAGCAGAGATGGCATCCAGCTTACCTGTCCCTCCCCAGAGTCCAAATTACTTGCTTTTCCCTCTCAAATCCCAGTCACACACACATGAACCAAGTAACTAGGCATGTGAGAGGTTGGGATAACCCTGAGAATTTTCACACAAATACACCCAAGACCATAGCTGTCAACGTCCCCCTTTTTTTAAGGGAAATTCCATTATTCCGAATAGGATTCCTCGCAAGAAAAGGAAAAAGTTGACAGCTGTGCCCAAGACCCCAACAGTCAGATGTTATCATATTTATTAAGAATGGGTTTTTAAAAAAAAGAAAGAAAGAAAAGACGGAAGAGCACAAACGGAAGACGTAGAAAGTAGCTTCTAGAAAATAACAAAAACAACCTTTTAGTTCATGTTTCTGCTAATATAGCTACTTTGCAAACAGGTTTCTGGACTGCTGTTTTCTCCCACCCAATTACTGTTTTAATATCTCTCACTTCCTATTGCATAAAGCCCCATCTGAACTAAGAGGGTTTATTGTCTTTCTTTGCCTGTGACCCAACACCAGTTTCATACCACCAACAGCTGACTAGCTAGCATCAAAGGTAAAAATGCCATTTCCCCCAATAAACTAAGTGTGTGGCCTTGGGGAAGCCACTTGGAACAGTTTCAGTTCCTCCTCTGTAAAATGGGGAAAATAGCAACATGCTCTTCCGAAGTTGTTGTGTGAGCAAACACAGTCACAATTGTGTCAAACACTGAGAGCTAAAATACATACCTCTTACGCAGCTGCAATCTTGGTCTTGTTTGTTTAGGCAGAATTGGCGGGCAGCATTCACTTAAAGAGCTTTTTCTGGTTTTGTTTGCTAGCTATATTTGGACTTAATCCATGGTTCACATTACAAATTGCCAGCAGTATTACATCTGTTGGTGCAGAATTGAACTGAGAGGAAATGATTTGGTTAAACACAATAGCATCTGGATCTGGAGGAAACAGACTAAAGGGAACTCCCATTAAATACTTCGTTTTCACAGGACACGATAAAAATGGACTCAAATTATTTCCATTTGACTGTAGGCAGGTTGCCTAATGACCAGTCTTCTTTTCTGCAGGTAATTTTCCTTTGACTACCTCCCAGAGCAGATCAGATCAGAAGAATATTTATTTGCATCAGCCGCTAGCCATAGCAATAAAACAAAATACAATGTACTGAAGATAGAGGTAAAAATATCCTGGAGGTTTACATCAATAATCAAATAATGGATCTTATTCTAATTGCCCCTGCTATTTTTTCTACAGTTTTTGCTGTCTCCTGGTTATCTTGAGCTACCTCCCATATTAGCCAGTGTATTGTAGCTTCTTCTTCAAAACAGCAGTGGATCCTTCCAGAATACCTCAGGAGCTCTTCTCAAGATGGCACCATAACAAAATAGGGGCCTTCACATTTAGGCACCTTGGAAGTGCTGGGTCACACAAGTGGCACCACCAAACGGATCTAACATGATTGAGAGTCTGGGCTCTGCACTGTCAACATCCATAAACAAAACTGCACACCCAAAAACATTTCAATATGCTTTTAGTTGTTGATGGTGGTCTGCAGTTCTAAGACTGTCTCAAGGCAAATCTAAAAAAATGTAGTATAAACACTGACAACTGGGAAACACTGGCCTGTGAGCGCTCCAGTTGGAGAACAGCCTTTACCAAAGGTGTCATGGGCTTTGAAGACACTCGAATTCAGGATGCAAGGGAGAAACATGCTAGGAGGAAGGCACACTTGGCAAATCCACACCATGATCAACTTCCACCCCGAAACCAATGTCCCCACTGTGGAAGGACGTGTGGATCCAAAATTGGCCTCCACAGTCACTTACGGACTCATTGTTAAAAGCGTGTTTATGGAAGACAATCTTACTCGGCTACGAGTGATCACCAAAGAAGAAGCAATTCTAACATTCTTACTCCTACTGTGTTTTTGTCACCCTGGTGTGGACAGGGATGCAATGCTGCTATCTTATTTTATTTTAAAAAGACTCAAATATATACATAGAAGTTGTAAGGTGGAAATGAAGGAATAACATGTTTGTGTGATTTTTGCGTTAAAACTTTTGATGAAGACCCAAACACGATGTAAGATAAATTCATTTTTAAAAACCCTGCAGCAATGGATTTAGTTGCTGCTTACTCTTACCTTTCTGTCTCAATATACAAAAAAAGACCTTCCTAATCTTACACAGTTTGTGAAGTTTTGCAACCCTTTGGTTGTGCATTATTCAAGCTGCTTAGCCTTAAATGAATTTGATGTGAGGTAACTTGTTGACGATTATCTCTTTGCTGAGGTGGTTCAGTGCTTGTTGGCATGCACCCAGTTCTCTTTTTAGTTGGTTTCCTGTTTAGCATTGGTTATTTAATTGCATGTTAGGAGCACAACATCCAGCCTTTGAAGCTATGCCTAGTAACGTTCAGGTTCAGGGTTTATTGTTTTCTAAAAGAAAACTTTATTTTCTTTGGATTTTAAAGATTTGTTAATTCTCATGGGTGTGTGTGTGTGTGTGTGTGTCTGAAAATAATCACTAAAAAAATTAGGAAGATTTATACTATAGTCAATAGTATCTATGATGTCATATTTCTGGTCCTGACTCCTTGTACAGTATATCTTATCTGACAGTGACAGGTCGAAGGCTATTTTGCATGGCAAAATGAAGACTCTTCAAAGTCCAACGCCAACCAGAACACATACTGCCTATCCAATAGGAGAGCAAGCTTTTACTACAGTTGCACTAAATATTATCCAAGTTCAATATTTGTTTGTAGAGTAGCAATTTTAATGCAAGCAAGTAAGTCATGGGGGGGGGGGGTGGAGACACTCATACAATATGCTGCATTCTCTGTGTCACTTTCTTCTTCTTTGTCCTCACTGCCATTTGCTTCATTTGCCATGTAATTCTTTGGTGATCCTCATTATTTTGTTTTAGCTGTATTCGCAAACTGTCCATTCAACACAGTTCATAACAGTAGGGAAAGATTGGAAACAGGAAATATGAATGGAGTCGCAGTGCGGTATTGTTGGGCTATACCCCAAGTCTGCTTTATACATTCTGAGAAGTTGCATGCAAAAATACTGCCCTACCATTCACAGTCAGAATTGTCATATAAATGGTATGATACCTGGAAAAGGAAGCTGAACAGACAAGGGAAATTCCAAGTGCAAACAGTTCAGTCTCTTAGTAGATGTAATGAGTAATATAACATTTTGGGGGGATGACTAATTAGCCTCTTGTTTATGTTTCATTTAATCATTGCAGTAGTGTTTAAAGTCATCGTTTTCAGATTAGTTTAATGAAACACACACAGTTATGTAATTATTTTGAAATATGTTGGGGTCAATTTCAACGCCAAAGGATGTAGTTCCTATTCATGGAAGCCACCATGAAACTTAGATTTTTTTCTCTCTTTAGGAAACTGGAACCTGGAACAGGGAAAGCAGAGGAGGGCTCCTCCTTTCCTTCACATGCTCTGGTCTTTTTCTTTCCAGGAACAAGCCATGGCTGGCAATACTGGACACTTTGATTCCAATCAAGAAAACATTTGTCAAAGCTGTCCCATTGAAACCAATGGAACTTAGGTTCTTTGCTACTAACCTAAGTCCAACTGCTTTAAAAACGACTCACTCAGAATAACCTAAATTATAGCTATTGACTATCAATTCATCCCTTTCCATAGGTGGGAAAACCTCTACAAGTCATACCCATGACTAAAGTTGTAACATGAGAATGCTTTAGATACACTTTTTCTTCACCTTATTCACATGTAGCACTTAACCAAACCATGGCTTAGCAAGAATGAGCAAACATGCAGGTACCTAGATTGAAAATAATGGCTATTTTGCCGGTTATGCACTGATATGACTTAGTGTTATGGGTTCATGATTTGCCTCCCTCTAAACTTTGGTTGCAATTTGTTATTTGCTGGTAGCGAGACAAACCATGAGCCTAGGTAGTGTTCTGGGTAGTGCACCAGCAGCAGGAGAAGAGGAGGAGGAGAGTGGTTGTGATTTTTGCTCTGGGTACTTGCTGGCTTGCTTCTTCTTGCTGAGTTATAATATGACATAGTGTTGCAGAAAAGGCCTCTCCGAGTCCAGAATAGCAAGATCAGAAGTAGTGGTGAAATATACTCGGAGTCGAGAGTGGATTTCATGCTCTTTATTCAGCTCATAGTGGTGAGGAGGAATGGAAGTTCCCCCACAATATCTGCTTTATATACATTATTTACACAATGGGCTGCACGTGATTGGCTAATTCCAGGATTCTCCTGTAGGCCAATCAGGTTGTGGATTCACTTCCACCTGGAGCTGGATTGGGTGACTCCTGTGGACCAATCATACTGCTGCATTGTTTGAGGACCGATCAGACTGCTGCATTTTGGATCCTATTCAACTCAGTACATATAAAGTGGTATATTTTAATTGCAAAAGTCAGCCATGGAATGGTGATGCCTCCCTTAATTACCGTACTCTCAGAGTAGGGACATGGGTGGTGGATAGGTACCTTTCTGGCTCAACCCCAGAGTCATCCGCAACTGGACCTAATGGTCAGGGGTCCCTTTACCTTTACCTTTTTACTCTCAGACTCACTTTGGAATATTGTTCAAAAAGTTGGATTTGGGTCTGGATTATTTTTTGAAAGTGTACAATTTATGCCATGGATTGGTTGTGACCCTAGGAAGTCAACGTTTTCCCATTTTGGTTCCCCACCTGAAGAAACGGGGAAAATTGTGACTTGACTCAGTTTCAGATCAGGCAGGAACATTAAGAAGCTGAAAAGCACAAGCAAAAAGTAGTATATGACTGAGAATTGCCAGTAATATTTGCCCTAATCAGGTTTCCAAAATACAGTGGTACCTCAGGTTAAGTACTTAATTCATTCCGGAGGTCCGTTCTTAACCTGAAACTGTTCTTAACCTGAAGCACCACTTTAGCTAATAGGGCCTCCTGCTGCCGCCGCGCCACCGGAGCACGATTTCTGTTCTTATCCTGGGTTAGCGGAGTCTGTAACCTGAAGCGTCTGTAACCTGAAGCGTATATAACCCGAGGTACCACTGTACACAATGATAGTCAAATGCAGCAGAAGAACAGAGTTGCATACATTTTCCTCGCCGCTGTGCACTGATGCTCTAGCAACGCTTGTCAGGGTTCACATTCATAGGGACAGCATACATGTGTTTAGCAGAATGAATGCCCTCAACCTGTGAACAGTTACTGAGGAGCTGCATACAGTGTGATGGCAGATAATATTAAGTAAGCATGATCCCACTTCCCTCCTTCACATGGCTATTGTAGCTTATTTTTCAGTGTGCTTTAATAGGGGTGATGGTTAGGTTACAGAATGGTTATGGGGCTTATAGAGCAATCCTATGCATGTTTACTGAGAAGCAAGCCCCACTGTGCTCAGTTGACCTTTACTCCTGGGTAAATGTGCCGGTGTTTATAAATGCACTAGTCAGAACATGGTACAGAAGTGAGAATTATTATTGTGACATGAAGCTAGCAGAATATTAGAGAAGTCAGTCTGATTTGGAGGTATCCTAGTATTAGATTGTGCTTGAATATTATTCCGATGAAGATGCTGTGTAACACTCCCTTACTCTTAATGGTCATTTCCTGACACTGGAACACTGAAAAGACTGAGCTTATCTTCCTGCTTGCCAGTGTGTTAAACAATGGATGCAGCCTCCTACAGAGAAATGACATTGTTCAGTATTTTTGCATCCCTTTGAACCAACACATTTGCACCCAAGTTTGTTTCTACAAAGGCAGATCTAAGGATGCTACAAGCTGCCTTTTATTGGCTGAATGTTCAAAGACAGCAGTTGAATATATCAGTACTGCAATCATTTGACAGGAAGGTAAAGAGAGGAATTTATTCCTAACTTCAGGGGACTTCTATATCAGTGGTAGCCAGGATGCAAAGTACACAGGGATCCACAGACTCTAGGGGCCCCGCCAAACGCAGAAATTGTATTGGATTTTCATAGAAGGGAATTTTGTTGTATAATAAAATCGGTTCTGTTTTTCCCCTCTGACATTAACTTTAATATTATAACATTTATAACATGCATTTTTGGTGCAAGCTGTAGCCATGGACATGCTATGTGATCTGATTGTGAATTTGGGGTGACCCAGTGCAAAAATCCTGAGGATCCGTGTGGATCCGTGCTTTGTAACCATGTTTGAAGTGGGGAGGGAAGGAAAAGCACTCAAGGGACAAGGAACACGCGTGGGGTGGGTGGAGAAGGATGCTGTTAATAATGCAGAAGAGGGGTATAAAAGGAGAAGGCTCTTATAAGAGGAGTGGGGAGGAGAGAGAGACAGAGAGCCTGCTTGAAAAAACTTGGCTGCTATTTAGCGAGTGGGGAGGAGAGAGAGACAGAGAGCCTGCTTGAAAAATCTTTGCTGCTATTTAGCAAGTGGGGAAGAGAGAGAGAGACAGAGAGCCTGCTTGAAAAATCTTTGCTGCTATTTAGCGAGTGGGGAGGAGAGAGGGACAGAGAGCCTGCTTGCTTTAAAGGAGCCAACCGGACAGGAGCCGCTTACACACGAGTGTAAGCGGCTCCTCTCCTCTCCTCTCCTCTCCCGCTTTGCTCCTTTAAAGCAAGCAGGCTCTCTGTCTCTCTCTCCTCCTCACTCAGCGGGTCTTCTCCCACTTTGCTGTTTCAAAGCGAGCCACGGAGGAGGGAAGGAAGGGGAACCATGGATCCTCTGCTCACGACTGCAGCAGATCCCCCCGCCACCCGTGGGCATTCGCTCCATAACATGCACAGACATTTCCCCTTACTTTCTAGGAGGAAAAAAGTGAGTGTTATGGTGCGAAAAATACGGTATTTAATGTGGTAGAATTACAAATGTTTATGAACAATATTCAAGGTATTATTGTTGGTGCATTTCATTAGAAGAATGTTACTGTGCTTTGTTTCCCCCCATGCAGGTGTTCACAAATACTGACACTGGTATGAAGAAAATGTAGAAAGAATGAAATGACAGACGATTAAAATTATGCCTGCCTTGCTGGGGCTTACGTGGTCACTCTTTGCAGAAGATGGATAACTTTTCCGAGGACATCGCAAACGACAATAATACTCTGAATTGCACCATTGATCACACCATACACCAGACATTATCACCTGTGATATATGTCCTTGTCTTTGTAGTAGGACTCCCAGCCAACTGTCTCTCGTTGTACTATGCCTACTTGCAGGTGAAGGTCAATAATGAGTTGGGGATCTACCTTTGCAATTTGACCATAGCAGATCTGCTTTACATCTTCTCCCTGCCCTTTTGGCTCCAGTATGTTTTGCAGCATGACAACTGGACCTATGATGAACTCTTATGCAAAATCTGTGGCATTGTCTTGTATGAAAATATTTACATCAGTGTCGCCTTCCTCTGCTGCATCTCAATTGACCGTTACCTGGCTGTGGTGCATCCTTTTCGCTGCCATCAGTTTCGGACAGTGAAGGCTGCCGTGGTGGTGAGCATTGCCATCTGGACCAAGGAAATTCTGACCTCCTGCCTTCTTTTTACGCACGGTGAAGTGACTAAGGACTCGGAGAGCCATGTGGTGTGCTTTGAGCATTATCCCATCAAAACGTGGGAACACAACATCAATTATTACCGTTTCACGGCTGGTTTCCTATTTCCCTTTTGTCTGCTCATTTTCTCCTACTATGGCATTCTGCGAGTTGTCCGCAAGAGCCATGGCACTCAGAAGAAGAAGAAGATTCAAATCATACGTCTGGTGTTGAGCACAATTATCATTTTCTTGGTGTGCTTCGGACCATATCATGTTCTATTGCTGATACGCAGCATCTTTGAAAACAGCTGTGAATTTGCTGCCAGCATCTTTAACTTGTACCACATTACACTTTTGTTGACTACTTTTAATTGCGTTGCAGACCCAATATTGTACTGCTTTTCAAGTGAGAGTACCTATCAGTATTTTGCAAAATTAGGAGACACTTGTTTAAAGTGCCTAAGATGTATACAGACAGAAACCAAGGAATCCTACGCAATGAGTACTCCAGAAACTGTAAAAAAAATCCGGGAGCAGGCTGAGCTGGACCCAGAGTTGTTAACTAAGTTACATGCTCGTGAAGTGGAAGAAACATATATCAGCACTTTACCAAAGGAAGGAGTGATCTAACGTCTCTGTACATTTGCTCACTTCCCTTTTTGGAGTTTAGATGTATAGGAATTATTATATATTGCAAAGAGGGACAATAGTTCAAAAAGGCAATCAACTGCACTATGCTGATATTCTTTTTTTTGTGTAACATAGTTTTCATTCATTTTCAGCTTTAATATGTTTTGGTTGCATTGAGATATACCTTTGTTAACATCAGAGCATATGATATGCAACAATTTCATAAAATTAAAACAATAAACACTCAGATAAGCATTTCTGAATATATTAACAAAGTTGTGTCTAAGGGTATATACCAAAATTATTACAATTATTACAGATATGATATGATTTATAGTAACATGTATTGCTTAGATTGATGACCACAAGGTATTTTGTATCAATAACAATTAAAATTTATAGGATAGGGCAGGGAGGAGAGAAGGTGTGAGGGGGGAAGTACTTAATGCACACCAGACTGTGCTGTAAACTATGGGTACCACGTGCTTCATTATTTGTGTAGCCAATAAAATCATACCAGACTACATAAAAATTGTTGTATTTCATTTTGAACCCTTGCTACTTTTAATTTTTGTGTCAGCTTTTCCATAGTTAATAACTGTAATGATTTCCATTTCCTGGCAACAGTTGTTCAGGCAGTGGTTAAATTATGTTTTCTTTGTTTCTAATTCGCAACATATAATGACTATACAAGTTGAGAGGATCCAGTTCTGGGGTCATGAGGACTGTCTGACTTGTAATCAAATATATTTCTGTAAATACATTTCTCCAGAACCTTTCTATTTTTTGACACTCCCACCACATGTGCTATGTCCCTATAGTGGGGCATCCTCCCCAACACATGGGAGAACTGTTTGGTTTTATATAGGCTAGGTGTCTAGGTGTTAAGTACTAGATGCACACAATTTTAAGGGCTCTTTTCTGATCGTTGCCAATGTGTATGGTGTTTTTATCTATAGTCTGTTCTGTGTCAGTGGGTCCCTAAGTTCTAAACAACCATTTTGGTTTCCCTATGCTGATATTCTTCATTCTACTTGGGGAATTCCTTAGTTCCTTTAAAGTCATTTAGAGCTTTACTCTAGAGCAGGCTAATTATACAAAGTGACTAATCATACATCCTATGCATATTGCTGACTCAGTCCTGTAAAATATTCTATCTGAGGACAGGACTTGTGGAAATAAATGTATTAGTGTTCCGGTATTGTTTTAAGAAATCTGAATGTAGCGAAGCATTATTTAACAGATGACCAAAGCATGATATTCGAACGATCATTTAGTTTAAGAGGTGGAATATAATCACTTTTAAAGTGCAACCTGTATATGGGATGTCTTGTCTATCAATCTATGCATTAAAAAAGTTCTGAAATGGTTCATATCGCTACTCTTAAATGGGGGAAATGAGCAGCTAAATCATTGCATTAATGCAGCAAGAGAAAGGCCCTTAATCCTTTTTTTTTTTTTGCAAACCATGGAAAAAGTTAGTATGTTGATCTGAATTAGTATAATTCTTTATTCATAAAAGCATACCGGAAAGAATTCATACAGAAATCTGTTTCCATAAAGGTTACCCATACCCACTGAGTTTCACAACTGATTGTGGACAATTAAACATATTTTAAGGACTCCCAAACAAGCTGAAGAACTGTTTGTAAATTCTGAGTCACAACTGAAATGCTACAGCTGTGGATTCCGGCTCTTAAACCATGCTTAGATGAGGATTATTGGGATTTCTATAACTAAAGCAGTAAGAATAGTGCATATTGTATGAGATTTTAAAGTGGCAATTAACAAAAAGCAGCGAGAAACCCAATGAAGAAAGTCAAGTTGTATATTGTTGCAAACAAAAACCATAGGGTCCAGGTGCTGGAATTAATATTTGGCAAGACAAAATCTTGATGAAATATGCTAGAACCGATTGCCAAAACAAAATGTATTCTAGCCCAGAAGAGGATTAATTTTGTTTAGCTTAACACTCAGTGTATTTTATAGTTCTGTGTAGCGAATTTTTACTTTGAGCCAAGAATCTAAACTGCACAGTTATCTCATGGTCACTATTTTGTTGTGTTTGGGTTGGTTTCCTTTGCGGTGTGGGCTAACATTTTTTGAATGCAATATTGCTGAGCAGGGCCATATACAACTCATGCTTACTGTCAGCTGCTGACATGGAAATGAGCAAGACAGTATAAGACATAAGCATGACTTGAATAAAAGTGACTGAACCCATTTGTTGGGATTGCTACTTTATGACTGTGTTATCTTAAAGCAAGAGGACACAGCAAAATGTAGTTATCCAGAAAAAGGTTCAGTACCGAAGTGCATTCCTAATGCTCAGGAATACACTTTCCTCTTCCCAATATGATTACAATAATAATAATTATCTTTAAGGAAATATCAGGAACACCTCAAATAGACATAGGGACACATTGGCTGCTTCTCTAATGGGCCAAGGGTGTGACACTTCAAAATATAGACACAATGAGAAACAATAGCAGCCTTGGGGATGTCTTGGTAAAAATATTTCCCCATCTGCATAGAAATTCACTGTCATTGTGAACAGCCTGTTCGCATTTATATTAAGGAAAAGATTGTAACAACATAAACAAGATTGTGCTGGAAAAAACAAACACTGTGGCAATAATTCATTGTAAGATTAATTTATTGTAAATTCATGGTAAGAGATCACATTCATCTTTTAAAAAATAAATGTCTGACTTGTAGCAATCATTAAGGCAAATGAAGTAACTTTTAAAGTAATGACCGTATCGTCACTCAGAAAAAATTCTGGGTCAGGGCAAACATCTGTTGAAGATGGCAGTAATATTTCTACTAGACTAAACATTCCACATGGATAAACAAACCAGGAACTGGTTCTGAATGCAACAGAGCTGAGCAGGGGCATATAAAACTCATGCTTACTGTCAGCTGCTGACATGGAAACCTAGATTGCCCAATATCCATAGATACAGACCATTAAGAAACATTTCCACAAATTCTGAGGTTTAAACGCTGTCTCATTTTTCCAATCTTAAATTCAGCTCTCCACATTTCTGCATCAGCTTGAGATTTTTTTTCTAAGTGTCCTCATGAAAATTCACCAGCATTTTAGTGCAAATTTATCATAAAATGCACTTTTCCATATGAAAATCCATTTTTCTGTGCTGTTATCACCAATATACAGAAAGCATTTTTATCCACACTTCACCCTATTACATGTATTTTTGTACACATTACTTGGCTGGGAAACTGCACTGCAAAATTCAGGGAAGTGCAAATTTTGAAGGATGGCTGTGTTTTGATTTGTGTACTGCTGTGGACAGCGTGAATTCAGTGAGTTTTACTGTGAACTGAATTGAATTTCTCGTCCATCCCTACTGAGCCTGTGTTTTCCCCATTCCTTGCCTCCAGCACAGCTACAAGGAAGAGGAGATCAGAAGCTTCCGCCTCCATTTTGGCATCATACTGGAAGCCTAAGGTATGGTCAACCTTAACTAGGTGCTATTGAAACAAACCAGCTTAATAAACCAAGATTTGAAGTTGGCTAGTTTCATGTTTAGCATTATGTCTGAATGAGGTGAGTGTGTTTGCTTTATCACTCTGAAATGCAGAGAAAAATAGATAGCTGAACAGAATCACAGAATAATAGAGTTGGAAGGGACCCCGAGAAGGTCATCTTTTTATCAGTCTTTTTCTTCTTTTTGAAAAGTCTACATATCTTTATTTATTTATTTTATTTATTAAAATATTTATATATCACTATTAGAAATAAAATAAAAATCAGCATCTTGTTGGGTAGAGTTACTTCAGAGTTTCCTCCAGCAGCTTCTCAAGCATAGCTGAATGAATGTCATAGAATGGCAGCCCATCTACTTCCATTTCCAGACTAGCAGTTTTCCCACTGCGTACTTCGAGTCGCTGTAATATGTTCAGCAACTTTTCTTCCTGCACAAAAAAGTAAGATATTATTGTCAGTACAGCTGTTATTGAGAAACTGTTCAACAAGACCATGCTAAACCATTCAAGATATTCCACTCATTGGTTTTTGAAAACTACTTCTCACACAACCAATAGACAGATCAGAGACGTACCTCGTGAGATAAAACTCTGGCGTGGTCTGTTTGCTGTCTTTTGAGATTATGCAAGACTATCAGTTTCTACTGACACCTTTGAGAATTCAGTCATGCTGAACATCATCACATGTAGAGTTCAGTACATATAGGATAGGTTAGGAAAGGAAAGGAAAGGAAAGGGAAGGGAAGGAAAGAAGGAAAGGTCAATATGGTAAGCCAACCTCTCAAAAACTCCTTTGAGAAGATTGCTTACCTTCTTGGGCTTGATATCCTGCCTTTCACTCCCCTTAAGGAGTCTCAAAGCAGCTAACAATCTCCTTTCCCTTCCTCCCCCGCAACAAACACTCTGTGAGGTGAGTGAGGCTGAGAGACTTCAGAGAAGTGTGACTAGCCCAAGCAGCTGCATGTGGAGGAGCAGGGAAGCGAACCCGGTTCACCAGATTACGAATCCACCATTCTTAACCACTACACCACACTGGCTTCTGAGGGCCAGCGCCTCCTTCCCATCAATGATGCAGGGCTGGGACACCAGGGCTAGTCTTGCTGAAGCATGAGCTTCGGCATGCACTCCCGGCTTGAAATCCAGCTCCACACCATCCTGCCGAATTGGCCAATGGCAGGCTGCCACAGAGGGCGGGACTCCTCGGGGGGCATGCCTGAGGGAACCATCAGGCTTCCCTCAGGTCCATTCCCAGGGGATTTAAACAGCCCACGCCAGCCCGACACCCAGCTCTTCTCCTTGCTTTCCCTCCAGAAATAGGGTATCCCATTAAAGGGATCTGTGAAGGAGTTGCTTCTGTCCATTTGCCCAGACAGGGGCTTTTGGGTCTCAGTGCAAAAGAAATGACACCTAAACTATGCTTTTAAAATTATATAGTAATAGAATTTCAGGAGCTGGCATGTTCTCCAGAGTGAATGAGCAATTCGGATTAACAGCTGGAAATCAGATGATGATTCTTAATTATTAGAAGCAGAAAACTGGGGAGCAAAAGTTCATGAGAGGCTCAGCTTAGGTGGACAAATCTTTGAAGGATATAGTTAAATTTAAATTCTGGGGGCTGTAAAGTGTTGTCCCTCACAAATGTTGAATTGTTCTATGTATGAAGCCACTCTGCATTACATTTCCTGGGTTTGGTTTTACTTAAGTCTGGAGTTTGTGTAGTTGCCTTATTTGGGAGTGCAGAAGGAAATTTCACCTGGGTCAAACGGACTAGTGGACTTTTACTTTTGCTTGATTATTATTATTCTACTGTACAGCTTCACTTGAGTCATGTATTGCTATATGGTCTTTAGGTAAGGTAATTCAGGTACCACACTTTCTCTCTTATAAGAGAACACAGGGTTATAGCTTGTACAGGTAGATTAAAGGATGATGAATAGGTTGTTGTTTGTCTTTTGGACAAAGGACATTAGATGGCCTTTGGTCTCCTATCTGCTGTGAGACCCTTTAAAAATGAACCAACCAATGTTATTTGTTGCTATTAAATTCAGGCAGTCATTTTTGGGAGCAAAAAATGAAAATGTTTTTAGTCTCATATTAATATCAGGCTATTTAGAGAGAATAAAGCAATCTCTTTGGCCAATGACTAGTGTTTAAAGAAGAAAATTTGTACAAATATATAAAACAACACCAAACAAAACAAAATACTATAATAATAAAATTACTAGTGTTTGTATATACAGAACACTAGCAATAGAAAACAACATTCTAATTTTCTGAAATTAGTTTCTGGAGAATTTTGCATACAGCAGCACGGTATTTAGCCACACTGGAAGAGGGGGACTTATAATATGTCTTTGTCCCTTAAGCACTTAATGGGCACAGCTCTTTTCCCACGGCTACAACAGTGATGACTTCTACATATCAGAAAATGAGGCCTAGATGTGAATATCCTAATACAATCTTTTTGGACTATCTTCTTCAAAGAGAATACCTTGGCCACAGATGGAAGTGCTGATGACCATTTCATTTTGGCAGATGACCTAGGAAATCCCACAGCTTTCCTCAGATAGCGGTCATGTATTTCACAGGTGTTGAGGATATATAGGGCGCAAGCGACAGCATAGCCTCCCCAGTTGGAAACCCCTTAAAAAGGAAAAAAAATACTATTAAATAGCACAAGTTTTGAATGTCTGTAAGGTGTTCAAACAAGGTATCAACCGAACAACCTATAAACCTACGGACTGCCAGCTCTTTAATAAATAATAATAATAATAATAATAATAATAATAATAATAATAATATATTTATACCCCATCCACTCTGGGCAGCTCCCAATTAAGTGTTAAAAACAATACAGCATTAAATATTAAAAACTTCCCTAAACAGGGCTGCCTTCAGATGTCTTTAAAAAATAGGATAGCTGCTTATTTCCTTCACATCTGAAGGGAGGGCATTCTACATGGCGGGTGCCACTACCGAGAAGGCCCTCTGTCTGGTTCCCTGTAACCTCACTTCTCGCAATGAGGGAACCGCCAGAAGGCCTTCAGCGCTGGATCTCAGTGTCCAGCTGAATTTAATGCCATTGACACCTACATGATAGAAGGAAATTTAAAAGGGAGAAGCATTCCCTCACTGTTAGGTCTAGGCTCAGACGGCAGTGTACAATCCTTTGGTGGGCTTCCTCTATGGTGGGATTCCACTGGGTCATGCCAGTGAATCATGGTTGGGTTAGATAAGGAACTAACATACTGTTATGAGTACGGGGGGGCGGGGCGTGTGGATCCCCATAATGTCTGGATTTAGTAGATGATAGAATTAATCAAGGTTTGGTTAAAGCTGTGACAAATGCTGTAA
This sequence comes from Podarcis liolepis, assembly GCF_965112155.1. Classification (NCBI taxonomy): domain Eukaryota; kingdom Metazoa; phylum Chordata; class Lepidosauria; order Squamata; family Lacertidae; genus Podarcis; species Podarcis liolepis. The sequence continues at coordinate 23,401,192 of NC_139554.1, forward strand.
CCCCTGGGCTAAGCTTATGCTAACAGCAGGCCAACTTGGCATAGCCGCTAAATTAGGCCATTAGCAGGGGACTATCATGGAAATCATCGGAGGGCAAAGGCTGCCAGACATGCAGGGAGGGGCTCCTCCTTCACCTGTGTACGCTAGTGGGCAGGGAAAGAAAAGGTGTGGGGTTTCAGTGTAGGTGATACAGGCGGAAGGAAAATTATGGTGTTTTGCAAGAGCTTTGAAAATCGGGGGGGGGGGAGAAGGAAGGGGGCAGAACACCATGTGAGCTGAGGAAGACAGGATGGAACAAAGACACGAAGAGAGGATGGCAGATTTCTCTGTCTACTAAGTTTGCTAAGCCTATGGAAGAATCTGAATGAATGAATCTTTACTGCTAAAAGCTATAAGCCATCACAAATGGTCACAATGTATAGGATGCAAATAATTGATTTAAAACTGAACAGCAACAACAGCAAAGCAAACGTACAAAAATGCAAAAATCACTCTTGCATATGTTAAGCACTCCACGTCTCACACTCCCCCTTATGATACCTGATCAGATCTGCAGGATCTGATTTCTTTCCGCAGGGCCTGTAAGACAGAGTTGTTCCGCCTGGCCTTTGGCTTGGAATCAACTTGATCCCCTCCCCCTCTTTCCTTTTTCCTTTCTCCTTCTGTGATGGAACTCTTATCTGGGGACTTCCCTAGCTTTTTTCTGGCCCACGTAGGACCAGTCTGGGTAGTTGGCCTTGGTAAAGATTTGACATTTTCATCCCCAAAAAAGTTTTTCATTTGAGTTTCTACTGAAATGAGGCTGCATTTTAATGTTGTATTTTAATCTTGTTTTTAGGTTGTATTTTAATCAATTGTTTTTATACCTGGTGTAAGCCACCCTGAGCCCGGTCTTGGCTGGGGAGGGCAGGGTATAAATAAAATTTATTGTTATTATTATTATTGTCTTGGCGCCTAACTCTCTTCTATGGAAGAATCAAGAGATGATGATGATGATGATGATGATGATAAGCTACCTGCAAAATTTCATCTTGGCATCTCAATGCAAATAATAATAATAATAATAATAATAATAATAATAATAATAATAATAATAATAAATGCCAGTAGTGAAGCAGCCAGAAAATTGTGGGGTGGGGGGTGTTGTTGGGCACATGCAGGTTGAGTGAGGCAGGTAAGTCACATTGTGCAAGTGACTTGCACAGATCAGATGCATTTGTTTAATAATGCCCTCTGTTCCGTGTAAGTGTTCCAATTTCATATATACATTTGGCCCGTTCTTCACTTACCTGCAACAACTGTAAAATCAGCGTCCACGTTACAAGCTATAACATCTCCATTTTTAATGTACATCTTTACAGCTTCTTTCACTTTCCCCATTCCCAGTTCATTTCCTCCATCCCCAATGCCTAAATTAAAATTGACAAGGTATGGTGAAATATCACACTTATTTATAAATACAGTATAAACCGTTAATGAAGCATACAATGTTACTTTAGTGGAGGGTTGGGTGTATTGTTGTTTTTTAATAGCTAGGTGGTTCAATTCTTATTTAACATACAACTTTTATTATAACACTAAAAGCATCGAACAACAACTACATGAAATCCATGAATACAAAGTTAAAAACACAGCAATGCTTAAACTAATTTAACATCAAATTATCAAGGAAAATTTAAATTATTGGTAAATTGTTAATCCTGGCATATATTATCCGGGAGCAAAGGTCCTGCTGGTGGGCGACCTAAATGCAAGGTTAGGTCCTGATGACCCCAGTTTACAAACCAAATAGGGTACCCTGATGATTTGGGCCCGGAGGTTTTACAACTACCAAGGCAGTCAAAGGATAAACATTCAAATTTTGCTGGAGCCTGCCTCCTCAAATTCTCTAGGCAGCTAAGTCTTCATATCCTAAATGGTTGCACCAGGGGCGACATCCCCGGGGAATATACATTCATGTCTGGGGTAAGATCCAGCACAATTGATTATATGTTGGCGGACAGCGAATTGCTAACAAAAATAGTGAATTTAAAAGTGCTCCCATTCATAGAGGGGGACCATTTCCCTGTGCACCTCCAGGTGTCTCCGTTAAACGAGTCACCCTTCCTGAGAACAGTATACCCTGCAGAGATCACTGCATTAGAGCGACCTGGCTGCCGAGTCAAATGGACCCCTGCACTTGACTCCAAACTGAAGAAGATTCTAACCTCTGAAAAACTCCGTACAATTTTAACTGACTTTGGGGATAATCCTAGGCCTGAGGACCCAGTTTCCAAATATGAGAGCCTGCTCCAACAATTGAAACCCTATCTTTTTAATACCACAGAAAAAAGGCCAACTAAACCAAAAACATCAAATAAACCCTGGTTTGATTACACCTGCTTTGAGGCAAAGAAAGCCCTGCAAAATGCTTACAAAGCTGCCCTGACAGCTGAAAATTCTGTCAGACACCAAGCCTGTCTTGCTGTCCGTGCCCTAAAAGAAGAGTATAAAGACCTAATACTCCACCAAAAGAATGCCTATACCAGAAAATGCTGGCTAGAATTAATTAGTGTGGCAAAAGCAAAAGATCAGACACTATCCTGGAAACCGGTAGCTTCTGGCACCCATAAAGCTATTTCCCCCCTTAACCTCACAAATTCCCCCTAGCCTGTGGGTCTCATTCTTCCAATCTTTGTGCGAGGACGCTGAACCTCCACTACGGAATTATAATATAGAACAACTGGCTAAATGGCCTCCAGTTTCAATAACTGAAGTGAAATCATATATAAACCAACTGAAAACGGCCAAAGCCCCAGGCTCAGACGGTATTACACCAGAAATGATAAAAGGACAGGCGGATTGGTGGGCACCTTTCTTAGCCAACCTCTTCACTTACATAGATGACACTGGCCGCATCCCAAGGGAATGGGGAACAGCCATAATAGTCCCAATCTATAAAAAGGGCAACAAAGGGGACCCAGCGAATTATAGGCCGATTAGCTTATTGAGTGTGATTAGTAAACTCTACTCAAAGCACCTCCTTAATAAGTTTACAGAATGGCTAGAGAATGAAGATATCCTGGCAATAGAACAAGCAGGCTTCAGACCCGGAAGGTCCACGATAGATCACTGCCTAACGTTACAACATCTCATCGACAAATACAAATCAGGAGGGCAGGCCTCACTATACGCTGCCTTCATTGACCTAAAAGCAGCCTTTGATACAGTCTCCAGAACCAGACTCTGGGACAGACTACAGGGTACCTATATAGATAGAAGGCACCTGCTCCTAATTCAGGCACTGCATGCAAACACGGCTCTTAGAGTCAGGTGCAGCCGCCTAGGACACCTAACGGACCCAATAAAAACCTTCAAAGGAGTCAGGCAAGGGTGCCTATTGGCCCCTCTACTATTTAATTTCTATCTAAATAACTTAGTATCTGCACTCAATGACTGAGAACTCCACCCGCCAAAGCTTGCAAATCGGCATATTTCGGTCCTGCTATATGCCGATGATGCGGTAATTCTATCTAGAACCCCCATTGGACTCAAAAGAGCACTAAGAAAGCTCGCAGCATACTGCGACTCTGAATGTCTCAAAATCAACTATCAAAAGACCAAGATACTAGCTTTTGGGGAAAAACTAAAGCTTAGAAGCTGGAAACTCCAAGGCCATAAATTAGAACAAGTCACAAACTACAAGTATCTAGGAATGGTGGTACAGGCCTCAGGAACCAACAAACTACACATAAACTCCATTGGGAGCTCAGCGGAAAAAACCGCAAATTGTATTCTTAAATTCTTCAGTGCACAAAGGGGCTTCTTCGTCCCCGCAGCTCTAAAATTATACAAGGCCAAAACTTTGGCACAACTCCTGTATGGTTCCTTTTTGGGTCCGCCTTTCTCTGCTTTCTCCCCCCTTGAGAGAGTTCAATCTAGACTTCTTAGAGCTCTCCTCCAAGTCCCCAGATGTGTCTCAAATGCATGGGTGAGATTGGAAACGGGGATGATGAGAGTGGAGGCTAGCATTTGCTTAACATCAATTTACAAATGGCTGACATTGAATCTGCTCCCCCCTGAGGGATAGCCCCACTGATCCTCTGTGATCAATTCCAGTCAGGCTGGCAGACTGCAATTCTGAACACCCTCCAGAAACTGGATTTTGCCCCTCAAGCCCTTCTAAGTCTGGGCTTGGGCCAGGCAAAAGCCACAGTCAGGCAAATAATATTAGATACCGAGAGACAACAGGACTGCGCAAAGTTCCCCGACTATAAAATTAGAGAAATTGAGAGATATATAGCCGCACCGGCAGCATATCTCTTCTTTCTCGTATCTAGGGATGCACGAAGGGCCTTTACACTCGCCAGAAGCTCGGCTCTTCCCTCGCCGGTCCTGGATGGAGCCTTTAGAAGGGTCCCATATGCTCAGAGACTTTGCACCTGTCCATTGGGAGAGATAGGAAGCCCAGAACACTTGTTCTTTAGATGTCCCTTTTATAAAGAGGCACGTAGTAAGATCATGGATCCCCTACTGGTGAGGCTTGCCGACCTCCCGCAATAGCAAAAATTTGACCTTTTGCTGTTGGGCAAAGATCAGAAGATGACCTGGATGGTCGCCAGATTCTGTCTACAGATCTGTAGGCGCAGACCATCGCCCAACTCAAAATAGTCCAGCATGAAAAGCCCCAAACACGGTTCCATGGGTGATTCTGAGTCAACTCCCTGAGACAGTTTATTGCTGTACATTGATTCTAAATTTAGTGTTGTATATTGTTTTAATTGTCTGTTTTAACCATATTTGCACAGCAGTTTTAAACGTTGTGAGTGTCCTCTATTTAAGAGGCTTCTACTCTGCAGCCTCTTATAGTTGTCTTATCTGCGAGTCTTTTAGTTCTTATGCTCTTACAGTTGTTTTAACTGCATGTCTTTGTTGGTTTTTAGCTCTTATCTGTTCTAATTATTAGTTTTTTATCCACCCATTATCTGTGTTTAATCTTGTATTTTATTCGGATGTTTTATGCCTGTTTCCTTGTCCTCATTTGCCCTAACAATTATCGGTCAAAAATCCCAACTGCTATTTTATCTATATGCTTTTCTTAATCTGGTCTATGACCGTAATAAAGTTCATCTCATCCTGGCGTATAGTCTAGATTCTACTTTTGCTGCTAAACTAATTGTTTAGAATTGTGGTCAAGTTCGTTACAGAGAGAGGAGGGATGCAGGCATTGAGTTTTATCATTTTCTTGTTAACAGCTCTAATCATTTTCCTGCTAAAGGACATCTCAACGCTTCTCAATGCACTTCATCTGCTGAACAGTTCTTCGTTTAGAATTGTTAACAGAGTATTTAAAATGTCATTTCTTCTTTTTTTTCTAAAATGGTCATGTTAAAGTAATGTTTCTTCTCTAGCAATAGGAGGCAATATAGTAATAGCCAATTAAGGATTCAACAGTTAATCAATATAGGCCTACATTTCATTTGACCAAAGTGAAAGTCAACATCTGTCTTAATCAACATGGATTCCAACATGGACCATGATTTATTGGGGGCTGTAATGGTCAACCAAGAGTACATCAGGTACATTTTGGGGAAAAAATAAAAATCCAGATCAATATATTTGCGTATAAAACAAATAAATGCAACTTTGTCAAATTAAAAGTAGGTACTGTAAGTCCATTAATCATTTTATTTCACTTTAGGATTTGAGCAAGCTTACTAAACCCCTTTTGAGTATGCAGCTTGGACCCATTTCCCAAAGGTTATCCCATTATTAAAAGCTTTTGATATAAAATGACCATTCAATATAATCAAAGGGCTTTTCATCTTACAGAACAACATTACTGCCTTTCTAACCTGTGCTAGAGATCTGCAACCTCCCAGATCATCATTTTCACTCCTTCTGAAGATTGGGATATTTGCCCATCTCCAGCCTTGTATCACTTCACCCCTCCCCCAGGATTTCCCAGTGATCATAGACAGAGGTCCGTAAAGTCCAACAGGAAGCTCATTGGGTCTTGAATTCAAAGTAGCTATTTCCTGACCAAAGTAGCTATTTCCTGACCAACTCTTTATCCATCTTGAAATTCAGTCCTGAACCGTCATCGGTCATTCTACTTCTGCAAAGTTTTACACGGCAAACAAACTGGAATAACAGACATCAACCTTTATGGTTTTCACTAGCATGTAATAATAGTAGTACATCCTTTAGGTTATTGAACAAAAATGGCACCACACTTACCTGTTGTAGTAATTCCTGGGATATTTTGTGCAGCTAGAAAGAGTTCATCGATGGGATCCACTAAATGCTTAATATTAATTTTTCTTGCATTATAATAATTGCCATCAGCAGCCATCCCAGTACGTTCAATTGCTATCAGGTGATTAAATCTAGTTAACGGGGGAGAAATTATATTATGAGGAGCAGTTCTACGATTCAGATCTAATAGATTTACTTCTGCTCTTTTTCTTTGTTCTTGTACAGCCCCCATGTCAGGCGAATGCCACTATCTCTTGCCCCTACCCTCCTGCAATCCCTCCATTCACATATATCTCCTTGTACTATTCTGGATTATTCCTCAGGAAACTGGCTATTATAATTCCACTGGCAACCAGCTTCTTCCACTTTCCCCCATCAGGTCTTTATTCTCACCCTTCACTCTTTACTAGTAAGAGGGCTTAAAGACTGCCATGAGATAAACAGTTGTGTCTTCCTCAGTTTGCTTACTCCTTTGCTTTTTTAAGGAACATACCTAGGCTTTTCTGGATTTCCATCTTCACACAAAAACAGCAAAGCTGAATCCACAGAATCACTGTGATAGCTAATTATAGGGACCGGTGTCTCCAGTATCCCTAGAATATAACAGAAACATAATATATTCAGTGGAGGATAAAAAAACAGTAAGGCTCATGCAATAATTGCATTAAAGTAAAGGTAAAGGGATCCCTGTCCAGTCGTGACCAACTCTGGGGTTGCGGCGCTCATCTTGCTTTATTGGCCGAGGGAGCCAGCGTACAGCTTCCGGGTCATGTGGCCAGCATGACTAAGCCGCTTCTGGCGAACCAGAGCAGCGCAAAGAAACACCGTTTACCTTCCCACTGGAGCGGTACCTCTTTATCTACTTGCACTTTGACGTGCTTTCGAACTGCTAGGTTGGCAGGAGCTGGGACTGAGCAACGGGAGCTCACCCCGTCGCGGGGATTCGATCCGCCGACCTTCTGATTGGCAAGTCCTAGGCTCTGTGGTTTAACCCACAGCGCCACCCGCGTCCCAAAATAATTGCATTATTTCCTTGCAATTATAACATTTTATCAGCTGCTCAGTGGTTTGGGAAGCATGGACCTAGCTCATTCATGCTTTACTCATATGGCCTTCCATCACTTTTACAAAGATAAATGATCTTGGAAAGAGGAGGTGGAGTGTTACTGCAAGAAGGCAAAACCAGAGACATAGAATGTAGACCCAGCCATAGATTTATTTTGGTATTGCAAAAAAACATTCAATTCAGGGTTGAAAAATCCAGGTGCTTCTGCCGTCCAATTCCTACCAGATCCAGTCAACTAGGCCAATGGTCAGGGATTTAATTAACACTATATACACCGTCTTATCCACATGTGGGGAATGTGCTATGAAGACATGGACCAAGGGGTGTCCTAACTTTGCAGAGGAGAGAGAATCATGGGGATGCCAGTTCTGGTAGCATCACCATGATAAACATAATACTTAGGAGATGTCTGATCTGGCCATGGTGATACATGGTGCACTTTCTTTTCTCCATGACTGTATATGACCTGGGTCCAGGCTGGGTCCTCCCTATATCTTTCTGGAAGTTGAGAATGTGGTCATTTTTTTAAAAAAAAAAAAGTCAAGATATTTACTTATCTTCCTCTTAGCTCCACTGAAAACTCTTGTTTTTAAAGCAAGCAACACATAATCAAGTTATGTTTACAATGGCCACGCCGTACCTTGTTCAACGGCTTCCTTGATGATCTTTTCATTCAGATTCAGAGCTCTTTGATCAGTTACGATAGCTACGTTCTTCCCCAAGGCCTTCAACATAGCTGCCATTGCAATAGCCCCTGGAGGCCCATCGTTCTCTTCAGGCGGCTCATACTTGAAGTGGGTAGGGAATCCAGTAGTAATCAGCACAGACTGGGCATGGGAAATGGACAGACATGCCTTCAGGAGTTCATCTTGAGTAAGCAGATGAGTCACACCTCTGTCCCCTAAAGGCAGATGAAACAACTTTTCGAGTGAAATCATCCCTGAGCATACTGCCTTGCTAGTAACATATTAACATTTAGATAACTATCAGAGAATTCACCCGCACATTTCAAGCAAGGCCTAATCTGAGCACAATGCTGATCCACAACAGGTTTCCACAATATCCACTGCACTATCTCACAGAACCAAGGCACCAGAATTAAAAACTTAGTGTTGCTTTGCAGCTCTTTCTCCTTGCCCATAATGCAATACAGAAGTTAACCGTGCCCTGTGGAATGCCCTCCCATCAGATGTCAGAAGGAAATAAACAACTATCTGACTTTTAGAAGACGTTTGAAGGCACCTCTGTATTAGGAAGTTTTCAATGTTTGATGTTTTCCTGGGCTTAATGTGTTTAATTTGTTGGAAGCTGCCCAAAGTGGCTGGGGCAACCCAGTCTGATGGGCAGCATATGAATTACTGATAAGAACAAGAATAAGAATAGGTATATATTGAATGCTTCAGTTTTTGCAGGAGTTATTAGCATTGGCTTCCTTCTGTTTCTGTTAAATTTTTCAACGCATAAACATGAGTGACACATAGGCAAGGCAAGGGTTAAAGAGGCAGCAGGTGAATTGCATGGCTAAGTGTTCATGACCCAACCAAAAATCCAGCCCCATTTCTCTTCCTTTTGAAGAGAGGGGCAAGCACAAGCTTTAGCATGGCAAATGACAGGCGTCTTTGCTCTGGGCAACCTAACAGGCACTTTTGCAAGTGGGTGGGGCCTAGTGTCTCTGTATCCTTGATGCTGGAGGTGCTGGCTCCAACTTACTCTCCAGTAGCTTTCCTGGAGGAGACTCCTTACTGACAGGAGTGGCAGTAGGGGTTGGCAGTGGAGGTGGCCCTTGAACCTTCCTCAGGATCCAGCTCCTGACTCTCTTGATCACTGGTCCCCTCTTCTAGCTTAGACGTTTATTGATTTCATCTCTCTCATCTCAATCAAGCCCTCTCTTGGGTCCTCAGGTTCCAACTCCCTGTCCTGTCCTTTCCCAGCCCTGCTTCCTCCTCACAACACTCCCATTACCCTCCATGATTTCTCTATGGGGCTCATGACACAGAAATGGGCATATGCATATTATCAGGAACAGAGCTCCCCTTTAGTGTCTCGATCTTCCCTTTGACAAGAGTTGATGCAGGAAAATGTGCTGCAGACAAATCTTTACAATAAAGTTTTTCAATAAGAATGCCTCTACCTGGGTCTACTCCTACCATGTCTTCCAGACATCTGATTTTTCGCACAGCTGCTGACGACGTGATGCTGTAATGCAAAGGATTCTGACAAATACGATAGACTTCAGGGACATCTTTGCCATCACCCGCTGCGGCATCCTCAACTTTCAGGTCAGTAATAAACATGCAACCAGGAGCATGGGTAAAAGCAAGCGGAGACTCTGAAAAAGACAAATAGGCGGAGGACAGATCTCTAAAAACTCTCTTCTTTGGACTCACCCATGCAGCAATAAAAATATGTTGGATACTGCTGTTTAAGCCATGTCAAAGGGGAAGGCTCTGGCAGAACCGGAGAGGCCGCGGAACAACAAACCTCCCTGCCCAGGCCTGATCCTGGATAAGACCTTGCCGGTGGCCATTTGGAGGCCAAAGGCCTGAAAGGGAGAGGTGGAGCCCATAGTGGAGTCCGCTCAGTGGCCAGGAATCGCCCCTGGCACCAGCAAGTGTGAGCCTTCGTGTGAAGGGTCTGTCAATATGGCAACCCTAACGGGGGGGGAGGAGGGGGAGAGCTGGTGGGTGAGGAAGGGGTTAGCAGCAGGCAGGGGGCAAACGTCAGAGATGAGGGGGGGTGTCCTGATGGGAGGGGTGTCTGGGTTTGTGCCTTCGGAACATGGCAACCCTATAAAAATAAACAAGGGCAGCAGTAGCATCGCAAGCAAAGGCTTGAACTGCTCACCTCTGGGGGTACCCTATTTTAACCTGAAAGGCAGAGTTGTCTGGCTGTACCTCCAGTCAGGAGACAGACCCCACATTTAAGTATGGTCCCTGTACAGGAGCTGAGAAACAATTTTGGAAGTCTTTGGAAAGTACGGATGTTCATTGGAAATTGAAATTGAAGCAGAATTTGTAGTACTTTGCTTGTTTGTCTGCAGTCAGGAAAGGGAAAAAATCAAGTGAATATTATGAATGAATATTCATGAAAAAATACATTACTCAATAAATGACTTTTTAAGCATTGTTTTGATGTTTACAATGAAATGAATCTAAGTTACATAAGTTATGCAACTTATGCTAAATAGAAGGCAGTGAGATGAATAACATAATATTTGGCAGAAAATTTGACAGTAGCCAATAGTCTTTTCTTTTTATGTCTGTGGCAGCATCCTGACAAGGTTGGAGTTGTGGTAGAGGGTGATAGCTTTTTTTTAAAAGGCAATTTCCAAGTTTAGGTCAGGCTTAATAGAACAGTATATGGACCCACACTGGAAACAAATCTGTCAGGTTTTTCTGGCTGAGTTTTTAATTAAATTTGGTAGAAAAGGTAGCAATTTTCTATACTATAGGAGAAATTCTAAAAAATCTTCATTGTTTATACATACTGCAATTGCTGACAGCTTCTGCACCTGTAACCCCACAGGCCCAAAAGACTGGAATATCCCCAGGTTGAGCCTGTATCGCATCGCCATAGTCTGGATTGGAAAGGTCTTGGATTCCTAAAAAACCTGTAATCCCAAACACGATAAAATCATATGAATATTGCGGGAGAGCTAAAGGAAAACCCAAGGACATCAGCCTGCTGTTATAAAACAGCAATAAATGAAGCGATCCTATACATGTCTACTCAGAAGTAAGTCCCACTGAATCACAGTATGGCAGCCTTATGTCCTGTTCGTGGACATACTTTCTTAAGGGTGTGGTTGGCTGAATGTTGCTGGAGGATCCCATTCCCCTTACAGAGCTACAATTCCCAGAATTCCCAGGGAATTCTGTTAAACAACTCTGGAAACTGTAGCTCTGAGAGGAAAATGGGGTCTCCTAACAGCTCTCAGAACCTTTAACAAATCACACTTCCCGTGATTCTTTGGGGGAAGCCTTGACTGTTTAAAGTGGATTATACAACTTTAAATATATTGTGTAAATTGGGCCCAAGTCTTACATTAGGTGTCAATGTGAAGTTCACTTAGGCTATTCCTGTATTTGTGTATAAAGTCATCCCAAAACTAAGCCTGGATGGGAAGTACGTTTCCCTAGAGAAACACATTAGCAGCCTATGATACGTCTCTGTCTCTCTTTCACACACAAATACAGATATTTTAATTACATACTTTTTTTCTTATGCACTGACCAGGGTTACCAATGTGAATTGGTGCTCCATGTGCCTTTTTCATCAGATAGGTTGTTCGCACCACTGCTTCCAATTTGTCTTTAGGAATAGGTCTCATGGTTGCTACTAGGTCACAGTGAAAATGTTCTGTATCCCAGCAAGCCACAGCAGTCTAGTAAAGTTTTAAAAATATATATTTCAAGAACTATTTGAGGATATTTCCAAGAAAAGCTACGTTGGAAGCAAAACAGGACCACCCAAAAATGAGCTTATTAATGCCCCCTCCCCCTATATATGGAGGATTCCCTGGATATGCTTGTCTATACGTTTGCAAAATCTTTTTAACCAGCCTCCCTCACAGCCCAATATGTCCTTATCAGCTTGCAGAATTTGTAGGATGTCATAATACTGAGAACATAGAGATAAAAAAGAAATACTGAAGTGACTCACTTCTTTGTCTGGATAGAAAACTGGGGGGGGGGGGGGAGGGAGAGAGAGATGCTGTTGCAGCAGGTTTTGTTTTGCTGATGTAAACCACTAAATAAGAAGCCACCAAATAATCTCTTCTTACCTTGTACATGCTAACATTACATTTCTGTTCGACATTTCTTACAGGAATGCCAACATCCTGGAGCGCCTTTTCAAATGTGAAGCTACAGCCCAGGTAGAAGGTCACCATGTCTTTAAGCTGCTCAGAAAATTCCTTCAGACTTGTCAGAGTGCCTGTACATGCTCCATTCTCGTATTTCTTGTACTGCAGACAGTCAGTTCTGCAAAAATAAACAAATATTATCCCCAAGAGCCTTCTGAAAATGATGATTTGAACTGGGTAACAGGATTCAGGCTGCACTCTTTTACTAACTTGGAGCGTGGCCCACTGAACTCAATGCGCTATCAGGATACTGCCCTATTTCTGCGTGTACATTCCACTATGTTTTGTCCACACCAATGGGCATTAGACAGCTGCTGTGGGTGGAGGCACATGTTCACTATAACGCTTGTGGTGGGTGCCATTTCATTACTCCTATTTATTTTTAAAAATAAATGTTTCCATTATCACTAAACTACTTTTCTTGGGGTTTTTTAAAAAATGTAATCGAGCTGTAGCACTGTAACTATTTTATGAGGTTTTAACCATAGCATTATAGTGTAATAGCCTTCTATATCTCATGCACACATGCACACAAACACCCCAGAGAAGTCTTTCTGGAATAATTATAAGACTGGTTTTGTGTGTGGGTGTTTTTGTGAGTCTTTCCTAGATGCAAATGTAATAAAGTTCTGGCATATGTAAATTGAAAAAAAGATCTGGCATATGTAATTGAAAACAAATCTGAGGACAAATTGTGGTTTTAGCAACCCTGTGAAAACAGTCTCTGATAATATTAAAGAAGCTGCGGTAAAAAGTACATTGGTGCTATAGAATGCCATGGCAACTGGCTTGCATGTCCTCCATGCTCAGGTTTGTTCAGAATGATTTGGCCATTAGAAACAGCAGAAAGAAAATAAGAGACATCACTAAAATCCTGATTATGAAAGGAAAAGAAAAACCACAATCATCTTATGCCTCCTGGCAGAACTTTTATCTATGCATACCTAATATCAGCATCACTGCTCAGAGATGGGCATTTCCATTCCCCTGGTTTACTTCTATACAGCAGTGGAAGTGGCCCATCATTTGCTTGGCAAAATTTTTCAAAGTCATCCGCAAGAGATTTGTGAAGAATCACAACGTTTGCCTGTTTAAATCCTGCGAACATTACAAAGCTCACATTTAAACTTATACACATGCAATCGGTATGTGTTCTGAAAGTATTTCTCAGGCATTCCATTTTCAATTGATGTTTTCAACATTACCCATGTTTAACTTGTGAATATTATATTGGAAACATATACTAAGCTGAATCAAGAATCCAGACTTGAGGCTAGGGGCTGACATTTGTGCTGTAATACCAGTTTTCTGCTATTTTATGGCAGGGAAATAAATGGATGTGCCTTTGATTCAGATGTAGTTTCTTCACTGGTTTTAATACACAACATTTTGTCACGTTCTTTTTCTATATGTTGTTCTATGTTTTTGACTTACAACAAGTTCTCTAGCCTATTCATGAATTTTCAAACTGAGGACAAAAAGGCAAAACAACCTGAAAAGGCAAACAACTTTAAATAGCAGCAACTAGTAGGTTTGCTATATTAAGCCAATGAGTCAAGTTTTATTTTATGCACTTTGTAAACAGCCTCAGGCCACAAACAGTGAAGCTTGCAAGTGAAAAGTTGGTATTTGTGGCATAAAGTTGGTATTTGTGGCATACGCTGAGAAGTAATTGTGGTTAGGTAGCACTCTAAATTCTAAAGCTGTACCCTTAGCAAACTGGTTTTAAGTATTATGCAGTGTATATAAACCATATTTTGACTGAACATTATACTTGTCACAATTCACTTAATAAAAATGAAATGAAAATTTAAAAACAGGAAAAAGACAAATATTAAATGTATACTTTTTTATTAGTATTATAAATCAAATGTATATTCTAATATGTTATTGTTGATTACAGTGAAACTTACCTGAGATGTAACTTAGTGAAACTTACCTGAGATGTAACTGAGTATTGTACTAAGTTGATATTCGTATTCATGAAACGACTTTACAGTGTATAAGAACTGTGCATACCCATTTATCAAAAATACTTATGATGCTTTATATAAAATAAATATTCCTAATTCTGAAATATTATTATAAACAAATAAGTTGATCTAAGAGACAACAAAAAGTAGTGTTCTTGTGATAAAACTGAGTGAACCAAATTGTTGCGGAAGGGTTTTAATCCGAGTTACCGGTATGTTGGGAGCTAAAAACCTCTTCATTATAAGCCATTTTTTAATACCTGTTGATTTCCTCCTAAAACTGGGTGGCTAATCCCAATGTTAGGGCCCTGGTCCAGCCCCTCAAGCAAACTCCCCCCTGCCCCCATAGGGGTACAAATCGGTCCCTCCTCAGTCATCAACTTAATCGTTTTATGAGCAGTGAGCAAGGATGAATGTGACCCTCAGCTGAAAAACAGATTAGTTAACGCCTATCATAAAAGAATATCACTAACATCTCCACTTATATTCAACATGAGGAATATTTTTTTTACCTTCTGCCATTCCAGAAGTATTGCTAATGTGGAGTTTATTTGTTCGAATTAGACTCCTGGCAGCATTGGGCAGAAGGGTTTTCAAGCCGCCTATGAAAACCATATTTTCATCCTGAAATAACAGAAATAATGTGATTACATGGGGGGGGGGTACCCAATGTCAAGTAAATGAAGGTGACGGGACTTCCCCTTCCTCTCCTCCCTGCTGCAGCCCTCCCTCAACCCACTGGAGCAGATTTCCAATTGCAGAAGAGGAACTCCATTCTACAAGAGGGGTGACACAATTGGATGTCGTCCGTTCGAATTATATACAGTGGCACCTTGGTTTAAGAACAGCTTAGTTTATGAACAACTTGGATTAAGAACGCTGCAAACCTGGAAGTAGGTGTTTTGGTTTGTGAACTTTGCCTTGGAAGCAGAATGTGTTCCGCTTCCTGTCGAGTGTGTTCCATTTGTAAATTGAGTCCCCTGCTGCTATGGGAAAGCACGCCTTGGTTTAAGAACGCTTTGGTTTAAGAGCAGACTTCCGGAACGGATTACGGTAAGTTCATAAACCAAGGTACCACTGTATTTTTACTCTTACATGCAACTTTGTTGCAAATTACACCATGGAATGCATATGGATTTTGTATTACATTTTTTTGTCTTTGGGAAATTGCAATATATTTAAAAGTACTTATAGAAACAAAGAGAATACCCAGTAATATTTAAAGCAGTGATTTTATCACTAGGTTGAGAAACATCAGTTTTATCATTTATTCACTTTAAATTGTCACCTCAGAAATATTTTATTTGGACCTTTTTAATTTAGCTGATTAAATTGCAAAGTATTGATTATAAGCCTGGGCAAGTAAGTCCCTATTACTTTCTTTAGTAACTGTTCGATTGATACATGTTTTAAAATATTGCTTTAAAATATTACTGAAATTACATTTTATTTTATTTTTTGTTTCTAACAAACTCAGGCTAAATCTATTTACTTAAATTTACCTTGCTACATTATGGCTTCGCCACTTCAGACATAACAACAAATTATATACTAATGTTACCATTTCAAGCATTTTACAAACTTCAGTTTCAATCAAAACAAAATGCTAATTACCTCACCTCTAAGGTTAATTTTAATTCTTCTGAAGACATTGCTAGGAAGAAAGATAATTTCCGAGGGAGAAACAGAGGTTTAAAGCATGAAAAATTCACTGGTGTTCTTTTAAAAGTAATGAGGTAAATATTCAACACATAGTTATACATTTCTAGCAAATGCTAATCCTTCTTAACAACACCTGGTATTTTTCATTATCTTGTCAGTGCAAGACTCCAAATAAACAGCTGTATATTTATGCCTATGATAATCTGTATTTTTAGCAATCTTTTTGTAGGATATTCTAGAGGGGTAACTGTGTTAATCTACTTTTTATAGCCAACACAAACACATACACAAGAGTCTTGCAGTGTCGGTTACAGATTTATTGTGGTATAAATTTCTGGTAGTAGAGTCCACCTCATCATCTGGTGTAAGCTCCAGTGGACTCTAGTTAGCCATTAGACTCTCTCATGGAATTAAAATTTTAACAAAAAAGGAATTTAAATCTCAAAAGTGCCTTCCATAGCAAAAACCCTCTTTGAAATGTGACATTTGAAGTTACTTTCTCCAGAATGACATTTAAAGAGCATATAAATTTGGCCTCACTCTACAGCAGAGCATTTCACTTGTGGTCCAAGGACCACCAGTGGTCCATGAGCTTCATTCCGGTGGTCCCCAGGTGTCTACGGATTTGTGGTTGAAGATGCATTAAATATTCATGTTGATTTTTAATTGTATTTTTATTGCCTCTTTTGTGTCTTACATTGCACTTTATTGTATTACAACTACAATGGCGTGGAATCAAGTATAACATATAATAAATGAAAGATATAATAAAATACATTAAAAATCATGCAGCATCTAGGACAACGGGCAGGAAAATAATCAAATGCTCTGCCAAGTCCCTCAGCAATTTTCAAATTGTCCATGGGAAAAGAGGTTTGGGAACCACTGTTCTACAGGAAACTTTTCTCTCTTTTTTGTAGCTTAGAGTGTGCTTTAAAAAAAATATCAGAACAGAAAATTGCACAACACAATTCATTAGTCAACCTTAACATAGGGATAAAACAATTCAATATTTATTATTTTAAAACAGTTCTGATGCAACATGAGGAATGAAAAACTTAGAAAGTACAAACATATGGGAGGAAACCTGCTCATCAAAAAAGAACCCCAATATGGACTGAACTTGTTTAATGGCCACATGATACAAATGGTTGGATGGGAATCTATCATGGATGCTTTAGAGATTTGTGCACTGCAGGGGGCTCAACTAGATGACTCATGGGGTCTCTTCCAACTCTATGATCATACTATTCTATTAGATGCTAAAGAGCCTGAAACAACTTATCCATGGGCATAGCTAGGATTTATGTTGGGAAGGGAAAGGCTTTATGTTAGGGGGGGCAGAACCTCAGTTAATTAAGTAATTTTATTGATTTACTTAATGGGGGGGGGAGCTGCTTTTAAGATTTTAGAACTTCTAGGATTTATTGAGTGTTAACCTGTGACCCCCTTTCTGTTTGGTGATGCCATCACAGCACTGTAGGGGACACAGGTGGACTCCCCTCTGACTGTTAGAATTCCTGCTCCATAATTGCAGCCATGGGATTGTTGTCTATCACATGACGGTGTATGTTTTGACTCCACAGTGTGGGAAGTGACAGAGACAGGATGTTTGTGTTACTGTGTTCCGTGAAGTGGGACTATTGTCCTTTGTCCTTTTTCTCTTTGCTGTCTGATGCTAAAGAGAGAGGGAGCCATGTTGCTGTGCTCTGTGTGTGTTTATATGTAAATAAACGTAGATTAGCCAAAATGCTGAGTTGCTGAGGTCTGTTACGCAAACTGCGAACACTCTGCGGATCCCTAAGTGTGCTGATGTCTGTTGGCATCAGTAGCTGTGACGTTCAGGCTGAAAAAAGCTTTTGAAGCTCCCAAATGAAAGACCAGGAGGGAGAGAACATGCCAGTCGGGCATGTGTTTCTGCCAGGGTCCTACTCGAGAGTAGGACGAGCTCCTGACAGGGGACACATGTGGACTCCCCTCTGACATCGTGTACGATTTACAGCAGGACACCGTGTTGGGAGAAGTAAAACAAAATTAACTTTATTTTCCTGCTTGCCACTTCTGACCTCCCTGTCAAGTGCCACCTACTGGCCCTTGTGCACTTATAGGTTTCTAGAATTCTTTGGGGCAGGGGTCTGCAACCCGCGGCTCTGGAGCCGCATGTGGCTCTTTTACACCTTTGCTGCGGCTCCGGGGCGGATACTAGCGAGGGGAGGAGGCGCATTGTGCGCCCCGACACTCCCCACTGTGGTGGGCGCTGTACTGGCTGTGACGTCGCATGGGGGCGGTGTGTGCGTTAGTCACACACCGTCCCGACGACACCTTCCCGCCCGCCCGCTACATTGTAAGGGGCATGTACGCTGGTCACTGCATTAAAAGGGGGCATGTACGCTGGTCACTGTTTTGAAGGGGAGTGAAGAACACACACACAAGAAAAGGTAACTTGTTAATTTAACGTTTATTTCTATGAGGAGGAGTAATTCTGAGGGGTTAAACAAAGAAATAATAATAAAAAGTGACAAAAAAAATATTTTTATAATGACGAGTTTTGCAGCTCCCAGTTTTTTTTCCTTCGGAAACGGGTCCAAGTGGCTCTTTTTGTCTTAAAGGTTGCAGACCCCTGCTTTGGGGGGAAGACCAGGACTGTGTAAAGTGGTGTGACACTGCTCTAAATGTATGGTGCAGACCAATGTTGTGCTCCCTTTTTCTCATGGAGTGCTGCAGAAACTATAATATTCACTTACAAGACTATTTGTTCCAGAGGTTGGGTTTTACATTTATTAGGCTGCAATCTGAAGGCGAACACGCAAATCATCTTTCAGTTAGAATATTAGATTGTTGTTTTTATTTTACTTTGTTTTTTAACATTGTAGTTTACTAATCTGATTGGTCATCCGTGGGTGGCACATTCTGACTTTTGAGCATTATTGCTGCAAGTTGACTTTTTCAAATCCACATTGTCAGTGAGATTTAAGCGACCTAACCACGAACAGGATTGAGGTGTTTTCTTTCCAAGGTTTAATTCAGAGCATTGTTTATAAATAAGGCTTATAAATAACGCTTATGCTCATATATATATATGTATATAAATAAAAATAATAGCTATCCCTGTTTGTGCTAATCTTCAGTAGTAGATAGGTAGCCGTGTTGGTCTGCCATAGTCAAAATAAAAAATTCCTTCCAGTAGCACCTTAAAGACCAACTAAGTTAGTTCTTGGTATGAGCTTTCGTGTGCATGCACACTTCTTCAGATACACTGAAATAGAAGTTGCCAGATCCTTCTATATAGTGAGAAGGTGGGGAGGGGTGTTACTCAGAAGGATGGTGGGAATGGGAGATAGGCAGATAGCTGGGAGAGCCTGTTGACAGGCTCTCCCAGCTATCTGCCTATCTCCCATTCCCACCATCCTTCTGAGTAACACCCCTCCCCACCTTCTCACTATATAGAAGGATCTGGCAACTTCTATTTCAGTGTATCTGAAGAAGTGTGCATGCACACGAAAGCTCATACCAAGAACTAACTTAGTTGGTCTTTAAGGTGCTACTGGAAGGAATTTTTTATTTTGTGCTAATCTTAACACTTTCCCAAGTTGCACTATTGTAACCTGACTGTAGGTGGTGTATGAAAACTGTCTAATCACAAATATTTATTTTTATTTCCTCTATCATCATTCACATGCCAGTTTTTCATTGCTGTTCCATTATATTTCTTGTTGCAAATAATATTATGTGTTATATTCAGCATTCATCTTGCCCTCCAAAACCGTATTTACTTATCTATACTGCATTATTCTCAACTGAACTTACTGAATTTCCTACCCTTCTAAACATATTACATATGTTAGGGAGAAAATGTATAATTTTAACAAAAAGTCAGAGAACATAGATTATTCTACAAGGTATAATACAAATAATGCAATTTTCACGACACATTTGTTTACTGCATTTGTGAATGGGTAAAATACCCAGTGTTATTCCTAGTGGGCCCATGGAAACTAAGATTTAATTACTAAAGTCAGTTGATTTAAATGGATTTACACTTGTAAACAATAAATCCTGGAAGTTTAACAAATCTATTTCCAAGATCTCAGATGTTCAGTTTCCTGTGACAGATGTGGTATCCAGGGGTCAGCAAACTTTTTCAGCTGGGGGCCAGTCCACTGTCCCTCAGACCTTGTGGGGGGCTGGACTATATTTTGAAAAATAATAATGAATGAATTCCTATGCCCCACAAATAATCCAGAGATGCATTTTAAATAAAAGGGGAAATTCTACTCATGTAAAAACATGCTGATTCCTGGACCATCCGCGGGCCGGATTTAGAAGGCGATTGGGCCAGATCCAGCCCTCGGGGTTAGGTTGCCTATCCATGATTTAAAGGGACTCACTCTTGTGACTTGAAATGATAAATCCTGGAAGTCTAAATAATTCTATTTCCATGATCTCAGACTTCCAGTTTCCTGTTCCTGTGACAGATGTCGTCTCAAAAGCCTTATCAGTCAGTGACTACCATACAGAATCACACTGCCTTGGTTCTTGCCCCATGGAGTGACCTTTCCCAAAGTAAGACAAAAATGGGGTAGCTTGGTAAAGGTCCTGAAAAAGCGATGTCCATAACATTTTTTTAAAAAATGCTGTACAGCTTAGTCCTGTGTTGAAACCAGGAGTCCCACTGTGCCCAGTAAGCTTCTTCCCTAATAAATTGTTTAGGATTGCAGCACCAAGATGGTCTTAAGAAGCACTTATTAAGTCTTCTGTGTTAAGTTGTGGGTGAACATATCAGATGACACAGCGATTCTTCAAACAGCTCTTGTTTATTCACAGGCCAGAACAGAACTGAACTGAAGGGTTCAGCCAGCCTGCTTATATAGAGCTCCAGAACAATGTAATTGTAACAACTTTCTGTAACTATCCAATCACTGAACGTCACTTTCGATCCCTTATTTGCATATGTGAACCTGAACTATCTACAGTATCCCCCTGCTGGCCCAGGGTGAGAACTTCAGTACATAACACCCCTCCCCACCAAGATAAGGCGTTAGTTACAATTGTAATGGTTTTCTTATATACAGCACTACACGTAATGGTTCAATTAGGCACAAAAGCATATCGGTTACATTTCACATGCTTCCATTAGACCAACAGTGTTACATGTCCAACAACATAGTCCTTTAAATAAGTTGGGCGCTTGGAAACTCTGCCAGACCGCCGGGGAGCGGTATAACATTCTGTCCCACATATAACTGTGCACAAGGCTGCCCCATTAATTTTAATACTGGAGAAAACATCCATATAAGAGGAAACTGAAGACAGAAACCGCAAACTGACATACACAATAGAAAATAGTGTGGTTTTTCTTCTTCTTTGCCAGTCTGTAATGTTCCTTATTAGAACTTGGTTATTTGAAAGACTACATGAAACCAGAGAGAGCCTTAAATACACAGCACAATACTGTAAAGAGATTAGTGAACAGATTGCTAAACGTAATGGTGCCAAACACATCTACATGTGTGAGTTTGGAT
Organism: Podarcis liolepis; assembly: GCF_965112155.1. NCBI lineage: Eukaryota > Metazoa > Chordata > Lepidosauria > Squamata > Lacertidae > Podarcis > Podarcis liolepis. The sequence continues at coordinate 23,422,516 of NC_139554.1, forward strand.
CACTGCCTGATACACAGTTCCAAGAAGAATAACAGCTTGCACAAATTCACAAAATTCTTTCAATAAAAAAATGCCAGTTTGTTTGCTTTTCTTCAGAAAAACACTGTCTATAATTCATAGAACACCTACTCCAGTGGAAAGAATTCTGGTGGCAGCTCTATACTGTGAACTGTTGCAGAAAAGATATCGGAAGCCTTTGCACAAAAGGCACTTGAGAAGTTGTACAAGAGATTGCCCAACTCCTTACATTAGCAAAAGCACACCACTTTATTTCAGTTCCCTTTTTTGACAGTTCCCTTTTCTCTCACTATGTCAGGAAAAACCTCCACAGAACACTACTACTGGATCTATTTATATATCAACTGAAAGGTGAGGTTGGCTGGAGAAAACCCCCGGATGAGGTTGAGGAACAGGAGAAAATCTGTGGAAAGGAAGGGAGGTTGAAAAACTGGGTGCAAAGATGCCTCATGCTATGTACTGAGTTGAATAGGATCCAAAATGCAGCAGTCTGATTGGTCCTAGAACAATAGGATTCAGAATGCAGCAGTCTGATTGGTCCTAGAATAATAGGATCCAGAATGGAGCAGTCTGATTGGTCCACAGGAGCCACCCAATCCAGCTCCAGGTGGAAGTGAATCTGCAACCTTATTGGCCTACAGGAGAATCCCGGAATTAGACAATCATGTGGGGCCCATTGTGTAAATAATGTATATAAAGCAGACATTCTGGGAGAACTTCCTTTCCTCCGCACCACTATGAGCTGAATAAAGAGCATGAAATCCACTCTCGACTCCGAGTCTATTTCACCCCACAATGTAGGATGGCTACATCTCATTCCCTTCCCCAGCTCCAAATTCAGAAGATGGGCAGGTGATCATTTTTGCTGTGCTGTGCTTTGGAGGTGCTCTACCAACCACAATACCAAGTGAGATATTCACTGTCATTCTCTCAAGCCAGAGGGGTCCCCATTGTCATTTCTTCCTCCACCACAATATTCCACTGTCTCATCAGCTATCACCATTGCAGTCTCCTCCCTCTGGACTAACCAACATAAATTGGTATATAAAATAACCTTCCCCCCAGCTTCTGCTCCTAGTGGATTTCAGAAAAAACAAAAAAGTGAACGTAAAGCACTCGTGATATGAGTTTATTGTGCTATTGGCAGGAAATGTATCGGCAAGAGTGCAAGTAAGTGGGGATTGAGCTAGACAGCTAGGTTGATATTTCTGCAACTTTAAGAGTCACCTAGAAGGTAGATTTCTGCCTGGCAGGGCTCCTTTGTTACTACAGTGCTGCCAAACCTAAAACAGCAAGAAACAGGCTAGGATAGTGGGTTCAACTGCTCATATTCATTTGAACTTAATTGAGTACTTATTTACCTAAAGGCCTCTATAATTTTTTCCTTTAAAAATCACTTCAGTGTTTATCTTCTGATTCTAAACAGTAGTTTGGTGACAATTTTATACCAGTGATTTCAGCTAGAGAGGACAATGAAAGTAAAAGAAGTATATACAGTAATTAAGTCAACAAAAATCTATTTTGCTCATATTCCTGGAACACAGCGCAATCCTATACAGGTGACACTCGGAAAATTAGAATATCGTGGAAAAGTTCATTTATTTCAGTAATTCAACTTAAACGGTGAAATTAATATATGAGATAGACTCATGACATGCAAAGCGAGATATGTCAAGCCTTTATTTGTTATAATTTTCTGATGAGAACAGCTTTTGCATTTCATTTGGAAACCAAGGACCCAGAGTCTGGAGGAAGAATGGGGAGTCACACAATGCCAGATGCTTGAAGTTTCCGCAGTCTGTGTTGATTTGGGGAGCCATGTCATCAGCTGGTGTTGGTCCACTGTGCTTCATTACGTCCAGGGTCAACACAGCCATCTACCAGGAGATTTTTGAATACTTCATGCTTCCTTCCGCACACAAGCTTTATGGGGATGCTGACTTCATTTTCCAGCAGGACTTTGGCACCTGCCCACACTGCCAAAAGTACCAAAACCTGGATCAATGCCCATGGGATTACTGTGCTTGATTGGCCAGCAAACTTGCCTGACCTGAACCCCATAGAGAATTTATGGGGCATTGCCAAGAGAAAGATGAGAGACATGAGACCGAGCAATGCAGAAGAGCTGAAGCATCCTGGTCTTCCATAACACCTCAGCAGTGCCACAGGCTGATAGCATCCACGCCACGCCGCATTGAGGCAGTAATTGATGCAAAAGGGGCCCAAACCAAGTACTGAGTACATATGCATGCTTCTACTTCTCAGAGGTCCAATATTGCTGTATTTGTAGTCCTTGTTTTGCTGATTTCATTTAATATTCTAATTTTATGAGATTGTTAATCTGGGGTTTTCATCAGCTGTACGCCATGATCATCACAATTATAACAAATAAAGGCTTGACATATCTCACTTTGTATGTCATGAGTCTATCTCACATATTAGTTTCACCTTTTAAGTTGAATTACTGAAATAAATGAATTCCACGATATTCAAATTTTCCGAGTTTCACCTGTAAGCTTGTTTAATAGAAGTATCATGAACAGCGCTCACTTCCAAATAAATGTGCATAGGTCCACAGCCTTCGTGCCATAATGAGCTGCAGATAATAGTGATAATAATAATTATAACAATCCCAGGAGCACTGAATGTTCACTGCTCAGTAAGCAAAATAATAGGCCTGTCCTTAAGCAATGTCAATAAAGACAAGCTTTCTAAAAATATTAACAGAGCTGTCATTTTAATAGCTGAGTGAACGCTAATATTCATACCCAACAGCTAACCTTTCAAGGAGATAACACATGATGTGCATACAAACAGTGAGGTAGCTATAATAATCAGTGACCATATGCAGCAACTAGCCCAGTGCAACTGTATGACTAAGGTTGAACACTCCTAGCAAGTTTAAGAGTAAGTTCAACTTACTTTAGGATGCCAAAAATAATAATTAAAAGTAATAAAAAACCAATCCTAATCTTCTCTAAAAATAAAGCAGACATGATAGCCAATGTCAACAAGACCAAATGTAAAGAGAGATTTCCTAAGTGCTGGCAGGAATGCAAAGGCCATGGAATGTTCTGCATGTCCACATGTGATAGATTTGAATGGTGATGATGGGCAGAGCTGTCACCACCAGAACCACAGCCCTGTCCTTTTTATTGACTAGGGAATAAAGTGGTAGTGGCTGTGAGTTCCTCTTTTCTGCTATGACAGCTCCAGGCTGGTGCAGCTGAGGGGCCCAAGGATTAGCCCATGGTGGTGGGAATCTGCAGGGATTTCTAGCCAGCAGATCCAAAGCCTCCAGTGCCTGGCAAGGTGCTTTGGGGACCTTCTGCTGGTCACTGCTGGCAAGAGGTCCATGAGTTCTAGTTTACCACTTGCAGTGCAAAGGGCTCAGGGCTTACGTTGTGGCAGAACACAAACACACCAGCTGCATCAGTGGCTCTCCTCTCTGCTGGTGGAGGTGACTGAGTACCTGAATCCCAACACACACACACACACACACACACACACACCACTACCACCACATCAACATCTGCAAGGTTGGACTGCTATCTAAATATTGGAAAGCATTTTGGGGGGAAGAGTCTAAAATCACCACACAGGATATTTAGCTTTATGGCTGTTTTTGAACAAGGACACAAGAAGGACATTCTCTATACACCATATATATAAAGCACATGGCTTTCCCCAAAGACTGTAAGGGTGCTGGGAATTGTAGCTCTGTGAGGGGTAAACTACATTTCCTACGATTATTTGGGGGAAGCCCTGTGCTTTAAATCTACTGTAAATGTAAGGTGTGTGTTTGCAGCTGCTCTGCAGTAAAATCAAAGCTTCATGAGTACTAGTTTATTGACTTTGATCAGTTCTAGATGTCTCGCTTACCTCTTTCCTTTGGTAATTATATCTTTATCTGTTTTGCCAAAATAAAAAAGCAGCTACAAATAATACCTACAACAAATACAATACAAAAATATTCATCTTATCTAGATTGTTCTCCTAAACTGATTTTAGTCCCATGGTCGACCCACAATGTGCTGAGACAAGCCTGCATTGTATTTATAAAATGTTAATATTCTCAGAGGCTCTTGTGTATGAAAATTGTATCTGCTTAACAATGGAATCAGCATTAGCTATAGCCAAGGGGGCCTCACCTCCCAGTCTAGTTCATGGGCGTAGCCAGGATTTATGTTGGGGAGGGCAGCCTTCAAGTTAGGGGGGCAGGTTTCATGTTGGGTGGGGAGAACCTCAGTTAGTTAAGTATTTTTTTGCTTTACTTGATTTAGGGGGGTAGCTGCCCCCCTGCTCCCCCCTTGGTCTAGCCTGCAATTGTTCTGTAGATAGGAGGCACCCCATTGAAGAACAAGTCCACCACCCTATACAGACCCTTCCCCTCCCACACTTCAAATTGGTTATATTTAGACACGTCTGCGAAATGTGGGTATTTCAAAATGGGAGTAAGAGGTGATTCAGAAGGAGCTGGTACTATGAACCACCTTTGTTATACTGAGAGGATAGTCGGATTGTATGGGTTCTTTGTGTTTTGTAACCTGGTTGCAGTCAGCTTAAGAAACTGAAGGGCCCTGTCCAACAGTTGTGCGCTCCATGCCTACCCAATTGAAATCGTAATTGCCCTTGACCAATTGAATCAGTTGCATTAAATTGTAGGCTTCATAATACACTTGCAGACTTGGAATTCCCAAACCCCTATCTGTTGGCAGTCGTACAGCATATTTTTATTCACCTTGGGTTTTTCCATTACTCCTGATAAACTGGTTTACTAGTTGCTGCCAAGTATTTATTTCTGCCTGCAGCAGAACAAGGAGTGTTTGAAACAAGTACAGAAGTTGAGGGAGATAGCCATTTCTATACCAGCCAGGTGAGATTGTTATTCCATGCTTGCAACTCCCTTTTCACCTCTTTCCTCAATGGGCCACAGCTTTGCCTTTTGAGCCGGATAAGGCCTTTTGGGGGGAACCATCTCCAAATAATTCATGCTATTCCCCAATAGTAGCAAAGCTGTACCGTTGGCTGCAGGTTCTGTGTAAATGCTGTGGGTCACACTCATGAATTTATTGCCCGTGTTCAAATGGGTTAGAACCTGAAGGCCATTTGATCTGGCTGAAAACCTTATATGCATCTAGAGAGACCAATGCCACTGGCTCCTGCTTAGTTTTACAATGGTGCATAATATTCAGGATCCTCTGGACTGAGTCAACAATTTGGCTGTGAGGGACTAAGCCCTGCTGATGTTTTGGCACCTATCAACCTACCCAGTCAATTAGCCAATACTACATCTCAGATTTCCCTGTCCTGATTAGGGTCCCAAACCGGTTTGCTCAAGACAATGTCTTGACATATTCCACAAAGGGTGGTACAGTACTAGCATTCATGATGGTATTAAGCAGGGAGGCTAGTAGAATCATAGAATCATAGAATCATAGAGTTGGAAGAGACCACAAGGGCCATCTCTTTGCAAGAGAATCTTTCAAAGCTTTATAGAACCCCCCCCCCAAAGCCATCTAGCCCATGGGCTTTGCTTTGTTTACATTTTTTTTTTTTTTGCTACCTTATCTTCAGTCGTAAGATACCTGATCAAAATATCAATTTGGTCTTGCTTGAATACAAGTGTCCTGTAAATAGGTTGGATCAGTACTGTAAAGGTTTTCATACAAATCTGCAAAAGTTTTGAGAGTAGCTCCTGCTGCATAACAAGAACAACTTGCAGGGCTACACCTGGACTATACAATTTCACTATCTTTCCCCACCATAGAGCTTATTATTACTGAACTCATGGAATTTTTATTACCAAGTTTTTATTACTCATGAGCTCTGTGGAATGGACCATTGCATTGCTAATGTGATCAAGAGTTCAGATAGCTTACTTTGCTTATGTAACAGCTTTTGAAGAGTTTGAAGGCTACAAATAGCCCCGGGCTTCCTCTCCAAGCCCTCTATTTCTATTTCCACCTCAATTCCAGCTTGTTACAGTTAAGGGTGAAGGCTATCGTTATGCACTTCTTGCTTAACTTCTCACCCCCAAAACTTTAATAAAAGCCCAATCCTGGGCTCAGCTGCATGGAGGCAATACAGCATAGGACTGAACGCCTGGGTCCCAGTCAGAACTGGTGCACAGAGATCCTTCCTTTGCTGTAAAACTTTGCTGTAAAACTGGTATGACATCATTATTCCCAAGGAACATTCAAAGTGGGATTTGTTTGATCTTTGAGTAATTGTGATAACAAGAAGAAAGGGGGATTTTGACTTATGGTTAGAAGCAAGTGGGGTGGAGTGACTCGGCACCACCTACCTTGCAGAGGACAGGAAAGCATTTGCCACCAAAGCTTGTGACTATGCCCCTGCAGTTGCTGGAGAAGATCTGGCTTTCCCATCAACTAGATAGCACAGATCGAAGCAGAAATACCTAAGTGTATCTGAAAGATTCTTTATAAAATGTTTTGGGGACTTCAGGATGAGATAAGCCTTATCTGATAAGGTTTAACAGATAGTAGTGAATATATGATTTTAGGATAATTTTAAAGAAAATAAGCTTACCTCATGATAATTTTGTTGGGCAGAGTGGGGTGCCCTGGCCTCCTTGCCTTGCTGCCTAATTCACACATTTGCCTAACTCGCTTTGCTGCTTCCTCAGCCAGGGTTCTCTCCAGTTTGTGGAGCAGGCTCCCTCACTAGCTGGTTTCTGTGAAGATTTTGGGACATGTGCTCATTAGTGTCCTACTAGACATACAAATTACACACAGTCAGCAAAAGGTTCTTAAGTAAGTTAGTAAGCAGCAAGCCACTGAATGTGGATATTGAGAAAATATTCCTCAACTATCAATGCAATATCTATCTCCCTCTATATCTGTACATCACTTTTTACATATATATATTTATATCACACACACACAAACAAACATATATTCATTATGCTGTATAGAATAATTCATCAATATCGTATGAAAGCAATGAAGGTATACTTCAGCATTACGTAATTCAGTAAATACAAATAGTTTTAGTATTTCAGCTATTAAATTCTAGTGCCTGTGTACATGCAAGACAGATCAGTTCTTTACATGGAGAAGTACAGAAGATGCTGATTTGGGATTGCCATCAGGAATCATCCACATCTCAACACCAATGTGTTTGCTAGCTATTATGGTAATTCCGTACACACACACCCCGCCTTGGATTTGCTTTAGTCGTGTAAATGAATGCAAGTCTAGATCAAATTAACAGGGTGTACAAACAAGCCAAGAAACACTTCACTGCAATGTATTTGAAGGACTTTCTTAGTACTCCATAATTCTGTAACTCTCCAGCAGTCCTCGTTATTTTCCAGTGCTAGGAAAGTAATAGCTAAATTCCTCTGAAAAGCAGGTGTTCCTAAATTTTGTGTGCATATGCATACAATCTTCTCATTGTTAAACCTAAGCCCAAACATAGATGTGCACCTTCATCTTATGCATGTTGAATGGGGCTTTCTTCCTAATGCACACCTAGTCAGAAATAAGTCCCATTTAGATAAATGGGCCTTACCCCCATGTAAGTGAGTACAGTATTGCAGCCCGAAGGCACAATCCTATGCTAAATACATGCTGCCTGAGAGGCTACAGTAGCATTTGATGGAAGCCTTGCTTTGCTGCATGAACGCCAGATGCACTGCTGCCAAGACAGACACAGTGGTAGAATATGTCAGATACACAAAAATCCAGTGGAGTTGTGGGTGGGATGGGACCAATATTATGGAGAGCCATATGCTATACCTGTTCAGTCCATGGCTATTCCTCCATTAATGAATCAGGGAGTTTCCAGTGTCTGTGGGCAGGTCTGCCATATATGCATATATGTTGTATTTTCTACTTGTGTGTTTTCCTACACCCCTTCTGGGCATAAGAACGAAAGAGCATAAGAAGCGCTTGGCTGGATCAGGCCAATGACTTATCTAGTCCAGCAGCCTGCGCTGACAATGGCCATCAGGTTCCTGTGGTACACCTGCAAGCAGGGTGTGAGGGCAGCTGCACTTTGCCCACCTGCAGTTCCCAGCAGGTAGCATTAAGAGGCATACTTCTTCTGACAGTAGGGACAGAACATGGCTCTCCTGGCTGACAGTCTTAACCTCTATATGAGATGCCTGGAACAGGCTGGCTGTTCCACTGGTGCAGTCACAGCGTATCTCAGGATACGCAAGTACGGGATTGCTCTGAAAACCTGAGTTAACCTCTAGAGCTGCAGTACTTTGTTACCAGTATCCCTAAAAGAAAAAGAAAAAAGCACTTGCCTTGCACTAAAGAAGCAAGAAACAAAAACAAAACATTGGTTGATGATCAATGTATGTGTCTCTGGGGGGGGGGTATCATTTACACCCCAACTGTACAAGGAAATAAATCACGGGCCTAATTGCCTCAGAAATATACTCTGTGCTTTGACATTTGAAAGTCGTTTGCCATTTCTGGCCACCTCAAAGCGAGGACTATTCCTAGCTACGTCTGCTGGCTGTAGAAATGACTCCCCACCATAGCTGTCAACTTTCCCCTTTTCTTGCGAGGAATCCTATTCGGAATAAGGGAATTCCCCTTAAAAAGGGAGAAACGTTGACAGTTATGCTCCCCACCCACCCCGAAATCACTTGCAGCTTGACTACATCAGTTGTACTTTCCCGTCACTAGAAATGAGATCGGAAAGCTGCTTCTGCCCGCCCTGCGCCTCTTAAACGCGGAGACACCGTGTCCTCCTTTTTTTTTTTTTTTTTTTTGCTTTTGCATTTTTTGCTCTTGCTGAAAGGCTAATGACGGCTGCAAGAAGGGAGGCAGCATTTCCGCGAGACCCTCCAAGCCCAGCTGGTGACAGCGCCGCCAAGGGTCCACTCACCGGCCATCCTCCGTGTCTAGGCAACCGATCTAGCCTCTTCGAGACTCGGCCCGCTCGAGAGGCGGGAGCATAATATTTACTCGAAAGCGGGGAGAAGGTGAACCGGGCGGCGGAGAGCCGAGGAGGGGGGTGAGGAGGAGGAGCAGCAGCAGCAGCAGAATCCCCTCAGAGACAGGAAGCGGAGGGAGGGGCCAGGCGAGAGAGCGAGAAATGGCGCGAGCGATTGGCCCAAGCGCTGAACCAATGGCGGGCCGCGGCTTTTTGGCGGAGGGAGGGTGGTAACATGCAAAGGGCGCTGTCCAATCGTGGGCGCCGTGTGTAGCCTGGCGGGCCAATGGGCGTTGGGCTCGCCCCTCCCACCTCCTTCCCCGAGTGCTTCAGTGTGGCGGCGGCGGGGAGGGGAGGGGAGTCGATAGAATCTCGTCGATAACGGAGCTTCTTCACCCTGCCGCCCCTCCCCCCACCCTCTTGGCGGTCTCTCTACTCCCTCCCGCCCCCCAACTAGGAATGGGGGTCGGTGGGTGAGTGAGAGGAGCTCTGAAGCGCTTCCAAAGGCGCCGATGGTTAAACGGGCGCTTGTCAATGTAGGCGCCTCGTTTCGTTATTGTCTTCTAAAGCTCTCGTTGGTTGTTTTTTTCTTCCCCTCAGAACAACAGCAGCAGCAGCAGCCCTCGGAACATGGGGCACCTTCGTTGAGGGATAAAGTCTCCCTTTCGGGCGGCGCTGGCTGAGCCTCCCTGCCTCACCCTCGGCACTCCGTGGGGTGGGGGGCAGGCGTGGAGAGAGTGAAAAGTGGGGGGCGGCGGCGGGGGGGGGCTTTGTGAGGAAATGGAGGGACCCCCGGAGGAAATGGAAGGAGCCCCCGGGCGCTCCGCGGAAGAAGCGGACCCGTCTCTCTTCACCGTCAAACACGAGCTGAAGAACGGTGAGTAGTAGGTCAGCCTCTTGAAAGGAAGGTCTGTTGGGGGGGGGGAAGAGGCGCGAAATGTGGGGCTGGGAAGGGAGGGAAGCGCGCGAAGATCCCCGTGAAACTCTGGGGGAGGTTAGAGGGGGGGGGTATCAGGGAGTGCTTGTTTCCGTGTGCCAAAGTGAGCTGCGCGTGAGGTGGTAAGGGGGGGGGGGGAGAAACGGGGGAAGTGGGTCGCCGAGGCGCCTCGGGGCAGCTCTGGAGGAGGACGCTGCTCGATGGGGCTAAGGAAGGGGCGGCGACTAAGGCCGCAGAAGAAGGGCTCGGGGGAGAACCGGGGAGCGCGGGGAGGGCTTGGGCTGGGAGGTTGGGGAAGCGGGACGGGGACAAGGACTCGGTTGCAGCGTCGGACGAGGGGGAAATGTTTGGCGGCGGGCGAGTGGCAGCTGCGGGAAAGCGGCGAGCGATGTCAGGAGAGGAGAGACCTGTCGAGGCGGGTACGTACTTTGGTGAACGGAGGTTTGGGAAAGATGCCTACTCCTCACCCATCGCCTTGCTGCGAATTTTGGCAGCGGTCTTCGTAGGAAATCGCCCAGGGCATTTGCAGTTTCCCCCCTAGATTGCCCTGATTCTTCTGTTGCTCAAAAACGCTGCGCTTTATTGTTATGCACACGGTATTTCTGGTAAAGAAACCTTGTTGTTTCTCTCACTCATTCCTCACCATGCATTAATATTGTTACAATGGCAGTTGTTGCTGTTTTAAACCTAGGAGCCAACTTCTAGGGGCAGAGGTCCCTTGGGCCCCCCCAATAAAATAGTTGAGGGGGTCCAGGCCTTCCAAAGTTGATGAACATTTCCATTCAAATAGTGCATGTGTGTGTCATGTGATCGGTTCTGCAGTGTGGGGGGCTTACCTGCCCAATATTTTATTCAAGTTGGCACCCCTGGTTTTAAATAGCTTTCTTGGTAATATTGGATGCAATCCTATGCAGGAGGTGGATGTGTGGCCCTCCAGATGTTGTTCACTGAGCTCCTGTTATACTTGGACTGTTGGTGATGCTGCTTGGGGTTGGTGTGGAATAGATCCCAACAACATTTCCAAGTCCACGCATTCCCCATGCCTGCTGTGCATACAGTGGTGCCTCACAAGACGAAAATAATTCGTTCCGCGAGTCTTTTCGTCTTGCGAAGCACGGTCTGTCTCAACTGCGCCTCTTCAAGCGGCTTTAAAAAAAAAGCGCAAGACGTTTTCGTCTTGCGAAGCAAGCCCATAGGGAAATTCGTCTAGCGAAGCAATGCAAAACCGAAAAACCCTTTCGTCTAGCGAGTTTTTAGTCTTGCGAGGCATTCGTCTTGCGGGGCACCACTGTACTTACATAGAAGTAAGTCCCAGCGAACGTATGCTGTTAGTGTAGTAACTGCTGAACCTCACAGTACTGAATGGGTACCTCCTCAGTTACTATGAATTGCACATATTATGGAAGATGAGGCAGTTAGTGCAATGAAATCATTAAAGCCCCGATAAAGCCCCTGACTTAGGTGACTTGATAGCTGAATGCTACAAATTGTTCATGAACTTTCTAAAGAAATCACTAGCAGATAAACTGCAAAAAATAGAGAAGATGTTGAGGGATGGGGAAACTCTTTCTCAAAACTGTAATGTGGATATTGCATCTTACTGTTCTATGTCATCTAAGCCTAATAGAATTAAAACTAATTATCAGGTCTGGATGACATGCATCTGAGAGTTATCAAAAAATCAAATGTGAAATTGAGGATCTTCTGATAACATGTGTCCCTCAGATCAGCCTCTGAACCTTTGGATTGGAAAGTAAGGCAGTGTGACACCAGTTTTTTAAAAGGGTCCTGGAAATTACAAGCTTAATGTCTGTCCTGGGAAAACTGGCTGCCCTTTATGTTGGAGGCAGAGCAATAATGGATAAGATCAGGTTTATAGGTAGATAGATACTGAAGAGGTGATAGAGTGCAAGAGTGCCATGTTTTTGGAATAGAATGTCAAGTTAGAAAAATGGCAGGTTCTGTGACCAGAAATGGAATTGTGGAGGAATATGAGGGAATATTTTGGTGTGGCAGAGGGGGGTGAACCAGAGGAAAACAAATGCTTGGTAAGAATTAACTGAAAAGGAAATGATTTGGGCATTGGTTTCAGATCTCATCTCTACTTTGTACTCATTTAACTTCCTTAGGCAAGTAACTTGTTTTTATCTAGATAATCTTGTTTCAGACAGTGATGAGCCAAATGTTCTGAGCAGCTCCCAAGCAGAGCATGAGAAAACAGGGGTCTTCTGTTGTATATATCCAGTGGCTGGTAACTGAAATGATACTGTTTCTGAATTTACAGCAGTGATGGGGAACTTACATCCATGCATACCTCTGCAGGCCACATTTGACAGGTGGGCAGGACCACCCAGCTGTCAAACACCTGATGTAACAATGAAGTTAGGGGACCTTTTCTGACCCCATTGCGGTGCTGTTTGAAATGAAAACATAGGGGCAAAAAAATTGTGTGGCACTTCTCAGTTATCAACAAAAAGGTGATTGTGAGTGCTGGGGAAGCACTATGCACTGCACTACCCAAACATTGACAATCAGCTGGTTGTCAGGGCAGGGGAAGCCTTGTCTGTAATTCTTCCCAAGTGCTCACAATTGATGGCGCATGGGAAGTACTACACAAGAGGTTTGCAGACCCTGCTGATCAGCTGAACAACAGTGCCTGCAAAGCCCATTTTGCCCAAGCCTTCCTTTGTTTGCCCCATATATGACATCATATATGACACCAGGTGTTGAGCAGGTGAGCTTTGCTCGGCTGAAACAGCCTCTTAGGCCACATGGGTTTCCCACCACTGACTTAGAGATTTCATTTAGTTATCACAGCTAATGAGGAGGGTTTCAAGGGTGGAATAGGTAGAAGCTGCTCTGGTTGACTAGAGCCAAAGGACGGTGTGATGGGAATGTGTGGAGGAAAAGTAAATAGGTGTTTCCTTACAAAACCTGACTTCCATGCCAAAGTTACAAAGTTAGTTGGATAGAGTTACTATATTTAACCAATATATTAGTGTTTATTTATTAGGAGATTACACAGTACACAAGCTTAATACAGTACTGTCTCTTTAAATGGGTACCGTATTTTTCGCCCTATAGGAGGCACTTTTTCCCCTCCAAAAATGAAGGGGAAATGTGTGTGCGTCCTATGGAGCGAATGCAGGCTTTCGCTGAAGCCTGGAGAGCGAGGGGGTCGGTGCGCACCGACCCCTCTTACTCTCCAGGCTTCACGCAGCCCTCCGCTATCCGTGGGAGAGCCACTCGGCTCTCCCACGGCTAGCGGAGACCTTGCCGGCACCCAGAAGCTTGGGGCGCGCTGAGCTCAGCACGCCCAAAGCTTGGGGCTTTGTGCAACGCTCCGCTAGCCGTGGGAGAGCCCCGCGAAGTCGCGCGGCTCTCCCACAGCTAGCGGAGACTTTGCCGGCACCCAGAAGCTTGGGGCGCGCTGAGCTCAGCACGCCCAAAGCTTTGGGCTTCGCGCAGCGCTCCGCTAGCCGTGGGAGAGCGGCGCGGCTCTCCCACGGCTAGCGGATAGCAGCCTGTTCTGGGGGCTGGGGTCGGGGGAATCTTGGGCTTTCCCCGCCCCAGCCCCGCACCTGGGGGGGAAATAATTTTTTTCCTTTATTTCCCCCCCAAAAAACTAGGTGCATCCTGTGGGGCGAAAAATACGGTATATGCCATGTTAACTAGTTATTAGCACTTTAAATATCTACAATAAAGGGTTTAGGGAGGTGGGGAATAAAGTGATCAGACAAGCAGTTCTACCCAGTTTTGATCTTTTTCAGAGCATTTTTTAATAATAGTTGGCTCAGTATTTCTATTACGTCCTCCTTTGTGTGTGTGAACACTGACAATATAGTATGAGGTCTTCAGTTTTAAAATAAGCGCCACCATCTTAAACAATGTTTACGTTTATTGTTGTATTCTGCTGTATGTTGCCACAGAGAACATAAAGTATCAAAATATACTATCTACTTAAGATGAGTTGACACCTGCTTTTCATTTTTAATTTCTACTTCATCTCCTTACTTTGTGACTGTTATTCATCCTGACAGATAAGCCAGCTAAATCAAGCAGAAATTGGAAGGAAACCATTGCAAAAACTCCCTGAATGTTTCTCTCTTTTTTGAAATGATTATTAATGCTTCCCTCAAAACGGCTGCTAGGGAGGGATTTGTTTATAGTGCTTCATTTTCTTTTTACTGCTTCTCCCTCCTTTATCCTGTGCTTGATTGCTGCCTAAAATCTTGCATAAAAGCACATTTTACAGTATGTCACTGATTAAATTCTTGACGCATTAGTCCCAGCAAGAGTGTAGGCATCTTGTATAGCACTGTGGCACACCTTGAATTAAACATAGAATAAAGCCTTCTGGTTTTTCATAGATGCTAGGCTGCTGCTAATGGACATGATGTACTTCTGTAATGGCATACAGCTCATACTCATTACTTTTAGTTTATTCATGCAAATGAATAAAATGGATAGGTTTAGCAAGTAGGGTTAACAATGCTTTGTTCATATTCATCTCAGCTACTTCAGGTATTGCCTCAAAATCACAATAATTTGTTATTCAAATAAATTGTTCTTTATGTTTTATTTTACATATATGAATATATGTAGATATTGCAAGAAAGAATCACATCTAAGAAAAACATATCTTTTTCAATTCAGCATGGGCATCCAGTTGTTGTTACATTGGTTAGAAAAACATTGAAGTCTCATTTTGAAAGGCAAATAAATTTCACAGTCTTTCTTTTGTAGTGTTTCCTCAGATGTGGTAACTCTTCAGTTTTTCTTGTGGTAACTGTTTCACACCAACCATTTCCTATGTAAAAATGTGATAAAACCACAGTGTTAGAACCTGACCACTTCAGAAATAAATGTGAATTAGCTCTGTTATGATCTGTAATAAAGAGCCCCTGAAATCATGCCGGTTTTTCTCTCCGGACCTAGTTAGTTGCACATAGTTCCCATTTGAATCTCACTGATTTAAACTGAAATTAAATCTAACCAAATAGGTCTGGATGCAACCCATAATTTCTACAACATGTTAAAATGACCCATGTTTCATTTCCTTCATAAATAAAAACAGTCACTCAAATAGCAAACTTGGATAGTGAGTGCCTGTCAGTTTAGTAGTGACATGTGGCCACCCAAAAACTATTGTATACTCCCAAGTAGTGTGGGGGGGGGTGCATTAACTTGTAAATTATGATAACAATGTTAAAAGAACAAAAAGGGTTGTGAGCTTCCAGGGCCTATGGTGTGTTAGGGGGTTTCACTTGAGTGTTGCGGGGAATGGCTTGCTCAAACCCTTAAGTTGATTAGAATTTATAGGATGCATTTCACAGCCAATGTCCCAGCTGCTAGTGCTGCTTCACCAAGTTGCCATGCCCTTGAAAAAAGGGGGAAGTGGATAGGAGGGACTAAGTTTATTTCACAGGCAAAATTCTATGCCTCTGAACTTGACCCTTTTCTCTTGAGGAAAGGAGATAAAAGATGGGATGCAGAATGTCTGTGTAGGTTTTGAGAATGTCAGGAATCAGTGGTTTTCTCCAGCTCAAGTAATGTTCCATTATTAGTTCTGCATCTATAAAAGGGTTGGGAGGAGAGGCAGCAAACAAGAAGGGCTGGGAACTTTTGTTTTCCCACCTCATTCTACATCAGCAGCTGTTGACAGCAGCAGAACTTGTGAATGTTGTGATGTCTCAACATAAGCTAAGTTCTAATCTTATTTATTCATTTATAATACAAAATGGCTTTTAAACAGTTTTAATACAATGTGGTTTGGAGTCTAGACATCTAGTAGCTATTGTTGATAGCAGCTGACAGCAGCCGTGACCTGTTTGTTCCTTGTTTTGTGTTTGTTTGTTTGTTTGTGTGTGTGTTAGACAAAGCTAGTAATTTTACAGTGAATTGTTTTTGTGTTTTCTTAGCAAACTTGACTGGTCATGTAGAGAAGGTGGGCATTGAGAACTTTGAACTGCTGAAAGTTCTTGGGACAGGAGGTAAGAATAGGTTCTCTTTGCTAATTAAATATGAAAATATTAAAACAATTGTTAAGTAGGGTTTTTTTATTAAAAAGATCTTAAGTTTAATGACTGCATACACAATATGTTAAATGTAAAGTGCTCTTGTTAGGGTTCCTGCGTGGGACCATTATCCTTTTCAGGATATCCTATTCTATTCACTTCCCCATACCCTGTTTTTTTCTCAATAGCAGTAACAAGTAGGACTGCTTCTTTACCCTTCTACCAGAAGTGCTTCCAGACAAGCTCTCCTCCAAGTTATACCATCCGTTCCCCCTTTTTCTTCTTCCAGACTTACACTCAGTATTTTATGGCTGCTGAGAATGCTGAATACTTATTGGGTGGTTTTCCACCGTAGGTTTTTGTTTTGTTTTGTTTTTTTAAAAAATCTGCTTCTGCAAACCTTGGGTATCCCCCATGTATTCTGACATCTCCCTTTTCTCATTTTTCCATTTCTATTATCACTTTTCATTCGAATTCAGTATTATTTCAGTCAACAAGGTATAGAAATGCCATTTAGTTCAGAGATTCCAATAATTGTCTTTCTATGTGTACAGGGTTGGAATTACCTTGATTTAGGTACTTTGCTCAGTTGTGAAGATGGGAAATTGATAGGAATTGAATCCTATGGTATCCAATTACTCGTACAAATATCTGTTGTTTTTTGAGTGTTTTATACTGTGTCATATGTTTGTTTTTAGCTTATGGGAAGGTGTTTCTAGTCAGGAAAATAAGTGGTCATGATGCTGGCAAGTTATATGCCATGAAGGTTTTGAAAAAAGCAACAATAATTCAAAAAGCCAAAACAACTGAACATACGAAGACTGAGCGGCAGGTACTAGAACACATCCGACAGTCACCATTTTTGGTGACTTTGCATTACGCGTTTCAGACAGATGCAAAGCTTCATCTCATTTTGGGTAAGTTTTAATATAACAACGAAATATTTTCACTGAAACAAAAAAAAATCTAACATTAAAGTTCAGTGATTTCATGTTAAGAGTGCCAGGCCAGTCAATGGTAGAATATAATAAATATCCAAAGAGTTTACAAACTGAAGAATATGCTTTTTAAATTATTTGTTCTTATCATGGATCTATAAGGTTGTATTCAACATGCTCAGAGCAGACCAACTGAAATCAATAGACAACTTTTGCAGTGATCTGAAAGCAAGTCACATTAGAAAATACAAACATTCATGCATTATGTGTGTTAGATCTCATGATAATGTTACAGAGGAAGCAACCGGGGTTGTACTGAGAAGAAGACAGAGGGGTTGGCTTGTGGTTCTATGCTGGAATGGAACACAGTTACACTGGAGCACCTGAGATAAACCAACGAGCTGCTGGTTGTTAGTTTTAAGCCATTTATAAGTACCTTCTGACAAATCAGAAGGAGATGTGTGTTGAAATTGTATTTATGCAGGCTACCAACTGTGTGGCAGCTTAGATAAGTTTTCTCCCTTCAGTGCTGACATGCCCCACTTCAGGTTCATGAATGTTAACACATCTAGACAAGACTATAATCCTGCCCCCCGCCTCCCACCCTGCTTTTGAATATTTTCCTTTAATAACACAGCTTGTCAGTTTTGGTTTCCAGTTCACGGCTACAGATAGTTCAGTTGCATAACCCTTGTTCAAGCTTCTCTTATGCCTCTGAGAGATTTTGGGCTTGTCAGAGGCAAAGAGGGATCTCTACAAGGTGGTTTTAATCAAAATGGGTACCCCTGAAGCGCTTCATGGCACCTCGGTGATCTAGACATTTTTTTAAAATGCTGCAGACAAGTGGCTATTTTCACTTTCAGCAGTTGGGATCCAGGGAGAAGAGAGAGCAAACGCTACAGTGAGGAGACTATGTAGAAGGAGAATTGCATTGTGATTGACTACTCTAGCTTGTATTTACAGTAGAGAGACTGTGTTTACCAGTGCTCTCAAACTCTAGTGCTTTGAGGGAGAGAATTTTGCAAAAGTGGAATTTATGTATCTAAAGATGATGTCAAGGTGAGAAGTCTGTTGTGACTGACAGGCCAAGTATATAATCCAGGGACTGGGCAACCAGCAGCCCATGGGTCAGTCTTGGTCCATCAGGAAGTCAGATTTGGCCCATGAGGCTTGGACCCCTGTGTCAACTTGGGCAGCCTCTGAATTGGTCCAAGCTGAATCAAGCTATTTTACAATCTTGTGGTTCGTGCTCAGCCCTACTCTAAATGAACCTGTAGTTGAAACTCAATGGGCCAATTAGATTTTTGGTGCTTCCTGAAGGAGAGGGCCCTTCAAATTCTCTAATTGTTTCTTTTCCATTTTATGTTGCATCCAGAATTGCAACAGAGCATCTACATTAGTGGGATTTTGTTGCACATTCTGCTGAGCCTTTTCTCTTCTCACCCAACTACTCATGGTTTATATATTTCTAGAAATTCTTACCTCCTCCCAGCAATGAGATAGAAGTTAATGCAGAGACTTTCACACTGGTTGAACATTCTCTGTTCTAAGGAAAAAGAGAGGTTCAAATTCTAAAACTTCAGTTCCTTCTGTCTTTGCATCAAGGGTAACTAAACACACACACAAACATGCACTCTGGAGGACAAGCTAATTAGAGGACTATTTAGATTAGCACTGGTGGAAAGAGGAAGTGATTAATGACACAAGCCAGCAGGAGGAGCTTTTAAAAAGAAGGAAAAAACAGTGATAAGGAACCGCTACTGTGTTTCTTTTTGGTCTGATCTGTGGTAGGGGAAAACTTCATACTGTTGCTGAGAAAACAGACTGATTAGGCAAGGATGGCATAATCCCCACCCCTCTAAAACGTGAGTGAGTGAGGCATTGTCATCCCATGTTAAATGCCTGGAAGAATCCTTTGAGGGGAGAAATGGAACTCTGGGTCAAGCACCCTGGTGGAGTCATTTCTTTTCTATTACAAATGGTTGTCTCAGAGCAGCTTTTCCTTGGGGTCTGTCAGAGTTTTCATGTAACGTGTAGTTGGGTTCTTAAAGGTCTGTTATTCTTACTGAGCAAAATTGAGCAATTTAGAATAGATGATACTGCTTTCTGTTGTTGTTGTTTTTTAAATAAAGCTACATTAAATAATCAACTTCCTGTATCTTAGATTACATAAATGGAGGAGAACTTTTTACTCATCTTTCACAGAGAGAGAGATTTACTGAAGATGAGGTACGAATATACATTGGAGAGATTGTGTTAGCACTTGAACACCTGCACAAGGTAAAACTATGATTTGAACTTTCCTGAGAAATTCCATGTGTTTTTTGAAGTGTGAAAAAGGGGGAAAGAAGACTTGCGCTTTAAACTGTATAAACATTAGACATGACAAAATTTAACATGCTGTTTGCATGGGTGAAGAAGGCCTATTAAAAACATGCCTATGGTCAGTTGTCTTTCTTTTTTTTTGTTAATAGAATGTATACATTGTTTGATTATTTTTGAAAAAACAATCTCAAAGTGATTTACAAAAAGATAACATTTAGTTTCCTCTAAGATGGGTTGCTGTGCCATGCACAACAGAGATTGTGGGTTAAAACAAACTGGCCTGTTTCAAAACAAGCCAACAGCATCACAAGGCAGGATCAGGGGAAATTGCCATTAAATGCTAGTGAAATCCTTCTGGATACACAGGAGAAGGAGGCATGAAAGAATTTCTCTCCAGCTTGTTTCAGGTTGTGCATGTAGTTATGGACTATTCTTAAATGTGAACCAATATTAAGGTTCTTCCTATGTACAAAATACCTCCTTCACCTCCCACCACACAGCAAGTAGCGTGTTAAATGTCTGTGGTTAATTATTGTTAACTTCAAACAAGTCATCTTAAGGTTCTTAGACTGGCAGGTTGAAACTAGTCATAAGTTTGAGATCAGGATGACATGGCCAGCTATGATTAACTGAAAGTAGAACCCAGATTCCTTCTCTTTGACCATGCAAGAAGAGGAAAGGGTTGAGAGAAGTATACAAGCCTGAGGATCACTGCAGTTTTTGCATATTGCACTAAATCATGTTTTAGTGTGAAGCATGAACCCAGGCAGTGTGTGCATGAAACGAGGCTCACCGTATTTCCCCATAGCCATATTTTGGATTGTGTCATAATTCTGTTATGCGGGTCGTTGACCTTAATAATCAAGATTTGAGTCAATAACATAACGTAAGAGGAGCCTGCTGGATCAGACCAGTGGCCCATCTAGTCTAGCATCCTGTTCTCACAGTGGCCAACCAGATGTCTTTGGTAAGCAGGACCTGAGCATCCAGTGGTTTAGAGATAAATGCATAAGCCTCAGGTTTGTGCACCCCACCACTGGCATGTCAGAAGCATTTGCTTCCATTTTCAACTATTTGTGTGTCATTGTGTATAATCTGGGAGAAATTGTGATTAGTTTTAACTATAGATTATCAAAAGAAGCCAACTTCAAACTGGTTAATGATCCTGCTTTGTAACTGCAGTTCTAGATTCAGAGATAGCAACAAACAGTGGTTAATTGAAAAAGTTTTTCATTCTAAATGAAGCAATGTCATCATTTCTCAAATATTTATTCCATGCTTACTACACATAGAAAAAATCTTCTCTAGTCTGCCCAGAAACTTCAGTTCCTGTTTTGACTTACCAATCATGCACATTTAATTTAGTTTGCTACTTTGATTTAATGTGGGTGTTGCTGGGCCAAAGCAGAGTGAATAAAAAATGACCAGCACTACAAAGAAGACAATATCGTCCAGTGTGTCATTTCCTTTATTCCATAAACTGTCACACCTGCTAGTTGTAATAGGAGTATTTAAAGTATTTGATTTAATATTCAGAATTATTTCTAGAGGTAAGTAGCATAATATTGCTCTAAAATTAATAAAAAGCAGGTTATCTTACAAGCA
Organism: Podarcis liolepis; assembly: GCF_965112155.1. Classification (NCBI taxonomy): domain Eukaryota; kingdom Metazoa; phylum Chordata; class Lepidosauria; order Squamata; family Lacertidae; genus Podarcis; species Podarcis liolepis. The sequence goes on from NC_139554.1 coordinate 23,443,272, forward strand.
TACAAAATACATTTCTCCATTTGGTGTTCTGTTTATATGTTAATAATTTAGTTGTAAATTAATTTCAGCTCTGCACCATTTTTAAATATACATAAATGAAGATTTATTCATAGGAAACTTGATTTAAATCAGGCCACCCTGTGTAAATATAGAGCACAGATAGGTTTTTTAATGCTAATAACCACACCTCAGTGTATATAGCATTCTAATAATTATGAGCATGCTTTAATATGCTTACTAGTATATAATGAATTAAATTTCTTTTTTCAGTTGGGAATTATATATCGTGATATAAAACTTGAGAATATTCTGCTTGATTCTGATGGCCATGTGGTACTGACTGACTTTGGCTTGAGTAAGGAGTTTGTTAGTGATGAAGTGAGTATCTTCATATGAAGTGTTTGAACAAGTGATTGTATAAATGAAGGCAGAACATAAACAAGTTGAAATATTAGCTCTCATTGAAATCGTCACATATGCATTTGAGCACAGAATTTGCTTCATAAGATTGTTCTCCAATTGATCATATGTCTACAACATAGTTTGTAAGCCTACAACAAACCATGGTTTCACATTTGTTTCTGCAAGACAAACCAAGATTGGTTCTGGGTTCAAATACTTAGGCAAGCTACACTTTGGCTAAATCATGGCTTAGTGTTATGTGCAAACCAGGAATTGTCATTTTACTAGTAAATACCTACTTTATCATTTTTTAAAAAACAGAGTAATTGTTGATGGTTTGGCTCCACTTAGGCACCTGGTGTTTTCTTTTTGTGATGATAAATGACAGCAGGCGCTACTTTGGTAGATCAGAGAATGTAGGTTTATAAAAAATAAAAATCTTGATTCTTATATGAAAACCTGTAGCCTTCCAGATGTTGTTGGTCTTAATCACTCATCAGCCTCAGCCTGCGTGATCAACTTATATTTATAATATATGAAGTAGCATCTATTCTCAGAGTTGTCAGTTTGGACCGATAATAGAGGTGCTAGGAACTGTTAGTCTTTTCTCTTATCCTCATTTTGTCTTGTGATTCTGATATCAGTTAGTGTGTTGTGTGCCTTCTTTTTTCAGAATGAAAGAGCATATTCCTTCTGTGGAACTATAGAATATATGGCTCCAGATATTGTCAAAGGAGGGGAGACAGGTCATGATAAGGTATGCTTTTCCTTAATAAAGCATATGGTGAAGTTTGTAAAACATTTAGATGTTGCTGAGGGAATGGAAATGTACCCCTCTGCTTGTGGCCACTCTTCCCTACTTATGAACTCACTGCTACCAGATAAAGGGGGAAATTATTTCTATAAGACTACCCCAGGATGAATCAAGTTACACAAGTTAACCCTATAATCCACAAATGAATAGACAAGAATGATGGGCGATAGACAAAAAGATACATAGTCCCATATAATATGCAACAATCCATAAAACAAGGTGCATCCAGTCAGTCCAGGACAGTAAAGCCCAGATCCTTCACATGAGTTATAATAATTTTACTTTCACTTATAATTTATATTTTATAAATTCATCTATCTTGATTTACCTCTAGCTGTGAAGATAGCAGTCTGGATAATTGTTATTTCTTAGAATAATTGTATTGTCTTAGTGTATTTTTCTGCTTTTATAACTTACATGATTATTTTATAGGCTGTTGATTGGTGGAGTCTAGGTGTTCTTATGTATGAATTATTAACTGGAGCATCACCTTTTACTGTTGATGGGGAGAGAAACTCACAAACTGAGATATCTAGGTAAGTTATAAAATTGGCTGCAAATTATTAGATTTTTAAACTCCACTTTTAAAGAAAATATTATTTTATATAGTCTACATTTGTTTAACAATTTGTGGAAACCAGAGTACAATAAAAGATGTAGTGTACAAATTCTACAGAGCTTGACTGGATGTTGTCAGAGTACTTTATGTTGAGCTTTAGACTTGCAGCACCGGATCCATTTCACAGGTAAAATATGCTTATTAAGATGGTCCGCCCACAAATTCTTATGTCACTGATGGATTCCTGAATGCCCGTAGGAGCTTCTGTATTATATTGCTGATGATCCTGTGAATGTTCTAATTGATAATCCCTCTCTTGGTTGCAGGATAAAATATAATCCATTAAATAAGCACTGGGTAGATATATCCCTGCTACTTATCCAGAAATGATTTTTTAAAATCATATTTAATATTTTTCTGAAAGGTAGTAAAAAGTTGAATACTTATTTTGATTTAGGCATAAATTCAAAGAGAAGCACAGTCTGCCAATGTTATTTGAAGTTAATAAATGCAATTGGAAAAAGCAACTGCATCTTAGAAACCTTCCAGTATAAGCAGCTAGGATATATCAATTAATGCAGGAGTTTTCAAACTTTCTACTCTTAGAGCCCATGTGAGAATACTGAAAATTACAGAGGCCCATCAGTCACAGAAATAATTACTGTTTTTATAATACACCTTTGGAAATGGTTAAATTCTTTGCCACATTGTTTTCCTTCTGGCAAAGAATCCTGTAGCTTAGATTTCCGCAAGCTAAGTACAAACATTTGCTCTGGAGGTATTATTACTCAGCCGTTCTGATTTAGAAAGAATTTCCTGATCCAAATGCTGTAAGTGGAGATGGGTTTCTCTAATTATTTTTACTCATCTTCTGTAATTTCCCCTCCTATTCTCCTTTGGTACTCAACTTCTTCCTAATTCCCCACCCTTCCAACTGCCAATTTCTTTCATCCCTTATCCCTGGAACATCAGCATGCAGTGAGTTGCTAGTGCTGGTATTGATCTAAGCAGTGGGCTATGGCACAGATGGAGGTCAGGGCAAGCAAATGTAGAGACACTGAGCAGGCTGTGACACTGAGGCCCACTGAAAGTGACCCTAGGTCCAATTCTTGAGAAACACTGCATTGATGGGTCATATTGACGCTTCCTAGATAAGGTTTATTGGCACCACCATTTCAAAGGGTCTTAGGTAGCAGGACTGGTACTAAAATCTGGGTAGCAAGAGTCTTTACTCTGCTAGTGGCTCTCCATAAAGTTTTGGACTAGTCACTAGGTGGACCCAGCTGTCTTGACAAGCATATGGCAGTTTGTACCACTTTATGACCACAATTCTACAATGTTCACATGTGGTGAACATTTCACTACCTTGTTGTGATTTTCTCCCTGTTCTCCAGGAGAATATTGAAAAGTGAACCTCCTTATCCCCAAGAAATGACTGCTCTAGCCAAAGATATAATTCAAGGTCTTCTGATGAAAGATCCCAAGAAAAGACTGGGCTGTGGTTCAAATGGTGCTGATGAAATAAAACAGCATCCCTTCTTCCAGGTGAAACAAAACTAGATATTGTCTATTTTTCATTTTTGCTTTGGAAACATGTTACTTTTTGTTTAGAAATATGTCTGGCAGGCATTAGAGAAAGGACTGTTATACTACTTCCCCTTAGCTACGTGGTTCTCTGACATCACCCTCAGATCCACCTCAACTCCCCTGTATGTGCTTCACTCTCTTTTGGGGGTATAGTCCTGAGCTGGGTTGCTGCCAGGTGTTTTAAATCCTCGTTCTTTTCTCTGCCACTACAGATACCAAGTACTTAAATAATTGCCATCTCTAGCATAGCTGGTCAAGTTGCCTGTGTGTATGATGCAGCAATTATATTGATAACAGAAGTAATAAAAAGGTTTACAATTATTCATTGCACAGAAGCATATGGTTTCAATTATGTGCATTCTTACATGCTACTTGGGTCCATACAAACACTCCAACCCAATCTACCCTTCTAAATAGGCCTAAGGTAAATATCAGCATTTATTCCCAAACAATGATCAACAACAATGCTGATCCTATTGTATCTTACTAACCTTGCCGCAACCTTGCAAACACTCTCCCAAGCCAACTGCAGCTGTCTCCCACCAGTATTCAAATGCCCTTTCAAAACTCATATTACTCATTCTGAGCACACAAACCCCTGACCTTATTTTTACTATAGTTCACTTAATGTACTTACTTACAAATTTAACACAATACATAGTGTTACATATTAATTTCCCATAATTACTCTATTATTTATACAATATTATTTACGTATAAGGTTTTTTTGCGGTACGAAAATGATAGAATGTGATCTCCAGGGAAAGCCATGAAACTCCTCCTCTTCCTGTGTTAAAAATAAATAAATATTGACACAACTGAAAGATTCTAAAGTACAAGCAAGCCTTGATTTATATGCGTGACTGTGCACACGCATATCGTGCTGAATCCAGAAGTGACCCAAAAACGACACTAAAAGGTGTGAGGTGGGGGCAGAATGGGGTGTTTCAAATATACACAATTTCACTTAAATGTGCGGTGCCTTGTAACATAACCCTCACGTAAATTGGGAGTTGCCTGTAAAAGATAATTAAAAATTTCACTCCTATACACACCTAGCTGGGAGTAAGTCCCATTAAAAAGAGCAGGCCTTACTTGGGAATAGACATTAATAGGATTACAATGTAAGTCATAGTTAAGAAGGCTGAAGTAAAATAAGCAAAGATTGCAAGCACAATATGTTAGTTCTGAAGTTTGTGAACAAAGTGGAGAGCAAAGCTTTGGTTGCATCGTCTGTATTTATGCTCAACCATAGTTGCCCAAAGAACATATCTGAAGTCTTAGGCTGCAGTTCTATACACGTTTACCTGGGAGTAAGTCTCACTGAATATAATGAGACTTAATTCCTGAGTGGATGTACATCGGATAGCACTGTAAGTCATTATTAAACTTCCCTGAGAAATTCTCTTTGTCAGCTGAAATGTTCATCTTTTGCTCTTCTTTCATTACCTTCTAAAATTACTTTCTGTTTAGAAACTGAATTGGAATGACTTGGCTGCCAAAATAGTGCCAGCTCCATTTAAACCAATAATTCGTGATGAATTGGATGTTAGTAACTTTGCAGAGGAGTTTACAGAAATGGACCCAACATATTCTCCAGCAAGCACACCACAAGCTGCAGATAAGCTTTTCCAGGTAATTGCGTATAATAATATTATTATTATTAGGAACTCGTGCAAAGATAATTTCAGAATTAAATAAAATGTAGTGATGTTTCTGAAGGTGATTAAAGTGAATGAAGTTTGCTAGAGATGTTTTGATACTAACATAAACAAATGGACTGAATAAAGTCTCATCATTATGACTTCACTAGTGTGGGAAGGAATAGGCATGCTTGCATGACTATGTAACCCATCTTAGGATCATTAGAAAAAGTGCAGACTTAGTTGACAAGTAAAATTATAAAATAAAAAATATGACCATCAGTTATATATCCCACACTGAAAAATATGGCTGTGTAGCACTATTTGAAATGCATTGAGTTAAGTTGGTGACTGACAGTATGCAAAGAAAAGTAAAAATGGCAAGTAATGCTGTAGATTGGCTGTAAAGCATCATTTATAAATCTGAGAGTCATCAGATCAAAATTGTTACTGATTTTGAAGGCAAAGGTATTAAATCTTGATTAGATAGTCAAAGATGATGATTAAGACTAATTTTGATTCCCTCCTGCCAACCCCCTGAGACACAGTGAGGAATTTGACATTGCTCTCTTATAGTTTTGTCAGTGTAAGCATTTCTGCTTGCTAGATGGAATGATCCCCCCCTCCCCCCCCATGCACCATTCTGGGGGTTCTCCCAACTCTCCAGAGTGGATTTGGGGAAGGAGCGGAGGGCGTGGGGGGGGGGAGAGAAGGGAAGGGAAAGCTCTGTTGCACTAGTGGGAGCCCTTTACTGGCTTTTACTAGCATGCCCAGTTAGTTGAATCTGGGCCATGTTGCTTAACTGTGCTTGTGTACAAGGGCTAATCTAGAGCTCTATGAACTTCAAAATGGGCAAAAAAAGAAATGTAAGCAGTATATGTGCATACATTCTTCTACTCTTATAGTTGACAATAATAGAAGAGAGCAAGGAAATATATTTGTTAGTCTTGCGCACTATAGAGTCAGAGCCTCTCAGGAAAGAGAAGATTTATGTTTGTTTCTTCAGGGTCGGACCTTTTTCAATGAGCTGGATGGACTGTGGCATCTAAGTGAGGGGTACAGCAAAGCAAGAGAAGCATGATGAGATATGTATCACAGAAAGCAATTTCAGCTGGTGTGGAAAGCAGAGCAGGCTGCAGACTGGGGAACCACAGAAAGGCTTTCAGGATAAGAAAGCGAAATAGGAACAGCCTGAGACGGTTGTCTGAGGGCTGTGCATGAGGCAGACTTTGGTACACAGACAAAATATGGGGAAGGTAGCAGAATTTAATAGTGACTGAAGTTTTAGAGGAGAAGGTAGCAGAAGAGTAGAGAGGCAAAACAAGCTTACCACTAAAACTAAATGGACCCATTCTAGCCAGGCCACATGTAAGGTACTTGATTCAAGTCCGTCTGTGATTGATAATGCTTTGCCCTGGTTTGTGTGTTTAAAAATCCTTCGTGCAAAGTGTCCTCATCACCTTATCTACATTGGGGAAGTTTGAATGTATGAAACCCAAGCATTGTCACAAACTCTCCCTATACTGGAGGAGAAGAGCTTCAGTTGGTTCCCTGTCAGGTGTCCATGCAAATGTTCTGGCTCATATTTTATTTCCCTTAAATAAGTCTGGCAATGGACTCCTTATGTTGGACATTTTCAAATGTATGAAATGAGTCTAAATGTAAACTGTAATGGAAAAAAATAAAAATATAAAGAAAGGAGCAGATCCTTCTTTTAAAATTGGAAGATTTGTATGCTGCTTGCTCTTCTGATGAAAAAAAAAGAGGTGTTGCTATTATCTTACAGAACAGGTCCTTGGTAGTCCAAGAGGAAATACGAGATAACAGGTAGATATATTATTCTTATTAAATTAGCAGGGTCAGATGTATCAAAAGTGTTAACCACTCTTTTATTTTTATTTTTTTAAAAAAAAAACCTTGATGAACACTATATAGTGCATTATTTTAGAGAGATACTTTAATAGTGTTCATGGTAAGAGTATGGATAGGCTCCACATCAAAGATAGCTGAATTTTCCCCTAACAATTCCAAGGGAATTGAATAGAAAATAACAACTGATGTATGGAGTTTCTTCAATGCAAAACCTAAAGATTTTACTCATAGCCAAATAAATCTTACTCAGTGATATATTGGTTTCTTCCAGCTTAGTTCCAAAAACTTCAAAAATTGTGAAATTCATCCAATGAATTTTTGCGCCCCAGTCTCATTTACATTGAGTTTTTCTTGAAATCTGACTTCTAAATGGTGGCGGTATAACAGAATTTTGCTTCAGTTTTATTTTTGTGGAACGTGTTGGAACTCTTTACGAGAATATTTTCAAAATTAATGTCACTCCCAGTATAAGCAGGTTGAATATATGAAACACATGTAAGACATTAAACTATTTAAACACACACACACACACACACACAAATATAAAACCATGATTAAATTTGAGGAGCAATTAACTTTACAGTTTTAAAAAATCAGAAATAGAACATAAAAGAAAATTGGAACTAAGGAATAAATCATGGTAATTCCACTGAGATTTTAGAATATAACATTTGTGTTTACCAGATAAAAATCCATTTACCCAGTCATAATGTAAGCTTGTTTGATACCTTAACTGTAGGTTTCTTGAGAAGCTAGCCAGTTTGACGTATCACCCTTTGTCACCAGTGAAAAAGCTGTGAGTCAGTTTTTTTAGCATTCTTTATTTTTTTTACAAACTGAGCTTTTAATTGATTTTTTTTAATGGATCAGAAGATGGTTTAATTTCTTTCAGGCAGGCTTCCTCTTACGGTGATAAGAAGGTGCATAATTTCCTTGAATATAATGATTCTGGCTTATCTTGGATGCTGATTATTTTTTTTCTGTCTGAATTACGCTTACCCTAAATTATTGAAATTACAATTAAAATTTGATAGCTGGAAACTCTGGGCGTGATGGATATCTTTTCTTTTTGTTCTTTAGGGATACTCCTTTGTTGCTCCTTCTATTTTATTCAAACGTAATGCAGCCACTATGGATCCTGTTCACTTCCTGACAGCAGTGGACCGACCTGGAATTACAAGTATTGCCAGGAGTGCTATGATGAAGGTAGTGTTAAAACTTAATATAGCAGTTTAATGGCCTAACTAAAAGATGTAACTCTGTTTTATAACGTATTTATAACTTGCATTTCCCCCCTGATATTTTCAGTTTAAGATATTTTAAAAGAAAATATTTAATGATAGAATTCTTAGTGGCCTTTTAAATGTGTCTCTGTGTGGGTTGTTTTTCTTGTTGTTATTATGTTGTGTATTTTAAGTTTTTATTATGCCGTAAGCCACCATGTGATCTATGGATGAAGAGCAGTACAGAAGTCTAAATAAACAAACAAATATTACATTACTTTGCTATTTCCCAAGGCAGGAAAAAGGACATACTGTAAACTTGCAATTAGTCAGGTGGTGATCTTTTTAGGCACATCCAACTGACGCGTGACCACTGATGCACTGGTAGTTTTGGACCTGGAAGAGGGAGGGATGGGGCGGAATGGGCTTATGGGTGCTCCGCCAACACTCGCGAGGGCCAGGAATGGAACCCCTGCACAAATTGGTTGCTGCCTGTGGTATTCTAATACAGCACAAAATATGTTTTGCTGTAATTAAAAATTATCAAGTAACTTTGTTCTTTTTATTTTTTCTTTTATTCAGTAAAGATTACTAAATACAGCCAGTTTCCCTCTCTACTGCTATCTCTTGCAGGACTCTTCGTTTTATCTTCACTATGAACTGGACCTGAAAGAAAGACCACTGGGAGAAGGAAGTTTTTCCATCTGTCGAAAATGCTTACACAAAAAAACTAGCCAAGAATATGCAGTAAAAATCATTAGTAAAAGGTTAAATGTTTTCTTCTTGTTGTTTCTTATAAATTTGAATAATGAAAATAGCTTTTTTGTTGTTTTACCTTAAAAAATGTCTCTGCTGCCCTTCAATATAGATATTCTCAGGGCCGCTTACTCAACAACATAATTAAAAAGCATAAAATAATGGCAGTGGTTAAAGAATAATGGTTTAACAAATAAAAATGCAGGGAAAGAAAGAAGCTTTTGACTGACACTAAAAAGACAAGCAAACCATCAGCCAGATGAGCTTCCCTAGGGAGAATTTTAATTGAATGATTGATTGATTGATTGATTGATTCATTCATTCATTCATTCATTCATATACTGCCCTATACCCAGAGGTCTCAGGGAGGTTCACAGAACAAAACCAGAATATAAAACCACAAACTATATAGTCAAAATATTTCATGATTGAGGTGCCACCATTGAGTAGGTCCCTTTCCCAGTTGCTGTCCTCCTTGCTTCTGAGCGTGTAGCCGAAGAAGGAACTCAGAAGATGACTCCGCAAAAGCACAAACATGTCTTTAAAAAGGCAAACATATGGTACTTGATTGATTAATCTGAAGATTTACTACCAAATTGCTGCCCTGTTCACAATACAGCCAAATGTGCCCCTATAAGATATTTTTAGAGTTTGTATAGTACAGACTCATAATTGTTTAGGTCCAAGAAAATGTTTGGATTGTTAAATTGTTACAAACTGACTTCTTAATATTTCAGGCTAGAAGCCAACACTCAGAGAGAAATAACAGCTTTAAAACTTTGTGAAGGACATCCCCATGTCGTGAAGCTGCATGAAGTTTACCATGATCAGGTATTTGAAATAGTAAATATTGTAGAATAATTTGCGAACTAAACATTTTGCAAACTAAGCTGACTTTGCACAGTATAGGCATGAGATCCTGGAAGCCAAATTTTGATTGCCAGGTAGGATGCGAGGCTGTTTTCATGCTAAAACCAGGCCTAAAACCATACAGGAATGGGCATAGATAATCTGCTTTCTCCAGGCTTACCCACACCTGGCACCCTAACCAAACATCTTGCCCAGGAAGGGAATATTATGTAGCTAGAGTTAGTTTCAAATCACAATATTTGCTTCTTAACTTTTACCATACAATTGCATGGTGGTAGTGCTACTGTTGCAATCCAACTTGGACAAGGCTCTGACACGCTAGTGGGTCCTGATCTACCAGTTGAAGACCGGTTGTTGTTGTTTAGTCGTTTAGTCGTGTCCGACTCTTCGTGACCCCATGGATCAGAGCACGCCAGGCACTCCTGTCTTCCACTGTCTTTACATGTATGTCTTCCTGTATAATAAAAAATCTAAGGCTGTCGTCATGGTCTGTAGTTCACGTAGCTGTCTACAGATGACCACTCCAACCCCAGTGTGTGGGACAGCAGGAAGGAGAGCACGGAAACACATAGTAGAGTGTATTTTAAAATGGGGTTTCAGAGTTTTTAGGGGGTTTTGAATGTTTTATGTAGTTTTTCAATGTCATTGTTCTGCATGGGACAATGACAATAAAGACATCGTATATCATAAACAGTGCTGGTGGCAGGCAGCCCAGGGGAGCTGTTTAATGGAGCAGGGAGAGATGTTTCAGAGGAGCTGACCAAGCTGCTCTCTGAAGTGCCTTCTGCCTTTCTTTAAAAGGGATTGGGGGTTTGGGCAAGCTGGGGAGAGAGGGAGAGGGAGAGCTGTGAGGGAATAGGCAAAGGGGTGGGTGATGTTTAAAGAAAGGGGGGTTGGTGGATACGCAGGGTTGGCGGGGGCGGGGCAGACTCTAGTATACTATATACATACAATAGCTTTTTGAACCGGGAGGAATTTAAAAGTAAACAGTATATATACTTGAATATTAAATACATCTAGCTGATTATTGTCCCTTGCATTTTGAAATAAATGTTCTAAAAAAGAATTTGCATGCAAATATATTGTTTATAGCTCCACACTTTTCTAGTAATGGAACTTTTGAAAGGAGGAGAATTACTTGAACGTATCCAGAAAAAGAAGCACTTCAGTGAAACTGAAGCTAGTTATATAATGCGTAGACTTGTTTCAGCGGTGAGCCACATGCACGATGTAGGAGTAGTCCACAGAGACTTAAAACCTGAGGTATGACATTTTCAGCTTCTTGTAATAAGTTTTCTAGTAATGATAGAGACAGTTCACTTTTCTCATTAGGATGGAGTTGATGTGTTGCGATTTGTTCATTAAATATGAAATGAATTATCTCTGCTCCTTGTGGTAAATTTTACCTGCACCTCCTGCCAATGGGACTGCCCATTGAGCATGTGTATTTTATTTTATACTTTTTCTATTTTAGCTGTAAGCCGCTTTGGGTCCCTATCAGGGAAAAAGGCTGGGTATAATTAATTACAATTATTATTAGCATTATTCTGTGTTGTCTAGAAAATCTGTATTATGAGGTGACTAATGCATATACATTATAATATAAACAATACTATTTATTTTTGTTTTTTATGCTCTCTTCACTTAATTGTGTGTGTTCTGTTCTTGGTGATGACTTAATTCTGCTATCAGGCATATATGTATTTTAAAGTGTTTCTCAGATGGATTCCAGTTTCCATCAGCCCCAGCCAGCATGGCCGATGGTCATGGGAGTAGATAGGGAGAAGTCCCGTCCCTCCAGTAATACTAGAACTGGAATATCAGAGAATTCAGGACAAATAAGTACTTCTTCTAACAACGTGTGCTTAAACTATGGAATTCCCTCCTGTAGGATGTAGTGATAGCCACTAATTTGGATGGATTTAATAGCAGATTAGACAAATTAATGGAGGATAGCACTTTCAATGAATACTAGCCATGACAGCTACTATGTTCCACCTCACTGTCAGAGGCAGTGTGCCTCTGAATACCAGTTGCTGGGAATCGCAAGTGGGGAGAGCATGGTTGTGCTCATTGCCTGCTTGCAAGCACTCCATAGGCATCTGACTGCCCACTGGACTAGATGTGTCTTCGGCCTGATCCAGCCAGGCTTTTCCTACGTTTTTATGATGTGAGTTGTAGTCTAATATCTGCAGAGCTACAGGTTCCACATCCCTAACAGAAGGCATAACTGCAGTTATCTCAAGTATATAAAAATAAAGAATGTATTTAGGTTTATATTGACAGCATATCTTGCAAATCTCTAACTTAATTTTCTCTCTCTCAGAATTTATTATTTACAGATGAAAATGATAGTTCAGAAATAAAAATAATTGATTTTGGATTTGCCCGCTTAAAGCCACCTGACAATCAGCCTCTTAAAACGCCGTGTTTTACCCTTCATTATGCTGCACCAGAGCTCTTAAATCATAATGGCTATGATGAATCATGTGATCTCTGGAGTTTGGGAGTCATTTTGGTAAGCTAATTGCTCATTTTATTTTGCATTTTTAAATAACTGACAAGCATTTGGTCAGATTGCTAGTGGGAAAGGCCCCAGATTATAATGGCCCCAGATTAAAGTATGAGTGCTGACCATTAGTTAGTGGAATGTGTATTTACTGGACTTGTGCAGATATAATATTGGCTATCTTAATCATAGTTAAGAGGGGAGGGATTGAATTCAACCTTAGCTTTTTGCAAATCAAAGGCTTTTGATCCATTCCCGCTGACAGAAGTAGGGATTTACAACACTGGGAAAAGTGGGAAAGGAGGAAATTTTCATTTGAGTGGAGTGAAAATGTTCTCAGGTGGGATATGAAGTCCTTCTAATGCTTGAAGGCAAGATTGCTAATTTAGAGGACTTTACTCACATCCAGCTACCTACCACTCAAAGAATAATACTTTTCATATAAGACCAGTGGTCCTTTTCTACTGATTACGCTGCCCCCTTGCAGTCACCACATACCTTTCCAGAGGGTCCAGAATTGGCCAAGTGAGTTATTAAGCGGGTGCAAGGGGTTGCAGGGCGAGGAGGTAGCGGCAAAAATCCCTTCCACTGGTGGGAATGCCCTCTCAGTGGAACTCCATGCAAGTGATGTTCCTGCTGACAGGAGGAAAGCTTGGATCTGAGTTAAGGAGTGGACCATAGAACCACATACTTTTCCATAGCAGCTTTTCTTAAGCAAGTTCAAATCATAGGTAATCAAGAAATCTCATTAGTCTTAAGCACAGTTAATACCTGTTGTGACATATCCCTTAACTATGCCTAGTGCAGGGTGTGTAGTGCAGGAGGGGAACGTGTGATACCTCATCTGGCTACTGAGCTCTTAATAATGACTAAGAGAGAAAGTCTTTATGTTTTTCTGCATGGTCCACTGTTATAGAAATAACACCAAAAGGATAGTATATTTGATGCTGGAGATTTTATCACTTGGTTTCAGGAAAGTTTACTGAACCTCAACTGTTCTGTAACTTCTGAAAATATTATCTTAAATTGTGTGGACATGTAAAAATTGTCCTGTTTTCCCCCTAATATAATGTAAATTGCTTAGCTAACTGTAGATTGGTTATGGCACGTTTAATTTGTGTGTGTGTTTGTGTATACATTTCTCTCTCACACACAGACATACACACACCCCTATATGTAGTAGTGATTCAGAATTTTTCATTTTTGAAAAGTATACAATGCTCTCAGGACAAGTACCCTTCCAGTCTCAAGATAAAAATGTAACATGCACAAGTGCATTGGAAATTATGAAGAAAATTAAGAGAGGAGAGTTCTCTTTTGAAGGAGATGCTTGGAAGAATGTCTCTCAGGAAGCCAAAGATTTGATACAAGGTATATATATTGACCCAGAATTTCTTTACTATGTTTCTAGTAATTCCTGTAACTGTTAGTAGTATAATTCTATAATTCTATAATATAGAATAATTCTATAATATAGTAGTATAATTCTTGAAATTAATTAAAATGAAGATTTCTAAGGAAGATAGTACAATACGTACAATTGCCTGTGATTTAATTGGTATTGATAGTACAATACGTACAATTGCCTGTGATTAATTTGGTCCTAACCTAATGTGTCTGCACCAATCTTTTGTTGACAAGCTTCAGTTAATCTCTTATATCCCAAAATTTTAAGTGTGAAAGTTGAAACAAAATATTTGGATAGTTTGATTAGGGGGAACTTTTGAAGACAAAATAGTTAGAAAACAGAGTATAAGGATTTAAATTAATATGAATCATTGATTTAGATCAGCAGTAAAAAAAAGTCGTCTTCCCCGTATTGCTCATTTCTACTTCTTGCTTCTTTGACCCAGCCCCACCTTCAGAAAGCCAAGTAGCAAGTAAAATTGAAATGTTTATGATTAATAGGTAGATAGGCCAGGTAAAAAGAGGACAATTGTGTAGTTTAATAGTTCTGTAGAACACTGGTCCTCAGCTGGTGGGTCAGGATCCAATAGTGCAGCGCTTCTCAACCTGTGGGTCCCCAGATGTTGTTCGACTACAACTCCCATCGTCCCTGAGCTCTGGCCTTCCTAGCTAGGGGCGATGGGAGTTGTAGTTCAACAACATCTGGGGACTCACAGGTTGAGAAAGGATGCAATAGTGGTTTGCAGCCTGATCCACTGTGAGTTGTAACAGGAGCATTAGCACCATGCAAATGTATGGTAAAATAATAAATGGGTACCCAAATGGGTTATAAGTGGGTCCCATATCTGAAAAGGTTAAGGATACATGTTGTGGGTGAAGGAATTTCAGCAGATGTAGCTGACTGACTGAAGCAAGGTTTGATACTTACTGGGAAGACTAGAGCAGTTTGTTTTCATCAGGTGAAAATAAAATGCCTAGAGTTAGCTAGAGTATAAATATTCATATCTAAGAAATTATCAAATTTGTTATTTGTTACATAGGTTTTTTGAACTCATTGTTTCTGGGAGGGGGATTGATTTAGGTTAGATATTGACTCGAGCTAACATGCTTATATCCTTTTTTAATATTAACAAGTTATATGTAAGGGAAACATGGTATTTGCAGTTTTTTTAAACTAAAAGTCTGATACATTTTAATCATTTACTTTTATATACCCTGTTAAATAAAGTTTGGAGTTCATACACTTCAAGATAGCTGCTGTCGTGATAATTTAATCTTATTTCCTAGATGTTATGAAATGATTCCATGCAACTTCTACAAATACTCAATAAATACTGTTATAAACTATTTATTTAATAATGATGCTCTGAGTATATTCAAGATTGATTTGTATGATTCTAAAATCTAAATTTAAAGTTATAATCTGGATTGTTGAAGCAGCTCATTTTTGTTTATGGGTTTGGTATTCCTTATTTAATATTCATTTATAAACTGTGGTTCATTGATTTAAGAATGTCTAATAAATTCCTATTAGGACTTCTTACAGTGGATCCAAATAAGAGAATTAAAATGACCAGTTTGAGATACAATGAATGGCTTCAAGATGGTAGCCAACTGTCATCCAACCCGTTAATGACTCCAGACAATTTAGGATCTTCAGGAGCTGCTGGACACTCTTATGTCAAAGCAACCTTTAATGTAAGCTCATATAGTCTTACTTTCTAAACATTAAACCATGTGCTTCTTTTGTCAGCCTATCATTTAAAGTGGGATGCACTTTAGTTCCATATACATTCTACAGCTTTATCTCAAACTGAGGATTCTTCACCTTGACCCCTTTAATGAGGCACCCCTGCTTTCTCTGTTAGTCCCAGTGGGGTTCTTGAACATGTGGATCATGATGTAAAATTGGGAGAATAGTGTGGGGGGGAGGGGTAAATTGGAAGAGTTAACACTCAAACTACTGTTGAAAAAACCTTTGAGACATCAGGTCCTGTTTCTGGTTCTGCCAATAGTTGTCTGCCCCGAAGGTAATGATCTCCACTTACAAAACCCTTCCTGCTCACTTGTTCTTCTGGCTAAAGCCAGGGCTGCATTTATATATCAAACTAAATGTGAATAAAAATTAAATAAATTTTGTTGTTTATACCCTGCCCATCTGGCTGTGTTTCCCCAGCCACTCTAGGTAGCTTCCAGCAAAAATATAAAAAATAATAAAATGTCAGACATAAAAACTTCGCTGAACAAGGCTGCCTTAAGATGTTTTCTAAAAGTTGTGTAATTCTTTATCTCCCTGACATTTGATGGGAGGGTGTTCCATAGGGAGGGCGCCACTGCTGAGAAGGCCCTCTGCCTGGTTCCTTGTAACTTTACTTCTCACAGTGAGGGAACCATGAGAAGACCCTCGGAAGTGGACCTCAGTGTCCAGGCTGAATGATGGAGGTGGAGACATTCCTTCAGCTATACTGGGCCAAGGCCATTTAGGGCTTTAAAAGTCAGAACCAACACTTCAAATTGTGCTCAGAAACGTACTGGCAGCCTGTGAAGATCCTTTAGGACTGGTGTTATATGGTCTCGGCGGTCCCCAGTCTAGCTGCCACATTTTGGATTAGTTGTAGTTTCCAAGTCACCTTCATAGGTAGCCCCACATAGAGTGCATTGCAGTAATTCAAGCAGGAGATAACCAGAGCATGTACTACTCTGGTGAGACAGTCTGCAGGCAGGTAGGGTCTCAGTCAGCATCCGAGATGGAGCTGGTAGGCAGCTGCCTTGAGATGCTAAGAGAATAGAATATACAAGTATTATAAAGATTATAATAATAATACAAGCATTATGACACACATCTTTTGAGATTCAGAATCTGTCTTAACGAAGGATAAAGGTACGCTGAAAAGAGCACTTTCTAAATCCAACCTTCTATAGTTCTTTTCCTCAAAAGTACTTCTTAAACTAATTTTTAAAACCTAAACCAAATTCTCTTCCATTCCTTACTATTATTTGAGAAAGATGGTACCCTTCCCCCAAACCCTGTGCAACTCCCACAAAGCTAATAAGTTGTCAACTCTTATGCCCCAGCAGCCATTTCTGTCACCAAATCTACAACTGACTCCAGGCCTCATATTTAGCCAAGATATGGACTAAGCCCCTCAAATGGGTGTCAGAAGGCCTTCGTGTCACCACATTGTGTTTGATAGCTGCTGAGGTTCCAGCATCACTGATGCTTACTCTGCCCCAACCTTTAAAGCTGCTTTTGCACTGGGTCTAGGTCTGACACGTAAAGGTGTGAGTCCATCAGAATGTAGTTTGCCTAGGACCTCTTGGCACAGCCCCTGAGACTAATAAGTATTTCTGGAAGAAATGGTGGAATGAATTAGGCTTGTTGCTTGTAGTATGGAAGCCTACCTCTCTTTCTGCTTTTAGGATACCTACCATTTGTGAAACTGCCAGGAACAATAGGTAAATTTACATTAGAAGCTAGGATTGTAGCCTACAACAATATTAAATGGTATATTAATTGTTGGATATTTAAGCAAGTCTTTTTGCTAAAAATATTTTGAAGTCCGTAATGCAATTCTTTAGGGGAAATATTCTTAATACTTTTATATTTAAGCAACTATAAAAACTGGTTTCAGTTTGAATATACACAAATGCATTTATCTTTTAAAATAGGCCTTTAACAAATATAAGAGGGAAGGATTTTGCCTACAGAATGTTGACAAGGCACCTCTTGCAAAAAGAAGGAAGATGAAAAAAACAAGTACAAGTACCGAGACTCGAAGCAGTTCCAGTGAAAGTTCTCATTCTTCTTCTTCTCATTCGCATGGTAAAACTACTCCTACAAAGACCCTGCAGCCAGCAATTCCTGCAGACAGCAATAATCCAGAGAGCATCTTCCAATTCTCTGACTGAAAAACAGAGATTTGCTCTGATGAAGAATTTGCTGGCATATGCATTCCTTTAAAAAGAGTGTTTATATGTGTATGAAAAATCCAACTGATACCCTTTTACTGATGGAAGGACTTCTGATCCAGTGGGGGTGTCCACTAAAATAGGGGAGGCATTCATTAACTCTATTCTGGAGTGTCCCCCAACTCTCTGGTGCAGATTCTTGGGGTGGGCACTGGAGACTGAGATGGGGAACTCAGTAAGAATTGAATCTCATCTCTTCTGTTAGCAAATGCCTCTGCGGGATCAAAAATCCTTCCGTAAGCACAAGATCACTTGTTGGATTCTGCCCATAACTTAAAAGCACACATTTTATTTTCTAATCTTTTGTTTCAGTCCTAGTCTGAAATAGGACATTTTAAAATACTGCTGTGGTTATAACCAGCATTGAAGTTGTTGAAGCTACAGTGGTGCCTTGCAAGACAAAAATAATCCGTTCCGCGAGTCTCTTCGTCTTGCAGTTTTTTCGTCTTGCGAAGCACGGCTATTAGCAGCTTAGCGGCTATTAACGGCTTAGCGGCTATTAACGGCTTAGCGGCTTTAAGAAAAAGGAAACAAACTCGCAAGAACTCGCAAGATGAAACGTCTTGCGAAGCAAGCCCATAGGGAAATTCGTCTTGCGGAACGACTCAAAAAACAGAAAACTCTTTCGTCTTGCGCGTTTTTCGTCTTGCGAGGCATTCGTCTTGCAAGGCACCACTGAATTAATGAACAAAACTTGGGGTGGAGTTCAACATCATACTAATAAAACATTTTCCACCAGCACAATAATTTTTGCTTGCCAGACAGAACCATCTCCCCTCTCTCCCCCCCCCCCCATGTACTGTTCTTGGGGTTCTCCCAACTCTCCACATTTGTGGGAGGAGCAGGGGGGAAGCCCAATTGTGCTACTGGGAGTCCCAGAACTGGCTTCCACAAGCACACTGGGCTAGTTGAATCCGGCCCTTGTAGTCCTTTGAGGTAACTGGACATGCAAAATGGGCTTTCTCATTGCTAGTTAAGGAAATATAGTTTCATAAGCTCTCAGAACTCCATTTACTAGCAGTGACTGTCCAGGATTCATGCAGACATCTTAATTAAGGCTGGTTTTCTTTGGAAATTTCTGTATATTAGAAAGATGACAGTATGATTTTAAGAGTCTTGAAACATATGCAGCAGCTTTTGTCCTCAAGTTACATCCAAAGATAAGTTTCGGCGTGTGAAATGGATGCACAAATCCTTGCACAATACACAGGCAACATTTTTGCTGTTCAGGGCTTGGCAACTAGTATGCAGAACTTTGTGATTACTTCTTCTGTAGATTTTGGCCATTTCCTATTTTCTATTTTGAACGACTTTTGGGGTTTTTTAATAGCTTCTAATACAGTACTTATAAAAGGAACTTACTGTTTTCTTAGCATTCAGTGCTAAAAACATGTCAAGATTTTCTGAACAAATAGGTTTATCTTATATATTTATGCCTTGTTGCTAAATATAAAAATGATTTTCTCTTAATTGCAAATTCTATATTCCTGCTATCGTGTGGGTCCAAAAATTAAGCATGCTGTGATATATCTGACAGTGTGCTATCTAGTTGTAGCATAATATTAGAGGTTTTAATGATACGTAATGCTTACGCATGATTTGGTACACCTATAATTGCATTTGGTGAGTAGCTGAACAAAGTGAAAAATGCCTTTTGGAGATGCTGTGTAACTTGGAGATGCTCTAGTAACTTCAGTGAGAATTATGAACTTAATACATCATTCTGCTTTGCAATATTAAGCTTTTGTTTTCTTGCCATGATTTCCATACCTATACGCAATACTCTTCAGATTTTGCCTCCTCTCATGTTGGGGCATGTTTTGACTTTAAACCATATATGCACTGGGAAAACTAAAGGGATATTCTATCAAACACTGTGCTTCACATTTGTACACTGTGTTTGTAAATACGGTAAGATTTCCTACCGTAGCTGTAATATATTTGGAATCATAAATGTGACTTACTGATGCATTTAAAATGGTAACATTTTTAATTGTGAAGCATAATTTCTCAACATATGCAGAGCACTTCTACAGCACCTGTGCTCCAGTCTTGCAAAAAGTTATTGAGTAGTCCCATTGTGAATTCTTTGGGGCAGTTTATTTGCATGATCAGAGAACATCTGGTCATTTGTAAAAACACCTTGCTGCATTGTAAAATAAACTAGATCCAAATCCTATGCAAAATTTATATATATATATATATATATATATATATATATATATATATATATATGGCTTGTTTACAAAGTTGCATCTATTAGTGTTTTGAGAAACCTAATGCAGGCTTACCTATGGAAATTGGTGGAAAACTGTCTTGAAAAGAGTATATTTTTCTGTGTTGCTGTAGTGTAATTGGTAGCACTTGCATCAGGAATGAGATAAATGGTCCCAGAGGTATTTTTTGTGTGGCTTTCTAGATTCTTGTCAGCATTCTTGCAATCAAGTTGTCATTTACGGAAAAGTTAAGATACTAGCTCTTGTTGTAAAAGTAGCCTTGCAGATCTAGTGATAGAAACTAGAAGGCTTGTAATTTAGCAACAGATGAGCAGTGTGATCTTTTGCATGTTTGTTAATGCATGCTTACTTAAAAGCACAAGCTGCTGAGTTCAATGAAGCTTAACTGACTAGCAAAGATCATATAATTGCAACCATAATTATTTTGTCCCTTGAGGTGGCTTAAGTGACTTAATCATTTGACATCCTAATCTGAGTTTGTTCACATTTGGAGTTGTTAATTCCAAGATCCATACAGCACAGAATTAACACAGCTTGTTCACCAGATGTGCCTTGGCTTCCACACTGTGTTTAGGAACTTAAATTATGCCTGCAGTCTATATATTCAAACATGGACGGGACAGAAGCTTGTACTGCTTTTCTTTCTTTCTTTTTTCATTTTTTAAGGCAGATAAGCTGGAAGACTTACAAGTTTCCAGTATGGCCCTGGTGCTAAAGAAGTGGCACATCTTTGAGTCTGATAAGTTCTCACAGTTTATTTATATGAATTACTTAGGCTGTAGTCTTTTGCATACTTATTTGGAAGTAAGCCCCATTGAATTCATTGGGGCCTAATTCTGAGTAAATATGCATAGGATTGTGCTCTTAATTGAATCCTTTGAGATAAATTGCCACAGAGTTTCTAAGCTGATGGAAAATATGAAAACTATTGTTTACATTATCTGGATCTTTATATTTTAAAGTTTTATGTGATGATAGCACAAATAACTTAAAGTAGTAGTTTAAGTTAAGCTGTTCAGTACTATGCCAGCATTTAGTTTGGATTCACTTGCTGAATCTTTCTTTGAGAATATGACCTTCCCTCCCCACACCCCCCATTGTATTGACCTATACAATGGAACATTTTCTCTGTAATAAATCAAGGCGTCATGATTATGCAAAAAGCACCAATTGATAGATGAAAGCTGTTTTCGTGTTCAGTAAATTAAACAGAAATGTTTTGCTATACTTCTTTTGATTTTCCATTTCACTTTTAAGATTGATTAAAATGCGTACTTTTAAAATAAAATCCTAGTGGCTCAGCAGATTAAATTGCAATGCGATGAGCCCTAGTTTAAATTTATATATAGTTTAAAATAATTATTTTAAAAAAATCTAGTCCCTTTTGGAGAAATCCAAATAAATGGTGTTTTATATTAGAATAGTTTCATTGATATTTGGTAGGACTTCATAAAATGTGCAGAGTAAAATAATGATTTAATTTCTCAGGAAAAAGGGGAGTTTGTATTTCCATTGTTCTCTTGCACAGGCAGCTATCAAGAAAGATCGTGAACATTTTTGTACTCTTGGGAGCGGATTTTATCTGATAAAAGCATAAGTGGGTGCAGAGCACAACTTTCATTATGTTTTTGTTCAAACAGATATGTTTTCAAAATTTTGAATGTGTACACTATATAATTTTATTGGTTACATTTTGAAATAGGTATAATATGCTAAGTAGAGAAAGTAGTATAATAATAGTGATTAGAGATTAAGTGGTACAGATGCAGTTGTGTTGCCATAAATGCTTTTATGGTATTGTTACTTGCATCGGACAATTAATTAGTTTAATAAAATGTTATTACTTTAAGTTGATAGAAAAAAAATACTAAAAGCGTGAAGCAAATAATTTCTTATGGCTTGATCCTGTTTAGTGTTCAGCCTTTCAGGCAAATGGATATTGTTTCCTGTCCGCAGTGCAACAGAACTGGGGGCAGGGCTGTGGATGACTCCCTTCTCTGACTAATTTGTTAATTGATTCTCCAGGACACCAGTAAGGTTGGTGCAATATTACTTTAGTAAACTCCTCCAGTGAAGCTAGAAAACTTTGTTTTTCTTTGTTTTCATTTCAAGAAAAAATGTTATAATATATTTACAGAGAAAATATTTGTATCAGGTATACATAAAAACAATCCATATACACTGTTACATGGAGGAAGCAGGGAAGATGTGATTTTGAGGAACCAGGCTGGGCGGGGGCGTTGCAAGGAGAACGGGAAATAAATGAAATTTTCCATCTTCCTTTGGGAGAATTCTGTTCTGGGCAAATCTGGATCCTACATGATAAATCAAACAAGGATAAAATGTAAACCCCAAATTTTATATAATTAATCAGGGTTTCTTTTCTACTAGAGTAAGCAATGTAAACACACAGATACTGGTATGGCTAAATATATAATTTTCTGTTGTGTTTATCTTAAGGCTTATATTGCTACAAAAGAGAAGATAACGTTGTGGCATGAAACAGAATTGTTATGATAGTTATCTGTGTGCAAAGCTTGTTCCCCTTAATTGGTTTTGTGTCCTTCACTGGTTAATGTTTTTATGCTAAAATCCTTTACATGGTTAACTGGGAGTAAGCTCCGTTGAACTCTGTGGGATTCATTGCTGAGTAAATATACATAGGATTGTGTTATCCATAATCCTGCATAGTCAATTGAATGTTTAATTCAGCTGAACTAAAATCAAAACAATAGGCTTTATTTACTTCCATCTCCTTTTTTATTGACTTAGTCCATCCAGCCCAGTACAGTCTGAATGGCAGTAGTACATCTCCAGGATCTAAGGCAAGGCTCTTTTCCAGTCCTGCTTCCAGAGATTATTTAAACTGAGTTGAAAACACCCCCTTTCTAGTCAATTGTGGCACTAATATAGAAGAGTTTGCCACAAAATGTTGATGTGCTAGGTGACATAATACAATTTTGAAACCCTTATTTGTAATCCAATTAGCTCCATTTTAAGCATGTTTGTTCAACTTGCTGAGAATTTTCTGTCCCTTTCTATTATCAAAATATAATAAATGTAAGCATATTGTTTGCTAGATGTTAAAGATATGCACTAATTAGTCCCTAACATTTCTAAATAAAGTTCTTAATTATGACAAATATTTAGAAACAGCATATGCTATTTTTAGGCTTACACAAAAGGCATGAACTGAAAGATGTATAGATCGATAAAAAGTACATTAAATGTTCATTGGGATATTTCTAGAAGTTTAGGAATAATTAGTGCTTTAAAAGTGCTTTTGTTTTTAAAGCCTAGAAATCTTTTTGATTGATTGGTCTCTCCAGTTTTATTTATATAAATTCTTCTTACAACTGCCACTCCTCTTCAGACTAGCCCAATAGCACATTCTGTGTCATCTGTCCTGCATCCCTCTATGGGTGACACTGCATGCTTAGCCAAACCTTCTCCATGGGATTGGGGGACTCTTCAGAACAGTGAGGGTGGTGGCGTAAACAGGGTGGAGCACTTAGAAATCTCTTGAGGAAGCCTCAGCCATTTTAAAGTGGTAGAATGAATGGGAAGGATGAAAAAGCCATGTCTCGAGAGAGTTGCAACTGCTTGCAGCATATTTATTTTTGTGGTGGAAGAAAGTTTGCTTTGCACAGTGGAAGGGGATATATCCAGCACATTAAAAAAAATCAGTACAAGTTCTCCCAGGATAATTGGGAGATTGATTTTTCACATTTCCAGTGATGTTATAAGCACACCTTTAGATGCTTATGATGCTTGTACAATCCCCTTCCTCAAAACACTTGCAGTGACAATGGAAATGCTAACTGCTGGGGAAAAAGTGATATCCCTTAACCAACTACCAGCATAAGAGCTAAGTATGTTCCTGAGATACTATCACAAATATCATTTTGAATATAATTAATTTGGATGGCTTTAAGAGCAGATTGAACAAATCAATGGAATACAATGCTATATCAGTGGCTACTAGCCATGCTGCCTCCACTGTCAGAGGCAATATGAATGCCAGTTGCTGGGAACTGAAGGTGGGCAGAGTGCTGTTGTGCTTGTGTCCAGCTTGCAGGCTTCCCAGAGGCATTTGGTTGGCCACTAGGAACAGGACTTTGGACTAGAAGGGCCATTGGCCTGATCCAAAAGGCACGTCCTTGGACTATTGGCTTGTCTTATGCTCCTAGCAACTCCAGAGTTTTGTACTGGTACGTTCTTCAGAGTATGTGCTACAGTTCGCCTACTTGGCAGATCAGGGTAAATAGTGTTCCATAATGGTTTTATAGATTTTAAAGATTTTATAGATTTGGTAAATCAGAAAAATAAGAAATGAAAGGAAAAGTAGTACTATAAGAGAGAGAGCTTGTCTCTTAAATTATGACATTTCATTTTTAAAGGTTACACCCAAGAATAATGACACTTCTAAATAACTTATTTTTACATTTGTAACATGAGGCACAATTTTGGTGTGTACCCTTGAATATAATCCCCCCCCTTTATTCTAAAATGAATGGGTTTCTTAACAATTTTATTTCCTTTCCTTTGCGTTCTTACTCCTTTATTTCTGAAAGCACTTGGATATAACTCCCTAATAGATACCACAACATTAGTCAGAGTTCTCCAGATATCCTTTATTAACAAATGCTATTTGTGTTGTTCTAGGAGATAGTGTATTATTTATTGTATCTGTATTTAAGTATAATGTACAGTTGAAACCCACAACACATTTCCGAGTGTATTGTGGTAAATGTAATAAAGCAGTGTAGGATAAATAGTGGGGGTTTTCTGTAAATGAACTATCTTCTTATCTCCTATTAAAACATATGTAGAGTCAAAGTACACGTGTAACATGGAAATCAGTGTGGGTCCTTCCCACACCCTGATCCAGTGACAGGATTGTAGTCCTTATGTAGCAGATTAGCTTGATAAGAGGCACCTGAATTAATCCTTGACTGTAAAGGTCTGAAGCCAAGGTGAAGCAACTAAAAAAAACATGGACAGCTCTAGCACCAATAACCTGGAGGAAATGGGAGCCTGGACTGAGCTGGTAAACCCATGATTCGCCTGCTTGGCAGATGACTAGCATGCATGGACATCTATATATGCCTGCCTTAAATTTAGGAAGAAATCCATATATCCTAATTCGATAAAATGCTGCGGAAACATGGAAAAGGGATTGTCAGGCTGCTTCCTCCCCATAACCAACTCTGCCCATTTTGAGTACAAAAGCAGCTTTGGCATGAAGACCTATTTGATCATCATGGTTGTATAGTTTCTAGGATCAGGGAATAATAATAATTTTTCCCTTTGCTGTTGGGCTTTCAAATTGATCAGCTGTGCTCATGTAACTTTATGAATGCTCTGTTGCATCAGGAAAGGGGCGTATGGGAGTTCTGGTAATTCAGCAAGTGCATTCCACTAGTCTTCTAGGTGAGTCTGAGTAGGGCACCTGACTGCTTTAAACCACTGCTGTTTTTAGCTTTTGTAATTGGATTGCTTTATTTGTATCTTGAACATTTGTTTTACGGTCTTAATTATATTTTGTAAGCTGCCTTGGGAGGGCTTTGCCCTGAAAAGCAGCATATAAGTACTATTATAGAAATATGCAATCCTAATCTAAATTACCCATTAGAAAGCCCCATTGAGTTCAGTAGGATTTACTTCTGAGTAGGCCTGGCTAGGGTTGCACTGAAAGTGTGTTTAATGGTGTGTGTTAAACTTGAGACTAATTTCTCATGCTGAGGCTACTATGGGTACAACTGATGGATGTGACTATATATTGGAAAACACATCAGGAAAAGGGAAGACAATAGAACAAGGTGCATCTGAAGTACTGAGTTAAGCTGGAAGCTGTTGACAGAGGATTGCATTGTGAAGCACAAGCTTTTGCTTTGCTTAAGGAGATAACTATTTTTAAACATTTAACTGTAGATCAAATAAGCAAGATCTTTGTGGTTTTCACAAAGAACCTGCTTGTTTTGTAAACTTTAACACTCTACTGATATTTTAAATGTATACTTCCTTCGTACGTTATCTCTTTCTATTTGTGAAGTTGTTAATATATAACATTTTGGGAACTATGGTAGAAACATATCTATCCATAGAATATCTTTTTTTAAATATGCAAACTTTGTACCATGATAGAATTTTAATTTTAATTATTAATTTACAGGTTCTTATTAGATATATAATAGGTTTTTTTCTTTTTTTCATGCAAATATAATATATACAATAAAGGCTTTTATTCAGACATCTTCCCAAAGTGTAATATTTATATGGTTTATATGCAAACAATTAACAGTAGTTTTAAAATGTTGGGATTGTTTCATTCTAGCTGGGCTAGAACTTGCTAACTTATTGTGTACAGTGGAACATAGGCTCCTTTAGAATTATTTTGATGAAAGAAAAATGTATGTGTTTTTCCTCCTCCAGCATCCCAATCCCCAGGGTTACATATATATCACACATTAAGCTGTGTTAATCTTTCTTGGATGCTTTATTACTGTTACAGTCGATACTGCCATTCACCAGTTTCTAAATACTGTACACAAATTAAGGGATTTTATATTATTTACTTTTAATTGTCAGTGTTGACAAGTATTTGTGTAAATGTTAACAAAGATGCATGCTTTTTACATGTCTTTAATTTGGTCTCCCTTTATTTGGCAAGTCTTGAATGAGTTGTATCAACTTCAAAAAGCAACAAAGTTGAAACTTGCATTTGTCAAAAAAAAAGTCTTGAAGTTTGCTGAAATGTTTTATGTGTGGATTTAAATTTTAAAAGCAGTAAGGGCTTATTACAATTTCATAACTGTGCATATGTTCAAATATATTTGTTCTACCCTCAAAAAATAAATTTGTCTGTGTACAAAGTACTACATGTGTCATCAGTTTGTTAATTTATCAACAATGTATTCTTTGTAGTGTACACTTTGCTGAAATACTAGTGTTCTTTACACTTCTAAAACTAAGAACCAGATGTTGGGGGTGGAAAACGTTAGATTTTCATCACTGCTGGAGCTAGGGCCCTTTCACCCCAGTTCCTTGCAGGCTAGGGCCAATGCAGCTGGCCCAGGCTGCTGCTCAGCTAGAGGGCAGAAGGGCTCCCCCAACCCCAGATGGGCTAAGCCCAAGACCTCTACAGCATCAGGCTTTGCTCAGCTGGGGCGTAGAAGAAGCCCCCCCCCCACCCCAGCTGGGTGATCCAATGCTCCTGAGGCACCGGGGTCACTCAGATGGTGGGAGCAGTTTTGCGGAGCCCCCACCCCGCTGCCGGCTTGGGCAAGCCAGTGCCAGACTGGGTTAAATGCTTGCCTGAAGGGAGCAGCAACCAGGTGATCCTAAACCGAGTAGTTTAAAGATGCAGAGGGAGGAACAAGGTGTATCCGCTCCTTGACTATTGTAGCTGGATTCTCCCTCTGAGCCATATGAGGGCAGACCGCCATGTCTGTTTCACTCAACGGTATATGGTATATAGCTTGTGCTGCGTTTATGAGTCCCTCTGGATGAAGTTGCGCTGCTAGCAGAGGGGCTCAGGAGCAAAGCGGTTTCATCAGTGATATACCACTGAGTGAAACCAACATTAGCTTTGGATCCCAGTTCCAGTGTGAACTGGAAGTAGAGTAGGGTAGTGTTGCAGAAAAGTGATGCCTCTCTTAAATGCTTCCTTTCTTCGGAGAATGGGTAAAACCCTCCAACCTATTACGGATAGTTGCTTTTGAACTAGACTTCTGCTAGACCAGGCATAGGCAAACTCAGCCCTCCAGATGTTTTGAGACTACAATTTCCATCATCCCTGACCACTGGTCCTGTTAGCTAGGAATGATGGGAGTTGTAATCCCAAAACATCTGGAGGGCCAAGTTTGCCTATGCCTGTGCTAGACTTACTAAGGACTTGGGTAAGGTAAAGGGACCCCTGACCATTAGGTCCAGTCGTGACTGACTCTGCGGTTGCGGCACTCATCTCGCTTTACTGGCCGAGGGAGCCGGCGTACAGCTTCCGGGTCATGTGGCCAGCATGACTAAGCTGCTTCTTGCGAACCAGAGCAGCGCACGGAAACGCCGTTTACCTTCCCGCCAAAGCGGTACCTATTTACCTACTTGCACTTTTGACGTGCTTTTGAATTGCTAGGTTGGCAGGAGCTGGGACCGAGCAACAGGAGCTCACCCTGTCACGGGGATTCGAACCGCCGACCTTCTGATCAGCAAGTCCTAGGCTCTGTGGTTTAACCCACAGCACCACCCACGTCCTTACTAAGAACTTATTAGGTATATATTTCTCAACCACTTCCTTCTGGCAAAGTAGCTCAATGTGGTATACAAAGGGGCTTTGTTTATATATAAAAAATACCCTGCATCTGTTGAAATTCCTTATATACATAACTATTAAAGGGACAGGGTAACCTCCTGCCCCTGCATGCTCACATTGCCTAGGGCTTGGAAACATGCCCTTGTGGTTAAAAACAAAATAGAACATAAGCAGAGCCTCCTAAATCAGGCCAATAGCCTATCTAGTCCAATATCCTTTGGTGACCAACCAGATGGCTGTGGGAAACCCAAAAGCAGGATTCAAGCACCAGAGCACTCCCCGCTCCTGTGGTTTCCAGCAACTCATATTCAGAAGCATTGCTGCCTCCAGCAGAGCATAGACATGATGGTTGGTAGCCTCTGATAGCTCTCTCCTCCATGCATTTGTCAAAGTCATCTAGCTTGGTGGCCAGGCACTCTCATGCAGGCCCCAGGCAGCAGATTTTGGAGTACCATTAACAAGCAGCTTGGCAGATGTTTTGTTACTATGAAGGCATTGCCTGGATATTGTGTTTATATATAAACAAGCAAACAAAATTAGTTTTATGCCAGAAGTACAATCTTTACCTTATGGACTCTGTTTCTACCACAGCATGACTATGACCTGACATGATAACTGTCCCCTTCCAATGCATGGGGACAAGGGCTTTGTGGCTAGCACCAGTTCAGGGTGTTTGCCATTCAAGTTTTTGTTTTTACTGGATGTTTAATACTAGTCCAATTCAAAATTGGGTTTGTAATGGCCAGAATTCTCCTTAATGCAACACCACTGTAGGCAGCATGTGTATCTACCCTGTATGGAGTACTGTGTCCAATTCTGGGCACCACAATTTAAGGAGGATGTTGACAAGTTAAAACGTGTACCGAGGAAGACAACCAAGATGATCAAGGGTCTGCAAATCAAGCCTTATGAGGAACGGTTGAGGGAGCTGGGTATGTTTAGCCTGAAAAAGAGGAAACTGAGGAGATATGATAGCCATCTTCCAATATCTCAAGGGTGTTCACATGGAAGATGGAGCAAGCTTCTTTTCTCCTGCTCTGTAGAGTAGGACCCAAATCAATGGATTCAAGTTGCAAGAAAGGAGATCAGGAAGAACTTTCTGACAGTAAGAGCTGTTCAACAGGGGAACAGTCTCCCTCAGGAGGTTGTGAACTCTCCTCCTTTTGAGGTTTTTAAGCAGAGGCTGGATGACCATCTGCCATGGATACTTTAGCTGATATTTCTGCATTGAGGGTTGGATTAAATGATCCTTGGAGTCCCTTCCAACTATATAATTCTATGATTTCTAAGTAAGTCCATGTGTCCTCAGGTCAGTGGCTATCGCACTGCAGCCTTTACCAGCAAGCCACCTTTCAAAGCACGACAACTTGCGTCAGCAACAGCCAGTAAGGGTGAGGGTTGTGGCCACAAGCATCTGGAAGGCATCAGGTGGGCGAGGGCAGTTCTGGTGGGTGCTTTGAGGCTTGCGTCTTCAGCCTTTTAAGCTGGCCAGAGAACCTCTTGTTCTGATGCTGCAACCAGCAGGCTCAACTCCCCCCCAGCTACCCCTCTGGGGGGGGGGATGAGAGTAATGTGAGAAGGAAGGGAAGACTCTGGTGATCATTACAAACCCTCCAGGTGCCAGTGGCGTAGCGTGGGGGGTGCAGGGAGGGCCGGCCGCACTGGGCGCAACACCTGGGGGTTAGGGTTAGGGGGCGCAAATCCACGGGTTAGGGGGTGCAAATTACTTGCCTTGCCCCAGGTGCTGACAACCCACGCTACGCCACTGCCAGGTGCCCCTATTTTCCAGGGACAGTCCCCGATTTACAGAAGCCGTCCCGGTTTCTGATTTGATCCTGGAATGTCCCGCTTTTCCTTAGGACGTCCCTATTTTCATTGGAGAAATCTTGGGAGGGTATGGAGTTAGGCAACCCCCTGAACCAAGGAGATAAGCAGCTATATAACCTTTAGAAGACACCCCTGCGTAGGGAAGTTGTTTAATGTTTAATTATGTTTTTACATATGTTGGAAGGCATTCAGTGTGGCTGGGGCAACCCAGTCAGATGGGTGGGGGTATTATTATTAGTATTAATAAGGAGTGCTTTTTCTGGGGGGACACAGGGGTATGCATACCCCTAAACATTTTGTGAATCTAAGTTTGGCCTTATTGAGGGGCAGCATTTCAATATGAGTATGAAAATGGTAGTACCCCTAATAATTTTTTTTAGAAAAAAGCACTAATAATAATAATAATAATAATAATAGAATAAGATGTTCCTATTTTAATCTGAGAAATGCTATGCTGGCTGTTTAGCAGTAATAATAAAGCTTTCATTCATTCATTCATCTGAGAAATGCTGGAGGATATGTACTGAACCGAGGCATCCAGTTGTTGTTGTTATTATTATTATTATTAGTTGTTTGTTTGTTTGTTTGTTTGTAGGTATTGGTTTCCCCCTACAACTCTTCAAGGCATGTATTCCTATTCTAGGGCTTATAAATGTCTGTGTCTATATAATTTTATTCTTTCTCAATATGAACACCGTCAGATGGTCAGTATTAGCTGCCTCCCCCAGCCCTGAAGGAGGAAGGAGCCGAGCGCAGCGAGCCGCTCTGGCGACTGAGCTCTTCTCCCGCCGGTCCCGTTTTTCCCGCCCAAGGAGCCGCTCCTCCTCCTTTTCCCTCCTCCTCCTCCTCCGCCCGCCGCCCCCGCCTCGTTCCTCCGAGCGCCCGGCAGGTGGCGCTGCAGCGAGCGGCGCTCGGCTCCCCCTCCGGTTCCCGTTCCGGGGCCGCAGCCGGGCTCGTTCCGCCGCCGAAAAGGCGCCCGCCGCTGCTGCTGCTGCTGCCGCCGCCGCCGCCGCCGCGCCCCCTGCCCCCACCCGTGGCCGGCCCCCGCGGCGCCCGGGGGCCGCCCAGCCTCCCCCTGCCGCCATGGCCACCAAGAAAGGGGGTTCGCGGCTGGAGACCGAGATCGAGAGGTGCCGCTCCGAGTGCCAGTGGGAGAGGATCCCCGAGCTCGTCAAGCAGCTCTCGGCCAAGCTCATCGCGAACGGTGCGGCCCTGCGAGGGGGGGGCGGGGGGAAGGGAAGCCGCGGGGCCGGACCCCCCTCCCTGACCCACCTGCTCCTCCTCCGGCGAGGGTGGAAGGCGCAGGGGCGGTGGAGGCAGAGCTTCCCCCCAAGTAGGCAGCCGCGGTGCGTCAGGGGATGGGTGCCCTCGCGTGGCAGCGGGCAGCCCGCCTTATCGGTTGCACAACAACAAGAGGGGCGCCTCTGGGCATGTGCAGAATGCGGCCCTCCGCCGCCGCCGGGCCACATGAGCGCCCCTGAGGGCAGAGGCTCCCAGGTCGGAGGGGACGGCGTCGGCGTCCTGCCCTTCCCCACAGAGGAAGCTCTGGGTGCTCAATTGAGTGGGCTGGGGGGTGGCACTTCTGTGACCCCTTCCCCCAGGCTGTGGGTGGTACCCTGTCACCTGAGGTGCCTTGTGTTTTTGCATGTTGATGCTGCAGAGTGATTTCGGTAGTCTGTGCATGCTCTCAGGTATCTCTCTCTCTCCTTTAATATCGCCCCCTGGCATAAAGTCTGAAGTATCTTGGGTTGAAAACTGGCAGGGAATTTTCTGCGGTTAATGCTGTGGTGCTAGGCCAGCCTCAAATTTAAGCCTCGAAGAGCAGCGTTAGGGTGTGAACTGATGGTTCTGGTTTGTTTGTTTTATTGGTCAGATGCTCTAATGCTTCCGTTTTATTTGTTTCATACATGCAAGGAGTTGCGTATAAGTATTTATGCCTTCAGGTCTTTGACGATGGTGCTGAAACAGCGTGCACCTGTGTGATTTTATCAAATAGAGGTCTAAGGACTTCTGGCTAAAGCTTTTTAAGCTTGCATCTCATCTGAACACCAGGTAGAGTTTCCTGCCACTTAACCAGAATTAGTGTCTCCATAATTTGGCATTAGCAAAAAGGACTTCCAGGGAGGCCTGAGAATCTGTGGCTTGCTTGGCAAGTAACAATAGCATCAGTGAGTGAGTGTGCTGGGAGGAAATCACAGCCACTTCACTCCTCCCCTGGTTTTGGTACTGCTGCAATACCAGGAGCTAAACCATGGTTTGTTTTAGCGTCATGTGTTAACCTGGGCTCATTATTTGTTCAGCTCCATAGAAGCCAAGGTTTGCTCATGCCTTAGCTTCAATTTCCATAATTTCAGTACTCCCCACACAGAGAAATTGTGGCTGGATCTGCTCATTTTGACTGGCCCTCTAAATGGTTTCGCTGTTTGAGAAATTGATCTCATAGTATCACTAATATTGATATAGTATAACTAATATTGACAATCTGACAATGTTCATACTGAGGAACAATAAAATTATATAGACACAGACTTTTATGAGCCCTAGAATAGGAATACATTCATTGAAGAGTTGTAGGGGGAAAGCAATACCTAAAAACAACAACCAAAAACTTCTATCAGGTTGTACTGCCAGGGCCTATAAAAAGAAAGTTATGAGTTGTTCACTTAACATGAGGAAACAATGACAAACCTGTTCCTCTTTCATGTGTTGGGTAATGTTTGCTTTAACTAATAAAAAGTGGAAACATAAGGTTAAGGTAAAAGACCCCTGGATGGTTAAGTTTAGTCAAAGGCGACTGTGGGATGGAGCGCTCATCTTGTTTCAGGCCGAGGGAGCCGGCGTTTGTCCACAGACAGCTTTCCGGGTCATGTGGCCAGCATGACTAAACCGCTTCTGGCATACAGAGGACCGTGATGAGTGCTAAAGTGCACGGAAACGCTGTTTACGTTCCCCCCACAGCGGTACCTATTTATCCACTTGCACTGGTGTGCTTTTGAACTGCTAGGTTGGCAGAAGCTGGGACAAAGCAACAGGAGCTCACCACTGTCGTGCAGATTCGAACCACTGACCTTCCGATCGGCAAGCCCAAGAGGCTCAGTGATTAAGACCACAGCGCCATCTGTGTCCTAGTGGAAACAGAATACAATACTGAACACCCCTTGATGGGATTCTGATGCATTGAGCTATGACGTAAAATGGTCTTTCTTTCTGTAAGCAGGGTACTGGAATTGGGAATTTGATCAGTCTAAAAAGATTTGGTCCAATATTGGTCATGCATTTTTAAAAACCTTTGTATGGGATCAACAAAGATGGTAACTATCAACAGGTTTCATATATAAGCTTCTTACAAAAGAGAGAGAGAGAAAGCTGTTGTTGTAAAACAGTAATTATTAATTCATGTTTATTCCACCCCTTCTCCAAGAAGCTCATGATACCTTATGGAGCCCTTTTATTCTGACAACAACCCTGTGAGGTAGCTTAGACTAAGGCTGGGTAGGTGACTAGTCTAACCACTGTCTGATGTGCTTCATGGTTGAGTGAGGATTTAAGCCTATGGCCCCCTGGTTCCAGCCTCATCCTTTGTTCACTATGCTGTGGCCATTGCCACCTATAGCTGTGTCCCTGTTTGAATATGCCTATACAGGCGTCCTCCCACTTAACATGGGGTTTATGTTCCAGGCCCCCACATGCATAAGTGAAATCGCTTAAAGTGTGGAGCTTCCCAGTATAATAGGGAGGGTGTGTGGGGGTGGGGGAGAGAGAGAGGAGACTCATCCTGGAAATCGCTTGGGGCCACTGTTCAACCTGTCCCAAGCCTGCCTGCCTGTCTATGGGGAGCTGCTGCATGTGGCGTTGGCTGGAAGGGAGAACGCCGAGAAGGGCATCCAGCAAAACTGGTGCCAGGATGGGGGTGTGGATGCGCAGCAGAGATGGGGAGAAGGAGCCTCCTGCCCCGCACTGCTGGTTGATCAAAGGCCGCCTTCCCTCCCCTGAGCAACTTCAGGGCAATAGCTCCAGTGTGGGTGCTACTCCAGTAGAGCCTGTGTGGTGTAGTGGCTAAGAGCGGTGGACTCGTAATCTGGTGAACCGGGTTCGTGTCCCGGCTCCTCTACATGCAGCTGCTGGGTGACCTTGGGCCAGTCACACTTCTCTGAAGTCTCTCAGTCCCACACACCTCACAGAGTGTTTGTTGTGGGGGAGGAAGGGAAAGGAGAATGTTAGCCGCTTTGAGACACTGGGTAGTGATAAAGCGGGATATCAAATCCAAACTCTTCTTCTTCTCCAAGTAAGGAAAGGCCTGTTCATTCATTCATTCATTTTGCAGCGACCTGCATAAATGCAGTTGTGCACAAGTAGGATGCACATAAGGATTTGTGTAAAAAGGTAAAAGATAAAGGACTCCTGGACGGTTAAGTCCGGTCAAAGGTGACTATGTACCTGTATTTATATCAGGGAGCTAATATGAGAAGTTGTGTGGTGCTTCTAGGCTTGCCCATGATTGCTGCCATAACGATTAATTTCACCATAATGACATTTTTACATGTAAGCTGCCATCTACACAGTGGCATTTTTGGAATACAGTGGTGCCCCGCAAGACGAATGCCTCGCAAGACGGAAAACCAGCT
This sequence comes from Podarcis liolepis, assembly GCF_965112155.1. Classification (NCBI taxonomy): domain Eukaryota; kingdom Metazoa; phylum Chordata; class Lepidosauria; order Squamata; family Lacertidae; genus Podarcis; species Podarcis liolepis. The sequence goes on from NC_139554.1 coordinate 23,477,883, forward strand.
AGACGAAAGGGTTTTCCGTTTTTGAGCTGCTTCGCAAGACAAATTTCCCTATGGGCTTGCTTTGCAAGACGAAAACGTCTTGCGAGTGTTCCGATTTTTTTCCGCTCCCCCCCTTTTTCTAAGCTGCTAAGCTGCTAATAGCCTTTTAGCCGCTAAGCCTTTAATAGCCGCTAAACCGCTAATAGCGCTAAGCCGCTAATAGGGTTGCTTCGCAAGACGAAAAAACCGCTAAACGAAGAGACTCGCAGAACGGATTATTTTCGTCTTGCGAGGCACCACTGTATTTGACAATATTAGACTGGTCAGTTGCACAGCTTGTCAGCCCTATGGTTAAGAGTGTGTTGTTATATGCAACTGTAAGTCCTGAAAATAATCCTTTCTAAATTAAAAAAAAATCCTCTATGTTAATGTAGCATTTGCTGTTATAAATTTCAAGGTGGTCGTTAACTGCTGTGAACATTTGTGGTGTAGTACTTTCAGTCTTTAGTACAGTGTCTTTCAGAATGCATTACAGGGAGCCGTGGGATTCTTGAAAGAGAAGCTATATAAAATTCTTAATAAATAATAAAATAAGAAGGAACAACTTTTAAAGAAGAACCTTAAGCATGTATATAAAGAAGTAAGTCCCACTTTTTCCAGTGGGATTTACTTCCCAGTCCACGTGTTTTGTTTAACAGACTTAGGTTGCAAGCTTATACAATTAACTTGGAAGTAAAAGTGGAACTTCCTTTTGAATAAGCATGTTTGGATCAGACAGGCTCTAATTATATGTACATACTTGGAAATAAGTTTTACTGAAATGAATAATTTGTAGTGGGCAGCTGCAATCTATAAAAATAATGTTAGTGTGGAAAGAAACATTTGCAGCTATCACTTCAGTTGAACCACAAACCTCTGTTAACATGATTATTTAAAATTACAGATTGTCATTATTTTTGGTTGGCCTTCAATCATGTACCGGCTAATTCAAATTGCATCCCTGCCCCCAAATCAGACTTTTTGTGATAAGGAAAGTGATTGGGGTGACGACACTGGAATGAATGGGATAACTTAATATAACCTTAACAAATTGGAATGAATGAACAACTAAATATTTATTGTTATCTAACCTTCCTGCAAATATGTGCAAATAAATCTGGATTAATGTCCAATAAACTGGTCATTTGGAAGCAACTTAACAAGCTTTACTAAAGCTATGTTGGTCTTTTCACATGTGCACTCACGAGGTCCTACACACTTGCCACCAACCAAGAAGTACAGTAGTTACTACTGAAGATTATAATATATAACTTATGAATCTCTATGTAGAAGGAGGCAGTTTTCTGCTCAAAAAAGAGTAAGGCTTGAATGAGGTTTCCATAGCATTTGATCATATATTTTTTTACATCTTCATATCTACATGTTACTCCCTCCCCAACTAACTCTTTTATTTCTTGTAAACAAGTCTGTTAACTGTTTAAAAAGCCAAAAACACCAAGTGTGCTGACAAGATTAGAGGATACGAATATGTCATTAAACCTATCTTCATTGATTGTGTGCATTTGATATTTTGAGTTCCAGTGTGCTTTGGTTTAGTGAAGCATTCCAGGCTTGTGGTTATTAGTAGTACTATCTGCAGAGGGGTATTGAGAGCTTTTCCATCAACAGCAATTCTCATACCAATGGCTTTAAAGGCTTTTAGAGGATATTTGAGATACCACACTTCTCTTGTAGCAAAGCACTCTGTGGTATTCCAGTACTGCTGCCTGTTTAGTTACGATATCCCTCCAGGCATTCTTTTAAGTAAGCTTCTCTGTTTATGTTTTGGAGTAAGGGAAAGCATGGTTCCAGGATATGGTGGTGTACTACAATTAAAGAATGGGGTATGTTGTTGCTGCCAGTGGCTATCACGGATTAAAAAGCAATGTGATTGACATAAAGTCCTAAATGTATTTATTTGAGAGTACATACCATACCAGCAGAATTTGCTTGTAGGTGTTAAGCTAAGAAATATATATTTATTTACACCAAAGAGTTTTGGACCATAGGGTGAAGTTTAAATCTGGAAGGTGCTGAACTCTTATGACTGAGAAGCTGTCAGAGAAATGGTTTTGTTGGGTTGCTAGAAGAAATGAAACAAGTACTAGAGTAGGAGGGCTGCTTCACTGCCCGCCCCCCCCCCCAAATGGAAAGCACAGTTGCAACAAACCAGTGTTTTAAAAAAGCATGCTACATGTTTGTTAAGGATTGGCTGTGATTGGCTACAACTTCCTCTTGGACTGCATAGTTGGTGACAAACTGGGATTGGCTGAGATAGAAGAAATAAACTGCTGGTTTTGGCTATGAAACTAACCACAGTTTTTCATGTGAAGCTGTGGTTAGTTGAAAATGGAAAGGAGAAACTGAGGACATGCCATATCCAATGCTTAACCTTTTGACATACAGGCAGCAACCATTTTGTGCAGGGGGTTCCATTCCTGGCCCCTGTGTGTGTGTGAGCACAATCCCACCACATTCTGCCCTGCCCATCTTCCACCCCATTCCTCCCTGTTCTGAGTCCAGAAGGACCTCAGCATTGGTGGTTGCACATCAGTTGAAGGTGCACAAAATGGTCACCATCTGTATTTTATCTGAGAAAGGAAGCCCACAAAGTTTTTCATTCACATACAATATTGCTAACTCCCTTGCACACACACAGAATTACAGCCTGGGAGTGATAACCAATTTAAGTTATGTAAGTTCATTGATTTCTGATTTCTGAGTATGCTTAATGTTGGATATTACTCTGCCAGTGTAATCATAACCATGTCTACTCAGAAGTAAGTACTATTGAATTCAAAGAGACTTACTTACAGATAAGTGGGTATAGGATATAGCCTTAGGGCAGTGTTAGAAACTCAGATATATAAGCTAGGTGCCAAATGGCTTCTTAAACCAGGGTTACAGTCGCCAAAACAGAATGTCTAGTTGCCATTTGAGGCCAGACAGCTCGGAAGTCGTATTTTTTGTTTTGACTTTTTGGTTCCTGACATTCATTTTGCTCATGGGTAGAATTCTAAAGGATGCCTTATTAGTGTGTGAAAACAAGCAAGACCCAAGGATCCTCAGGCATGCACCTGGCTGGTAACCAGGTGCAAAATGTGCCTGGCGCCTGGCGAATTTCAAACGCTGCCTTAGGGTGAGATCAAACAGGGTTTTACCTCCTCCTCCTCCTCCTCCTGCTGCTGCTGCTGCTGCATAGCCCAAAATCTGGGATTCTACGGAGATTTTGAGGGTGCATGGGGAGCTGTTGTGCCAGGTTTGGCAACAATATCTTGAGAGGTGGCCAAACCTATGTCCAAAAAGTGGGAGAAATCATGGCAAAGTAACATTTTGGCCTGTCATCTTGATTAAATGGGCGTCCAAGCATGGATGAAGTGCGTCAGCCCCACCTTGGAACCCTCATGCTATGTTTAGCAACATTATATTCAAGAGGCATCCAAACGTGCAGAGAACAAACAGGTGGGCAGACAAGACAAACCATTCCCCCCCAATAAGGGTGGCATAGAAATTTAATAAAATCATACTCCCTAGAAAGTATGTTAGGTGCCATACACACTGCAAACTGTTCTATTAACTACAATAAATGCTTATTTAAAGTCCTGATTTCAGAAGGGGCAGGGAACACTATGGGCACATGCGAATCTGCAGGTGCAAAATTGGCAAACCCCTGTACTCCCTTGTCTGTCTGTCTGTCTGTCTGCATGTCTCTCCCCCCCCCATACTGCCCCCCACTGCAGGACATTGCTGAACAGCCCTAAAATCTATTGTCAAGGCTATTGAAATCTATTGTTTCTTGATAATTATACAAATCAAGATCTTTTTTCAGTATTTTAGGGATATGAGCAGCAGCATTCACCTTAATGTTGTGTAGTTCTTTTATACCAGGAACCAAAATTGGTAAGAATTTCCTTCCTTTGCTGCTTAGCTGTTGCCATAACCTTCTGTGATATTCCTGTTTCTTTTTCTAAATAGCATTATGAAGCAGTTATGCAGATCTCTTAGCAACTAATCTCATAAGTAGACTGCCCTAAAGTGGTTGTGTTTTTTTGCGCATGATAAAAACATGGATTTGTTCAGTTTTCTTGACCCTGCCTCTCTCTGGTTCAATTATATTAAAGTAATCAGAATTGCAGGCAGTTATTCAATAACACCTATGCACTGGAACATTGGTGCAAATTGCTTACTTCAGTTTCCATCCATGCCTCTCCCTTAGAGTGAACTGCAATTTCTCTAGTATAGCCATTCTTTGGTGTTGAAGATAATCCTGTTTTTCTCTACTTAATACTGTTACAGGACTTGTTTTCCTCATTGCTGTTGTCTTCTCAGAGTGGATATCTTAAAGTGTTTTTGCTGCTTTTCAGAAAATGCAATGTCAGGAAACCTCACTTGACTAGGAAGGCAGGGGACAGCAATGTGGTTTCCATAAAAAGTAGTCATGTAGTATGTAGGGAGAAAATGCCACTGCTGGTATAGACGTATTTTCCCCTGTTAATGCCACATGCATTTTTTGAGCAATTCTAAAGCTTGAGACGTGGCAATTTGTTAACCTTCGCAAGTGATGCAATCAGTATTGGTAGCCTTCTGTCCTTGCTGGCTTTCTTGTGCAACTAAACAATCGACTCCTTATGCTGTTCTATAAATATTTGATTGCGGATTTTTCTGGTTATCTAATTCAGTATACAAGGAAATTGGCCACTTCCAAGCTATTCAAAATCAGCAATGGGTTAAGATTTTTTTTTTTTAAGTTAAGTAAAGTATGAAACCTTAATAGACATTTTGTCAGTCTTTAACTTCATGCCCTATAACAACTAGCCGCTGATTTCCCCGACTCATTAATTCTTGACTTCACTCTTTGGCAATCACTTCTTTGAAGATTCTTTTTGGTGTTTTGAGCTTCCAGTATATGGTAAGGTGGTGTCTAAGAATGGCCTTTATACCATGATCGCATGAAACAAGTTTCATTGGCTGTTCCAGGTTAATAATTCTCTCTCTCTATTGGTTACTTTTAGGTACTTACAGTTTATCATCTAGTACGGTGGTTCCCAAATAGCTCAGTAATGAAGATTCCGTTTTTCGGACTCCCTGGGGTCCACAGACTACCAATTGGGAACCACTGATCTAGTATGAATAATGTCAAGCACAGTACTGAAAACTTCCTGAAGTTACTTTATTTCCATCCTGTTCATAGTCCCAGTGTTCCATCTCTTTACTGTTCCTTGGGTTCTGATTTCTTCTGCTTAAATTATCCCAGCCAATTGAGGTTTACATTTGCAAGTTCAATGACATCATGCTGCTAACCAGTCAGATTCGTTCAAATGACATCACAAAGTCAACTCAGAGTCAAAGCTAGAAGCGTTAACTTCTCTTTGAATGGGGCTTGAGGAGGAAGGCACATTGTGATAATTTTTGCACCTTTGCTTATCTAAATAAGAGCTGGAAGGAGGGGAAATTTTTGTGGCGGATGCAAATACAGTTGTACCTCGAAAGTCAAACGCCTTGGAAGTCAAACAAACCCGAATGTCACAAACCCGGAAGTGAGTGTTGCAGTTTGTGAACGTTTTTTGGAACCCGAACATCCAACACGGGTTTCGCGGCTCCCGATTGGCTGCAGGCGCTTCCTGCAGCCAATCGGAAGCCGCATCTTGGTTTCTGAAAGTTTTGGAAGTCAAACGGACTTCTGAAATGGATTCCATTCGACTTCCGAGGTACGACTGTAGTTCAGCTTGGCCTCAAACAGTTACAAAATGATACAGGGATTTATATTTTATTTTTTTGTAGGGGAGCGAATTGGTCATTAAAAGTATTATTTAATAGGCCACAATCATATTTCTTGCAACAGCCCTGCTTTGTTGTCATGGGGCTTAGCTCAGCTTTACTAGGGTGCAGTTTGGAGTGCAAAACAGGATTGACCAGAGGCCACAGAAATATGTATAGGAAAGACGGCTCTACAATCTTCCTCTAAATCCCTATAAAGCTATTGGCTGCGCACAGCCTGGAATGTAGACTTAATAAACAACAACCTAGAAATGCTAAGAGTTAGTAAGGCAAATCAGTTCCTTTTGTCTCAAAGTGGAAATGGCTTTTCAAACTGTCTAGGGTCCAAAGTAAACATTTACAACTGTAGCTGCATGTAATGATAGCCTGGCTTTTTGTTGTGGCCCACTACTAGTGGGGGAATCAATCCTTTTGCCTGAAACTGCCCTCCCAATTGCTTTTCTCCTTTGGATAAGGCACCTGTCTGCAGAGTAAATATAGGTCAGGGCATTTGTAGAGAAGTGAATTCAATGGACAAATGGGCTAGCAGGATCAAGCCTCCTGCCTCCAACCACTGCAAATCTTCTGCCTCCTGAAGGCCCTTTGCAAAGGAGAAGCAGCTGTTAGATTAAATTTACACTTAGCTATGGCTCTTGGGGTCCTAACTATTGGAATGATTGATTTCCAAGCTTATGCCAGGAGCTCCCCAACTCATTCTTAGAGCCGAACATCGCGTTCTTCATGTTAATAATTTCTGCTTGGGCAAAGCAGTTATTAGAAATTATAACTATGGCTTATGGGCCAGAGTGAGATGTTAACTATGTTTACAAAAGCTGTAGAACACTCCTTCCTTCAGTAATATATGAGCAGCAGTTCCCGTTACTTTGGTAATTATTGCATAGCAGAATGTCTTAGGGCTATGATGCACACTGTTAACAAGATGGATTTACGGTTTTGTTTACCCACAAATCAGATAGGAGTTTGCTGAATGTGCCTCTCCCAGATTCCTGGCAAGTAGACATGGGCATAAATCTTTCTGGTATTACAGTTTTCATTAAATGAATGTTCACGCAGTAGACAGTTGAAGTTCTCAAAGTGTCTGTCACCTGTGTGTGGTTACAGACAGTTAACCAAGATTGTTTGTATGCTGGTCGAAGATGACTCGAATAAAATTCATTTCTGAGTTTTTTTCTGTCTAGAATCTTAAAACCCCTAGAACCAATGTACTTAGAACAATGCTACTGGTATAGCAAGCAGATTTGACATACATATAGTTATGCATGCCCTATTCTATTTTGCATACATAACTAATTCTGTTATGCATGCCTAATTCTGAAAGTTGTTGTACAGCAATTATGTGTCACTGTATAAAGCATCCAAAATTTGCTTAAATGCAATGCAGAGATTTTAAAGGATAAGACAAAACCTGCCCAAAGGCTCATTATCTAATAGATGCAATACTGTGCGGAAAACCATGAGGAGGAGGGCAACCAAATTCAGGTATCAATGCTTTTCTGTGGAATTTTTTAAAGGAGCCTAAATACATTAAATCAATATGGGCTGTGCAAGCTGTTGGTCACAGTGTTGTGCGGTCCTCTGCTGCAAAAGTACACGGTTGTAACTTGGCAGTTGATGGGCGGGTAAAAAAGTGTAGAAGATATATGAAGTTAGAAGGGAAGAAGAGAACTGAAGTAAGGGCACGACCCTCCTCGCCCATGAAAATGCATTTTACAAGGTTTCTTCAGTCCAAATGGCGCATTAAATATAGAACTACTGATATCCTGACATCCTTTATAAGGAACAGGAAAAGCCACTCCTAGGGGAGAGACACAAGAGCAGAGAAGGGAGAGTGGCATTTTCCCTCTTGCTGTGTCTCTGTTGCAGTGCCTCCCCCCCCCCCCAAAGCCACGTTTTTCACTGCAGGGAAAAAACCATGAAATTCTCTGAATGTTTGGGTAGACACTTGGGAAGAGGCAATTTGGAGTTGGGAAACAGCACGTTAATTATCACCTCTCCCCTTGAGCTCTCCATCTAGTTCCATCTAGTTTTGCACCAGGCAAAAACGTTCCTCTTTAACCAGGCCTTTGGTTGACTGACATTCAATGCCCTTTTAAAATGTGTGTGTGTAGGGGTTATTGGGTTGTTGTTGTTGTTTTCATTTTGATTATGTATTCTGTGTTTTTATATCATGATTTTATCCTGTGAACCACCCTGAGACCTGCAGGTATAGGGCAGTATCCACATTTAATTAACGAATTAATAAATAATCTTTTCCTGTTCTATAAGGGCTCGTGGGCTACCACTGCACATACGTAACACGCAACATTCCTTTTGGACTATGAGTCAAGAACTCTGTTCAAAGAAGTGTTTTGTGCTGCAAGAGAAGCTATGGGAATGAAAGCATTTTTTATTTATTTTTTACTCTCTTGAAAATCATTTCTGCCACTGTGTGTTTCACAAACATGGCTGTAGGCTTTCTGGTGTCTGGTGTTAGCAGCATGTGCAGACCATTGATCTGCTTAATGATCTTGTCTCTCTCCATAGATGACATGGCAGAGCTCCTCCTTGGCGAATCCAAGCTGGAACTTTTTCTAAAGGAGAACCCTCTTAAGCAGGGCGCGAGCCCCTGTGGTCCCCGGCCAAAGTTAATTGAAGTCAGGAAGCACCTCACTGCAGCGCTTGACCGAGGAAACCTAAAGGTACTTGCCACTTCTAAAACAGTATCTGGGTATTTTTGAGTTAACATATAAAGTCTGTATCAGGCTTTTGGAATCAGGTTTGGGAAATATTTTTCCATTGCTGTGTTTGGATTTTGCGAGGTGGACATATTTTCTATATTCTTATTTCCATACTTCCCTTGTTCCCAGTTGGGAGCTCCGAATAGTGTACACAATCCTTAAAATGTCTTAAAGCACAAACTTTCTGTTAACCCACCGCATAACATTATGAGGCATTAACCACTTCCTGGACCCACATGGTCTATCCCTTTCTGCTGAATCTCACCCGCCATGTTGTGCAAGGATCAAGAGAGTGCATGGCTTGCCTGACCCCTGCAAGCACCCTGTCCACATCGTTGGGTTACTATAAGAAACCGATTCCACAAAATATGACGAAAAGGTGATTGAGTAACTTCCGCTGGACTGGCAGCAATTGTGGTGTTGAGTTCCAAATGCATATGAACCTGACACCTCAAAGGGCTTTACAAATCTATCACCGAAGGCTATTGGGTGACTGGCTGTTTCTGCCTGGACTTCAGTAGCCCATTCACCACTCAAGAAGGCTCTGCTGGGCAGTTCACTGATGATGCAGCAAAGTAGGCTTTCTTGCTGCCTATGTCATCTGATAGGCTCAGTTGTGTGCTCTCACTCGTGTATTGTTGTATTTGCTACAAGAATTGAGCTCCACCTGTTGGCTGGCTCAGTTCATTGCCAGGAGCTCCGTTTTGGGCTGTCTGAGGACGGAGTGGGAGCAATCATGATGATGGCTCTGCCCATCAGGCTTCATTTCGCTTTAGAATTATTTACAGTAGGTATTTGGTGTCCAATAATGGACGCAGGTGGCGCTGTGGTCTAAATCACTGAGCCTCTTGGGCTTGCTGATCGGAAGGTCGGCGGTTCAAATCCCCGCTCCCGTTGCCCAGTCCCTGTTCCTGCCAACCTAGCAGTTTGAAAGCATGACAAAGTGCAAATAGATAAATAGGTACCACTCCGGCAGGAAGGTAAACAGTGTTTCCGTGCGCTGCTCTGGTTCGCCAGAAGCGGTTAGTCATGCTGGCCAATGACCTGGAAGCTGTCTGTGGACAAACGCCGGCTCCCTCGGCCAATAAAGCGAGATGAGCGCCACAACCCCAGAGTCGTCTGCGACTGGACCTGACGGTCAGGGGTCCCTTTACCTTTAATGGTCATTTGTTAAATTTTATTACAGTTTCATCCTTACCATTTCATCCAGCAATCTAACAGCAAATTCCCAGCATTCCCCCACCCACCCCCAGTGTTGTGGCACACTAATGGGCAAAGGAATAAAACCCAGGATGGGGCTATGCAGATAAAGGGCTGTGCTGTGCAGAAAGGAGCTGGAAACAAGTGCTATTTAGCTGGTATTTTGAAATAATAAAGTTAATGGTAGCAACCATTCATATAGGGAAAAAGATTATTAGTTCATTTTTCTTCCTCTTGCTTGGTATTTTTATTTCGGTTATGCAATTTTCACAGCTGCATTTTTGCTGCAAGGTGAAATGTTATCCAGGATGTTTTTGCGACTGTGCTAAAAATAAATTTCATGAGTGTAATTATTTCCTGTGTTTTCAGTTGCAACGATTCCTCATCTTTAGAATATAAAACTATACACAATGCTAGATAGAGTGTTTGGACAAAGTAAGAATGCAGATAATGCTGTGTTTTCTTGGAGTAAATATATGCAATTTCTTTCCTCCAGTCAGAGTTCTTACAAGAAGCCAACTTGGTTATGGCCAAATCAAACTATATGGAAGGTGATTACAAAGAAGCTCTTAACATATATGCGAGAGTGGGTCTCGATGGCTTGCAGCTAGTAGCTGTACCTCCTTATCGGCTGAGGATGATAGCTGAAGCATATTCTACCAAAGGTAAGACGACTTTCAGTTCTTCCGTGATTTTTCTCCCGCATCCCCTTCAAATAAAATACATTGCACATGTGACCAAATTGAAACTTGGTGATGCTTGTTTCTGTTAACATTTTGGCTGCATAGGAAGAAGCATGATTCTTTGCAAGAAGCAAAGATAAGAAAACTAGTAATTCAGATTAAATGCATACACATATTGGTCAAAGTATGTCCCACTCTCAGTGTTAACCTGTTAATTCAAAAGGCACCACAGTTGGTTCTAACAAGCAAGCAAGCTGTGACTTGTGTGATCACCATCTTGGAGCCATAGATAATGCACCAGATCACACCTTCTCTTCCCCCAAACTGGTACATTGCAACTTTTGGTTTTTCCATCTCTGTGGCTCCGACTTTACACTATTCACGCAAGTAGATGGCATTTATAAGCAGTTATTTTGATCATGTTATCAGAAATACTTTTGAGGAACGTTATGCTTAATTTAGTTTAAGTTCACTAAAACTACAAGCTGAAAACTCATTGGATTAGATACATGCTTTTGATTCAGCAAAGGAACTCAAATTCAGGCAGCCCTGAATAATAATAATAATAATTTATTATTTATACCACACCCATCTGGCTGGGTAGGTTGTCTAATCAAACCTTCATCTGTGATTTTGGAATATACCCCAGATCCCCAGCAAAAACATTGAGCTGAGAATTGTACGTTTTCAAGGCTTCCTACAGCCATCCTGTCAGGGATGTTGATTTCAGATAACTCCTTTTTGGAATATGTCATGATGTTCCCTTCTACAAAAGTATCTTCCTTCTATATTCATTCTGACGTACTTTATCATTATGAACAGCATCTAGAAGTTAAAAACGGGCAATGATAGGTTTAGGTCATTTCCCCCTGTGCAATACTGATGTAGTTTCTATAGGTGGCAGTGTTGCCCCAGCGTCAAGATGTGTTCTGCAGTGTGCGTGCATAACAGAAAGCTGGGTCATTCTTTTGAGAACACAGCAGATTCTGTGCATTGGGGTATAGAATTTTTCATGCCTTGATGCATTTGGAATTGCTTCTTTTGTCTGGAAGAGCAAACATTTGCCATCTATGTGGTTTGTTTTTCTTCAGAGAGAGCAGACTCAGTGGCAGCAATGACAACTGATTCTAAATAATGTCTAAAATTAATCTGAGCATTTGCATGCATTGCACAGTTCAGCCCAACTGCTAGTCATATAGCAGTGAAGAGATTTTGCTGCCTAGCATGGTAGGAGTGTAGGATACTTGATAGGCTTCCTATATAACAGTATTCGAGTTTGAAGGGGTGGGTAGATGTTAAAATTAATTTTAATGCTTTAAAAAATGTCTCTGATCTAGGAAAAAGATTAAGGTAAAAGTCACCCTACGAAAGGATTGTTTGGCTTGAGTGAAATGAGTAGATTTTTGCAGACAAGTTAACGTTGCGAAGTTGTTTTGAAAACCTACTCTCCCTTATACAGTCAGACCTTGGTTTTTGAACAGCCTAGTTCTCAAACGTTTTGGCTCCCGAATGATCCAAACCTGGAAGTGACTGTTCCGGTTTTTGAATGTTCTTTTGAAAGCCGAACGTCCAAGGGGGCTTCCATGTCTTCCGATTGGCTGCAGGAGCTTCCTGCAGCCAATCAGAAGCCGCGCTTTGGAAGTTGAACGCTTTGGAAGTCGAATGGACTTCTGGAATGGATCCGTTCGACTTCCAAGGTACAACTGTACTTGCAACAAGCAAAATGAGGTATTGGCAGTGACATGCTAGCAAAAGGGAGGTTTCTGGGAAGACTTGCTCCTTAATAAGGGGTCACAGGGAACCAAAATATTGTCAAATAGGGCATTGTTAATTGACAGCCGCTTCCCTAATGCGTCTGGGTACCACAGGTATGGATTGATGCCCAGAGATAGCTTGGCACCAGTCAGATAGGGTGAGGACAGCTCTCTTCACTTGTGTTGCTCCTAGGGGCTGTCTAGAGACCTATGTCACACATTAAGTGCTCCCCCCTCCAGCCTTTCCACTGTTGCCTGTAAACCATGATGATTGCACACTTGGAGAAACCTCCGTCCATCTGTCTCTTGGCCTTAAGAGGCCGTTGGCCTTTTACTCCACTTCACTTTCCTGTCCAAATACGATGAGAACAAGTGTTACTGAGTTTCCCATCATTTTCAATTTCTTACCTCTTAGCGCTGCTATGATAGATTTAAAAATGCTTATTTTATTACCAGAAACAAATGTTAGCCTATTAAGCACCGAAGCCTTCTTTTATTCAATAAATAAAGAGTAACGAATTCAGTTTTACAGTTTGTTGTTTACTAAGCCCAGTACTGCCTTCTCCAGTGTTGTATCTTCCTCCCTGAATTCAGTAAGTATAGAAGAATTTACCTCTATCAGAACAAACGTACCTACTAGCAGCCTTGTACCTAGCATTGCTTCGGAATTCTAAGAAAGCAAAAAATCAGGTCAGTTTTGAAAGGTAGAGACCACCACCTGAACATAGACAAAAACCTGCTCCTCGATCTCAGGGACCATCATGCACAATTTTGTAAGGGTTTCCTTAGAGGTGTCCAAATGCATAGCGAACAGAGAAACCACCTTCCAAAATATATAATGGATACTGTTACGTATGTAGTCATAAACTACATGCACAGAAGTTAATTTAGTTTTCCAAACAGCAGGTCTTCCACAGTCTGGAAAAAGGTGGCAGCGGGGGGAAGACGTGCTTTGCTTTATCCATGGATTTTCTCAAATCAGATATACCCCTGGTTTTTCCGTTAGGTACAGCATTTTACAAGGACACTACGGCACAATTAACTATTGTATTGGTTTCTCTGCTTGGCCAGTGAAAGCAGACTGCCTTAGCCCCTGATTATTTTATTTTCATTGAAATATCTTTTATTTTTAGGTCTTTGTCTAGAAAAGTTGCCAATTTCCTCTTCAACAAGTAACCTCCACGCAGATCGTGAACAAGAAATTATTATGTGCTATGAGAAGGCTGGGGATATAGCCCTTCTGTACCTCCAGGAGATAGAAAGGGTAAGATGGAATATCTAGTTCAGTTGAAATATTGGATGTGATTTATTCCATAGTAGGACGTAATGCCTAGTGCAGTCCTCTTCAAGGTAAGCTCAAGGTGATAGGCATGGTTCTCCCCCTCCCCTTTTAATGCTCACAACATTAAAATGTACGTTGTTCTAAACTTTTTTTAACATTGTGTTTTTATTGTTGTAACCAACCCTGCCACCTTAGGTTGAAGGGCAGGTAAGAAATAATAATAACAGCCACCATCACAGCCCTGTGAGATAGGTTAGACTGAAAACCATTTGGTGACTGGCTAAAGGTCACCAAATGAGTTTCATGGCTGAGTAGGGATTTGAACCCTAGACTCCCAGAGTCCAACACTCTAACCCAGGCATAGGCAAACTCGGCCCTCTAGATGCTTTGGGACTACAACTCCCATCATCCCTGACCACTGGTCCTGTTAGCTAGGGATGATGGGAGTTGTAGTCCCAAAATATCTGGAGGGCCGAGTTTGCCTATGCCTGCTCTAGCCACAAAACCACACCATACTCCCAGATAAGTATGCATGGATTTACAGTCTTAGGAAAGTCAACTGTCTCTCTCTCTCATAAGGATTGCAGAAAATACATATAAAGCACATTGCACATATTCACTGGTATAAAATGCTGTTAACATCATTTTTATATAACTTAGGGCAGTATCGGCCATCATGTTTATTCATGAAACCTAAAGATCGATAAACTAAATTTATGTTTACTTACTTGGACTAGTTTTAACTGTAGAAATTCATGTACATACTTTGGTTTGTGAAAGAGGACTATAGAGCTGGAAAGGACTGGATCGTTCCATTAGGCCAACACTTGTGCTAAGAAAATGTTCCTTCACACAAGTCACATTAGCATATAATGACAAATTATGGTTTTGTGCTGTGTGGATGGGTGATGCACTTAAACAAAGCATTAGACATATCCCCTTGGCCTTCTGCATTGCTGGGAGAATGTCTGCTTGGTGTTACATAAGAAACTGAGACCCCGGTTTACAACGGACCATGGTTAGTTTCTATGCAAACCAGCTTCAAACCATAGGCTATTAAGCTTTCTTGTTTAATAAGACATATTCACATTGAGAAGGGCTGTAGCTCAGTAGTTTCTTGTGATTCCTGAACCACCTCAGGGAAAAGTAGCAGTGTTGGTATGCTTCAGTATGGTACCGATCTTGATTAAAAACCTACCTTGGCCATAAATTCAAAAGGTTACTTCGAGGATGTCATTCTGTCCTGGCTTTTGCATTCCAGGTATTAGTGAAAAGAGAAAGACCTGGGTGAGATGTTCAGAGCATGCCAGTTTTGATTTATGCATGAATTTGATTAAAAAAAATATCAGCATATTGTGATCAGCAATGCAATTCTGCACTTTAATTTCTCCTGAAATTTCCAGAAACTTGTGTGCCATCCAAAATAGAGCACCTCTTGTTTCTTTAAGTAAAGCATTGATTTACAGCTTTAATGCCTAATTCACTATTTGGAGACATTTACTGAAGATTAAATAACTCATTACTTGACCCCTGTGTGCATTATTTTAATAAATCTGGCTTCATGCCAGAATAGGATATCTCATTATTTGCTGGAACTGAGCTCCTATTGATGGCTCATTTCTTTACACATTCCAGCTGAAAATAATCCAACATCATGTGCTGTTCAGCACTTTTTGTTCAGAATGCTGTGACTTTTTATCACTGTCTCAAGGTTATGACAGTGTGGCTTGTGTAACTCACAGGAAAACTCCTAAGGGTTCACGTGGTAAAAAGAATCTTTCACCAAAAATGTACCAGTAGTGTGTGGTGGAAAATGTGTTGCAGCTTTGTTCTTAATGAAAGCTGGCATGCCTGAGTGGCTTATTGGTTGTGTAATCTTAAACTATAACACAGAATTTTTAGTCCTGAAGTATATGCAGACTCCTGGATTTTATTTATGACCTTGTGTTTCATTTTCCCAACTTGTTAAATTGACTTCATAGGCATGTACTGGAGTTTATCTGGTTTCTAAAACATAAAAATCCTCTGAAAGAACTTTTTAATCCATTCTTTCCTCAGTGGTCTCAACAGCTGTTTACCACTTGTTTAAGCAACTTGGGTTCTTGCTATCTTTGTTTATAACATTTTGCTAGCCTCAAAGTTAGGTATAAAACACTAAAATAGAGTAAGAAAGCAACAGTTACAGAAAGCGTAAAATAAAAACAGGACAGTGGGACCAGGAAGTGAAAAATTGATGAAAGCAGCAAATTGGGCCATTAAATGGAATCACATTAACATAAAATGCAGTTAAAGGCAAGGGAGAACAGGATGGGCATGGAAGTAGCTTTGAGTTCTATAGCAGTTTAGATTAGCCTTTGCCAACCAGATGTTTAGGACTACAACTTCCATCAGCTGCACTGGTTGGGGCTGTTGGGGATGGGAGTAGCTAGGATTTTTGTTGTGGGGGCAGGGCTTCGTTAGGAGGGGCATAACTGGCGTGATTGGTCAGTTGGTTAAGTATTTCTATTGTTTTACTTGGGGGGCAGCTGCACCTATGCTGTTGGGAGTCCAAAATATCTGGAGTTCTTCCAGGAAGAAGAGCAAGTGAGTCTGGGCCGAACAGCATCGGCCTTTTCTTGGCCCTTGCCCCACCCCCAGCCGGCAGCCCATTCTCCTGCCGAGATGGGGGCAGGGCGATGGCCACCCTGTAACCAGGTGGGTGGCACCTGGCCAGGTAATCCCACGCGGTGTCGCAAACCGTGTGAGGAGGTGAGTGGACATTGTTTTACTTGATCGGGGGGGGGGAGGGGGCCGCACCCATGCTGTTGGGAGTCCAGAATATCTGGAGTGGTTTCAGGTTAAAGGTAAAGGTAAAGGGACCCCTGACCATTAGGTCCAGTCGTGGCTGACTCTGGGGTTGCGGCGCTCATCTCGCTTTATTCGCCGAGGGAGCCGGCGTACAGCTTCCGGGTCATGTGGCCAGCGTGACTAAGCCACTTCTGCCAAACCAGAGCAGCGCGCGGAAACGCCGTTTGCCTTCCCGCCGGAGCGGTACCTATTTATCTACTTGCACTTTGACGTGCTTTCGAACTGCTAGGTTGGCAGGAGGGTTTCAGGTTGGCAAAGGCTAAATAGTGAGCCCATTTGAAAGTAATGCTAAACCGTGGTTTAGCACTAACTTGATGAGACTCCATGAGCCTGAGCAAAATATGGGGCTCATGCATTTAGTTTAGTTTCACTTTCAAAGAATCTCTGTTTAGCGTTATGGATGACTTGAGGATTGTGGTTTATAACAAAGCAACGGTCAGCACAGGAGCAGCTAACTAGGAGCACAGTTTAGCAACTAACCAGTGCTTTGTTGTTAACCAAGATCTGCAGCTGGTATGTAATGCTAAGCCAAGAGTTGACTGCTGGAGTGAGAGTGTGGTTGCCAAGCTCAGGGTTTTAGAATCCCCACATACTCATACTTGATATTCAGGCCAGTAGAAGTTTAGGATTGGAGTTGTAATGACCAGCACACTCTTCCGAGGTTTGGGAAAGACTCAGAGAGTGTGAGCTGCCTCTACAGTAAGCCCCAAAGGTGTAGGTTGAACGAAGAAGTGCTGGGACAGTGGCTCAGAACCTTTAAAAAAGTGATTTCTTTAGTGCCTCCCAGGTTCCCTCCCATCTGGGGATGCAAGAGTAAGTGGGAGGTTGGTGGCAGCAACTCCTGTGCTGTGGAGTAAAACCTACTGGCAGCACACCAGGACTGTTGTGTTGCAGTTGCGCAACGAAGGGAGTGTGAGAGCCTCTCTTGGGCACCCACCACTATTGTCACATATGGAACGTGAAATAGACATTGAGATGAATAAAAGGAACGTATGAAGATCAATACTGTGTGTGTAAGTTGACTTGGGAGAAAGGTAGTAACTTGGGTAATTTCGATTTATTCCATTGTGTGATCACCCAGGTAATCATGGCCAATATACAGAACAGAAGCCCTAAGCCAGGGCCTGCGGCACATGAACAAGAACTTGGATATTTTTTAGAAACAGGACTTCAGAGAGCCCATGTCTTGTACTTCAAAAATGGGTAAGACTTAGTTCAATATTCTCCTTGATCATAAATTTAAGAATCTGCCAGGAAGTGAAGTAGGCCAGCCTTGGGTTATGTCTTAATATTTCAAAAGTATAGATACTTTGAAAATATTAACTCCTTCGTGACAGTCAATTTTTCATTGCACAATAATTTGAATTGTGTGCAAAATAGATCCTTCAGTATGTTTAATGGGAATGTAATCGGTTACAAAAAAAAAAAATATTAAAGATTTCCCCATTTGGTGGTAAAGTTTTAGTAATGAAGAATGCTAGAAAAAGAAGAGTTGTTGATCTTAAAACTTCTTTTCCAAATCTCTTCAGTTACCACTTATTTTAATATTGTGCTGCAGGATAAACGTGCATGAAGACCAACAGTATGTATATGCATATTTCCATTTGTGACTACTCCGTAGATCCTTGTAGACTCTGCATGTCAGGTCATCCATAATTTTGCAATAACCTTCCCTAAGAATAGTTTACTAAGGTATATAAGAAATCCAAAAATGCTACAGAAAATGAAGAAAGGAATTCAAGCCTCTGTTCATTTTTGAAGGCTTCAAAACTTGGTGCACTAGGTTTTAGATTAGTTTGCTACTCCCACAACCCTCTGAAAGATGTGACTATTATAACATTTTAGATTCAAGTAAACCTTTATAGGAAGAGTAGAATATCCTGCTGTGTTGGTAAACTGTGTTTGATATAAATGTTGTAGATGGTGAAAAGCACTCCAAGTTTTGAAACATAGCATGTAATTGCTCATTTGAGTTTTATAGGTCCCATTTTTAGTGTTTTGAGAACCAATATGGAATAATGCATGGCCTCTGAGTTGTACTGTAGTTCTGATGCCATTATTTAATTGGACGAAAAATGGAATATTAAGATTTCATTTTTCAAGTACCCCTAGTAAATAAGGTTGCCAGGGGGGAAGGTGAGGAAGGAAATGTTGTGCTCTATTTCAATTTTAGTGGGAAATACTGGAAAAGAATGAGCTACAGAATGCATGTTCCTAAAACTTTGCACAGGAGAAATATAGGAATTTTCTTATTTAAGTACACAGATAGTTTGCGTAGTCTGGGCTTAGGGTTGGTGGGCTGATCATAGTGAACTAGTTTTATTCCAGTTCAAGAAACTAGTAGTGGACTCTGGTCCACAAAATAAATTTGTTAATCTTTAAGGTGCCTCAAGACTCCTTGTTGTGTTTGCTGCAACAGAAACAGACTATCACGGCTACTACTTGGTAAATTATTCACCCTGAGAATTCATTTCTTCCTATAAAACATCAATTACTAGCTGGCTTCTGTTCTGAAGAATTAAGGCCATTTCCTACACTCTTGTGTTTGTTCCTCAGAGTGAAGGTTTCATGCTTAATTAACCCAAGATCTATGAATATGGCCCTTTCAACCATCCAGTTTTCATTCTGGAAGTAACTTGGTGCAATCTTACGTGAAAATGCTAGATTTAGAAGTGGCTTGTAGATATGTTACCAATATAAGTGGCGAAGGTTGAGTGTTTGACCTCTTCAAAAACATTTGCCTGATCATGTGTTTTTAAAGTATCAACATCATGGCAAGAAATAAGATTATATGCTGGTCTGGCACTAATTGCAAATTAACCACACAAATAACCACAGCTGCTATTGTAAAATAATTACATTAATTCTAAAAATGTAGTGAATTGTATATTTTATTGCATTTTTATTCTGTTCTACCGAAACCTGAAGGGGGTTCCCCTTTCCCCCATTTTATCCACACAACAACCTGATGCAGGTTAGCCTGTGTGTGTGTGTGTGTGTGTGTGTGTGTGTGTGTGTGTGTGACTGGCCCAGCACCACTTAGCGAGCTTCAGGGTGGAAAGTGGGCACGAACCTTGTTCTCCCTGATCTTAGTCGGACATCTTCTCACTAGGCAGTGTCTTTTACCATTGATGGTTGTTTGTTTGCAGCTATAGGAGAAGCTTTGCTTTGCTGCTATATTTGCCCATGGCTTCTGCCCTTGCAAATTACACCATCATTACAGGAAAGAAAGAAGGAAGAGAGGGCGAGGGAGAGGTTACCATCTACACAATTCCATTCCATTTTTGGAATATTTCACAGTATTTGATTATGGTCAAATAATAAGTGGTCAGCTGAAAATATTTGACTAGTCAAATGACTGGCATGTCAACCAAATAACATGCTGTTTATATGTTGTTGGAATCCATCTGCCTCAAGAGACAATGGAGTGCACCTCTGGGGGTGAAATCAAACCTCTGCGTGGAAGTGACCTCCACGGGATGCAAGCCTGGGCAGTGTGCATGGAGATCCTGGGCTGCACAGACGACAAGCCCTCCCCCCCCCCCCGTCTTGCTGATGTGCTCCAAAGAAAAGCAGAATAATCTGTTTGGCACCAGCTTGGCTGCAGGAGATGCCGGAAGGAAGCATACAAGGCGCCATCCCACTGTCTTAGGGACTCCACTCTGGATTTGTGTAGGGGTTACACCTTAGGCTTTTCTTCTCCCAAAGATATCTTAAAAGGTAGTGCAGGTTTAGAGTGTTCCTTCTCCTAGATGGGCTACTTCTCCAGGTTGGTGAGCTCCATCTGTCCCTCACTTCCCTCTACAGCATATGCAGAAACCGCCTTCTTGACTGTTGGACCCTCTCTTGGTCTCAATCTGCTCGTTCTGCTTGAACCCTTATTTGCATGCAGGGAAAATTCCCAACTCACTGAGGGTTTGAGACCCATTGGCTTCCATCACCTGGTCTAGCCAGCATGTCAATCATTTAGGATTGTACACCATTCCAGGAATTGAGGTTATGCATTGCAGTTATGACTCGTTGTAGCGTGTTTTTCTAGGTATATCTGTTTTGTAACTTACAATTTTCATTGCCATAGTGCAAACACAAATAATTTTTTTGAAGGTCTTCAATCCTTACTCTGAGTGATAATCTTGAAGAGTCATGACGCATGGTTTGGCTATTCCAATTTAGGCCCCATTGTTTTGATATCCCTTTGTGCAGGAATCTTTATTTTCTCCTAAATACCCCATTCATTGTCTTCCCTTATAAAAATGGTCATTGCTTTCTTTTTTCATACATGGCCAGTCTAATGGGGAAAAAAACATATTATATTTTGGGCCATTTCACACATTATTTTTTTAGCTGCACAACTCATCTGTTTTAAATGCACACTTGAAATGGATTATGTGAATGCAGTAAATGTGTCACAGAGCAGTTATTGACTGTGGTTCCCTGTTGAGTGTGCCCTTGGTGGCAAACTTGTCTACCTGGGTGCAACATAAAATGGGCCGAAACACAGAAAATCCTAGGATGTTTTCATACACTTTCTGCTGGTGCTTCTTTGTATTCACAGCTGTGACACATGTTAGATTTTTTAAAATGTGTGTTTTCCAGCTGTCTGTAGGAAAGGGTTGCAATGGAAGTAGGAGTTTGGCACAGCTTTAGCATTTTCATAAATGATAAACTGTTATGTACTGAAAATAAAAAAAAATCCTTCCAGTAGCACCTTAAAGACCAACTAAGTTAGTTCTTGGTATGAGCTTTCGTGTGTGAAAATTTGATTGTATGTAAAGAGATACTTTTAAAAGCATTAAATGCAGGGTTGAGTTAGGAGTGAAAACTCTGTCATTTCTCACAGATTTGGCTTCCAGAGTTCTTTGGGCAAAGGCCCTGCAGTTGAGTCTGTCTGAATGCATTTGAACTTTGTTGAACAATGTGAATGATTGCACTCTCACCATGTTGATCACTATTGCTGTGTTTATGGGAGTGTGTATGAGTGGGAGAAAAAGACTACTTGGAAAATATGCAAAGATACTAGCATCTGTAAAAAAGGTTAGACTCATCGCACTGGTGGGTGTTGTATATTGTTGCTTATTGAAGCAGAATAATTTATCTTAAGGTGGACCAAGTGATCCATTTAATTGGTTCCATTATTAGCTGTTTCTGTGAAGGTTTTCTTTTAAACAGGAATGTTAACCTGCTGTTAGAGACACTAATGAAACTTTGAAGATCCATTACCTTTTAGGTAAACTGAAACAGCAAGTAGACATGGAAAATCAATTATCTTCTCGAAGTCTGACCCCGTTTTATAACCATATATAATTTGTACACTTCAAGTTGTCATTAATTTCTTATCCCCAAAAGAAGAGAAAAATGAAAAAAAATAACGGTATTGTATTCACTGGCTGCGGTCGCATGTCATGCTATACCATAGTTTAGTATGACATGCTCAAGCGGGATTGAGCCATAGTGAGCCTCAGGCTTGTGTGCTTTGTCCCTCTCATCCTGTCACTGTCATACTATAGTTACTGAAGCTGGCTTGTTTAAACTAAACATAGTTAGGATTAATCACAGCAGAAGGGAAAGCTCCAGACTCCCTCTCCTGACTGCATGGGAAGAGCGGATCATGTGAGTTCAAGGATTGTGGTGACTCATTCCTGCTCATGCACATCATATGAAACTATGGGTTGGTGCCAATATGCAAATGTAGTCTCTCTTTCATAACAGTATTCTGAATATTAAAATTACATTAAAGACTATGGCATCTGAAGAAGTGTGCATGCACGCAAAGCTCATACCAATAACTAACTTAGTTGGTCTCTAAGGTGCTACTGGAAGGATTTTTTTTAATTTTTTAATTTATTTTTTTATTTTATTTTGTTTCGACTATGAACAGAGTTATTATTCATAATAAGCAACTTTTTTTTGTTGCTTATCCAGTTGTCACTTTGCCCAGGGGGTCTTGCTCCGACCCTCAGTCCAAAGTGGTAAAAGTCTTTTATCAAAGCACTTTTCCAAGAGAGCAGGGTTCAAAGTCTGGCACGGAGAATCAGTTGTAAGTCCACAATGTGATCCAGCAGCAAGATCAGGAAACAGTCAAGAGGTCATTGTCACATTGATATATCACAGGTTGAATATCCCAGTAAGGTAGGTAACTAGAATGGAGAAAAAGGAACTAGAGGCCTATGTTGTTTCCAGCAACTGGCAAACTCAAGAGCGAGACCTGATATACTGTGGCCTCCTAGACCATACCCATACCAACCCAAGGATTGTTTCCTCACAAGTGGAGTGACAAATCTTGGTCCATATGTTTATGCTATGTTGTTGTTCTTGGGCCTAGCCCTGGCCTTTTGGCATTCTTGAGGACAACTGGGTGGCCCAGTGTCTCCCTCTGACAGTTCCAAGGGGTCTTCAACTAGTCTTCCAGAAGAAGACCTATCAAGGTGATCCTCAGCACTGGTTCTAGAATACCCCACCTCCTCCCCAAATGGAATATCTAGTTAATCATCTGAAGACCCAGTGCCTGGCACCAAGTCAGAGCTAGGTCTGTTTTACAGTTTAAAGGAAGGGATGTCATAGTTTTGGAGTTCCACAGGACTTAGTAGAACCCTGTTTGTCTCCTTCCTGCTGGATACACATGGGAATAATACACCAATCCAGAAAACGAGAAATCTATATGCGCCTCGCAGCTCTGTTCATCATAATATCCACCCCCTAGAAAGGGAAGCCTGGATTGGGCAAATGAGAGTCACCCACAACTTTCCTAGTTTGCTTCTTGTTCATTTACCGGTGAGAGAGGAAATGGGAGCTCTGTTGAGCCCTGCAGGGATCCTTCCATGTAGAGGTAATGTACGTGAGGCCAGAAGAATATCATGCCTATCTCTCTATACTGAATTCGGACTCATTTATCACCATGCTGATGACCAAGTGTGCAGAGCTACTCTTTGCAGTCACATTCACATGAGTGACAATTTATCAACAACTTCAGCATTCAGGCATAGCCCAACTTGTATTAATTGGCTCAAGGGGAGAATGAGAGCCATATTGTTTTATCTTTTGCAAACTACTCTTCACTGGCATTTACCTCCTTCCTTGCCTTTCTCTTTTAATTAACTTGGAATCTCTTTCTGCAATGATCATCATTCTTTCTCATTGCTCTGATCGCATCACTCTTTGCTTTATATCCTTGGGTATGACTTTATATACCTGGACTGACTCCCTGCAACTTTTAGGCTGGTTTATTAACAAGGGTAGTAAATCAGTTGTTTTCCCTTGCCTTAATGGGTAATGCTTTCATTAGAACTGCAGTGAACAGAAAAATAAGTCTGAATCAAAGGGAATAGAACATCTCCTTAGACATTCAGGGAAGATAACCTGTTAGGGATATTGTTTTGCATCTCCTAAAGCTGCTTGTACCATGTCATGCATTCTCAGTGTTGTCTGAAGCTGATTTTGGAATGGAATACCAATGAGAAATTTCTATACTATAATGCCTAGATGTTTCACAATGAAATTCCACACTGTATTTTTTAAATGCAGAATGAAGCATTTCTGCTATAAAGTCAAGTGAACAACAACAGAATTTCCTTTCATTAATTTCTAACCTTTTAAACCAAGTTTATGCTCAGTGTTTGAATGACTTCCACATTTTTGTGTGGTTAATAGTTTGAACCTGCAAATGTGTTAAATTGCTGTTGTGCAGGCTCAGTAGGATTGTAAAAGTCTTTTATTGGCTGACACTATGGACTTAATTTGGGGTTCTCTCTAAAGGCTGTGAAGAAACAAGATATGCTTTAAGCAATAGCAATGGTGTTATTTAAAAAGCAAGATCTTCTGTTTTATTTCAAGTAGAATGGTTGCGAACCAGTAGCCTCCATCTTGAGACTGCTAGCTATGTGGCACCTCCTACAGTAAGGGTAGATGGTGGACTATAGCTCTAGTTACATGGTGAACAGATTGCTGTTCCTCCCTCTAAAGATTTCGCAGGGTGATTTGCACTTCTATCATTACGAGTGACATCTCTCTCGCTTTGTTTGTTTGTCATTTTACTGTTGAAAATTATGGTTATCTCAAACTCTGATCCTTTAGAACCATGGTTTGCAAACTTATTTTGAACTTGTTTCAGTCCGTGATTAATGGGGAATCCTGGTTTGCGTTAACCAGAATTTATGTTGGTACGCATGCAGTGACCTGGTTTGCATGTGACAGCCATGGTTGCCAGGAGGAGTCAAACCATGAGCTCGGTTTGGATGGCCTGCTAACGAAACCTTGGCTTATCCCCTGGCAGCACCAGGGGATGAGTGTAGCAATCACTATCGCTTCTTCAGGAACCCACACGCTTACATGTTCGTGTTAAGCCATGGTTTGGCTGAGCATGAACTGAGCCACTGTGAAGCAATGTTTAATGCTGGAGAGGGAGGGAGGATATTACTCCAGAGACGGGAGGAGGAAAGGAAAAGGAGCAAGTGTACTATGACTGCTTCCCAGTTTGCAAGCTATTAGAGCTGCAGATGGCATGGACCCTGTACCAGACCTGTCTTGGCCCTTTTGAACTTGCTCCTTCATTCTAACCTTTTGAAAAATGTCCGAAGGCACTTCTGTTTTCCTAGTGTTTTTAGGGGACTGGTTAATTCTAATTCAGCACATCATTTCTTCCTATACTCACTTTTCTCTGTTCTGTATTCACTGTGGTTTTCATTGGAATTGCATTTTGAGTGCTTATATATTTTTATTGAAGTTTGTAAAATGCCCTAAACACCAATTTAAGTATTTTTAATTTAAATGTTAATGCCCCACCACATAGCCTGTAATAAGAGTGGCAAGTCCATGACAGTACTACATAAAGCAATCTTGTATCCTTTTTCCAGCTAATCATCTGCCAATAAGAGGTTGCAGGCTGTTTTTCGTTTTTCGTTTTTGTTTGTAAATGGCAAGGTAGTAAATCTTTGCAATTTTGGTGAAAGCTTTCTGACTCTTTTGTAATTAATACAGATTAAGGCTAGAAGTGGCTCTCAGCCCATTGCTCTGATTGCCTAATTGCATCTCCCCTATGTGCCATTGCTGCTGCTTTTCCAGCTTAGAAGCTTCCAAGTTTGAAAGGCACTGCTTTGTTTGAGGTGTTGAAGTCTTCTCAGGGTCTCGCTTTAGCTTACAAAGGCATCAGAGCTGCTGCCACCCTACTTTTCAAAGAGGCTCTCCAAAAGCACTTGTTGTTTAGTCGTGTCCGACTCTTCGTGACCCCATGGGCCAGAGCACGCCCGGCACTCCTGTCTTCCACTGCCTCCCGCAGTTTGGTCAGACTCATGTTTGTGGCTTCGAGAACACTGTCCAACCATCTTGTCCTCTGTCGTCCCCTTCTCCTTGTGCCCTCAATCTTTCCCAACATCAGGGACTTTTCTAGGGAGTCTTCTCTTCTCATGAGGTGGCCAAAGTATTGGAGCCTCAGCTTCACGATCTGTCCTTCCAGTGAACACTCAGGGCTGATTTCCTTCAGAATGGATAGGTTTGATCTTCTTGCAGTCCATGGGACTCTCAAGAGTCTCCTCCAACACCATAATTCAAAAGCATCAATTCTTCGGTGATCAGCCTTCATTATCGTCCAGCTCTCACTTCCATACATCACTACTGGGAAAACCATGGCTTTAACTATACGGACCTTTGTTGGCAAGGTGATGTCTCTGCTTAGGCTCAAGTGATTCTGGGGGGACAAAATTACTTCTCAAGGAACTCAATCTCTGTGATATGAGGCAATGTGGTCGGTGCGTAGGGCTAGGCTGTAGAATTAAACTATTTTAGACAAGGGTAAATTTATGAAGAGAGAGAGAGTTTACAGGCGTTTGAAAGATGGAAAAGGAGACACTGCTTTTAATGGGATTGAATGTGTGCTTGAATAATGCCTCTTGCTTGCCTGGTGGAGGATGGAGAAATGGTTTATGTGTAGAAAGCTCTGGCTTTTGTGAGTCTCGACTGTAGCCTGCTCTAGAAAGGGAACAGTGGCATCCATACTCTGCCCATTTTACCTGTGGTCTTGCGCACTGCTGAAACGTGCCCCCCCAGAAGGTTACTCACAAGAAAATGTGGTCCTTGGCTGAAAAAGAAGGTTCCCTATCCCTTCTCTGTCAATTATGTGCCCCCATTGCAGAGAAATCCTAAACCAGCCCTAGAAAGGAAAAAACACAACAGCTTGTTTTCCTTTCAAGAGGCGATCTAGCTAGTTCACACCATTTCCCTCTCTTTAAAACAAAAACACGTAAAATGGATGGCAAATGCATGTTTCCATTGACTGGGTGGAAAGGGCGTTTCACCCAGTCGAAGGCAGAATTGACAAACCGGACTAATGAGGTTACAAGGTTAAATGTCCAATCCAAGGGGAGAATTACCCTGCTACGCTAATCCCCTTTGTATACGTGACTGTAGACAATTTTCAGGAAGTTTGCAGGATGGAAAAACGGGGAAGCATTTGTAGATATCTTTATGTGAGGTGAAGTATGTGGAACAATCAGACATCTGGACAAGCAGGTGGTGGTTGTTCTTCAAAATGAAGTTGTTGACCAAATCTAAGGTTTAGGTTCCACCACTGCACCCAAAACAAACATGCACTGTAATGTTTTGCTGAGTACAGTGGTACTTTGGATTAAGAACTTAATTAGTTCCAGAGGTCCGTTCTTAACCTGAAACTGTTCTTAACCTGAAGCACCACTTTAGCTAATGGGGCCTCCTGCTCCGGCCGCACCACCGGAGCACGATTTCTGTTCTCATCCTGAAGCAAAGTTCTTAACCTGAGGTACTATTTCTGGGTTAGCGGAGTCTGTAACCTGAAGCGTCTGTAACCTGAGGTACCACTGTATACTACTTTCTGCCATATCAGTCCAGGACAGAGGTTGATCAGTTGCTACTTTCTCAGGTCAAGGAGCCTCCTGGATTAGAGGCATGTTGCAGGAGTCCATAATTCCTTGCATGCTGTATGCGTTGCACTGTGACTTTTTCACCCCCCTTTTCTTTCCTTTTAAAACAAAAAGACAGAGGCTGCTCATGCGCAGTCCACATAATGCTGTGCTGTATATCCAGATCCACCCATTTAGCTGCGGGGAGCAGCTGCTCCTTTTCCGATGTCCACTGAGCCATTGGCAGATTACAAGTCCATCTCAGTGATGTATTAAAATTCCCTCTGGTCAGGACTTCCCCAGATTTAGGTTGTCGTTGGTTGCCACGATCCCTTTCCCTGGCTTTGGAGGCAGGGATAATCCCCTGGCCTGCTCCTGACTCCAAGCCTGGAGGAATAGTGGAGGCTCAGAGCAGAGCTTTAGAAGTCCTGGGTGTTCCTTCAGAGTCAGAATGACTTCCTAGTGATCTCTGCCTGCCTCGCCAGGTCCAAGCTCATGAGAGGGTGGAGACTCTTCATATACAGGAGAAAGCATGGACACTCACCTTGTTGAGGGGCTTGTTGTGCTAAGCAAGGTGAGCGGATCAGGACCCTTTGGTGATTTTGAAAACAAAAGCAGCATATTTGTATATTTGTGAAACTGTTAGATGGCTTTGGGTGGGATTCAGCTAATAAGTCCCTTTAGAGGAAGCCCTGTGCAATATTGAATTTTGCTTCATCGCGAAGGATGTACATTTGTATAGATGGTAACCTTGGAGGCATTTCTGAACTTCTAAACTCATGGGGTTATAAATCCTTTCTTTAAAGTTTAAACTCCCACTTTCACATTCTTGTTTCTAGGGTCCTACGTAAGCAGAGTGGGCCACTTTTCATTAGAAGTTGTGGAGCCTGGCAGTAAGTGAGCATGAAAACATGCGAACTGATTCACAGCTTCCTTTTAAATGGAAAATCTATTAGCAGAGAGTTTATCTGGTGAACCAGATTTCCTGAAAATTCCTGTACTAAAAACCTCTTAAAATGACCTTTGTCCCAGTTGTTACAGTAGTACATTTGTGACTGTGCTTTTGCAAGCTTTGTGTAAGGAACAGAAACTGTATTATCACGAGAAGAACCATGCGACGGCAGCCCATGTTAAACTATGGTTTAAAACAGCCTATGTTTTAATTTGAATGAACAATGTTGCTGGTGCAAACTACTCAAAAGTTCCCATGGTGTTCCTCCCATATCCTGCTGTTCCTGCTTTGCTACAAATGAAACAAGCCAGATACAGTGGTACCTCGGGTTACATACGCTTCAGGTTACAGACTCTGCTAACCCAGAAATAGTGCTTCAGGTTAAGAACTTTGCTTCAGGATGAGAACAGAAATTGTGCTCCGGCGGCGTGGCGGCAGCAGGAGGCCCCATTAGCTAAAGTGGTGCTTCAGGTTAAGAACAGTTTCAGGTTAAGTACGGACCTCCGGAACGAATTAAGTACTTAACCTGAGGTACCACTGTACTGGCATGTCATGCCATCCAAGCGGGCTTCTGGTTTGTTTTCCCAAATAAACGAAGAGTCGCAACCAAGGTTTGTTCTTTGCTAACTGCTTGTGTGTTGTTTGGGAGAAACAAATTGTGAACCTGGGTTTAGACAGTACAACAAACCAGACTCTGGCTTGCTTCACTCATGGCATGGCAGCAACAGGAATCGGGAGTGAGTGTCACAGGAACTTTTGAGTAGAATGCATATTTCTTATTCACATTAAAACATTGTTTCGAACAGTGGTTTAATGTGACAGGCGAACCAGGCCAGTGTGATGTGACTCTTTAGAACACAAATTATAGCTACCCTCCATTTCCGTTGCCAGGGTACATTTAAAATGAAGTCTACTCTTCCTAAAATCCTCAAATCCAAAATATCTAAAAATACCGGCTGTGTGGGATGATAGCGCAGGATAGGGATGCAGTTTAGAGTACATTGATGTCCTGAAGCCAAATGTTTGATTCCAGAAGTCCCTTCTAAATTAGAGAATGTTTGTTCCCGTATACTAGTTTTCAGAATTATTATTTTTTAACAATAAGCTCTATTTCAATAGCCACTATGGCTGTCCATTTGAATAAAGTACTCTCACAGAACAATCCCTTTTGTGGCACGCTGATTCATATTTAAACCTTTTCAAAAATTGATAGTACATCTTACATAGTAAAGTACAGTGGTGCCCCGCAAGACGAATGCCTCGCAAGACGGAAAACCCGCTAGACAAAAGGGTTTTCCGTTTTTGAGCTGCTTCACAAGACGAATTTCCCTATGGGCTTGCTTTGCAAGAAGAAAACGTCTTGCAAGTGTTCCAATTTTTTTTCGCTCCCCCCCCTTTTTCTAAGCCGCTAAGCCGCTAATAGCCTTTTAGCCGCTAATCCACTAATCCTTTAATAGCCGCTAAGCCTTTAATAGCCGCTAAACCGCTAATAGCGCTAAGCCGCTAATAGGGTTGCTTCGCAAGACGAAAAAACCGCTAGACGAAGAGACTCGCGGAACAGATTAATTTCGTCTTGCGAGGCACCACTGTAGTTGCATTAGTTCTTCATCACCAAAACCCTTTTGTTCCCTCTATGCTCCCATAGTGATATGGAGCCTAGATGCGCCCCAAACTGGCATATAACCCTCCGTCCAATCCCAAAGCAGCTTGAGAGAGAGTGGCCAGGAGTTGTTGGTTGTTAGGGTAGAAGCAGCTGCAGAGTTGGTTCCATGGCGCCCCTTTCCAAATAGGGCCTTTTATCTCAGCAGCATGGATAGTACTACAAGGTGTCTCCTTCCCGCACCACTCAGGCAATATCAGAAACCCCAGGTCTTTGCCAATGTTGCTCCTCCGAGAAGATGGGCCAGTTATGGTTCTGAAAGAAGCTATACCTTCCATGTGACCAGGAACCTGTGATGTAGCAGAGTAGCACAGGAAGTTGATATTGAGTCCCATCTCACTGAGGTAATATTGGAACCATCTATTATTATTATTATTATTATTATTATTATTATTATTATTATACCGCCCTTCATCCAAGGATCTATTCCAGCAGCAACAATATGTGTTTGCATGGATCATGTAGGGAGTCCCAGCTGAAATAAGAAAGCTTTCTGGCAAGCCATTAGGAACATAGAAAGCTGCCTTTGACCAGCCCCTTAGCGTCATGGCTCACCTACCTAATACGTTATCTTTTTTACCTGGAGATACCTGGGATTGAATCTGAAACATGCATGCACAGCTCTGCTACTGAGCTAGGATCGATCCTTTATAAGAGCAGTAGGAAACTAGAAGCTGCACTTTTGGTTTGGGTGCTTTTTAATTTTTATTTTGTTTAACATTCAAGAAGATATATAAGCCTGTACAGTGGTGCCTCGCAAGACGAAATTAATCCGTTCCGTGAGTCTCTTCGTCTAGCGGTTTTTTCGTCTTGGGAAGCAACCCTATTAGCGGCTTAGCGGCTTAGCGCTATTAGCGGTTTAGCGGCTATTAAAGGCTTAGCGGCTATTAAAGGCTATTAGCGGCTTAGCGGCTTAGAAAAAGGGGAGGAAGCGGAGAAAAATCGGAACACTCGCAAGACGTTTTCGTCTTGCAAAGCAAGCCCATAGGGAAAATCGTCTTGCGAAGCAGCTCAAAAACGGAAAACCCTTTCGTCTAGCGGGTTTTCCGTCTTGCGAGGCATTCGTCTTGCGGGGCACCACTGTATTTTGCAACTATTGCGCGCACGCACACAAACACACACACACATACACAGCCATCTATTATTATTATTAGTTGGGATCTAAGATAAGAAGCTAACCTTCAGAATGGGGGACAGCTTAGATTAGAGACCACTTTTGTTTAGATGGCAGTATTGAATTTTCCATATTGCTCATACACTGCTCGTTTAGCTATTGCCTGGGCTGAAATGACTAATGTTTTGTAAAACTGGATTTGGCGACTACTATCTCCGTACTTCTGCTTTGGTTTTCGGTTCTTTTGAACCCCTTGGTTTTCTGTTCCCTTTCCATAAACAGTGCCCAAAATCTCAGACAGGAGGTTAGAACAGGCAGCAAGAGACAGTGTAGGTGAGAAGATGCTTAGCAGGTTAATTTCACTGTTTTATTTCTATTGTTAAGTGTAGAAGTATTTTGGTCTGATGATCTGCAGATATTATGCTACTCTGCACTAGGAAGTTTAATGAAGCAATTCAGAGACACTGCAGAAGAAAATATTGTAAGCCCTGACGCCACGCCAAAGTGCACTGCACTGCAAAATTATTGTTTTTATCCTGGCAAAAGTGCTGATTAACTAACTTGTGGTGCATTTTAATCTTGCATCAGTGCACTGCCTGGGTCACAGGTGCCCTGGCACAATGTAAATCAGTATTTATTATGCTGGAGTGTAATTGTCTCAGCCAAATGGAGTTGGTGAGCTGGACCGTTAACTGATGCAAAAGTCTGCATTTCCTCTCTTGAATTACAAAACTGCACCATTTTGATATCTGCCTGGTTCGCGTAATCAAGATAGCCATCTTTATAATGCCGAGAGTGTCTGAATTTTCATGTTTTGCACAAACATTAGAATTAGCATAGGGAATTTGCATAATTAGTTTGTTTCTTGATAACTCCAGGAAATACAATTTCTTCTCTCAGATCTTCTATTTGTGTCAATAGCATTTTCTTTTTCTCCTGCTTTTCTTCTCTCGTGTAATTCAGAGAAATTGCAGTGTTAAGTTACATCTTTATTTATGTTGATATATAAGGCATCCCTTCCACTTGCCCCCAAAACTCTTGGGCAGTTTTCCAAGGGGAAATTTTCCTCCTTTTAAGCTAGTGCTAAAGGGAGTGTAAGAGAATTAATTGTGTTCTCTTCTGGAATATCCTGCTGAGAAGCGGGAAAACATCCCAGAAGTCTCTGCTTTACTAGAGGTCATTTTAGGTCATTTTTACAAAGAGGTACCTGGGGGTAGCAGAGCTTAACTTGCTGTGGGGCTATAAAGAGCACAATGTGATGTTGATATAGGAGCTTCTAGGATGATCTTCTATTATCCAATGAGGAGAAGAATGGAGGGTGTTCATCTAGCATCCACTTCTTTATTGATGCCAGTGAGGCAACGAGGAGAATCAACTAAAGTTGCAGCTTCTGTAAAGGGAAGGGGGAAGGTGGGGCGAGCGTTCAAAACTCCCATTGTTCTAGGTGCGTTTTGCGACAGGGAATTTCATTAGTGCAAGCAGTTTCTGAGCTCTGGGCACACAGTATTGCGCCTAAGATTTCAGATTAAAACTGCAGAGTGGAAGGAAAGGAGGACCTTTTTCGGCCTCCCCACTTCCAGCCACTCTCTGAAGACTGGAGAAGAGGGCCTCTTAAGAATACAGTGGTACCTCGGGTTACATACGCTTCAGGTTACAGACGCTTCAGGTTACAGACTCTGCTAACCCAGAAATAGTACCTCAGGTTAAGAACTTTGCTTCAGGATGAGAACAGAAATTGTGCTCCAGCAGCGTGGCAGCAGCAGGAGGCCCCATTAGCTAAAGTGGTGCTTCAGGTTAAGAACAGTTTCAGGTTAAGTACGGACCTCCGGAATGAATTAAGTACTTAACCCGAGGTACCACTGTATTAGTGGGGCAGGCAGGGGAAACATGGCTTTGTTTTTTGCAGTCTTCCGATGAGGACTAGACCATGTGAAAAATGAACGTAAGATTTTAGCTGCAGTTCATTCATTTTCAGCTTTGTATTCTTGTTGTAAAAAAAGTGCGCCTAGACATTCTGTTGTCGTGCCCATACCCTAGGTTTAAGGTGCCATTTAGCTCCTAGCTTTCATATCTCAGTTTCTAACTCTGGGTGGGGCAAATGGTGATGTGGTCCTCAAGACCCACAAAAACATGGAGCCAGTTTTTGCGCTCTGTACGCATGCAAGGATACTGAGCATGATTGGTTAATTGGAGGCTGCAATTCCATGCACATTTATTTGGAAGCAAGTTGTATGGAACAAAGTAGGGTCTAACTTTCAAGTAAATGAATATGAACATGGTTGCAAGTATTAAGGACTTTCCATAAGCAGGGAAAGGCAACTATTCGTATTTTCCTAATATGGGAATATTGTAGAAATCAGTCAGCTGGAGGGCATAAAATAGGCATAAAACAATAATCCATACGAACTTCATGGATAATTTTGGTGATATATGATGACATCTTCTGGATTCAAGTGCTGGTGATAAGTTGCTACGAAGCCCATAATAATGAATATATAATATTTAGGATGATGATTCATTGCAATAAAGGAGGAACTAAACTTCCTTTTTAAAACTGATATGGGATTGTGTGTGTTAGAAGGGGGAAATGCTTTTGTTTGAAAGGGGAAACGGTTTGTAAATTAGCAGGGGTGGGTACAGGATATTCTGTCATATACAGCTTCCATTTATGGATTGTTGTGAATCGTTCGGAGCACTGCAGAAGTCTTCACATTCTGACAAGCCGAACGTGAAGTTGTGTACTGCAGCTTTACTGCAAAGTCCAGTGTCCAAGTCTGCTGTCAATCCTGCTGTTTAATTTCATGTTACTGTTGCTCAGGTTTATTTGACCTTGGAGAAAAGGCTATTTTTATATGGTTGAGACATGCACTTCTTGCGCTCATTCTGTCCCTCATTTATTTCCGTTTATTTAGCAGTAATGGGAATGCATTTTTTATGAGAGAAAAAATGACGAGAGGTTCATTCTCATTTTAAGAAAGAATAGTGAATTAAATGTTGTGGTACCCTTCTGCTCAACTTGCTACCTCTCCTGTAAACCCTGTACTGTTGAAAATTAAAGTGGGTTGTAAAGTTGCTTTCAGAACAAGTGTATATTAAAGATATGCCATCCAGTTCTTTACTTTTCCGTCTCAGCATTATGGTTCCTTTACATTTCTGAGGGATGGGAGGGATTTTTGTTCAGCCCAGATTTATATTCTGGATTACTAGAAGAATAGCTGCAACAGGAGGAAGATAACAAACATTGCTTTGCTGTCCAGTGACAAATTAATTGCAATCTGGGCATATCTGGGATGCAGACTGTCAAAGCTGAAATGTCAACAAACCATTTGGCCTTTCTTGTGTTAGTGTTTTTTGCCTTCTCTGAAACATACATGTTATGTTTTGGATTTGAGGAAATAGTATTTTTTGTGATCCAGAGTAAAAAGTGGATAAATCAACTTTAGTAACTGGGCTGGCATTGGAGGGGGGGCGGGATGGGACTGATGCTTTCTTATAAAGTATTAAATGTTAACATATTAGCTGGAAATACTATTTCTGTGGAATTCTGTGTATACATACAGGAATTTGACAAGAGGAGTCGGTAGATTTAGAGAGATCCTACGAGCTGTTGAAACAAGAACTACACAAAATTTACGCATGGTAAGTTTTCATAACTACAATTAACTACAGATTGTTAAAAATTGATAATTAGTGATTATTATAGTCTGCAGTTTTATACATTCCTGCTTGGGAGTAACCCCCTCTTGAACACATTGAAAAGTGGGGCATTTTCTGAAAAGTGGGACTTTTCATAAGAATGCACTGTAGTAATTTTTGATGTATTGCAGTGCAATGACCCTTGCTGTAACCAGCAGATAAAAATATTATGTTACAATTGGTGGTTAACATGCTTGCCTATGCAAGCTTATAATAAAAGTTAACAATTCAGAGAAGAACCTTGACCAGCATTTACTATTTATTAGAATTTTGACAAGTGGGACCTGCATTTATAAACTGTTAAGAGGCTCCATTTACAATCAGGCGGTACATAAATTTTGTTAAATTAAATAACCATACAGTGTGAAGTGCTTCTGTTCATGTTTCTAGCCACGCCGTTCCTTCACTCTCATCCCCTGACTTTCTGGGCTGTTTCTCCCAACAGCCAGCTTTTCATGCGCATTGAGCGTTACATAAAAACATGAAAAACCCTTCTAGGTTAGGCCAACGACCCATGTAGTTCAGCATCCTGTTCTTACATTGGCCAACCAGGTACCTATGGGAGGTGCACAACTGGACCTGGATGCAGTAACACTCCCCCCCTCCACCTGCAATTCCCATTCTGGGTGGAATTCTTCATAGCACCAAGGACAGGGGTCAGCAAACTTTTTTTGGGGAGGGAGCTGGTTCACCGTCCCCCAGACCTAGTGATGGGGCCGGACTGTGCGCGCGGGAGCACACACACGGCGGTGGGGGCTTCTCTCTCTCCCCTTCTCTCCTCCGGCCTACCTCCTCTGCCACTCTGCCTGCGGTTGGGAGCCAGCGGTGGCGGCGGCGCCTCTCCTTTTCGGGCCAGCTTCCCCAGGCGCCAGGCGTGGTGCTAGCAGGTGCGCCAAGCTCCAGCCCTCAACACAGCCATGGGGAGAGGCCAGCAGGCAGGCGGCGAGGCTTCCTATCAAAGCCCAGCCCCCTTCCTCCGCAGGGCGGGGAGAAGCCAGGAAGAGGGAGGGAGGAGATGCCACTGCGGGGGGGGGGACTGCAAAAAATGGTGCCCCCAAAAAGAGGGGGGAAATGGCGATCGCGCCAATCCAAGCGGCGATTGCAGAACCGTTCGTGGGCCGGATCCAGAGGGCAATTGGGCCAGTTCTGGCCCACAGACCTTAGTTTGCCAACCCCTGACTAAGGAGATCGTTCCGTCAGTGCAAGCATTTCTGCTTGCCTGGCGGAACAATCTCCCCTCTCCTCCTTCTGTGTGTGACGTTCCGGGGGATCTTTGATCCTCCAAAGAGGATTTGGGGAGAGGTGGGGAGGAAGAAAGCCCTGTTGTACTAGTGGAACTCCTTGCAGTGGCTTCCACTTTTGGAACAGGGTAGCTGAATCCAGCCAACTGCCTCTAAAACTAGAAGTGGAGCGTAACCATTCATAGCCTCTGTGAATTCTCAGTGGCCTGCTTTTTGCTGGGAGGGGAGTGTTCCTGCTAAGTTTTTTGTTTTTGTTTGTATTTCTTGTAATCCTGAGGTTGTCCTACGCCTGTTGATAGTGGGACTACTATGGATGGACTTCTGGGCACAACTCTGGGGCCCCACACACCCCAGGAGCTCCTGAACAGCCCTGGACATGCCCCAGAGGTGCTAGATATCTCCCATTTTGATGTTTAAAATTTATGAGCCCATGACAGGAGTGGTGTGAGCTCAGCCAATGAGATTCCACCTTTGGGGTTTTGAGGCAAATGAGAGCAGGAAGTGGGTGGGATGATGAGACTTGGCCTGTCCCCTTGCTACTCAGATGGCCTCGGGAGCCCCACAACTCCAAAGCTGACATCTCATTGGCTGAACTTGCTGCCACTCTCCCCCTGTGGGAGTTAGGAAACGCATGGATCCTCAAGGATCTGGTCAGCACAGCGCTTCACAATGTGCCATCCATCAGTCTTGCTTCACTTGCGAGCTTTGCTCACCCAGCTAGCTAGCCAGGCACAGAGGGAGATGTTCTGGGCCACCACTACTGACTCAAACGCGGGAAAGTTTAAAAAGGTAAGGTGGGAAAAGGATGGAGTGGCCAGAGGATGGAATGCACTGTCTTTGGGGCCTTCCTCAAACCTGGAACCATCTCTACCCACATGTAGAGTGACCTCTTAGCTGTGTAAGGATCCACACTCAGAGAATGAGCTACCTTTCACCAGCTGCTCTTTTAAACCTCAGTTGATTCTGTTGGGAACTTTGTTTTTGTTAGCCAGTTTCATTCTAATATGTATTACAGTGACATCTTATGTTAATCGCTTTGAGTACTATTGTACGAAGGTATAGAACACGTTGAGCAAAATGCAATATGTTGATGGCACATTCGGTTGTTGTACCGAAGTTACGTGTTGCAATTGCTTGTTTTGCTTCATGCTCATAAGCATAATTTTACACAGTTTTACTTACGTCCCTACTGCTGCAGTCTGTTTTTTTGTACACCCTTTTTTTGTACACCCTTAACTTCCGGGAAAATACTTTTCTTTGTTGACAGACAATAGCAAGGCAGCTAGCCGAAATCTTGCTACGAGGTATGTGTGAACAAAGTTACTGGAATCCACTGGATGACCCTCCTCACGAGTCACCCCTGAATGATCCCCTATGGAAAGGAGCAAATACTAAGAGTTATGCGCTTAGCAGAAGACCACGGGTGTACTCTGGAGAAAAGTAAGCTTTTTGTTTATGATAATGATTATCTTTTAATCCGTTACTATGAATTGCAACAGTATATAAATTGGGCTGATAAAGTGTAGGAATGCAACTCTTAAACTGTGCCAGTGCGCATAGGAGTGAAAGAATGGTGGAGAACAAAATTCATACTTTCTGGTTTGTGTTAAAGCTATTTGGATATTATGCCTGTTTTGTTGAGAGATGCTTTAAGTGGGCTGCAGTGTATTAGCTTAAGAAGTTGGAGTCCTCCAGCCAGTGGCATGGTCTTGGCTGCTCTTTCTCTCTCTTTAAAATTGCCAAAAGGTGGTAGCTTGAATCTCTCCTGCCTCCCAGTCACCTGCTTGTCAAGTTAGAATAGCACGAACATCTTCAGAAGTATTTTCTTGGCAGGTCCCACCATTTTTTGAAACATCATGCAGAAGTTTTTCCTGCCTTAGAACTATTTTTGGAGCTTCAGAATTTTTACCTGCCGTGAGCCTTTGTTCCATGAAGTAATGAAACAATCCAATATTTAAATTTCTAATTGTTATTGCTGTAGTGCAATGTTGTTGATTATTTTCATGTGCTGTGACCTGCTCCAGTAGCATGTAGGAGGCTTTCTAAAATGATAAAGCATTTAAGTTCCAGGGTGGGATTCACCTAACTAGCCCCATCAGAGGAAGCCTTGTGCAAGGACTCCCACTTGTGCAATGGGACTGTCCCATCTCTCCTCCCACCCCCACCCCTCTCCCAGATTGGCTCTGGTAGGTTGGGAGAACCCCAGAACAACACAGAGCAGGAAGGAGAGGGGGGTTGGTCTGTCTGGCAGGCTGAAAGGCTTGTGCAGAGGGAACGACTGGAAGAGCACAGCGTTGAGTTCACCAGAGATCAGCAAACTTTTTCAGCAGGGGGCCAGTCCACTATCCCTCAGACCCTGTGGGGGGCCGAACTATCTATCTATCTATCTATCTATCTATCTATCTATCTATCTATCTATCTATTTGGGGGGGGGGTGAACGAATTCCTATGCCCCACAAATAACCCAGAGATGCATTTTAAATAAAAGGACACATTCTACTCATGTAAAAACATGCTGATTCCTGGACTGTCCGCGGGCCAGATTTAGAAGGTGATTGGGCCAGATCCGGCCCCCAGGCCTTAGTTTGCCTACCCATGAGTTACACCCACAGTGCTTATGAAAAGGTCCCCAAGTTCAAAAAAGAAAAGAAAAGCCGATGTGTAGCTGTATTTTTCTAGGCGTTGTTTCGGAACAGCGGGAGAGCAATTAAAATGACAATGCTTCCAGTCTCTTATTAGCGATAATGACAACATTGAAATGTGTGTTTTAAAATATTTCATAAGAATAGTTAGCAAAGCCATTCCAGAAACGATTCTTACAGTACAGAGACTGGACCTGTATTTATGTTGTTTTGAGCTGGGTAGAGATTTTTCAAATGCAGAAAATTGCAGGGGGAAATTGGTTCTAAGCATTTCCCTTAGCTTTGGTCTGAAAGATTTCCCCGAGCATGTTTAAATGCACTCACTTGCATTTGCTATCATTTGGCACTTTGGACCTGGTAAGTGGAGTGAAATTTGTTTTATCCGACTTTTTTGATATACTGAATTATGCATAGAGTAGAATATTAGTGAAGCATTTCCTTAAAGGCGTAACAAAAGTAAATTCCCAGAAGAAGAAGAAATGTTCTTCTGGTCTTCCTTTCCTTATTACATAAAGAAGTTTGTTTTCTATATTTAATACCTCTGAGGATTCCTAAATAGCTGCATCCCTTGATCTTTCCTAATATTATGGGAAGGGAAGAAAAAGCAAGAAGAACAGAAGTACAGAAAGTAGGTCTTACACTGGATAGGACTATTTGTCATTGAAGCCTTATACTGCCTACTCTGGCAGGTAGCATCTCTCCAGGATCTTGGGCAGAAGTAGGAATGGTGGAAAACCATTTTGGGCTGCACTTTCAAGTGAATTGATCTAAATATTATTATTATTATTATTATTATTATTATTATTATTATTATTATTATTGCCCCACCCTTCTGGCTGGGTTTCCCCAGCCACTCTGGGCGACTCCCAACAGAATATTAAAAACACGATAAAACATTAAACATTAAAAAAAGTTCCCTAACCAGGGCTGCCTTCAGATGTCTTCTAAAAGTCAGATAGTTGTTTATTTTCTTGACATCTGATGGGAAGGCATTCCACAGGGCAGGCGCCACTACCGAGAAGGCACTCTGCCTGGTTCCCTGTAACCTTGCAGTGAGGGAACCGCCAGAAGATCATCGGAGCTGGACCTCAGTGTCCGGGCTGAATGACGGGGGTGGAGACGCTCCTTCAGGTATACTGGGCTGAGGCCGTTTAGGGCTTTAAAGGTCAGCACCAACACTTTGAATTGTTTGCACCTCATGCACTGATACGCAGTTGGGGTACAATTACCTTTCTGATTTTGCACTTCTCTAAATCTTGTGATATAGTTATCACTTCATAACCATACAAAAATGAGTTAAAAGCTATGAACTTTAGGATAAATCGTCTGCAGCAGCGTCATTGGTCACTTGATAATACCAGGAAATAGAGCCTTTAGTGCCGTCATCCCAGGATTGCGGCATACTCAGGTAATAGAGATTCAACAGCTGCCTTCTGTTTTAACTTTTAAACCCCTGTTGAAAACTTCTATTCCACCAGGCCTATGCAAGCAATTAAGAATACATCTTTCCACAATAGTTAATTGATGTCTGCTTTTAACTTTTCAAAATACAGTTTTGTGTCTTTTTGTTGTAAACTGCTTTGATATTTTTAATGAAATAGTGGCCTATACATATTTTATAAATAAAATAAATTTAGAAATGTGCACATTGAGATAAGATGTATATATAAATATTATGTTGTGCTAAAAGATGTATGGGATGCGGGTGGTGCTGTGGGTTAAACCACAGAGCCTAGGACTTGCCGATCAGAAGGTTGGCGGTTCGAATCCCCGTTGCTCGGTCCCTGCTCTTGCCAACCTAGCAGTTCGAAAGCATGTCAAAGTGCAAGTAGATAAATAGGTACCGCTCCGGCTGGAAGGTAAACAGCGTTTCCGTGTGCTGCTATGGTTCGCCAGAAGCGGCTTAGTCATGCTGGCCACATGACCCAGAAGCTGTATGCCGGCTCCCTCGGCCAATAAAGCGAGATGAGTGCCGCAACCCCAGAGTCTGGACCTATCTTTATACATTAAATAATGTATAAAGATAAAAGTAGATACAGTCGTACCTTGGTGTTCGAACAGCTTAGTTCTCGAATGTTTTGGCTCCCGAACGCTGCAAACCCGGAAGCGACTGTTCCGGTTTACAAACTATTTTTTGAAGCCTAACGTCCGATGGGGTTTCTGCGGCTTCTGATTGGCTGCAGGAGCTTCATGCAGCCAATCAGAAGCCACACTTTATTTTTCGAACATTTTGGAAGTCGAATGGACTTCCAAAATCAGTTCCGGAACTGATTCCGTTAGACTTCCAAGGTATTACTGTAGTTGAATACCAATTTTCATACAGATTTTTTTTTTACTGTTCAGATTAATGCAGAAATGAGGTAGAATGGACAGGAATAAACACATGTAAAATTGTCGTGGACCAGAAATATAGTGGTCCTCAGACAGAGGTCTTTCCCATCACCTGTTTCTTGATCTTTTTAAACTGGAGATATCAGTGACTGACAAGTGCCTAGGACCAGTGATGCAAAGCACTGAGTTATGGACCCTTCCCTAAATCACTTAGTCATTCAATAAAAGGAATTGGCTTTGTACCTATAAAAACTCAGTAATGTGGGGCAGAGGAGAAACATCATCATGTAATTTAATCTGAGTTTATTGTTTCTTCAGTGGGCATTCCACAAAGTTCTGTCTATCTCAGGAGCATTCCCCTTGCTCCTGCCAACCTTCCATATTCCCAATTAAGCAGAAGAATATCTGGCATTGTAGATCTTCTAAGAAAGAATATAATAATGCAAAGTGGTTCAAGCAAATTAATGCTATTAAGGGTTTGGAGAGCAACTAAAAATGCAAGGTATTATGATCCAAATATAAGAAGCCTAGAAAGAAAATTTAGTGTTGGCTATTGAGTGTGTATTGCTGTAAATCCAGAAATACGAAGGTGGTGCCTTTGAGCACAAATGCAATGTGACAATTTATAGTTGTCAAAAATAGCAAATTGGGTTGAGCTGTTAGTTGTTGATCCTAATTACTGCAGTTTTGTTAAATTTCAAAACATCTTTTAAAAATAGCTGTATTTTCATTATTTGATTTGCTGATGATATGAGACCCAAAATAGGTTTTCATAAACAACGTTTCGGTAAATCATTAATAGCACAAAATGTGACACAGCAGTTAATTGTTGTATGTAAATGAATCTTGAATAACTTGATTTTTACGGTAATGAATACTCAATTTTTAACAGCATTTTCTGTCCTCAAGAGAACACTGAAGAAGCACTCTTGCTGCTGCTGATTAGTGAATCTATGGTAAGTGAGCCATTTTTCTTTATGAAGGAACCCTCATTTACATTCCTGCTGTTGCATTATTAACCTTAGTCAACCTTTTCGCACCATGATTTACTCCATTTTGAAGACGAGCATATGCTGTACCATACTTCAGGCACTCTGTAGGATCCGTACTGCTGCTGGCATTGCCATTATGGGTGTCTGCAACTGTGTATGTTTTTGAGCTGCCAGAAGTTCCAGGGCTGAAAGGAAATGTCAGTTTTGTTCAAGGGGAATTATACTCTTGATCTATCAAGGCAATATATGAGTAGTTAAGCTTCTAAAAGCAGAGTGCTCCTTATCGGCCACTTTGAAAACCTACCCTGGTGACTGATTACCTTGATTCACTTATTTTTATTGACTCGAACCATTGAAGAAGAAGAAGAGTTTGGATTTGATATCCCGCCTTTCACTCCCCTTCAGGAGTCTCAAAGCGGCTAACAATCTCCTTTCCCTTCCTCCCCCACAACAAACACTCTGTGAGGTGAGTGGGGCTGAGAGACTTCAAAGAAGTATGACTGGCCCAAGGTCACCCAGCAGCTGCATGTGGAGGAGCGGAGACGCGAACCCGGTTACCCAGATTACGTGACTACCGCTCTTAACCACTACACCACACTGGCTCTCATTGGGCATCATCAGCGTCTTTAAAAAAAGCCAGACAACTATGAGTGTGAAGTCGTGTTGAAAAGTAAAGGACATGGTGATTTTCTCCCCTAGTCGGATATAAAAGTAAATTATCTACTAATTTATATCTAAAACCCTACAGAGGAATACATTTAGAGCAATTCATCTTTATTGTTTAATGCATCCACCAGGTGAATAAACAAATGCCATATGCACTGTTCTTCTGGTGGAGAGAGGTTGTTCAGCGTCTTTTAA
Organism: Podarcis liolepis; assembly: GCF_965112155.1. NCBI lineage: Eukaryota > Metazoa > Chordata > Lepidosauria > Squamata > Lacertidae > Podarcis > Podarcis liolepis. The sequence continues at coordinate 23,520,516 of NC_139554.1, forward strand.
TTTTTTTAAACATCTCAGGTATTTTGCATCTCAGGTATTATGGTAGTTGTGATGCAGCATCCCTTGAGAAATGCAGTTCCTTCATCCACAGCAACGAAAGTTTGAATTTGCTATTCCATTTCGGAGAACCCCAAGCATGGGACTTGGGTTTTATGTTTTTGCTTCACTGATCCTCTCTTCTCGTTTTTGGTCTTGCTATCCAGGCTAATCGCGATGCTGTGCTGAGCAGAATACCAGAACATAAAAATGATCGCATCATCAGTTTGCAAAGTGCGTCTGTAGTCTATGACTTGCTTACCATTGCTTTGGGAAGAAGAGGTCAATATGAAATGTTATCAGAGGTAAGCTGTGACAGCTGACCAATGAATCCAAGGCCCAGAGGTTCAACCTAGGCGACATTCTGGGTTGAGAGCATATGGAAAGTTAACACGCCAATTCAGCATAGCATGGCACAATCTGTGTATCATTCAGCTGAATGTTGACTTTGGTGGATATAATACAAGTACTATCTTTTTTTGTATGTAACAGGAATGCTTTTGTCTAGCAGCTACAGCTTAACGGAAGCCAATTTTTAAAGACCCTTTACTACTAATATTGAGCCAACTCCAATGGCTTTTGAGTTCAAACTGCTGAATTTTATCTTTAAATGCTTAAATGGTTTTGAACCTAGGTATCTTACATTCTGGCTTTCCCCATAGATTGTTAGTTGAATTCTCTTTCTGGCTAGTGTCAACATGTATACCTCAATGAAGTTTCTGCACATTATAAAAGTAATGTGAGTTGAAAGTTGAGATTTTGAAACCATTTTACCTTGATAGGCTTTTCTGATTCCTTGCTGCCAAAATGAGTCATTGTATGTCCAACCTTTATTTTATGAGAGTGATTCAAAGCCTGGTTGAAGAAAACGTCGCCATCACATTAGGCAAAACCAACTTGAATGCTTTCATTGCCTTCTTATAACTAGATTCTGTGATAAAAACAATATTGTGAATGAATTCTTAGGGTGTTTTTGTTTTGTTTTAAGAAAAAAATCATACACATGCAGAGTCCTGTTATTTTCTAAGGTTACAATGCTACACAAGCTTACCTGAGAGTTGCCTCAGAATAGACATGTATAGAATTGTTTTGGGGTATTTGAAGTAACTTTTAAGTTAGCATTTGTTAAAAATAAATTAAAATTTATCGACTTTTATTTAAAAAGCCAAGTTAAGTGTGTGTGTATGAATAGATATTCCAAAATATATATAGACCAATTGAAAATTATTTAACTCCCCTGAATTCTCAAACCAAGGGAGGAAAATGGTATGCTGTACACACATCAGGGATGCTATTACTAACAACTGTGTAAAAACATAGTACTGTTACTCATGCTAGAACTTCTCTCTGTGACTACATAATAAATGGCCTACCTAGAAGATGAAGATGTGGGGAAATGACTGTATCAGGTCAGAAAGTTTGAATGGTCCCAGTTCACTACTTTAGCTTGGCTTTTGTTGTTGTTGTTGTTTTGTTATTATGGCTGAGTGTTGGTGAATCAAATATTTTAACTTTAAGTTCTATACAGTGGTACGTCGGGTTAAGTACTTAATTCGTTCCAGAGTTCCGTCCTTAACCTGAAACTGTTCTTAATCTGAAGCACCACTTTAGCTAATGGGGCCTCCTGCTGCTGCCGTGCCGCCGGAGCACGATTTCTGTTCTCATCCTGAAGCAAAGTGCTTAACCCGAAACACTATTTCTGGGTTAGCAGAGTCTGTAACCTGAAGCGTATGTTTCGGGAAGCTTTTAATGTTTGATGTATTATAGTATTTTAATATTCTTTTGGAAGCCGCCCAGAGTGGCTGGGGAAGCCCAGCCGGATGGGCGGGGTATAAATAATTAAGTATTATTATTATTATTATTATTATTATTATTATTATTATTATTATTAAACCTGAAGCGTATGTAACCCGAGGTACCACTGTATTGTGAAAAACAATATAGGGAAAATACTTGCGAGGGGAAATACTTTAATCTTGCCATTTAAAAACAAATCAATGGTTCACAGCAAGTAGATGCAGAAATTGGACTGATGCGTGCAGCTGTGAGGAACTGAGCAACTCAAGCAAAACTTTGCATGAAAATATTCAGAGTATACTTGCCAGGAGATCACCATGGTGGTTACAGTAGCTGGTTTCCTTTTTGCAAAGAGATGACCTACATTTCTCACTTTCCCCATTTGGATCATGCACTGTTGCTTTGAAAGGTCGTATCTGTAACCTTGAACCTACTTTGGAACTTTATTGTTACACTTCCCTTGACTTTTTCCTTTTACCTTACTCTTTTTACGGACACAGATAAAGCCAGCTTGTGCTTTGTCCTCCTGATCTGTGTTCTATTGATTCCGTTGTCTTGATCAGTAGAGCTTTTGAACTGGAATAAATCAGAGATTTCAGAAGCTGTGGACTTTGTGACCTAAAGTGTTTGAGAGAGGCTCCCCCCCCCGCCCCCCAGCTGCATCACTCTCAGCTTGAAGAGTTTTTATGAAGTGGCTTAAGGAATATGCTAGGAGTTAAGGGGGAAAGAGAGGGAGGGAAGAAGAGACACGAGAGAGGATCCTCCCAATGCTATGAACAATATGTTCCACTTGGGAAAATTAAGTTTGGGTTTACAGTGGTACCTCTAGTTACGAAGTTAATTCATTCCGGAGGTCCGTTCTTAACCTGAGACTGTTCTTAAGTAGAGGCGTGCTTTCACTAATGGGGCCTCTTGCTGCCGCTGCGCTACCGACGCACAATTTCCGTTCTCATCCCGGGGCAAAGTTCTCAACTTGTGGTAACTCTTCCAGGTTAGCAGAGTTTGTAACCTGAAGCGTTTGTAACCTGAGGCGTTTGTAACTGAAGGTACTACTGTACTTTAAATGTGAAATTTTCAAAAGAAGGGAGGATTTGCATTCTTTGATAAAGAGAAGCTAAGTTGCACATACAGTGGTACCTCAGGTTACAGACTCCACTAACCCAGAAATAATACCTCAGGTTAAGAACTTTGCTTCAGGATGACAATATAAATCGTGCGGCGGCAGCGGGAGGCCCCATTAGCTAAGGTGGTACCTCAGGTTAAGAACAGTTTCAGGTTAAGAACAGACCTCCAGAACAAATTAAGTTCTTAACCCGAGGTACCACTGTAATTTTACAGAATCACCCCCCAAAAAGAGGGAAGAGGAAGGAGAGGCATGAGTAGTATATTGTTTAAAGCCTTCAAACCAGTCTACCTCCTTCCCCACAGACCCTCTTGAGAGTTAAGAGCAGCTGAAGGGGTCTCTTGGTTGTTGTTCTACTCTCAGAAGCTGGGGGGGGAGTGGCAGTCTGGAAGAAGACATTTTCTGTGACATCTTCTGTTGTGGAATTCCCTCCCCACAGAGATGTGTATTTTACTTTCCCTATACAGTGATACCTCGGGTTGCATACGCTTCAGGTTACATACGGTTCAGGTTACACACTCCGCTTACCCAGAAATAGTGCTTCAGGTTAAGAAATTTGCTTCAGGATAAGAACAGAAATCGGGCTCCGGCAATGCAGCGGGAGGCCCCATTAGCTAAAGTGGTACTTCAGGTTAAGTACAGTTTCAGGTTAAGAACGGACCTCCGGAACGAATTAAGTACTTAACCCGAGGTACCACTGTACAGCTTTTGGGGAGTGCAGAAGACTCATTGCCTCTGACACCTGATACATGTGCATTCAGGACCTGCCTTATTCCTAGGGCTGCAATTTGTGTTTACTGTTTTAAATGGTTGTAGCCCCTCCTGGGAGCTGCTGGGGAAGGGTGGATAATAAGTGTAATAGTAATAATAAAAATAAAAGTAATAACAGCAGAAAGCAGGTTTCACTCCATATTTTGTGGGCCCCAGGCAAGAGATCTGCAGTATGCCCAACCCATCCATTTTCTATCTCCAATGCTAGGGCCAAATACCCTTGGAAGAAACTGCTTAGGGGCCACATGTCCAGAGTAGGTGGGGGCACAAGAAACACGCACCCCATTCTTGCACACATTGCATTCTCACGCATCACATTCTCTCTCTTGCACATTGACTTATATCTTTCTTCTTTGGCAATCACTCGTAGCCGAGTAAGATTGTCTTCCATAAACACGGTTTTAACAATGGGCCCATAAGTGACTGTGGAGGCCAATTCTGGATCCACACATCCTTCCACAGTGGGGTCATTGGTTTCTGGGCAGGAGTTGATCAGTGTGTGGATTTGCCAAGCGTGCCTTCCTCCTAGCACGTTTCTCCCTTGCGTCCTGAGTTCAAGTGTCTTCAAAGCCTTTGGTAAAGGCTGGAGCGCTCGCAGGCCAGTGTTTCCCAGTTGTCAGTGTTTATACTACGTTTTTTTAGATTTGCCTCGAGGCAGTCTTTAAACCTCTTTTGTTGACCACCAGCATTACGCTTTCCATTTTTAGCGATTGGCTAAGATTTCATCTCTGTGCACTGAGAAAGTAGAACCCACAGAAAGAAAAAGCAGTGATCTAGCCATGCACAAAACTTCCTTCATGGCTTATGTGCATCCACATGAAGACACCCTTCTGGTTTGTTCCTTCCAGCACACAAGTGGCTGAACCGTTACGTGCAACCCTAGAGACCTATGGTTTACAAACAAGCCAGAATATTAAGCCATGGCTTGAAGTTATTCAGTTATTTCTTTGGTATGTAAAGAAAGCCCAATACCTTGTGGAAGGAGACCTGAGAGATGGGTTCATATTGTGCTGTGGAGAAAAAAATAGGTTAGCAGAAAACGTGAAAAAAAGGAAATCCCAAGTTACAATTGTAATAAATTTGCCTTCTTTGGGTTAATGCAGCAATGTGCACTTCATGAGTCATAAAAATGTAAAAGTAGCCCTTAGTTTTTTGCATTCGGCAATATTACTTTTATTGCAATTTTATTTTATTGAGAGGTTTGTTTAATTGTTGCTCATTTATATAGCACTTGCAAAAAGCCAAGTGCCTTATAACTTTTATTTATTTCCAGGCTTCCTGGAAAGATGCATGCTATCACTTTAACTGAAACTGGGTGTTGTTTCTTCTTGTTTTAGTGCTTGGAAAGAGCAATGAAATTTGCATTTGAAGAATTCCATCTTTGGTATCAGTTTGCACTGTCCTTAATGGCAGCAGGAAAAGTAGGTCTCTTTGCAGATTTTGTTTTATTGAGGTCTGCTGCTTATAATATGGGCTGCAATCCCGCACATGCTAAACCGGTGGTGTTTTAGGGGGTTGTACTTGGGTGCAGGATTGTAGCTTTAACTCCATTTAACACCAAAGAACTTTAAGTCACGTTTACTGTCTTTGTGCAAGACTGAATATGATTTCAGTAAGGCAAGCACTTTCATATGCTCAATGTTAAGCTTAGCATTCTGCTGAAAGAGGTTGAATTCAATTTTTTTTTGTTTATTTCAAGTGACTTGAAACTTTTTAGCAATAATCTGCTAAAATTAATCCCTGCAGGAGGTGTGTTTTCAGTCACTGTCTCTGTCCAATGTATTATTCAGAAATTCTGCCCTATTTTTTTTAATTGAGAAAAAAGGTTGATAACTAGATGGATAGAAATATGAAATGGCATTCGTTGGTTCCCTGGTTTTGAACTATTCCCTCCCCTCCATTCCCTTTTCTTTAGAGCAGCCTCTTCACTCATAAATGGGAGAAAAATGGAACATAAGTTGTGCTGGGGGGAAAACAGCCATAAAGGGGAGATATTTGGTGGTAGTTCTTGCTAATATTCTTGCTAATATTTGGTAATATTATTAAATAATATTTTTTAAAAAACCAGACTATTTTATTTTAATCCAGTGTGGCAGTGTTCCTCCATCTCTTAAATACAACTTTCTGGCTTATCTGCGGCTTGGAAATTAGACATGTAGCCTGTGACCCACCATGTTTGATAGCCTGGCTATGTTGCACAGGAGGCAATACCTGTTCCATTCTCTAAAAAGAAAGATACTCACAATCAGATTTGTGGGTATTGATCCTATCATGGAATTAAACTAATGCCTTTTATTTGAAATTTGTTTAGAATTCTTTTGTTACAGCTTGGAAGGGGCTTAAATGGCAAAATGCAAAATTCTTACTATATTCCACTACCCTGGTTGTCTTATCCCGAGACATGTTTTTGTACAGTCTGCTCGAGCTGTGAAGGTCTTGAAAGAGTGTATACGGTTGAAACCGGACGATGCCACAATCCCACTTCTTGCTGCCAAATTATGTATGGGATCCCTTCATTGGGTAAGTAGTTTATTAGTTCTCTTGAGTCAAGAAAAATGGGTATTTAAAGAAATATGCACACATGCCGTTGCTTTGCTCCTTTTGATCCAGTATGATTTATATTCAACGGAAATGTGATTCCTTCTGCCAGGTCAAAATATCAAAATTCCAAGAATATATCAGATTGAAAAGAATATACTTTCAAAAGAGTGTTGAGATCCCCAACCACTGCCACGATAATTTTAGAATTTTTGAGCACCCTGAGCTGAGTGTCAAGATGGGTAAACTTGGTTCAGATTGGAAACGGGTTGCTAATTGCAGGTAGCATTGGAGTTGCTAAAATATATGTGTTGATAAAAGCTGTAAATTGACTTGCAATTATGGTGCATGTGCGACTCTTTGGAATACATGAATACTCTCAAGAACTGGGGTGCGCAAGTTGGGAAGCAGCATGTTGGTTGGATTAGATAACCCTATCATTCTGTGTTGCCCAGGCAAAGGTTGTGATCTGATTGCTCAAAAGATTAATAAAAATGTATCAGTTTTTTTAAAAAATGCATGCCACACCAAGCACACTGTTACAGATCATCCACAATTAACCAACCATATGAGAATAATCTCCAAAAAAAGTAGCAGTTTTCAAAATTGTTTCATAGTTGGTTTATTGTTCACAAGGTAGGACCCCATCCCTCTGTGCATAGTCAGCTAGATTTTCTTTCTTAAAGGCCACTTTTACATGATGCATACTCTGACCCACCTCCCCATTAAGGTGGATGCAAGCATTTCCAACTTGGAGATTCTGGACCAAAACTGATTGATAAAGTCGGGAGAGAAAAACACCCTGGCAGCCTTCTATAAATACCCTGTTCTATACTTGTTCTATACTTAATTCATCACTGAGGATGGCAGTCCAATTAATCTAACATTTAAGCAGACCCCATTTGAAATAGATAGTGACCATTGGGAGTGAACACAGTTCTGTCTATTAACTAGTCTTGTATAAATCTGTGCTTTTGTTTTTAGTTAGAAGAAGCAGAACGGTTTGCCAGAATGGTGGTTGATATGGGTGACAAAACATCAGAATTCAAAGCGAAAGGTTTCTTAGCCCTGGGACTGACTTACAGCTTACAGGCTACAGATGGTAAGTATATCAGTTTATAAGGGTAAAGTGTCAACAACATAGAGCATTTAGAAATATGTCAAACAGTCAAAAGGATTCATTGTATGTCCATTTTTTTTATTTTTAAAAAATGCTTGGTCTGAAGCCTCTGCTTAATATGACTAATTAAATCCTGTTTTTAGCTTCTTTGCGAGGGATACAAGAGGTCCTGCAGCGAAAGGCTCTTCTTGCATTTCAAAGGTGAGTGGGTGTTAATCTTTTCATTCAGCTGTAGATAATGAAAAAACCTTATGTGTATTTTTAAAAGAGATATTTATAAATGATTATGTAATGTGGATTTTACCTCTGGGAGTCTGCGTGCATGAGTACAGAACATATTGCGTTAACATTTGCTTCATCAAGTAGTGCTGGCAAATCCTTTGGAATCAGACTGGATTTCCTCTGATTTCATTATTAAAGATATTTTTGTTATCAGCTCGTAGAGAATAATGTTTGCGCAACATCTGTTTAAAGAATGACTCTTTGTCTGAATACACATTTCGTTCCAGAAGAAGAAAATGTAGCTCTGAATAGCATTCCCAAAATTGACAGAATATACTGTATATGATATTGATGTTGTTTTATTAGATTGGTTTAAAGAATTTATTGTTCATTCAGGGACTTAAACCCTCTTATTCTAAGAGGTTATGAGCAAATGCAATGTCTTCACTGTGACTTGTAATGTGGCTCAGGAATTCTCATAAAGCAGAAGGATGAAAATAGTATATTTCTTCAATCGTGTTTTAATAACTTAAGCGTTATTGGTTCTCTATTAGCTTCCTAGAGACATATTATCTTCAATCACAACTTCTAGCTCCTTAACTTATGTACACAGGCAGAATAGTTGCATGAGCAGAGAATTAGGGCAGATCCATTCGATAGTAACATGATTGTGAGCCGTCTCTAAATTTAATTTGTACCTCAAGCAATATAGTGATTGACTGATTCGTCCCCTTAATAAATAAATAAATTTACATTTTTATGTAAATAGAGGCCCCACATCTGATAGAACTTGAACTTTCTGATCTAATTCTTTTAATTGTTCTTTCGGATGTTTTAATTGTTTAGTAAAGCACAGCTGAAATTAAGGCATAAGGACTAGGCTGTAATGTTTGCTACAGGACAGGGTGAACATGCTTTTTAATGGAAAAAAAATTGTTCTGAGTTAGAAGGCTTCTGGAGAAATTCCTTTCTGACTCTATTCATGACCCTCCAGCAGTGGAAAATATGGATTTAGCTATCATATACACTTTCTTGCTACAGATGGCATCACCTCTGTCATCTCTTGTACCATAGCAGGCATTTGTGCAAGCAGTATTAAGTCTGGATTATTTCTGGGCTATTTACAGAGGTCTGAAATTGATGGGTGTCATATAGATCAGTGGGCAGCTGCCAGATGGTAACAACTTTAAGTCAGTCCTAGCTTTAACTGGATTTTTGAAACAGTAACCTACAAGATAAAATCTCTGTATCCCATTATTAATTCAATGAGCTGCCTATTTATCAGTTTTTTAATTCACTTCTTAAAAATAGAATAAAATGTTAAAGGTCCCCTGTCCCTTAACCTCAGAGCAGAAGCTATTCTTCCTACTTCAAGAATATTATTACTTCACTGCATATTTTGCTCGTGAGCACTTGACAATGAAAACCTTGAAATACGGTCCCTGGAAAATATGTGAAAGTGCCTTCATCTCCCATCTTCCCCAGATGTTCCAAATATTTGATTTTGCATTTATGCATGTATTCAAATATTCCAACATCTGCAGGCCACAGATTCCCCACTCTGAACTAGAGACTTACTTTGCAAAGCTGTGGTAGAAGACCCAGTGGAGAGTCATGAGAAATATGAGGACTCTCTTTCTTCTAGTTCACCTTTGCCTCTCCAGCCTTACACCCTGTCAGTTTGGTCCTTTTTTGTTTTTAACACCCACCACATGCAAAACTATGGAATAAATAAAAGCAGAGCTCCTCACATGAACTGTACTGTTAATAATAAGGCTGATGGCTGTAATGTTTGGTTTAAGATGGGGGTGCTAGGAAGGCTGAGGAGCAGAGTTAGCTTCCTGCTCAGGAACAAAATTCCGCTGGTAGATCAGTTATCAGCAGTACAAATTGACAAATACAAAGGTAAACCTGGACATCTAAAGTGACTTGATGGTCTAAATACGTTTACTATTTTTCAGGGCTCACATCTTGTCTCCAACTGATCACCTGGCAGCATTTTATCTAGCTTTACAGTTTGCTATATCCCGACAGGTGAGTTCTGAATTGTCACGTTATTGGGTCCCCCCCCCCCATATTTTTCAGCAGAATCCATATGCCGGTGGGGGAGGGGGTCAGCAAAAAAATCCCTACAGGCCTACAGGGGGATAATCAGGGAAGTATAAATAATAGCTGTATTAGTTAATGATCATCTGTATGTTCATATTTATTCTTGATCTTCCTGTTTCTAAGAAGTGGAACAAACACTTTCTTCGTCCACCAAGAAGTGCAAAGAACAGCTTCAGGTCCTTCGTACCTTGAAAACAAGGCTCTTATTCTGAGATGTTTAAGAAGAACTGGAGATATCTCTGGGATGCATCTAGCCTTCAGAGTCCAGAAGCACAAAGGCTTTGATATTTTTACTCAGCCTTCTTCTCTGACCCATCCCCATCCCAACATGAAATCCAGTCCCTTGCTGCCTTTCTATTTTAAGGAAAGCCCCTCTCATTCTCTTGAGAGAGTTGTAGGATGCTTCCAGATGGGGGCCTTCTATTGCAAATGGGTCATTCATATCAGATTTTTCTGAGTGTGCATCTGTCATGTTACCTTCCACACATTCTCATTTTTCAGCCATTGATATTCATGGCTGCTCTGTTTCTTGCTGTCCATACCAGTGTCTAAAGCTTGGCATTTTTATATGGGTGGGATTTTTTTCTTGTCTCCCCTTCCCCCACCATTATTTTATTCCATTCTGGATATGTGTCCAGGTGTTTCTATATCTTTGCTCCTTTAAATAACTGAGGTCTTACGCATGAGTGCTAAAGAGATTTTGCGCAAAACCTCTGTATTAAAGCCTGATGTATGTTCCACAGTTACAGTGGTGGTAGCAATGAAGCAAGGGGCACCACTGATGTTTCCAGCAGTGTTTTTCTTGAGACCTCACTCATCCCCAACCATGTGGTGTAGTTAGAACCACTCCATGTTCATCAGAAACAAAACCACACTACTCCTTTTGGACAGCAGAGGTTTGTTCTGAGGACAAATTTTTGGATGACTATCAACACCAGCCAAAATGGTGTCCCCCTGTATAATTATGCTTGTTTCTTGAAGAGTATTTGATGTTTTAATTTGTTACATAAAATGCGACAAAGCTGAATTTTGTTTAGTCAGAAGAAAATCTGTTAAGTTGCAAAAATTCTGATGCCTGAAACACCAAAGCTTGTTCCAAGTTGCTTTGCGTTTTGAGTGCAAAGGGAAAATGTTAAAGTTTATTTTAGGAAGCTAATCGGAGTCACATACTTTGGCTACTTTTCATTGCCAGTGAACGGCAAGATCATCAGTGCCTCTTGACACTTTAGTGAACAGTTCTGTGTGTGTGTGTGTGTGTGTGTGTGTCTGTCTGTCTGTCTGTCTGTCTGTCTGTCTGTCTGTGTTTTCCCCCTAGCAGTGAATATTTCCTTGGTGGAGGCACTTTCCATTCTCATTTCTTCCTAATCTCGAAAAGCAGGGGAATTATACTGTATGTGATAAGAATAACCCATTTCAACTTTTCTTTCAAATAGATACCAGAAGCTTTAGGATATGTTCGTCAAGCTCTTCAGCTTCAAGGAGACGATGCTAACTCTCTGCATCTCCTTGCCCTCTTGCTGTCAGCTCAGAAACACTATCACGATGCTCTGAATATCATTGACATGGCCTTGAGCGAATACCCAGAGAACTTTATGTGAGTAGGGTTTTTTGGTAGTTTCTATGCATATGCGTGCTTAGTATGAGACAAAATTTAAACCCTTGAAATGACTGAGCCATTTTTGGCCTTGCAAATTTTGTGCATTGCGTTTCTCCCTTTTTCCATGTTGCAGAAGGCTATAGCTTTCAAACTTGGTGAATAGCAATGTGATATTCTGCTTCCTCAATTCTTTTTTTTGTTGTATTGGTTAGCTTTTGCAGCAAAGTAATATTCACAGACCTTACATGATACACAAAATGAATATGACAAGCTCTCGTCCTCTCCTTTTCTTTTTTTGAAAGAAACGTCATGACCTCCCTTTGCAAAGTTGATGGGTTCCATAGAGTGGATTATCTTGCTGCTTTTCTCAATGTATCATGATAAATAAATGAGAATAAAGAGCCACATCACAAAACAGCTGAGTGGCAAATAGCACTCATTCAGCAGACGTGTGCACATCAATGTGCTTAAAATGTCACTGGTTCTTATCATTCTGTAAAAACAAGTAGTGTATCAGAGTGGTTATGAACATGATCTGTGAGTCAGAAGTTCCTGGTTCAAATATTAACTCAGTTTTGAGCTCATTTAATGGCTTTAAGCAAGCCGCTCTCTTCCACCTTTATTCTCTACCCCTGTAATCTGCTGTGTGTAGTAGTATTGGCCTGCCTTATAGGGGTGTTGTAATGATTATCAGAAAAATGTATGTGCTTAGGAATAAGTGTTATATTTCTACCTGGTGGTAGTGTAATACTATTAAAATAAATGTAAATATTGAAACACCGCCCCCCCCCAAGTGTAAATCTGTGTTTCTGCTTCTCAGGGCTGAATTTCATGACAGGCAGAGCTCCAGGAAACCCCAGTATAAGAACATAAGAGCCCTGCTGGATCAGGGTGCAGTACTTACATAAGCTTGCTTTTTTTTTGTGGGGAACTGGCTAATGATGGGCTATGGCAGTTTATAAGATTTGGGTTTATTTACAGATATTCAGGTTGAACATACGTGGGAGCACAGCATAAACGCTCCCAACGGCAGCATCAGATCTCCAATGTGAGACAGCCAAGACCCCAAAACACTGTTAGCTTTCAAAGCCCAAATCTGCTCATTCTCCTTCTCTGCTGGCCTCCGGCTCAGAATTGACTCTGGGCTCAGACCTGACAACTGCAATCTGTTGTTTCTCCTTACACCATTGAACCTCTTCATAGTATAGGACTGCATGTTATTTAGTGGCCATATGCGATTCTTGGGTTTAAAAAGTCACTATATCATTTGGCTGTGGCAGCATCTCTAGAGATTGGTAGAGAGAAGGGAAACAGCTTGATGCTTTGAGATTGGAAAATAAACCACTCTAATGTGAAATTATTGTTTTTCCATCTTAGTATTATCATGGCATTCTGTCTTTGGTTAAACTTGTATTAATTTTTTTTCTTCTTTCATTACTAATGACTATCAGAAAATATGGTCATCATTACTAATGAACATCAGAAAAATATGGTCTCCTGGTGGACAAATATCAAACTACAAACTCTGCTTCAAGTAGACATCTGTCAGATGTTGCTTGTGTTGTTTTAAAAAGATCCTTAATACATTTATTTACTTCAGTTTTTATTGCTCCAAGTCTCTATGAACAAGCAAAGGAATAGTTGTTAAAAAGAATGGGTAATGATTTGCTTTCCATCATAGCTTTCAAATATTTTTTAGGACACTGAAGATTTCTCACTAAAGCTATTACCGCAGAGCAGGGGCACATTTACATGGCATCACTGTTGGTTCTCATTGATATTACTCCTTTCCTTATTCGTGTAAGCAGATAACTGTTTTGAAATAGGGCCATTAAGATTAACTGGTTTTTAGTTGTGCCTGAAATTCCTTCTACAAGTATTAAATTTCTCAAAAAAACAGGGTCAGATTCTTCGCATATGCTAAAGATGTAAGTCATTCTGTTTGTGTTCCAGTTGTTTATTTGACTTTTGTGCTGAGAGTTTCTGCCTGCTCATAGCCATTACCAAAAACCAGCCCAGTAAATATTCCATCCTACTGTTGGACTATAGAAATACTGACTTGTAGTAAGAATCTTTAATCCAGCATAAGGCGTTGTAATGATAGTACACACGTGAAAGGACACACTTCTTTGCTTTTTTACTTTGTTTTGATCCTAGTTTGGAGTTGTTTAATGCTGTATTATAATTGTTTTTAAAGCTGTTTCATTTTGTGAGCCAGCCAGAGAATAAGTCATCATAATGTGGTGCCACATAAATAATGTCAAATAAATTAGAAAATAGTATAGCCTTTGTCTCTCAGAGTGCTTCTTTTGAGAAGGTTTTTTAAAAAATAAAATAAAATAAAAAGCCATCATTTCTACACCTGCAATCTATGTGGGGACCATGCCAGTTTCTATACTGTTTGTTGCTTGTTGAAACAACAGAGAAGGGACTTACAGGATCAGTCCCAAACTGCAAGTGCAGTCAGCCATTATGCCAAACCATGGTTTGTAAAGCAAAACTGTCATTAGGTATTATGCCAGCTTACAAACTATGGTTTGCAAGGGGCTGCCAATGTTGCAAATGTAACAGTGATTTGCTGTTACGACTGAATTCACAAGCTGTTGACTATCCACAATTAGTGCCATTGTTTGTCAAAAGTCTGCTGCATCATGAACTTATGAAACTGAATGTTGATTGTTTTATCTTCTGCTTTTTATTATTTTGTTTTTATTGTTTGAGTGTATTATTTTATTACATTTTTATGTTCTCATATGAAAGGTGGGATATAATATGTTAAGTCCTAGATCTGGATGAGTAACTTATATATATATTTAGCTACGACTGTATTCTGCAAACAGCCGTCTGGAGGCTGATACATACTTTTGATAAACAAATTGGTGTTTTCGTTGGAGCCTACAGTCTGTAGAATTGATACCCTCTAATAGAGAGGGTTTTGGTTAAGGGGTGGTACATGACTGGACCACTATTTAAATCTACTCAAAAGAGTGATGCAACGGTCAAGTGCAGAATCTCTCTCAGTGTTTGAAAACAGCTGTGAAATTCTGAAAACATTTTACCACGGCATAATTAAAACTTGATCAGACCAGCTGACTGGACACAATCCCACAGGCACTTTCTTGTCCATTGCTTAAAGCAATTGTGCACTTCCAAGCAAAACTTGCAAAACCCTCACAAATCCCCTCCTCGTGTTTCTGGGCTGCTTGCCTTTTTTAGAATTACGCCTACAAACCAGTTCAAAATGTTCTATTTTGGTGGATGGAATTGACAGATTAGTTGACTTAACACATTTCTCATTCGGTACACCTCTAATACACTTGCTTCCCCTATAACAGTTAGTTTTCGCTCCTCCTAATTGCTTCCAATATAATTCAGAGGCACGCAACCTTTAGCAAAACAAACTGGTAAGCAGAATAAACCGTTGCATTATTCAAGTATAATTTCTTCAGCATTGTAATGGCTCCTTTTTTGTTGCCATAAAGCTTAATAGAAAATCGGTTAGTTTTGGCTGCTGACTAGAGTTCTTTCAAAGTTAGAGTGTATATGTTGGCTTGGTTTTTGAGTCCACTTTCATGAGTTACTTTGTGAAGAAGAAAAATGATGCTTGTTTGCTGTTTTCAAAGAGAGCGTCTGCCTCTGTGATCTAAAACCTTTTATCTTTAGGGAACCCTTTTCATATTGACTTGCCTACAAAGAAACTCTTTCGTGTGGGTAACCTAGAGTAATTGTGAAAGCACTGAAGTTCACAAAAAAAGGATCCACTAGGCTTGTTAAGTCTTAGCATCACTTGGCGTGAACCAAGGCTGCTTGTCTGCTTTCCACAGGCATCTGGGACAGACACTGGAGGAAGTGGGATGATGGAGTAGATAGCCTTTGCTCTGCCCATCAGGGCTGCATTCATGTTTTCAGCGTCCTTTATTGTTGAATTACAGTTTGATTTCTTCTCCTTCTCAGATTACTGTTTTCAAAAGTCAAATTGGAATCACTCTGCCGGGGCCCAGATGAAGCGCTTCTCACTTGTAAACACATGTTGCAGATCTGGAAATCCTGTTACAATCTCACTAACCCCAGGTAAGGACAATACAGAACAACATGGAACGCATTCTGTTTGTGTGTGCAGGGGGTCGGAGCGAATCCTTTGCATGTAAATAAAGGTTGGAATTCAACACCACCCTCTTCCAGTCATTCTGTTTGTGCAAGCATTGCAGTTTGCCAGATGGAACAATCCTCCCACCGTTTTGTGTTCTGGCTATTCTCTCCCCCTCCCCCCCCCACCAATGGGAGAGCAGGAGGAAGAAAAGGCAGGGCAGCCTTGTTGCACAATGGGAAGTCCTTGTGCTGGGATTTTGCTGGATGGTTAGGTGAATTCTGCTCATAGCTTGTTTGGGGGGGGAGTATCATACTCCAGTTTATATTTCATGCGAGGTTTGTGTGGCTATATTTTTGCTTACCATGTTAGTTGCTTTTCTGTTATGGGTGTGGCGTATGTGCATTGGACCAGCTTGATTTCTTTATTTAACTGGAAAGAATCCGAACTGTTCCACTTGAGTGACCTTCAAGATAGTAAACAAAAATGAAGTTTGGGTTGTATCCAGTTGTGGCATTCTGCTGACAGAGGGCTCTTTGATTCGGCAGAGGCTTCCATTAGTTGAGATTGTAGGGCAACGGTTTTCTTTGATTTCCCCCTTCCCTTTTCCCCGTCCCCCTGCATGCTCAATCTGCTCCAAGAAGAAATGAAAATCTTGAGTGAGTGAAACTCTATAGAGTGGTTGCAGTACAGTACAAGTAGCAGAAATTCTGATTTGCTTTCCGTAAAAAGAGAGGATTCATTCTGCTTTGCAAAGCAAAATCAGAATCTTGAGAGTAGAAACGCTGTTTTTTTCCTGGTAGTACTTTACAATTTCCTACTGCTACATTCCTGTCAAGTAAATGAAAAGATACAATGACGTTATGCCACAGCAAGGCATATCAGAGTAATATTCCATCCTGTATGATGCTATCAGATCAGCAAGGTCCCCCATGCAGCATATCACATTTCTCTTTTCAAATCTGTAAAAGCCAGCATGTAATAGCTGTGGCCCCGCTGTGAGTTAACAACCTTCATGTGGCGCTCTCTTTATGCCAGGTGAGAACTGACTCGGAGTAAATGCTTGCATATGCGCCCAGCTCGACTTCAGCAGTCTTGCAGATGTCATTCACTGTCAGACTTCAAATGCGTGATCCAAGATGAGACAAACATTTATGTTCTGCATAAAGGCTGTGGATTTTATGGCTTCCCCTCCACCCCTTCAAAATGTTGATTCATTTAAGCACACAAAGCAGGCAAATGAGGCAGAGGGGAAGGTATAACCTACCAGTTATGGATTATGCACTTATTATAAGACAAACTCACTGGTAATTGGGGTTTTTTCCCCATTTGAGATTTGGCATACGTGATGTTTCATACATCAGCTTTCCTAAAATGTTTAGGAAGGACCTATGCTGTCATTGGTACATGTGATTACAAGGCTGTGGCTCTGTAGACCTGGTTGCTCCCTTCATTACTACTACATTTCCTTGTGGGGCGGCAAGTCATAAAAGTTTATTAAGCCTAATGAATGTTAGAAGAGTCCTTCTGGATCAGATCAAAGGCCTATCAAGTCCAACATCCTGTATCTCACAGTGGTCAGTCAGGCACTTTGGGGAAGTTCACAGGAAGAACATTGGAGCAACAACCTGCTCCCAGTTCCTTTACGACTGATGATCAGAAACATATTGCCTCTGATCCTGAGGGTAATATATAGCCATCATGACCACTAGCCATTGGTACCCCTATGCCTAGTCTCCTTTTAAAGCCATCAAAGTTGGTGGCCATCACCACGTTTTGTGGCTGCAAATTCTGTAGTTTGTGTGCAGTTTGCGCCATGACCCTCCAGCAGGTAGAGAGAAGAAGAAAACACAGGAAGTAGAATGGCTGTGCAGATGGTGTCATCACCAGAGAGGGCTGCAACATCCCGCTAAATGATGTATTAAGTGTATTAAGTTTAATCAGAGCTCTAAAGCAAGGTTTAGGGGCATCCCAGGGTTCATTTTATGACTGGTTAACAGTTACCAGATACAGCAATGAACCAAGTGTGAAGGGCATCTTATTCTGTGCCTGCCACCCATCCTATTATGAGTGATTTGAGGTATTATAGCATCTGCCTATGACCACAGCAGTAGTGTGGGCAGGGCCTGTTTTTAATAAGAATACTAAAATTGTTGTTAATGATGATGATGATAGTAGCAGTAGTAATAATAATAATAATGCAGTACTACTGTGTAAATAATATTTTTCCCAGTAATTTCACATTTCTGTGCACAACTTTTAATTCAGAGAACATACGTGTGGGATTGATAATTGATAATGTTCCCCAAAATAAAATACCCTGCCCTCATTCAGTAGGTATCTGGGAAATACATAGTTAAATCAATTGCTCGTCTCTAAATTTTAAAAGTTGGTTTCAGTCATATCTAGGTCTACGAATTGTATTTTGATTAAGTAAAAAGTGGATTATAGTTGCTGCTGTTGCTGATAGAATCAGTAGATTCAGAAGCAGCCTTTTTCATCTTAAACACATTTTGAAGCTATTTCCCCATTCTGTATTTGCAAAATGTTCTGCTTATCTGAGTTTCCAGAGTGCTGATTTGAGCAGTGTGGTGATAGTTTCCTTTTACACCTAATTTCAGCATGATATCTATGTGCACACAATTGCAGTAATATGTTTAAACCTTCAAACTTCTGCAGCTTGCTTGATGTCAGCACAGAATCTAATCATGTTTGGCCAGTGCTTTTCTGATGAGCTTGATGCACTCTTGGCTAAAAATATTTTTTAGTAGTGATTATCCTGGAGAGCAGTGTGCATTTTGACCTGCAATGAACCAGAGAAGTTATACCATTCCAGTGGAAAGTACTGTATATAATTTTCAAATGACATCATTTGTTAGTTGTTTCAGTTTCCTTGCTTCTTACTAAGTCAGTTAGGGTGCAGTTGTAACATTGCTTTTTCTGCCTTGAGTTTAGAATTGATGACTTAAAAAAAATAAATCTAAGAACTCAGTTATTAAAAAGTAAAACACAATTAACAACAACAACAACAATTTATTATTTGTACCCCGCCCATCTGGCTGGGTTTCCCCAGCCACTCTGGGCAGCTTCCAACAAAGATTAAAAATACATTAAAATGTCGCACATTAAAAACTTCCCTGAACAGGGCTGCCTTCAAATGTCTTCTAAATGTCAGGTAGTCTTTGACATCTAATGGGAGGGCGTTCCACAGGGAGGGCGCCACTACCAAGAAGGCCCTCTGCCTGGTTCCCTGTAGCCTTGCTTCTCGCACTGAGGGAACCGCCAGAAGGCCCTCAGCGCTGGACCTCAGCGTGCGGGCAGAACAGTGGGGATGGAGACGCTCCTTCAAATATACTGGGCCTGGCTGTGGAATATATAAGAAGAGAACTTTCCTGCATCACATGAATTAATAATCACCAGTAAAGGACCCCTGGATGGTTAAGTCAGTCAAATTTGACTTTGGGGTGTGGCGCTCATCTCCACTTTTAGTGCTGAAATGCTTTTACGTACCTGTGCTTAATGAAAATTGGGATGGCTCAGGGTTATATGGTGGCAGTGGCAACAAGTAGTCTGTCTCAATATGCAGTTATTGCACCTTCTCTGCCAGGTCAGTCAAGATTCAGAACCAGTTGTGCGGTGGTTGGTACACCAACCAAATCCTTATTACTGACTACACACACTTATAATGGATTGTGTCTGATTTGTGCATAGCAAATAATAAACCATCTTTATGGACTACAACAGCTCATGTTTCTCACCCATTAATGCTCCTGCCTGGGCTGCCCAGCTGGAAGCAACTGAGACCTGTGCTAGCCAGCCGAGCCTCCACAAGAGGTTATTTACCTTCAGCTTCATTTTCTTCTTCACTGACGTTTGGCACAGCATTGTTCATGTATCAAGGAAGTAATTAATAGAGCTGTTTCCAGGAAATGTGTGCTGACTGATGTAATAGTTATTGGTTGATAAAATGGACTAAGGAAGGTCCCTTCTGTTTCCTGTGGATTATTGTAATTGCATCATTGCACAAGGAATTAGCTGTGTTGGTGTCTTACAGAGTTTTTTTGTTTTTTGTAGCATTTTAACAGCAGCCAGACAAAGAAAGGAAATAGTTTCATTCTGTATATAGAACACATTGCTTAAAAATTCGATTTAGACATTTCACCGAAAGGAAATTTTGAGTTTATTCAGATTCAAAACCAGGAAGCCATTTTCCAGCTTAGGATAGATGTGAAGAAATGAGGATTTCTACCACTTTAAAAACCAGATCATCTAAAATCCCAACTATTAGTGAATGGCAAAACAAGCTATTTGAGTACTCTGAGCTAGCAAAAATGACACAGAAGATCAGGCATCAGAGTAATAAAATCTTTATTAATGATTGGAATAAATTTATATCATACATGGAGAAAAACTTAGGTAATATTAAAATAACAGTAGGTGAATTATAGAATCTGCGAAGTAAAGATAAAGGTAGAAAGAAGGAACTGCAAGAAGGGTATCAATGGGATATAGCTTAAATCGTGGTGGAGGGAAGTCAGAATGATGTTATGATAATTAATACTTTTGGAGAAATGTATTTACGGCTTGATATTTTATTGTCTACATCTGTTTATTTTGCGATGTCTTTTTTTTTCTTTCCTATTGTGATTTTAAAAGAGTGAATATTGGAAATAAAAGTTATAAAAAAACAAAAACAAAAACCAGATCACTAGGGATGACAGCAGTGTTGATGCCACTAAGCAACATTGCACCCCTATAGAAAGGGACGGATAGTATTTGCTTTTAACTGGCACAATTATAACATCATCCATATAATCATTCCTCACCATTTTGTCACTATACTTTACAGTCATACCTTGGAAGTCGAACAGAATCCATTCCAGAAGTCCGTTCGACTTCCAAAACATTCGAAAACCAAAGTGTGGCTTCTGATTGGCTGCAGGAAGCTCCTGCCGCCAATCGGAAGGCATGGAACCTGCGTCGGACATTCGACTTCCCAAAGAACGTTCGAAAACTGGAACGCTCACTTCTGGGTTTCGATCGTTCAGGAGCAGATTTGTTTGGGAGCCAAGGCGTTTGAGATCCAAGGTACAACTGCATTTCCAAAATAAGAGGGAAATAATTCCCTTTTCCTGAGCTGACACTGGCGGTATTCACATTCATAAAGTGGAAGACGTTCCATAAATATGTGTAGTCATTGCATTTTCTTCCGGCATTCATCCCTGCCTTGATTTACCTCTCGTCCCTCTGTTGTTTCCCTTGTGTCTGTTTTTAGATTGTAAACCCCTTGGAGGAGGGTATCCATCATCTCATTCTGTGGAAGTCACTCATGGAAAGACTTCTTTTTTTAAGCTTGGTCTCTCAGATCCGCCAAGTGGAGCCAATCATTTTCATGCCACAAGTGACTCAGTAGGGTAGACATCCACTCACAATTAAACAAGTGCTTTGAAGTGATCTGAACCATAGTGTGAAAAGACTTTAATCAGCATAAAATGCAGTGTTTTTTATATGATATATGGGCTGTCTATCCCGTTGGTAGATAAAGTACACATAGCACTGAACTCTGTATATGAAGAGCTGTACAGTAAGCTAAATAGTCACTTTTAAAGCCTTAAATGACAAATGCCTTTCATTGTTTCCTACAGCGATTCTGGACGGGGCAGCAGTTTGTTAGACAGAGCCATTGCCGACAGGCGACAACTTAGTACAATTACTTTGCCAGACTTCAGTGACCCTGAAACAGGTGAGGATTACTGTCTACAACAATAAAGTGTCAGAAACTATATGTGTTGTCTGCTAGATGCCTTAATCTAAAACATATCAAAGCAATTGAGGCAAGATAGAAATTTGCTGCGGTATATTTATTTATTTTATGTTTAGTTTCATATTACACACACACACATATTAAATTTATACATATGCAATAAAAGTTCAGGCACATACTCTTGAGTTGTGTGTTAGCCCTCTCCTGTGTTAAATGCTTAACATGAATATCCATGTATACTAAGGGCCAAAGTTCATAATCCAAACTTTGCGCCTTGGGCTACAATCCTCTGCATTGTTACTGAAGAGTAATTCCTATTGCAGGGGTGACTAATTCCAATCCCTATCAGCCCAGACCAGCATGGCCATGGATGATGGGATTTGTAGTCCAGCCTCACATGTAGAGCCAAAAGCACAGAATTCCTTGGGGCATAGTATCAAGTAAACACAGGACTGGATGGTACAGACGTCTTCATACATTTGTTTTTAGGCGTATATTTCAGTGTATGACATAAAAAGGGTGAATGTGGGAAGCAGATGTTTGAAAATCATATCTCTCCCACAAGTACACTCATGATGGAACCAGCTACATTAGTTCATGAAGTCTTTAAGTTCAGGCAGAACCCTATTTTGTTTTTGTTTTTCACCTGTAAGCCCTTCTACACACCTAAAGATGTTTTTGCTGCATTATGTAAACAATATTGAAGAACAAAGTTTTAATATTTTTCACAATATAAAGTAATGTAAGCAGTTCCACTCATCATAAGTAGATTTCCTGCATGACTTCTGTTTCGTTTATTTTTAGTTTACTGGCTCATTGAAAGCATACTTCAGTTTAGGGATGGCCACATAATATATATAAAAATATATATATTTCAACCTGCCAAGTCATTAGCCTATCATTGAAAACAGGGCAAAATTAAATTGCATAGTTTATCTATATTGGTCTTTACTATATCTCTGTGCAGTCTCTTTCTTATGCCTGTTTGTTTTCATTAGCATATAAAACCACTTTAGATCTTCCCAAGCCATACAGTGTTGCCATAAACGTTTCCATATTAAAGAGAAAATTTCTAGTGTTCTAAATGAAGATACCCAATCTACTATCTGTCTCCTATTTTCTTTTTCTTTCCAATTGGGTATTGGCAATGAGGTGCATTTCCCAGTCTTCACACAGGAGTTGAAATGTTTTGTGTTGTTATTTACATGAGTTGCTATTTAGGCAGGCTTCAGTTCTAAAATTCCACAAGCTCTTTGCAGGCGATATAGTACCTGTCTATACACAGTGGTGGAATCAGGCCACACTAACTGGGCCCATCTCTTGCCGCTCTGGACCTCTCTGATGTTAAAGCAATGATTTCACGTTCAGTTATGGACCTTTGCACATTCCCCCCATTCGATGTCCAATGTCCAAATGTCAGGCAAGTTTGGAAGCTGGGACTAGGAAAATGGCAGGGTTGGTAGAGGGAGGTATTGCACAGTATAAGATGAAAGAGCTACAGGGACTGGTCAGAACTGGACCTTCAGCATACAACAGAGTTACAGCCCCTCCCCAAGGTGAGAGGGTGGGCTCTGAATTTGCTGTGAGCAAACATGTCCTTATCTGGCATTTAGAGGTAGGAGTGGAAGATAACCCTGTCCGAAATGCTGAAGAACTGCAGCCAGTTAGTGTAGAGACAATACTGCACTAGATGGACCAGTGGTCTGACTGTATAAGGTAAATGTCTGTGTTCCCCCAGGCCAGAGGATAGTAGACCATGCGTTAAAAGTTAGTATGGCCTTCACTTTTTTCTTTGCAATCTTTTAAACTGGTCTAGATTCCTCCCAGGGGACGGAGGTGGCGCTGTGGGTTAAACCACAGAGCCTAGGACTTGCCGATCAGAAGGTCGGCGGTTCGAATCCCCACGGCAGAGTGAGCTCCCGTTGCTCGGTCCCTGCTCCTGCCAACCTAGCAGTTTGAAAGCACCTCAAAGTGCAAGTAGATAAATAGGTACCGCTCTGGCAGGAAGGTAAACAGCGTTTCCGTGCGCTGCTCTGGTTTGCCACATGACCCGGAAGCTCCCTCGGCCAATAAAGTGAGATGAGCACTGCAACCCCAGAGTCGGTCACGACTGGACCTAATGGCCAGGGGTCCCTTTACCTTTACTAGATTCCTCCCACCCACCTTATAACCATGCCCTTCACCCATTTTCGGAGTCAAAAGTACTTTTCTGGATCTAGGTACAACAAAGCCAGATCATAGTTTAGAGGCAAGTTTAGACTACAAGCATCAGTGGACCTTAGTCAGACTTTTTTTTTAGACTGTGGGCTGCTAATCTGGTTTTAGGACAGAACTGAAGATTAAGTTTGATTTGTTTTCAACCTACCTATGCTTATGTGTCAAAGGCTGCTTTGATAGTGGCTCTGGCCAGCTGCCCACCTGGAACAAACTCCTGCTTGTGCTTCTTTTAGCACGCTAGCCATTCTTTACGCACTTTTCTTCTGGTCTTCATTGAGGCTTCAGGGACCTCCCAAACCGGAGGTTCAAATGTAAAAGTTGATCCTTGACGGCTTGCTCCATCCATGCATGAACTGCAAAATAGCCACTTCTCCTGCTGCTTCATCAGTACTGGAATTTTTTTGTTTTGTTTTGTTTTAATGAAGAGCCAAAAGAAAAAAGTGAAGTATGAGCATTTGTAACTAGATCAGAGCTGATAGACAATTGACCAGTTGTTTCATAGATCTCTTCTTTAAAACAATCAACTGTGACTGCATTCTGCAAAGCGTTATCCAGCAGAGCTGTTTTCAGTGGTGCACAGCCCAGCGTACCCAGGCTGTCTCCACCCACCCATTTTCTACCAGCTCTGACAAGTTTTCCCGCCTCCTTTTCAAGCAAAATGGCTCGTCTAGAGCAAGAGGGAGTCTAGTTCCACTACAGAATTTGAATTATAGGGAGGATTTTGGAGTTACTTTGAAGCAACTCTTTATTTTGAGGCCTTGCCTGGCTTATTTACATAAAAGGGGATAATCCTTTATATGCCTCTGTAAATTCTCGGGAGGAAGAACTGGATTGAGTAAAAATAAATGCACACATTGCCTTTGATATTGTCAAGGGAGGGTGTGAGCAACAAATTCTCGAGTCGCACCTGAGCACATGAACCAGGATGCTTTGCCAGCGAAATGACACCAGGATCTCCTTCCTTTCATGGAACAGGGTGATGAAGCGGATCTTCTGTCTCCTGTCGTTCAAGGATTGATTTATTTTTTAAATGAAGTTCAGTATCACTTACCTAGACAGTTGGTGTTTTATTTCTAACCTGGACAAGCATTTGGCAGCTTCAGGCACTCAGGTTTTAGGACACAGTGGGCAACATGGTGCTCT
Organism: Podarcis liolepis; assembly: GCF_965112155.1. Taxonomy (NCBI): domain Eukaryota; kingdom Metazoa; phylum Chordata; class Lepidosauria; order Squamata; family Lacertidae; genus Podarcis; species Podarcis liolepis. Next base: position 23,545,040 of record NC_139554.1, read on the forward strand.
GCAAATGTTGGACTACGACACCATTCCTCCCTGAGCATTGCCACACCAGGTGGGGCTGATGGGAGTTGGAGTCCGAAGCATCTGCAAGACACCACCTTGGCTACCCCCGTTTCAGAAAATAATTTTTGCCATCTGTATTCCTATTGGACGTGCCAAATAGTTTGCCTTACAAATGTTTCCATTATAACAGTTTTCCTTTCCAAAATAACTTGACTTGATTGAAACTGGTTTTACTAAATCTCAGTAAACATTTAAAAAATTTTCGTGCAAGGAAAGTGACCTTTTTGCAGTGCTTGTAGGAAAATATATTTTGTGTGGTAAACTGTTGCTTCCTTTTTAGTGGTGGTTAAAGAGCTATACATTATTAGGATTATTCTTTTCTTTTCATGGCATCCATTAAGCCATTCAAAACCTATTCCTGGCATTTTCTTTATATTTTTCTCTTTCACTTTTTAGCTTCTGATTCCTCCACATCTTCACCTCTCTCAAGAACAGAATCTCCTCTCCACCTGTTTATGTCTCCTCAATCTCCTCACCCTCATCCCAAATCCGATACCTTTGTCTGGCCCTATGCAACCAATCCATACTGTGACCTCGTTCCTGGGCCCTGCGAACCGCCACTCTGTAAACTGATTTCCTCTTTCTGATAGGCGTGCTAGTTTGCTCTGTTTGTGCTTCTGATAATCTCCACAACTGCTAAGCATCCATTGCCCTGAAATGTTGTTGAACATCAAGGTATTTGGTATTAGTGCAACCTACCTGTTTGGATTATATGATGATGATGATGATTTTTTTAAAAAAATCATTAGGGCATTTGAAACTCTTTTAGGCTGCAATACTCCATGTTTCTTCAAGTAAGCAGTGATGGTTTCAAGTGGGTATGCTCTTAAATCAGTCTCCTAACTCCTCACTCCAATACCCTTGGAAGGCTCATGAAATGTTACATCGAGGGACCACCAGGGGGCTCCATTGCCTCCCTGAGAGCACTAAGTGCTGCCATAAGGCATTTTAGCAATATTGCGATGGGTCAGCGACACAGCTGTTCCAAGAGTCTGTTGCGCAAGGATTGGTACCCATTGTCGAAGCAGTGCTGTGGAGCGAGGATTAACGCTGGGGGTGTACCAGGATGTGGAAGGTTTCCATGTCTTGGCTGTGAGCCAGGAGAAGAAAGAAGAAGCAATGGGGTTGCCATTTTAACTCCCCAACCCACCTCACAGCTCTGGATCTGAAGCCTCAAGCTGGAGAAAACCTGGGCCCTTGTAGGACATGGCAACTCTTGGTCCACATTCCTGTGCCTCCACATCATGTGTGATGGAGCACTCGGAAAACACGCTGTTAGTATTATAAGTATGTGCCCAAATTTGTCAGTACAGTGGTACCTCGGGTTACATACGCTTCAGGTTACATTCGCTTCAGGTTACAGACTCCACTAACCCAGAAATATTACCTCAGGTTAAAAACTTTGCTTCAGGATGAGAACAGAAATCATGCTCTGGCGGTGCGGCAGCAGTAGGAGGCCCCATTAGCTAAAGTGGTGATTCAGGTTAAGAACAGTTTCAAGTTAAGAACGGACCTCCGGAACGAATTAAGTACTTAACCTGAGGTACCACTGTACTATACTGATTCTTGAGTGGTAGGAACTCGGCTCCTACTTCTCCTTTTGTACTATAGGTGCAACATTTTTTATTTTTTACTGGAGTTTGTTCTCATCCATGCAATTAACTCGTTTTGAAATGTTAGGACCTTTATTTGACAGAATTAAATATAATTGGCAACAATTTTCATTCCTAGAAGCTAACTTCAAGACAGGAAAGATTTCTTTTGCACTGTGGTGGTTGGTTTTCTTTTCTTTTTTTCTATCGTAAATTGGTGTAATCTGTTCGTTTCGGAGAGTAGAGTGAGTAAATCGTTGTCTCTGGCACTGAATTAGATGACAGGTGCTGGAAAATAAGTAGCAAAGGAGTGCAAATTAATCAGGTCACAATGTAGTTGGATCCTATTCAAGATGCTGTTTGAAAGGATAGCACTTGTGCTTTCATATTGGTATTAATTCTGCTCCCACTAGTTTTGTCGAGGCTTTTCTGTGATCCTGGTTCTTCAGTGGGACATTATAAAAATATCACCCCTCCCTAAGAGCCCTACTGCACCTTACAGAAAGTGAGGCCATAGCTAAGGTGATACAATTCTGGGCTCTGCTACTTTGGGCTGCAGGCCAGGCAGTCAAGTAGTGCATCTGAAAGGATGCTGTGCTAAAGATTTTTGTTTTGGTGTGTTAGTTTACTACCTGAAGTGAGGTGGGGTTTCTTCATGAGGGAGCATATGAAAAAAGGTCTTTGCTGTCTGAAATGGTGCTGCCCAGAAAATTGCTGTGAGGTGTAGTTTGTGGTTTGGTCTTCGTCTACTGGTCTCTGATGGATCTGTGTCAGAATTCATTTTGCAGTGGTTGGAATCGTGCTGTCTGCACATATGGGTGCTGATATGAACTTTTGGGGATTTATTCCCCCCCCCCAAAAAAAAACCACTTTAAAAATTCAGGACTAGTTATTACTTTGGATGCTAGCTAACAGCTGGGGAAGTGTGATAGACAATATCCTTTTCTAAAACAGAGCCTCTACAGAGCATAGCCCACGTAGCATTAAATTGTTATTGATGAAGCCGCGAACTTATTTAGCTTTCCATAGGGATGTAGGACCAATCATGAGATGCTGCAGAAATGAAAGCACAAAAGCAGGCTGTGAATTTCCTACCTCCAGCGAGAGCTGCAATATCTTATGAGGGCGGGGGGAAATATAGTTATGTGGCAGTTTTGTAGGAGCCTCGATTATTTGACCTCAGAGCAGTTGTTTATGCACTTTCATTCCCCCCATTGAATCCATATGAATAGAATTGGTCCAAACCCTCTGTAGCTTTCTTGCTCTCAATATGTATACTCTGTTGTTTTTCTATATTCAATTTGATTGTTAACATGACATGAAAGGGATTTATTTCACAAGAACTTTCTCCAAATTCTTACCGGAAATTCATCATGACTTTAAACTCCTTATTTTGAAATGTTCACTGTCCTTTGGAAAAACAAGAAAACGAGCTTACAGTTTGAAGGTTATCAGAAGTGTATTTTGCTTTTTTTGTGCGGTTCTGTTTTATAGCTGTTATCCTTCGTGATTTTAATTTGTGGTTTGATCTGTTGTTTAAAGGCAACCCTCCAGATGCTTACTTTCATGGTTTTTTCTCCCTTTTTTCAGTTTGTAAGTAGTATTTACTATACAGGTCTATTTTTAAACTTCTAAAGGCTTAGTAATAACACCTTCCCTCCACCACAGAATGTAAATGTGTGTCCATTCGTCATGGAGGTTTGACATTGTGCAAAGCGAGGCTGCTGCTCCTTAGCCATTCAAGTCACCCCTGAGGCTGCAATCCTATGAGATCTGAATGCCCTCAGCTAGGACTAGAGTTCTGTTATTAAAGAGGCAGTATTGATTTCTGGAGGGCTGCAAATAAAGGTCCTTGGGAGCAGGGGCCGACTTTATAAAATCCATTGCATAAATCCGTAATCCACCATATTTATGATTTCTCCAGATCAGTTAGTTCATTTTCTGGCCTCTTGGCTGGAAGGAATAAGGGGCGGAAAGAGATTTTAAAAGAAAATAAAGCAAGGTTAACTTATTCTAAAAAAAAAAAAAGCACTTTATTTATTTATTTATTTATTTAAGATACGTTGTTGGCATTCTTACGCCTAATACTGTATTATTATTTATTAGCCATCTATGTGGTCTTGGCACCATTCTAAATGATGTTGATGGCAGTGTACGATCAATTAGCAAAAAGCGCATGATACTTGTTTCATGTACCAACCCTATGGAACAAAGAAAGTTTTCTTTGTTGATTTAAGCCCCAGGCTCTCCTCTTCGTTAATGTACACCATCCATTTTGGAAAACGTCGACGAGCCTTTTAACATATTGGAGGTAGGGGGCGAGTTATTGCAGTTGCTAATAAAGGGTGATATACAATGTTCATCATATTCAGACTAGATCCATTGAAATCAGTGGACACTATTGATGCCAATGTTCTTACTCTCAGTATGACTATCATTGGGTGTTGCCCACCGTCTTGTGGGATTAGCCCAGGGACAGCCAGTGTGGTATTACCTCCAGTTATTGTGGACTATAACACCTATCAGCCCAGACCATTGATGATGCTGATTGGTCTAATGGGCTTAGACCAAGGGCACAAACTTGGCTACCCCTAGATTAGACGTACACATACATGTTTTATTTGGTCCTACAGAATGTACTGTCTCTTCATCTAGAGAGAGTTTTACTCGCACCGGCATACAGATCTCTGCATGTACCACAGCTTGGCACTCTTACATGCTCTGGCACCTGCTTTTTTTGTGTGTGCATGTGAAATCGGGTTGTATTTTCACTTTGCATGATTTTGCTCATTTCCTTTCCTTTAATTAAGACATTGTTCTCATGAAATTTGATTGAAAAGCAACTTTCCATTTTGCAGCAAGGAGAGGGGTGAGCCTTTGAAGGATTTGCATTCTGTCAAGTATTTACCATTTCATCATTCACTTGGCAATCCTAAAGATAAACACAGGGGAAGTAGCAACATGCTCATCATATTAAGAAGGGGATTCCCCCCATCCCATAAACGTTCAAGTAGAAAAGCAATACAGAATTGTCTTCTTTTGGTTTTTTTCTCCTTGTGCCAGAGTCAGCCAATTTATCAGCTGTTCAGAAACAAAAGGCCTTCTCAAAGTAAACACTAGCAAAAAAATGCTGGAAAATTTAATAATCATCTTGTCACAATGACAGGCTTCCTTTGTCGGTGGTTCAAATAGTGGCAGGTGTCCCTTGCTGAAATAAAGCACTATAAAATTAAGCCGTTTAAACAAAGCACTGGTTCATCCTAGTGAATGAAAAAGTAGCTCAGTTACTTTTGTTAAGTTTATAATGACTCCTGGAACGGGTATAAGGTGAAGTGGTACACAAATAGCTATGTAGTGTAATAAGAAGTGAGGCAGCAAATTTGGAGGCTGAAGCCACAGCTGAATATTGGATTTTTGCTATTTTCAGAAAGTTAAGCCCTGACCATGAAAAGGGTGTTCTAGTTAAACAAGCAAGCCATAGTTGATAGCAGAAAATCTTCAGTTGGCAATTGACTAGAAAAACATAAATGGGAGGTATTGGAACAGTTGTTTGTGATCGATGTGTGTTTGGAGATGAGATGTTTGCCTTATCCCTACCGTCTCCCACATAGGCCTCATTTTCACTGAGACCCTAAGCCCATATCAGGCTTATGTTGGTTCACTGCAGTTGGGGCTCACTTGACTTGAATGCTGCTTTATAGGGGCCAGAATCCTAGATGCCAGGGATAATATATGTACTAAATCAGGTATCAAAGCTGGTTTGGGGGGAAGACCTGGTTAGTCTTCACCACATTTATATGTGCCAAAACGTATGAATATCCTCTCATAGCGGTCCCCCTTTCAATAATGAGAAGTCATATTACTTATGTAATATTTTGAATTTGTGGTGCCCATGGCATTTCCAGTCATTAGAAAATAAAAGAGCTCTCTTGGATAACACCAAAGGCCCATTTGGTGCAGCATCTTGTTCTCACTGTGGCCAATCAGAAGCCCATGGGAAGCCCATAAGCAAGATTTGAGTGCAATCTCCCCACCTGGGATTTCCAGCAATTGGTATTCAGAGGCATACAGTCGTGCCTTGGTTCTCGAACGCCTTGGTACTTGCACATTTTGGCTCCCGAACGCTGCAAACCCAGAAGTGAGTGTTCCGGTTTGCAAACGTTTTTTGGAAGCTTCCGTGGCTTCCAATTGAGTGCAGGAAGCTCCTGCAGCCAACTGGAAGCCGCACCTTGGTTTTCAAACCGTTTTGGGAGTCGAACAGACTCCCGGAACGGATTAAGTTTGAGAACCAAGGTACGATTGTACTGACTCCTGACAACAGAGGCAGAATGTAGCCATTGTGGCCAGAGATCTAACAACAGCCTTCTCCTGCATTGATTTGTCTAGTTCTCTTTTAAAGCTGTTCCTTTTGGAGCTTCTGTGGGGCAAGCAGTTCAGCAGATGACATTTACCCTTTCTGCATGCCAGGGAAAGTTTCAGTCGGTTAAGTTCTGCTTGTCACACAGGTCTTAAAGACCCAGGAGCTCTTGCCAGACTTAAGACACCGATAACTTTATGTGTGAACAAGAAGTTACAGTGTAAACACCTGACATTATTTGGGGTACATTTTAGCAGCTCTGTTCCAAAACTGCCGTCAAGGAAATATTAGAAGGTGATTAGATGAGTGTGCCAATTTATTTGTAGCTTGACAAAGAAGGCATTTGTCTCTCTGCTTCTCCTTGCAAACATTTCAGATGCTTCACTCTTCGTTTATATTCTTCGGTGTCCTCCGCTTTTGTCAAGCGTGCATTTAAGTCTTGGAAGGTCATGTTTAATTGGTACCACGCTAGAGAGATGCAGTGAGTGTCTCACATGTTTAGGAACTACAGCAGAACTGATATGTGAAGATATCTAGTATTATAGCAGGAGTTGCTTGTTTATTTGTACATGCATATCAAATAGAAATTGGCTAAAAGCAATAAACAGTAACATATAGGAAAATATCAAGGAAAAGAATAATCTGTTGGTTAGATTTCCCCCCCTCCCTGCTTAGATTTATCAACTCCATTTTGGACGAAGTGCTCATTCTGTTCACTTCCCCAGCTGCTAATATTGGTGATTAAGTGAACTTTATAGTCTTTGCAGCTTAATTGGTTTCTGTTCAGGGAAACGTTGAGATCATTCTGAATTTCTTAGGTTATTTTAGTCTCTCTATTATTATCCTTAAAATAGTATTCTAATTACCCCTCCAGGGAGGTGGGGTGTTCAGTGATAACTAGCAGTGAAGAGTAAGTAGTAAGAGTTACATCATATAAGCATCATCCCCAAACCTCTTTGAGTCTTACAGCTTGTATGTGTGTGCGTGGAACTTGTATACCTGCTGTCGGTTGTCGAAAGCTTTGTGTTTCACGAGTGGCTGCTCCAAACTCACCTGTCATTTCCGCTAGTAATGTAATAGGCTTTTAATGCAGGTTCACTAACGCTAACATCCTTATAATCGGGGAAGGGGGAGCCTGGCAAACGTAGATGTTTTAAGGTTTCGCAACACCTTTACATGCACAGAGTTAAAATGAAGAACAGCAAGCAGCTGAAGCCCAGGCTTTCTATTTCTTTCTACTGATGCAAGCTATGTCTATTATTTCCGCAGGTTCGATCCATGCGACGTCGATAGCAGCCTCTAGAGTGGAGCAGGCGCTGTCTGAAGTTGCCTCGTCTTTGCAGAGCAGTGCTCCGAAGCAAGGTCCTCTGCATCCTTGGATGACTCTGGCTCAAATCTGGCTTCATGCAGGTAATAGGGCACAGCTGCTGTTTTCTTTTTTCCTCCTCATTAGCTACAGGAATCTGTAGTCATTGCCTTCAGCGGGGCAGAATGTTTTTATTGTATGTCAGCTAAAAGCACAGCTTTTAAGGACACTTATTCGGAATGTGGCATTTCGTTACATTTCAAGACAAGAACATTGTATGCTTAATTTATGAAACAGTAGTCTAGGGGAGGATGGCATTTAGTATTTAACAACCTTGTCAGGAGGTTGAGTTCCCCACCCCACCCCCGCCGCCCTCTTCCCATCCGCTGCTCAGGTTGTGTTAAGTCATGGAAATTTAAAGTGCCTCATTGAAAATTAAGAGTGACGTTGTTTCGGTGAACTTTAATCTGGGCAGCTTAAACTATGAATTTCCGGCAAAAAAGATAAAATGCCATCTGCAATTATATGCTTTTCAGACTGCAAAAGAGAATAGCAAGCTAAAACTAATTTCGGGAGGGGGTGGAGAATCTGAAATACATTTTTTATGTAGAATAATAAAATTGTAGAGTTGGGACCATGAGGGTCATCTAGTCCAACCTCCTGCAATGAAGGAATCTTCTTGCCCAACGTGGGGCTTGAACCCAAGTCCCTGAGATTAAGAGCCTGCTGCTCTTCTGACTTGAGGTGTCAATAACAAACTCATGTGAATGTGCTTTAATAGAGTAAAAGAGGTTGGCTGAACCTTCTGGTGTTAAAGCTCAAATACGTGAGGTATATTGAGATATCGATATTACAGAGTTATGGAATAACGTTTAAGGCAGTTCAACCCACAAGTGAGGTGGCAAGCTATTATCAGGGACTATAATGTACCTATTTCAAGAAACGATGCTGTTTTTGAAATACAGGTCAGAAGTAAAATTACCTTGCCCCAAAACAAATCAGCCGAAGATCCAAATGATGTATTTGTTAACTACGCTGTATTGTCTTAGACAGCAAGTTAGAGGAATAAGATCCACAGATTATTTTCCCAAATGAGATGTTGTCTGCAAATACAGAAACTAGAATGCTAGTTACTCACTCATTCATAAAACCCATCTTGCTCTAATCTTCATCATAAGGTTGTTCTGAGTATGGGCGGGGGGGGCAGGACATGTACACTGTCCTGAGTGCATTAGTAGGGTACAGAGATTAGAACCCTGCAGCCTTGTACCCAGCGTTGCTCCAGAATGCTGAGAAAGCAAAAACTCAGTGCGGTGTTGAAAAGTTCGGTCTGCCAACTTGATTGAAAATGGCATCCAATGATGCCCATACCTGCTTCTTGATCTCAGAAACCACCATGCAAAAATTTCATTAAGAAGTGTCCAAAATGCATAGAAAACAGGCAGGCAGACAAATACCGTTCCAAAATATTTAGTTGGGGTAGTAGTAGGATGATAAAAACAATAGGTTTGCAACTGTATATTGTGATCCTACGCATATTAATCAGAAACGAATCACATTGAGTTCAGTGGGGCGTGCTCCCAGGTACTTAAGGTTAGGACAGAAGCCTTTGTCTGCTTCCTAAAATGATAAATAAAGAAAGGAAGAATCTTGCAGGGAAGAAAAGAATGTACTTGACCTCAGATCTGAACTGAGCCTTGAGGTTGGAAATATAAAGATGTATGGTGTGATCTCTTATGCTATATAAAGGGGACAGATAAATAGGAGCAATTTATGGTACTGAGTTACAAAACAGTTTGATTGGTTTAAACTTTGTTATGTTGTAAAACATCTTGTTGTTAATTATGTTTTATCAGGCAAAATAAATAAATTAGATGCTTGCCTACTAATTCCAGACAGACATAGTGCAAAACAGTCACAATGTGGATGATACGTGTTTGGGTCTTCCACCATACTTTTCAACTTGAAAGCTCCTTTTTAATTGGAGCAGTAGTGTGGGAGGTGTATTATTTGCACATTGCCCATATTTAAATATTCCAAATTCTGTTTGTTCCCCCTTGTATTAGAATGATTGTGTTTAGGTTTTTTAAAAAACAAAGGTAACTCATAAATCCATAGTTGATCAATACCTTTGTTAGAACCAACCAAAAAGTTACAAGAGTCTTACGGCAGCTTAAGGACTCACTTTTTGTTTTGTTCTTTAGTCCTCTATAAGATCAAACTTGTCTAATGCCTTTTCTGTGCTGACTTCTTCCAACTAGTGGAGGTTGTTGGGTATGCCCAATAGTTCTGACAATAAAAATGTGATGACATAGTAGCACATGCATTCTTGTGTGTTTGGGGAGCTTTTCTTTTGGAACAACAGTCCTTCATATATTTTATTTTATTTTTATGTAAGCCTCAGAAAGCCTTGAGGCTTATTTCATGCCTGAGACAGTGGCCTTTAAACAGATGAAGTACTTTGGTTGGTTGGCATGTTTCAAATGGTGCTCAAGGTGGCCAAAAGCAATGAAATACAAATAAAATAAAGCACAATAAAATGCAAAGAGAAAACATTAAACAAGGAAGATAAAATACACCAGTCAAAGGCTGCCGGAATAATTCTCTTCCACACCTTGATGAGAAGGGGTTCCAACTTTAATGCCAGAACCCCACTGTTTGCATTGTATGCAGCGCCACCTTGGATGGTCCCATAATATTTGGGGTTGGTGGGCGGGTGGGAGAGAAAGAAAGTAAGAGGTGGTTTGTCATCAGAAGGATAGGCCTGACAAGTACAGTGTGGTGTGGTGTTGTTTTGTTGTAAGGCACTGTTACTGTTGTAAGGCACTGTCTCCACCCCCATCGTTCTACCCGGACACTGAGGTCCAGCAGCAAGGGCCTTCTGGCGGTTCCCTCACTGCGAGAAGCCAAGTTACAGGGAACCAGGCAGAGGGCCTTCTCGGTAGTGGCGCCTTCCCTGTGCAACACCCTCCCACCAGATGTCAAAGAGAATAACAACTACCAGGCTTTTAGAAGACATCTGAAGGCAGCCCTGTTTCGGGAAGCTTTTAATGTTTGATGTATTATAGTATTTTAATATTCTTTTGGAAGCCGCCCAGAGTGGCTGGGGAAGCCCAGCCAGATGGGCGGGGTATAAATAATAAATTATTATTATTATTATTATTATTATTATTATTATTATTATTATTATTATTACAGTGGAAAGTACGGTAAGTAAATGTCCCTGTGAATGAATGGCCCTTGGGATCCTGGCTGTCACTTTTTCACTTATTTCTATCATGCTGATGATAGTAAATAGCGCTTATTTAAAAACCTTCATATGGGAGCAGTTTTTTATATATCAACCACATTATTTTACAGCGATGGGTGCGCGTGTGCATGTAGATGTTGTTTGGTTATTAAAGTACAAGTGAGCAGGAAAGGGGAGCTATATAGGGAATTTATAAATCAGCATCTTTACTGCTTCTGTGAAAACTGAGGTAGTTCACAGCAGTATGAATGATATCAAGCAAAATTTGAGAGAGGGAGAGAAAATGCCTGAAAGTGTCAGTGGAAACAAATTGCATGCAGTCCCTCATCATTAATATCTCATTGGGAGACAGACTTGAGTGCCCGTCTGAGCCTAATCATAAGGCATTTTGCTCTGTAGCCTGGGCTGCAATTTACTTAAACATTGGCTTTAAAATTATCAAATGCTTTCATGAGGTCCTTGATGTTTTTATGCAATTATTGGAAGGGCTTCATCAAACTTTTCAGATTTTCCTTTATTCTTCCTCTGCTGGTTCCCAGCAGATCGAAGTGCTAATATATGCCTTCACACCTTTGGTTAAAATAATCTTTACTTACTGGGCTGGGATCCAGACAGCTACTTTAAGAATCCCCAAAGGCTTGCATGTGCTCCTCAGATTCCCCACCCCCACCTTTGAACACTTCCCCATCCCATATTGCTAACAGTTTATGAAACTGTCCCTCGGTTTCAAAAGCGGTTGCTATCGTAGAGAGAGGGGTTGCTCTCTTAGAAATAAAAGTCCAACTTTCCCCTGAGTATTTGGAACTAGTTGCCTGATTCTTTGCCCCAACCTGGAGCTGATATAGGGGATTTTGGGGGGGGGGGTCACATTGTGTGACTGGACTTTGTTCAGTACACATGACAGTTTAGTTGAATCCCACTCATTGTGTTTTTAAAGGGTCTCAAAGTTCATGCAGGTTGTCTGAATTCTCCTGTTCCAGGGCCATGTTGTTGTTGTTGTTGTTTTAAAAAAGTTCAAGGATCATAATAATAACATAATAATAGTTTATTATTTATACCCCGCCCATCTGGCTGGGTTTCCCCAGTCACTGTGGGCGGCTCCCAACAGAATATTAAAAACACGATAAAACATCAAACATTAAAAACCTCCCTCAACAGGGTTGCCTTCAGATGTCTTCTAAAAGTCAGGTAGTTGTTTTATTTCCTTGACATCTGATGGGAGGGCGTTCCACAGGGTGGGCGCCAGTACCGATAAGCCCCTCTGCCTGGTTCCCTGTAACCTCGCAGTGAGGGATTTGGCAGAAGGCCCTTGGAGCTGGACCTAAGTGTCCAGGCTGAATGATGGGGGTGGGGACACTCATAGAGATAGAAATAGCATGGATAGAGATGGGAGAGGTTTGAAGGTTGTTTTCTTTCATATGGAAACAACCCAGTACTATTTTTCTAGAAAAAGAGGTGCTGGAACTCACCATGAACGCCTCCCTTGTTCTCTTCTAATGGCAACTGTGCCCACCTGAGAGGTGCCAGAACTGATTTCTGGCGAGTTCCAGCTGAGAAAAAGCCCTGAAACAACCCATGCAACCTCATTATTGTCCCACATCAGAGCTAAGCCCAAGTTTCCCTTTGTTCTTTTCCCACCCTACCCTTTGTACTCTTGGATTCACAAAAGCTGGTGCCTCAAGAGAATTAATGAAGATTGGAATATATATAATTGAGAGAGAAAATATTTGCTTGAGGTAGTTTCCTTGGGGAACTTAGCCATAAAACAATCAATGGAGAGTATATTAGAAGAAGAGTTTGGATTTGATATCCCGCTTTATCACTACCCGAAGGAGCCTCAAAGCGGATAACATTCTCCTTTCCCTTCCTCCCCTGTTAATTAGGGAGGACCATTCATTCGTCTCTCTCCTTCCTCCTCCTTACAGCTGAAGTATACATAGGAATTGGAAAGCCTGCAGAAGCCACAGCATGTACTCAGGAAGCTGCTAACCTCTTTCCAATGTCTCACAACGTTCTGTACATGAGAGGTCAAGTGGCAGAACTTCGGGGAAATATTGATGAAGCCAAACGCTGGTATGAAGAGGCCTTATCCATCAGCCCAACGCATGTCAAAAGTATGCAGAGATTGGTAAGTCCTGTTTGTACCGCAGAATGCATGCGAAAGCACTTGAACACTGGAAAAGACTTTGCATATGTCAAGTGCTCTGTGATTAATATTATTATTGCGCCCCAATTATACAAACAGTTGGATAATTAGAAATTTGTTGAGCAGTCTACAATGATGTTTCGTAAGTTCAGTTAATGTGGAGCCTTAGGGCATTGGTTTCAAAACTGTTTTGAGGCTATCTGCAGTGGAAGAAGAGAAAGAGAGGACAGAACCACATTGGTAAAAATAATAAACAAGGAACAAACCACTTCCAGTGCTGCTCCTTGGCAGCCCCCCACCCATGCACCTCACAGTTGCAACACCAGCCACATTTAGGTAGTAAAGGGGGGAATTCTCTTGGGGTTGCTAGTTTGACTCGTACAACTTGCAGTTGCCAATGGTGACCTTTTGCCCAGAGGGGCCTTTCCCAGGGTCAGCCAGGGCACCCAGGAGAGGCGAGGTGAGACAGCCAGGAGGGGTGGGTGTCCCCCTTTCAATCACCTGATGTCAAGAGATCCATTTTTGCTCCGTGCTTAGAAAACCCAACAGGAACACAGCTCTCTGCAAGCATCCAAGAGCCCCATGCAACACTAAGCGCAGGGTTCTGCAGGTGACACCTATCAGCTGGTCAGCAAACTCCACAAGCCACATTTGGGCCAGCCATGTGTCGTATCTGCCCAAAAGCTCATGTCCTATATGCTGCCAGATTTTGGGCAGGTGGGTGCAGGCAGGAGTCTTGTTAGAATGAAGTTATAAACTCAAACAAAAAAAGCAGCAAGTCCCAGGTGCCCCTGTCAGCTTAGCCCTCTGAGACCCGGGCAGATGTACCCGGCTGTTCCCTGCTCTGCGTGGGCCTAGGTGGGTGTGGCTTGACTAAGCCCAAACCATCATGCCTGCCTTGGTGAGCCTAATTAGGCTGTGGGCTGTAGGTTCTGCACCGATGTTAGCGTAGCTTTGATTGTTCTCCCAGATTGCAGTACAACACTGGACCTGCTGACATGCTCATTTTGATTTTGTTCACAGTATGAATTACTTATAAGGCATTTAACTGCTGCATAGGGCATTTCGCTGCATCTGATTTTCGTACAACTTAACTCAATATTTTTACCTCTTTCCTATTCATGTCTTCTGCTTCATATGGATGGAAATTAGTATTGATTTCAAATTTCTTTTTCAGTTCTTCAAGTGGTTGCAGGTTTTGTAATAAGTTTTCTTTCTAAATGCTGTGTGTGTGTTCACATTTATTAACAGAGGAAGGGGAGTCTGAAATATTGGGGCACAACAGTGAAATTCCCTTGGTTTTCCTCTACATTTTCTCACTAATAAATGTGATACCTGATATAGTTTCAAACATGTGGATGGTGCCAAAAATCACACAACCTCCCAATATATAATATACAATTCAAGACAAAGATATAAGACACCCAATGCAAATATGTTTCCAATGATATGGGAATATCCTACAATGCAGATCTTTTGGAAGACTGTCTTATTAAAAAAGGGGGAGGGCAGGACTTTTGATATTATCTTCCAAGGGATCTAGTAGTAATTTTGTTTGGATATCTTAGAGGTATAATGTTGGAAGAAGACCTGGAAACGGTAGTTCGTTTAATGATGGTGGCTAGAATGCTAACCTTTCAAAACTGGGGGGGGACCCCAACCGCCTGTGATATAAAGAAATAAATGTAATAACTTAGGAGAAGGCACCCCAGGATGGCAAGGTATTCATGCTCTCTCTGCCTCATTCCACAACAACACAGTCCAAGTCTATTGGAGGGTGTGTGTGTCTTGTTTTATTTGTCTTATTTATTAAAACCAGCCATGATGGACTAAAAAATGCAGTGTCTAGTTTGATGTTAGTAAATTACTCATAGTGGTACAGAAGTTATAGGCGCAAGTTTGGGAATCTCCTTTCGGCCAGCAGGAATGGTATATTTCATCTATTCCATTAGAATTGTATTGCAGAGTAGCCTTTTCAGCGTAGCTTTGCTGTGCAAAAATCCCAAAAAAACCAAAACCCCACTGTCCCATTTTAACATAGCTGTTCAAAGTACCTCTGCTGCAAATAGATCTCAGTGGAAAAGTTATAATCCCTTCCTTGTACCCAACGTTTTTATTCAAAAGTAGGAGCTTGTTTCTGCCTAGGCCCCTATAAATTATTCAGAGAGGCTTTTCCTCCCTGCATCCCGAAAAAGAGCACATAAGGCAAAACACCAGAATGGAACACAGAACAGGGGAAGGTTTCTTTTTCTTTTACTTTTCTTTTTTGGTTCTCCGGCTGTTCGAGATAATTAAGCACATTGGCAAGTGCTAAAAGGTACCTTGTAAAGCGCGTGGGCGGTGGACAGAAAGCAGCACACTTATGTTAAAATAAAAGCCACACATTAAAATCCCCTGCCTTGCCCACTTGAATTCAACTTGAAAGAAGCAGTTTCTATTATATTTCCCGTAAAGACTCCTCTGAACGCCATAGAGACTCTTGTCCTCAGCTGATAGAAAATGGGCTAGGATAACTTCCCTTAATTCTGGGGAGAAGCCTCCTTCCCCCCCCCCCCTTTCCATAACAAACGTTACACAAATTTTTAAGATTTAGACAAGAGTGTGGCCCTCTTCCCCATCCTCCCCATGCCCTCTTGCCTTTCTTTCCCTTTATGTTTTTCCCCTTTACATTTTGGGCCCCTCCAATTATAGCAGGATGGGTCCTATGCTGCCCCGAAAACTTACATGTTTTCAGTGTCAAGTGTTTACTTAATATATGCAAGCGAGCAGTCACAGTTTGCGTTTGCTAAGGGCTTGTGTCTGTAAAATGGGAATAACAAGTCTTCATAGTATTAACAGAATGAGTAAGAGATCAGTGGCATAAGGTTTATGTACACACTTCCCAAAATTTTGAAGAGAGGATTTTTTGACTGTGTTTCCAGCTTCCTATAGCAAAATTTTCTTTGGGTGGATGCTGGTTTTATTTGTGTCTCTGCTAGGACTTTTGTGATAATTCACTTTTATTGGTAATTTTGTACTGCTTTTATGGTGGATTATATTTTATTGTATATATTGCTGTACACCGCCTTGTTGTGTGAACCGGCATTTACTTAAGTCTGAACAAACTCACCCAGTTCTGCTCCGTTATTATGCTAACTTGAGTTAGATTCTGCTCCAAGAGCCCATTTCTCCAGAAGAAAAACATTTAATTACAGTGTATTTTTTTATGTTGCCATTCCTTGGTGTTCCAGCTGAGCATCTATGCATACATAGTGAGCCCGCCTTTCCCGAAATTGGCTCAGGGGGTCAGGAGGAAACCCGGAACAGCATAGAGGAGCAAGAGAGTGGCCAGTGGTCAGAATATCTTGTTTGATATTCTTCTTTCTGTTGGCAGAGCGGATAATTCCATTAAGTATTTATTTTTTAAAAAAATCTACTGGAAAATGTTACTGAAACAAAGTTTCCGCCTTGTAATGCAACAGTTTTTATAGTGGTCCTTTGAAGATGAAATGTCAGGTGGCAGGTTCATGTGAGCTTTCCATTTTATTGTCTCCTTTGTGTGTTAGCGTTGGAAAAGATGCTCTTTTCCATTGCTTATCAGTTAAACAGAAGCACTTCTGTGATTTGGAAAATATAAATTAATGGCAGTGCTCAAGCTAGAGCAAGTTGTGGCAATGACTTCATGCTCGTGTTTCTAATTGCATTGAACTACAGTGGTGCCCTGCAAGACGAATGCCTCGCAAGACGGAAAACCCGCTAGACGAAAAGGTTTTCCGTTTTTGAGCTGCTTCGCAGGACGATTTTCCCTATGGGCTTGCTTTGCAAGACGAAAACGTCTTGCAAGTGTTCCAATTTTTTTTCGCTCCCCCCCTTTTTCTAAGCCGCTAAGCCGCTAATAGCCTTTTAGCCGCTAAGCCGCTAAGCCTTTAATAGCCGCTAAGCCTTTAATAGCCGCTAAACCGCTAATAGCGCTAATCCGCTAAGCCGCTAATAGGGTTGCTTCGCAAGACGAAAAAACCGCTAGACGAAGAGACTCGAGGAATGGATTAATTTCGTCTTGCGAGGCACCACTGTAAGTAGATCATTTCTAGCCAAACTTAGGATGTCATTGCGATTCACTCATCTTGTATCTGGTTAAAGTGCTAGTGTTGAACTTCACTGGCCTAACAAGGTGCATTCTTCAATAGAGTTATATGTTGTTGTTGTTTAGTCGTTTAGTCGTGTCCGACTCTTCGTGACCCCCTGGACCAGAGCACGCCAGGCACTTCTGTCTTCCATAGCCTCCCGCAGTTTGGTCAAACTCATGCTGGTAGCTTCAAGAACACTATCCGACCATCTCGTCCTCTGTCATCCCCTTCTCCTTGTGCCCTCCATCTTTCCCAACATCAGGGTTTTTTCCAGGGAGTCTTCTCTTCTCATGAGGTGGCCAAAGTATTGGAGCCTCAGCTTCAGGATCTGTCCTTCACGATCTGTTCTTCCAGTGAGCACTCAGGGCTGATTTCCTTAAGAATGGATAGGTTTGTTCTTCTTGCAGACCATGGGACTCTCAAGAGTCTCCTCCAGCACCATAAATCAAAAGAGTTATATAGCATGTTTTATTTAATGTTTTGTCAAATTGCGCATATCAGAGAACAGTGTTCTGTCATGAGGGTCAAGCCGAGCTCATCATTTAAAATAATAATGATGTACAAGGTGTAGCGCCCCCCCCCCCGATTTACTAGGACAAATGACACATGGTGCTAAAAGTGTCCTTAGTAACTACTTCAAACTTTTCCCTAAGACTCATAGCCAGACTTATGGAGATCACAGCTTGGGAATAAACACTTAAATTCTCCGTGCACACTGCTGTCCTGGTGAAACTGCTATTAAATTGCTTTAAAGACTTCATGTAGCTATTAATAACACATTTAGCCTGACATATAGTTTTGCCTTAAAAGAATGTGCAGAGAATTCTTGAGGATGCAAGAAACCTAGCCTATTTCACAGAATTTAAGGAGATGCTGAATGTCTGCATTTCAGCCCACTGGTGTGGCAACACACTAATTTTGTATCAGCTTGCCAATTTTTTTTGTAATGTATCGGTATCAATATTTGCCTAGTATATAGGCCAATTTAATTGCGGTTCCATGATTTCTGAACCAGACATAATTATGTATAGAAACTTAAAAGATCCAACTAAGAATTTTAGTAAATCAACTGATTAATCAGCTAGCCAATTAAATCATGACTAATGCTCAGTAGCAGTGCTGTTTCCTGAATATTAACTGATGGTAATTTCATTTTGACTAAGTATAGCATGTGTTGTTGGTTTTAGAAGAAGAACAATGTGCATCTTTAAAAAAATAAAAATGTAAGGAAGCTTGATAATGTGTTTATAGTGTCTGCTCAGTTAGATAATGCACTGTATTACCTTTTAATTTGGTGAGTGGCTCTCCTATTCAAGGCTTCTTAAAGCAATTTAATGTTATAATATTAATTAAGAACTGATTATCAGTTTTGCTGCAAAATTGGCCATGAAGATGTGACGTTGAATGAGATTAGATTATATTCCGTTACCCCCCATGATCCTTAAGGACTGGGTGAGCTGCAGGCAATTCAGTGAAAGTAGTAATTTTCTTTGCTGCTTGCCTATATCTTTTCTCTCTCTCTGATCTTTGTCACTGTTTAGTTCTACAGTTGTAATATTTGCATAGCCTTGTGAGATGCTATACTTAAATACAGCATGCTGTTTTCCTTGCACTGAGCCGCTGCACCAGAATGCAGCAGAATAGTTATCGTGTTTACTCACTTTGTCGAATGTTAAGGCCTTTATCTGGACACTTGGCCCTGTTTAAATAAAAGGAGTGGGGAGCAGAAACAGGGCCTTTTCAGTGGTGGCTCCTCTTGGTTAAACCTGTTTAACCAGGCAAGTTCCCTGGTGAATGTCAGAAGGTTCCCAAAGACCTTCCTCTCTAGGAGTGCCCCTTGGGTGAGTGATTCTGGCTCTTTGCTTCACATTAGTTTTAGATTTTTAGTGCTTAGCGATTATCAATTAAGCTGTCTAAAAGAAAAACTTGGCCAATAAATAATTCCGTGTGTAATAATGAACTTGTTCTCCAAGTGTGGATCCTTGTGTGGCCAAACTGGCAGGTATCAGCACATCCTGGGAAGCCCTAGCATTTTGAAGTATGAAAAATCTTCAGACCAAAATAAACCAGTAAGGATTGAGCGTACTCAATGGCCACAGGACGCAGAGTGTCTAGGGGTGGAAAACCAGGAGGGGAGATTTCGGTGGAGCATTCTAGGAGACAGGATGGCTGCCTGGAAGGAACACTGAACAGGAGCTCTGCACACTGCAATATTTTGACTTCGATCTTCCATGATCTGCTTCCACCTCTCCACCTGCTTTTTTCCTGTGTTGAGCAAGAAGGTCTGAAGAGGGGTTCTGAGTGCGTTTGGCTGGATCCCCATGCCCTATCTTCTGCTTACCCATAGTTTGTAAAGGTAAAGGTAAAGGGCCATTAGGTCCAGTCGTGATCGACTCTGGGGTTGCGGCGCTCATCTCGCTTTATTGGCCGAGGGAGCCGGAGTACAGCTTCCGGGTCATGTGGCCAGAGCAGTGCATGGAAATGCCATTTACCTTCCCGCTGGAGCGGTACCTATTTATCTACTTGCACTTTAACGTGCTTTTGAACTGCTAGGTTGGCAGGAGCTGGGACCGAACAACGGGAGCTCACCCCATCGCAGGGATTCGAACCGTCGACCTTCTGATCGGCAAGTCCTAGGCTTTGTGGTTTAACCCACAGTGCCACCTGTGTCCCGAGCACCCGTAGTTTATATTGTGGCATTATTTCAAAAAGCAAGGCTTTTAGGGAAGCATCCGGATCATACATATTGAGACCCTGACATTGTCTTTGAGAATATAGCTCTGCGTCATTGTTTGGGGCTTTTGCTTAGGAAAATTGGACAGAGAAGTTACGCTGACAAAGATTTGGCATGCTAAAAGGAAGCTTCCATGCCCCAAAGCCACATTTCCTCGCATATAGCATTTGACCTGGAAGAAAGGGTCTTTTATAGCACTTAATGGTCAGGTTTTAAAAGGGGAGCAAAGCAGACCATTAGCAAACCACCAACCTTGAAAGAGCACAGAGACAAAAGGCCCTGTTAGCATTACAAGGGAGCTAAAAGCTTAAGCATCATGCAGTCCTCTTTGGGAGATGCTAGAAAGCACCATGCACAGGAAGCCCAGGAGCTGTGCGCACATTTCTTCACACTTTCGCTTTGGATAAAAATGTGTTTTACATGTAACTAGTTAATAATGGAGTAAGAACCCCAAGTATATATTCTTTACCCAAGGCTTGACTTTTCAAGGGAGTCGCTTTTGCTTCTCCTCCTGCCAACTGAGGTGAGGCAAGTGGTAAGAGGAGAGAAGGCTGCTGGCCTTGATGGCCGTCAACGGTTTCCGCTGTCTGAGGCGGTGTGCCCCTGAATACCCATCGCCATGGGTGGAGCCAGGATTTTTGTTGGGGGGAGCAGGTCTTTTGTTGAGGGAGCAGAACCTCAAGTTTGCTAAGTATTTTTATTGGTTTTTATTGATTGGGGGGCAGCTGCCCCTCCTTGACTTGAAAATAGATTTTTTGATACATTTAATCAATTATATAAGACATATTACTGTACTATTGAAGCTTACATAGTCTCCTTTTTCTTTCTAAGCAGCCAGAGATTCATCACCTGGAGCCAAATTTGAAATAGTGGCTTTGAAAAGAGGGCAGACACGCCCTCTTATGCCCAGAGCACCTCTTCTGCCTAGAATTTTTTTTCGTGGGGGAGGGGGGTTGTACTAGAACTGTCACACAAAAATCCGTTCTTCAACCAGTCAGTCATTTTATTTGTATGCTGCCTTTCCAAAGCTAAAACCATGTTCAAGGCAGCTTACAACATATAAAAAAAATTACCTGACTACAAACATAGCAAAAGTAGTTATAAAGAAAACATTAAAAAGTAAACAACCAAATTGAACAGTTGCCACATAAATCATAAGATTCAAAATGAAAGTACAGAAAATTAACAGGAACACCCACCCCCAAACAAAACCCCCTAAAGAATATTCTGTTCAGCAGCCTCAGCTTTTGCAGCTGGAGTCAGTCCAGGCCCTGCCCTCCCAGGCCAGGTGGGAAAAGGCCTGTAAGGCAGGGAGCAGGTCTTCCAGGGTTCACAGTCAAGATTCTTGATCCCCCTCTGCTCAGAAAACACCATTTATATTGTTCTGTATAATACCTGTAAAAGATACAAAACAACAACAATTGATTTGTTTCAGTAGCCTAATTTGGAAATAGAAAAGAAAGGCTATTTCTGTTGTTAAACAGTTGGTAATCGGAAATCCTTGGTGCTCTACTGCAAGTTATCCAGAGATCTATCCTGCATAAACAAAGCTCAATCATCTTTTGTATGAGCCATGTTTTGTGGCTCTTGTATCAGTATTATTTACTTTTCTCTTCCGCTGATTAAATGTTTAGATTCATATCAGATTGAAAATGCTTCTCTGTAATTATTTCTGCTTATACTGGGGAAGGATGACTTAAGTAACCAGTATTGTTGTACTAGAAAGCAAAACATCGTATCTCATTTTGTTTTGTTGCTTTTAATTAAAAACAGCTATTCAGTTGAATCTATACACCTATGAAATAAATGGCTTCGTAAAATACACAGCAGGGCCAGCAGGAGGTGAGAAAATAAGCTTAAAAATGAAGGACAGAGAAGTTGTGCCAATGTGGAAATACAATTCTCCTACTCGACTCATCAGGGCCAACTCCATTTCCTGTATTCAGATCCCCCCCCCCCCCACTTTACCGCAGGTTCAAAACCATGAATGTTACTGTTTTCTTGGCAGCTCAGAATGAACTTTAATGGATTTAAGTGTTTTTGACTTGGCACATAACCCACTTGTGCAGATGTAACAAAGCACAAATTTCAAAAGAAAACAGATTTACTGCCATTCAACGTGAATTTATTCCATATATGTCAGATTCACATCACCCTTTATGAAAGCAACCAGGGTTTTTTTTTTCCTGGGGGGGGCGGGACGCAGGGGTACGCATACCCCTAAACATTTTGTGAATCTAAGTTTGGCCTCATTGAGGGGCAGTATTTTAATATGAGTAGGAAAATGAGAGTACCTCTAAATTTTTTTTTTAGAAAAAAAGGACTGAAAGCAACACACACTTCATGGAGGGCCCTCTGTTGTGTGCATACAGAGAGATACAGGCACTTTGTCGGGCAGCCTTTTTACAGCTCCAGCATTCTCTTAAACTGCAGAAATGTTCATCCAAATGCACATAATTGTGGTATACAGTAGTAGTTGTTGTGGTTGCTGCTGCTGCCGCCACCATGTTCATTTTGTGCCAGCCATTAGTTACTGAGAAATAAATGAATAACTGTCCTGCTGAGGTGGGGTGATAAATGGAGCAATGATACAAAAAGCAGAAAAATTGTCAATGATGTGCTTGAGCTTTGGAGTTGATCAAGAAAACCTATGTAAAAGCAAAATGTGCTAAAAAAAAAAAGAGGCCAAGGGAAACTGTCTGTCTGGTAGTATTACTGACAAAGGTGTCCTGTTATTGTACAAACTCTGGCTTTTTGGTGCAGCTGGATTCCTGAAAAATCTAAGGTTTTTTTCCTGTTCCTTTTGCTGAGATCGAAATCCTAGCTCTGACTGTTGCAGAGATGCATTTTAAAACCGTGTGTGACTCAGGCCTGATGCAGCTGAGTTGTGTGGGTGGATGCAACTTGCATTTGAAGAGAAGTGTTATGGTTTAAACAGAAATAGATATCTAAGGGCAGCAAGCAGTTGGTCTTGTGTTCTTTTGCCGTAGGAACCTGGAGGCAGTACTGCAGGCCAATTACACATCTTGTTAAAATGGGCCACAGGGCTTGGTTTTTCAACCTGCCCATGGTGCAAAGCCAAAAAGATGTAGACTATTGTGCTACTTTGTGCATTCCCAATTTTTAGGCCAATAAGATACATCACCTGAATCATGCCCAGCAGAAAAGCTTGCCTGACACTTGCTTTGGTGGTGTTTCGCTACCAAATGAAGGCCTTTTTATTTTCCCAGGCCTTTTAATCTATTTAAGATTTATTTTTTTAAAAAATAAATTCTCTGCAACTTGTCTTTCTTCTGTAGCATACTTTTACCATATTGTTATTTAATTTCAAGTTGTTTCCTTGTTGTAAGCCTCTGCTTTAGGACAGCCTGTGCAGTCATACCTTGGAAGTCGAACAGAATCCATTCCGGAAGTCTATTCGACTTCAAAATGTTTAAAAATCGGAACACACACTTCCGGGTTTTCGATCGTTCGTTCAACTCCCAAGGCGTTCGGAAGCCGAGGTACGACTGTAAACCTTCCAAACAAATAAGTAAATAAATAGTTTGGCTTCCCCCCAGTGGCGTGCCCTGAAGCTGGGGGAGGAGCTAGCTGCCCATGCCGGACATTCGGCATGCCACCCACCCACGGCTCCCAAGTCACTGGAACTCCAAAGCTGTCAAAATGAAGGGAGAAGGGGGAGATGCCGCCAGCAAAGCAGCATAGCTCCCCCCTTACCCCGACGGCTCGGGGTAGGCCTGGGAGTCGCAGGCAGGTGGCGGGCTGAATCTCACCCCCCTCAGTGAGGACACCCGGGGCGGTCCCCCCACCACCACCATCTCCCTTCTATGCCCCTGCTCCCCCCCCCCACACCAACCTGGTGCTCTCCAGATGTTTTTTTCTCTACTGCTTCCCTCAGCTTCAGCAATGGTCAGGGACTGTGCAGAGTTGTAACATCTGACAACCTCTGGAGGGCTTGAGGCTGGGGAAGGCAAATGTTTTCTTTAAGCAGCATGAGCCTCCCTTTATCAGCATGGCATTTAAGGCATAAACAAAGATTTCTCAGCAAGAAAGAGAATGATTTAGAATTCAGTAACAATAAAATAGAAGTATATTTTTATTTCACTCCAGCTCTTATTCATTTGATACGAGCTGTTATGGCTAGTATGAATTTAGGATGAGTTTTAACGCAGCAAGCATCCTCATGCCCAGTTAGACCAATGGTGCGCCTAAAACGGCACTGGTACATTCTTTACTTTAAATATATCTAGGTCCCTTTTAGTTTCTTTTGAAATTGATTTAATTAGTTTACTTGAAATCAGTGGAAACATCAGTGGATTGTCATGTTTAAAATACATATTTGCCATTCTGGAGCGCTGCAGCTTAAAACAAACAGTACACTCTTTCCATTTCAAATGTTCCTCATTACAAAGCTTTTCTTTCTTCTGCAAGGAGCTGCTTTCTTCTTAAATTCTTCTAGAATTGCACTAACTTGTTTCATGCATTCATTTGTTGTTGTTTTGGAGCAAAATAAAGTTCAGCGTGTAGCAACAACCACGGCTGACCTTATGAAAACACTGTTGCCAAGCAGAAGAGCATTTTCCCCTTAGCAACAAGAGTTTTGCAGCAAGGGAAAGCAATTCAATACCTTAGCTCCAAGGTTTGTTTGAGGGCGACAGGGCGGGAGTGTAACAACAATGAGGATTGGACTTTTCACTATAGCACAGCTGCATTTATGTAGTATACCAGAGAGTTTGCATTGTACAATCAAATAGACAGGAACAGGCATGAAAAACAAACATAATAACATAGTCAAGACATACATTGCATACAAACAGTGTTCCACTGTCTACTTCAGTTCGATTCTTTTATTGTGAGGACTTGCAAACTTTACTTTTTAAAAATAAATAAATAATCCTTTTCTTTTTCCTTCAGAAGAGAAACAAGTAACTGTTTTGAAACCCTTCCATCTCTAAATGAATAATATATTCTGTTGATAGCCTTCTCCTGGCATATTTAGGATTTGGACCTGGGGGAGGGAGAGATGGTGCCTTATATTTATCAATAATCCACCAGTAAAAGAACTCAAAATAAATTATCTGGTGAAGTTTTGCCCAAAATATTAGCTGTAGAATCTAGAACTATTTGAATAAGCTGTAGTTTTGCCATTGACCAGAGGGATTCTTGAAGATCCTAGATAAAGTAGGATCACTAACACCCAATAATGTAAAAAATATATTGTGTTTCAATGTAGAATGGATATTATATTCCAATAGCCTTAACCTTACACAAAAATATAGTTTGACTACCCGTTAATTTTTGTCAGTTTTTATTATTTGAATGCAAAGTTCATTTATTGTGAGTCAGGTGGAGAGGAAGGATTAGCAAGGAATGTTTGCATTGTAAAACCCTCTTGGGTTTGTTTGTTTTTTACTACATTCATATTTTCAAATCTGAATGCCGCTTTTAAGATTTTATCTCATTTGCCCAAAGCACTTGCCTGATTAGAATAAACAGATTAAATGTCACATGTGCCCTTTCTTCAAACGAAAGCACTAATAAATAGTTTCCTGGATCATTTCATGCTTCCTTTAGAGAAGCAGCCATGCTACTTCTGCTACCCTTTTAATCCGTTAGACAGACAATAAAATCCCTAAGAAGGAGGAGATGTCTAGATTCATTTATTTGCTGATATACTTTTAACCTTGTCCTCACAGTCAGTACAAAACCTGTACCTTTCTCTGTATGTGCAGCTGATACAGCTGGAATACCCCTCCCCTTAATACTAATTTAGAAAACTAATATTCCAAGCAGAGTCACATCACAGAGTTGTTATAAAGGCATTGTTATTTTTAAAAATGCTAGTTATCCAGTATGGTTGAATTCTGAAGGATAAATAAAATCTAATGATGCTTTAGCTATAGTGGCTGACTGAAAAGAACTCTTTTTATTTAAAGGTATACTGTGTATAAACAGAGCTCACTAAAGTACATTCTGCTTATTAAGAACAATCAACAGAATGGGAAATGTCACCTCTATATACCTTAGAGCAGTGGTTTTCAACCAGTGTGCTGTGGCACCCTCGGATGTTGCGGGCGATGCTGGCCTCTGTCCCTCTTTCCTTCCCTCCCTCCTCTGATGCCCTCTCGCATCTCTGCCTCCCAAAGGCCTGCACAGCTGTTTGTTGCAGCGGCCCTGGCTACAAGCTCCCCAGGCGAATGGTGCCTCTGGAGCCGGCCAGGGGGTGCTGGTTGCCAGGAGCTGAGGCGGCCTCAGAGTAAGCAAGTAAGCAGGTGAGGGAGCTCAGCCAGCCAGTCTGCCAGCCCTTGCTGTTGGGAATGGACAGACAAGTCCCAGGACTCTGTGGGGCAGTGTGAGGGGGCAGCTCATAGGCCAGGGGTGGTGGTAGCAGCTACCTGGAGGACTCCCAAGGAGAGGGGAGAAGAGGCTGAGAATTTGAAGTGGAAGGAGTCCTCAATTGACTAATAGGTGGATGATCTCATTATTCTAGGAGTTTAAAAAGCTTGCCCTTATTTGGGAATACCAAAGAGGAAACTTCCCATTGGGAAAAATAATCCTGTTTTATGGGGGCGTCCTTCCCTCTTCCAAAAAAAAATTGGTTCCCTACCAATTGCTTGACACAGAGGTGGAATGTCTCCCTTCCACTGAATC
This sequence comes from Podarcis liolepis, assembly GCF_965112155.1. Lineage (NCBI taxonomy): Eukaryota > Metazoa > Chordata > Lepidosauria > Squamata > Lacertidae > Podarcis > Podarcis liolepis. The sequence goes on from NC_139554.1 coordinate 23,571,242, forward strand.
TAATAATTGCACATTAATGTGTACAACTGAACTGTTTATTTGTGTGCTGATGAAGAATGCATACTGCTTGTCTTAACTGTAATGGAAAATTGCAAGAAGTGCTGTTGAATAGCTGCCTTTTCCTCCAGGATTGCACAGCCTACACTCGCCCTTTAGGAGTTCCTCTCAGCTAAATCACCGGAGGCTCAGCCTCTGCACACATCCATCTTCCGTTCATTTTCCATTTTAGCATGTGCTCTTCCTCTTACAGAATCTGCCCAGAGCGCAGAATCCAAATATTTTGGGATTTGGTAACGGCCCAGCCTTGTTGCCATGGTCTTCTCATTTGCCCTGACCGAAGAATGTGCTCTTCTCTTTTTTAAATTTGCAGTATTTCATTGCCGTTCCCTCAACCTCTTTCCCATGGCACTCTTTTCTCTGCCCGCTGCAGGCTTTGATACTTCACCAGCTTGGAAGGTACAGCCTGGCTGAGAAGATCCTTAGGGACGCTGTCCAGGTGAACTCCACGGCTCACGAGGTTTGGAATGGCCTCGGGGTGGTTTTGCAAGCTCAGGGCAATGACGATGCGGCAACCGAGTGCTTCCTGACAGCGCTGGAGCTCGAGGCCAGCAGCCCCATTGTCCCTTTCACCATCATCCCTCGAGTCCTCTGAAAGGCTGTCCGGGTAAATTGATGAATCATCATGTGAGAATGTTAGGAAGCATGCTGCGTAAGCCTTCCTCCTGATTCGAAGGGCGGCTCTTCAGGCTGAGAGGTAATGCAACAAAACAGGCAATCTGCTCATTACCGTGGGGGATTCTGACTGCGGAAGTGATACAGCATCTTATTGTTAATGCAGAGAAATAACTAACCAGAAGTGTGGGGGAACCACACACACGCCACCACCCGTGTATCACCTGCATCTTCGCCCCATAGTAGTTTTAAAGCCTGACGCTATTGTTCAAATGGGTATTGTGCCATGTTTTATTAGGTGACATCTGAGTGTTATGTAAAACTTTAAATAGAATCAAACACCAACTGTAGAATAATAGATTCGAGTTAAAATTCAGCGGCAGAGCAGCCTATTTTTAACCAAGCCTGTCAAAGACCCGTTCTCTTCATGTCTTTCAACCTCTCTGGGCCCGGAATCAAAATGTGAAATTTGCTGTGCTCCATCTCTGCAGTAGTCCAGGCAGACAAATTAACCGAAAGGTTTATGTTTTTAGTTGTTTATAACTGTGATGTGTAGCTAATTGTTATCGCCTTTATTTAGAAGAGAGGTTGTGTACAAGAATATTTATATTTTACCAATGTATGCCTGTTTAAAAGAAGAAGAAGAAATGAAAAGAAAATATTAGTTATTTAAGTTTAACTTTTTTATGTGAATTCAGAGTTTATTTATCAATGGAAATATGTAAAAAGATGCTAAAGACGGAATATTTACCGACATTCCTTATGCATTATAAACCCACTTGGCTCAATGGGAAGATTGTGTTAATAATAAAAATGATTTTTGGATGGATATAGTGCTTGTCCTTCGTTTTGAGAGCTGGATGAAAATAATCAGGCTGCCCCAAAATGGCAGTCTGTACCATAACACAGCCACAGTAGAAGATACCTCTGTTTTACAAAAAGATGCTCAGAAGAACATCTACCGTATTTTTCGCCCTATAGGACGCACTTTTTCCCCTCCAAAAATGAAGGGGAAATGTGTGTGCGTCCTATGGGGCGAATGCAGGCTTTCGCTGAAGCCTGGAGAGCGAGAGGGGTCGGTGCGCACCGACCCCTCTCACTCTCCAGGCTTCAGGAGAGCCCCAGTGCCAGCCCCACAAGGTTGGGGGACAGAGGGAGGCGGAACGCCGCCATCCCGCTGTCTCCCGAAGTGGTTTGGAGGCTGACAGCGGGGAGACCCCGCCGCCAGCCCCGCAAGCTCCGGGGACAGTGGGGAGGCGCAGCGCGTCTTCCCGCTGTCCCCGGACCTGATCTGAAGGCGGGCGGCGGGGAGAAGAGCGCTTTTCTCCGCTGCCTGCCCCACAAGCTCCGGGGACAGCTGGGAGGCGCAGCGCGTCTTCCTGCTGTCCCTGGACCTGATCTCAAGGCGGGTGGCGGGGAGAAGAGCGCTTCTCCCCGCTGCCGGCCTCACAAGCGCCTGGGGGGGGGAAATAAATTTTTCCCCCTTTATTTCCCCCCCAAAAAACTTGATGTCCTATGGGCCGGTGCGTCCTATGGGGCGAAAAATACGGTAATTTGCAATATTCTAAAATATAGGGCAAATGCCAGATCTGAGAAAAGGTCGAGATCCACCATTAAATCAGGGGCTCAACTGGGCTTACACATAGCATGCTGTTTCAGTCATGTCAGAATCCTCCAAGAAGTGGTTTTAGAGCATACCATGTGAGATGGGCTAATCTCCGTGACAAACAGCTGCCAGTTGTTGACCACACTTTCCCTTTGCTCAGAGTTCGCTGTCCAGCAGTCTTTTCATTTGCTGCACATAAGTATATGGAAGGTGTAAACCAATAGACCACTTTTATGTTGAGTTATATAATACTTAATACAAGCAGCTTGTCTTCCTATTTAAATTGGGGTCTGAAAACAGCCCTTGATCACAGCTGAATCAAAAACTTCATCCAACTGGCCTGGAAATTCCTGTTGAATTAGTCTCCAACGGGGAGCTGGGCCTGTTTTGTTAAAAGGTACTTAAAGCCACTGTTGGACCCTGAGATGGCAAATGCTATGGAGCATTGAAGAATTAGCTCTTATTTGGCCAGCAACTGTACAGACCCCTTGATCAAAACAAGACACAGCAGGTCTAATTGGTAATTTACAGAAAATGGAACCAATGTGGGTAGCCATTAGCAAATTAACTAAAAACATGCCTTCCTACTTGTAATTCCCTTTTGCTTGATCATCATGCATAGGGCTTTGGCCATGTGGCAGCAGCTGGATGGAGGGCAATGAAGTAGGTTCTGTTGTCCTTTAAAACATTAATATCCTGCCTTTTAAAAAATCTGGCTAAAACACTGCAAAATCTATAAAAGTTGCATTACAAGCCCGGAATTGTAGCTTAACCAACAGCTATAAAGAGTGTTTTTGACGCGGCACTCATTTCTCACTAGTTTATGGTTGTGTTGTGGAACCCCTGGGAGGAAACTATCCAACTTGGATTGTAGCCCTTGTAAGTTAACTTCCGCACATGATCTGTAACAGTGCACTTCTTTAAAACAAAAACAAAAGGGAAGAGTGCAACACAGAATTGTAAGAAACACCCCACCCCACTGTTGGATTAGCAGTGGTGGTGACTGATGCCCATTGGGACCAGTAGGGCAGAAGGAAGAGAGGTCAACAGTAGGCGGAGCTAGATCAGTTATTGGCAGAGCTTGACCCAATGACTGGCTGAGTTCTACAATGGCAGCTAAAGAAGAGGAAGGTGGCAGCCCATGTAACATCCTCTGGACTGTTTGTAAGTAAGGCAGAAGGCAAGTGGGGGCAGACTGAGGTTGATGGAGCAGTGCCCCATTTGCACTAAAGGACCCCACCTGCACCAAACGTGCACACCCACCCCTACTTTGTGGAAGGAAATTAAGAATTGTCACTGTGAGCAATTGACTTGAAATAGTTTCATACACGTGGGGGACACAATGAAAAACCTGTCTCATGGAAGATGGAGCAAGCCTGTTTTCTCCTGCTCTGGAGGGTAGCACTCAAAACAATGGCTTCAAGTTACAAGAAAGTAGATTCTGACTAAACATCAGAAAAAGCTTTCTGACAGTAAGATCCTTTTGACAGTGGAATGGACTCCATAAGGAGGTTGTAGACTCTCCTTCCTTGGAGGTTTTTAAACAGAGGTTAGGATGGCCATTTTAGATATGCTGTAAGCTGCTCAGAGTGGCTGGGGAAACCCAGCCAAATGGGCGGAGTATAAATAGTAAAATTATTATTATTAAAAGTCATGGATGCTTTAGCTGAGATTCCTGCATTGCAGGGGGTTGGACTAGATGACCCTTGGGGTCCCTTCCAACTCTGCAAGCCTGTTATTCTATGATTCTAACTTTAAACAGATGGATCTTAAGCTGATGAAGGTCTATCATCTTTCCAGGGAACTTGACTTGCATTGTTGCCTTGTACTCAGTATTACAACTTACTGGAATTTCCCTTGAGTCTCCCTAGCAAAAGATTCTCATATTGGATCTTTCGGATGCCTTACAGATTTAACACAGAAAGGCATTGGGATTTGACAAGCGTCTTCCAGCTTTTTCCTCTCTTCCTCTCCACCCCCTCACTTCTCCCCCTGCCAGCCCACCGCTTTGCTTACTTTCTGGGAGACTCTGGCAGGCGCACTGTTGGTTGTGCTATCTGGATTGGTGCTGACTTGGAGAATGGGGAGGCAACATTTGCTTTGCTGAAAAGAAGAGGTTGATCGGTGACATTTTGGCAGAGCTAAAGCAGCTGCTTTTCTCTGGGGAGAGGCTGAGAGGGGAATCGCTGTCTAAAGCAGGCCATGGGGTTAACGCTCTTGTGGGTCCCTGCGTTTTCGCTCTGCACTTCTCTTTTGCATCTGCGTGCCCCCGGCTCAAAATTTGCTTTGTACACAAGCGCCATGGCTGCCCTTCAGCTTCCTTTCAGATTGACAGGGCAGTTTCCTCTGGCTGGCTGCTTCAGCCTTCAGGGGGAGCCCAGATTGTTAAATGATGCCTGCCTAAACAGGATTAGCAGAAGAGAAGCAGCAATGTAGGACCCTCGTGTGAGATGCCTGCAACTTCCATGATACAGTGAAAAGATGCTCAGGGTCTTTACCAGGGTCGGCTCCCCTCCCCTTCCTCTGCTCCCTACATCCAGGTCATCTATTCTGACACTTTTAAGGGAAGCATCTGTGACAGAGGACAGCGTGAACTGATGCTCCACACTGACTTCTCCCCCTTTTTCAGTTCCATGATTCATGGCGAGCTGCTAAGCATTCTGCTCATGTAGCTTTTTGTACTCCAGTTCCTAGAAGAAAGCAGGCTTCAGAGGACCAGGCTGTGCCTGAAATATATCAGCTGCTCAGCAGCAGCCCAAATAGCTGCTTGTTGGTAGGGCAAATTCAGAGAAGAGTAGAGGTTACGGTGTATTGGTTCTGGCTCCAGAGGTAAGGCAACCTTTTTCCATTTCATAGTCATAAGAACAGAGGAATCTGCCTTATGTTGAGACAGACCTTTTGGCTCACCTAGGTCTGGATAGCTCAGTTGGCTAGAGTGTGGTGCTGATAATGCCAAGGTTGCAAGTTCAATCCCCATATGGGACAGCTGCATATCCCTACATTGCAGGGGGTTAATCTACATCCTCAGGATCCCTTCCAACTCTATGACTCTAGGTCAGTGTTGTCCCTGTGATGACTGGCAGCAGCCCACTAGCATTTCAGCCAGGGGTCTCCCCTACCAGAGAGCATGTGGCCCAGACCCTGCCAAACTTGGAGCCAGCCCTGCACAAGTGGAACTCACCGAGTCTTATTTTGGGAGGCTTCACAGTGTATGAGGAAGCAGTGGGTCCCAAACACTGAATGTGGCCCCAGCCTGAGACTCGCTGCAGCATATTGCTGGTGAGAAATGCAGTTGCGACACTTGGCTGCTGCTCCTCCTTGCTCTTAAGACAGAGAAAAGATCAGTGTAAAGAGCACAGAGTTAGGCAATGGACCACCCATATACCAGCCCATGGGAGGAATCTACTGGAATGAGAGTCAGTTGAGGTGGAACAGCCTAATGAGAACTGGGTTTGGGGAATGGGTGACTGTCACAGAGCGGTGCCTGCCATGTGTTGCAAGGGGGCATTGTAGTTGTATGAGATTTCTTTTTTACATAGATCACTTTTATTTATCAAAAGGTGGGAGAGAAATCAAATCCTCAGGTGTTTTAAGGCTGGGCTGGGTAGTATGCAGTCCCATGACTCTACGTGGCCCTCAGCCTCATTGCATATGGCCCTGGTTCCTGCAAAGGGCAAGCAGCAGGCAAACAAGAGGAAGCATGGGGCAGAAGGAGAGCGTGGTGCACTTTGGGCTCTCAAAATTCAGCGGCACCCTGTGTGATGCTAAAATCTGGCACCCCTACCTCTTGTGCTCAGTTCTACAGCACTGTTGTGGCACCTCCTGCAGCACCCAATACAGCTGCACTGGTTGTACTACCCTAAAATTGCCTCCCTTGGCACCAGCCCTGCCCTCCACAGGCTCCTGCAGCACCAACATGTGGCCCCCAACAAATTGCCCCCAAAGGAATGTGGCCCTCAAGCGACAGAGGGGGAAAGAGCCAGTGTGGTGTAGTGGTTAAAAGCGGTAGTCACGTAATCTGGGAAACCGGGTTCGTGTCTCCGCTCCTCCACATGCAGCTGCTGGGTAACCTTGGGCTAGTCACACTTCTTTGAAGTCTCTCAGCCCCACTCACCTCACAGAGTGTTTGTTGTGGGGGAGGAAGGGAAAGGAGAATGTTAGCCACTTTGAGACTCCTTAAAGGGAGTGAAAGGCGGGATATCAAATCCAAACTCCTCCTCTTCTTCTTAATGGATATTCTTCTAGATAGGGGTTTCCAAACTGGCCGATGAGCTTCATTCAGCTGCTCTGTAAAAATGCAATGAAAAAATCATACAGCATCTAGAGCAGCCCATTCCAACTGCTAGAACAGGCGGGGAAATCATTAGTTGGCCCAGCAATTTTCAAGTGGTCAAGGGGGTTGGGGAAGGTTTGGAGATCGTCGAAACACCACCCACCCAAACGCTGCAAAATGGAAGCTCTATGAGGTCTCCCTCTTCAGAAAGACTGAAGCAGCACCTGTTTACAGCCTTTTCATGACGTCACTGTCTCATTTATGCACTGTGCTCTTTGCCCAAATAAACGTTGCACATCCCAGGTTTCTGGTTTCAGCGAACCTAATTGCCCCAGAGAGACCTTTGCAGCACTCTTCTGAAAGCACTCTTTCCCCCATAGGCTCTGCAAAGCCATGCTGTCATTGGTAACAGTGGAGAAACAGCAACAAGGCTTTGAATCAAATGCTCCCTTTTTTCCTTGCTTTCAGCAAGAATGACGTTGTTCGAAGGAGCCGGTTGCTGCCTTGTGCCCCAGTCGGGTTATGCAGAAGCTACTCCGTTATGAATTAGTCATGGAAATTAAGTATGTGTGTGTGTTTTTGGAAGCGAGATGATTCGTTCTGAAGCAGCATTCTTGTTTGGTATTTATACAGCATGTAAATCTTGGAGGAGTTTTGCTCACTGCTGAAAGTCAAAGTGATGTAATTTCACTTGAAATCCAGTGGGATGCAATGGAGAGAGACTTTTTGGCTCGAACAGAAGGAACTGCCGTGCTAGATCAGCCCAAGTTGCTGCATCCTGCTTTGAACAGCAGCTGGCACTATATTTCTGAGAAGCTCAAAGGGAGGCCTTGAAAGTAAGTGCCGTTTGCTGCTGTTTGTCCCCAGAAGTATCTGGTTTTTGCAGGTACACTGCCCCTCTACATGGAGGCCCCATTTAGCATCTTTCAACTGGGTGGGATAGACCAACATTTGCCATGGGGTCATGGTGTGGCATCGGGCAGCTAATGTCTCTCCATTTCTGTTCCCCTGCTACACAACTCAAATAAGAGTGATAAGTAGGACTGCAACAAAATGTTGCAGTGTAGAGCTGTCCTGCTCAGGGTTTCAGCCTGCCATAACATTTTCTAGGCATTCTCCGTTTCCTTTTCTTCCCCCCAACAAGCGCTCAGCATTCTGTAGGCACTGAAGATGCTCAGTTCTCATTAGGCTGTGTTTTTTGGGGGGTGTCTTTTAGGGTTCCCCCCTTTTGTATCTCTGCAACCCTTGGGGTTCCCTTGAGTCCTCTAACAGCTCCATCCTGCTCATGAATGGTGCCTTTTTGGCTATAACCAGCACTCTGATAATGAGTTCAGTGTTGGTAAATATGATAGACCTTGTAGAGTTGTTGTAATGTCAAACATCTATCCTTGATTTGAGCCAGTTCTCATTTGAGGCTCAGCACTATGTACAAAGGAACACGGGAGTCAGTTGGTTGGTCCATCTTGTTCACTATTGTCTACACTGACAGCCAGGGATTAAACCTGAGACCTTCTGCTTCAAAGGTAGATATTCTACCACTGAGTGATGGTCCTTATTTCCACTTGCCAGGAGATCAACCCCAGCATAAGCATGGGCAGATTGCTGATAAATGAGCAAAGCCAACCTGCCCTAAATCACCAGGGAGTAGAATTCCTAGCTCAGAAGGAGGAAGTTCCAGGCAGACTTAAGCCCCTGCATCACTCTTGGCCAAGGTGATGAATATTATCTTTCAAAATAGAATGTTGAAATAATAATAATACTTTATTGTCATTGCCCCCTTCAGGGACAACGAAATTACTTGACTGCTCCATAAATAATAGTGTTGCTCATCATAAAATCTGAAAGAAGAGCAAGTTTTGGATCTTTTGTTCAGCCTCCTCTTTGTACAGTTTGCCCTTTGCATCTAGTTATTATGTTGATGTGACACAACAGAGCCTACTGAGAAAGGGAAAGGGAGGAAGGGAAAGGGAAGGCATGCCAGGAAGAAAGATTGCACCTCAGGAATGCGGCCGTCCCTCAGGCTTTGCCTTGTATCATCCCTGATGGCTCTGCATCGGTCAAAATTCTGCCAGCTGCAGAATTATTGCAGCGCATTAAATGACAAGCAGCGTGCCTTACTGCTCATGCGTGCACATTGAGACGCATGTAAGTACCAGAGACAAAATGCACCAGCTTTTCATCAGGCAAGTTAACATCCACGGACTAAATGGAGGGGACTATAATGTCAAATGGAAACCTTAGTAGCTTTTTTGAAAGGTGTCCCCTACCCCACAATTGCTTCTTCTTGAAGCCAGCTCAGCTGGTGTGTACAGACAAGACTTTAGCCAAAATAAGGCCATGGAGAAAGAAGAGAGGGGGTATCAGAATGCTCAGGGGAACATCGAGGTTTGCAGAAACACAACCACCACAACAAGGAAATGAGCAACCTTTGCGGTGTGCAACTGCTGCCCCACACAGCCCAATTTGGACTGAGTGGTCAAGGAATGCTGACTGTTGTGCAATTGCCAGGTGAGAGAGATGGGAATGTTGGGTAGGGCTCGGCTGGCTGCCTAGCTGGCACATTGAACAGGAGCGCTCCCACACTGCAGTATTTTCATCTGGATGCCAAATAGCAAAACAGGGACAAAGCAAGGAACCCTTACTTTCCTGGGACAGGTAGCAAAAGCCAGGGCTGTTTTGGGTAAACACGGATTGCATGCACATCTTCCAGGGGCACCTCCACGTCGTCAGATTCATGGGCTTCGTTCACCCTTCTGTTATATCCTGGCAGCAGTTGGAAGTATTGGCGACGCTTCTCAACTCCCGTTCAGTGAAGTTTTCCTATAGTGCTTGTTCAGCATTTCAAGCATGTTTCAGGAATCCTCCAAGACATGCCCTCTGCCTTTTTGCTCAAGGAGCACAAAGCTCACTGGGGCACAGCCACGGCCCTTGCTGTTGACTTCATTTGACTCAGCACAAACACTTTGTCATGCCTCCTCGTTGATGGGTGGTTTTTTTTGTTTTGTTTTGCAAGCGAATAGAAGGTACACAGGGAGAATGTTAATTACTTGGTTGTGTTTTTTCCCTTGCAAGTTCCAAACACGGGAAAGCACTTGTTTGTGATTACAAATGACAGTGTCTGCAATGAGCCATTCTTAATTTGCTCATGATTACAGCACACAAGCCTCTAGATTGAGAAAACCTCATGAGTTATGTTTGTACCTGATAGGGTGGTGGCATGGTAAACCTGCTTCTTTCTCTCTGACAGTGTGTACCAACCAGGTTATAATAATAATGGCTGGGTTTCCCCAGGACTTGGGCCCTGGTACGCAAGGGGGAAATGCAGCTCTGTTGTATATGGATGCTGGCTTCAACTACCGTATTTTTCTCTCTATTACACGCAGATTTTTTCTTCTAAAAAGGAAGGGGAAATGTCTGTGCGTGTTATGGAGCGAATGTGGGGGGTCCCTGGAGCCGATTAGGGGAGCGCAGGAACAAAAATCAGCAAAAATCAATCGTGCGTTGTGTCCGAGAGGGAAACCTGAAAAGAGGAAGTTGCAGCTTTCCTGCATTCTGCCTCAGGGTCTTACTGCCCACCCTCCTCTGTTTCGTTGCTTTGTTTGCTCAAACGGAACAAAGAGCAGGCAAATCCCCTCCCCTCCAGGCAAGCAGAGGGGAAAGCAGAGGTCTTTCCTTCTAGTAATTCCTCTCTGTGCTCCTCGCAGGCAGCCAGAAAACATGCAGGAGGAGAGAGAAAGCTGGCTTCGGTTTGTGGAAACTTTTGCCTTTCTTTCCTCCCTCCCGTAAAATCCCTCTCCTGCTTTCTTAGCCAGCTGCTTCTCTGCACAACGCTCTCTTGTCCCTTCTGTGTTTTTCCTTCACTCCCCACTTAAAATGTAGTTACAAAGCATGGATCCACATGGATCCTCAGGATCTTTGCATTGGGCCACCCCAAATTCACCATCAGATCACATAGCAGCCTGCCCCCCCCCAAAATCACACACCCACTGTTGCCTGGGGCTGCAATGGTGCAAAAACGTGGTTAAAAAGCATGGATCCACATGGATCCTCAGGATCTTTGCATTGGGCCACCCCAAATTCACCATCAGATCACATAGCAGCCTGCCCCCCAAAAATCACACACCCACTGTTGCCTGGGGCTGCAATGGTGCAAAAATGTGGTTAAAAAGCATGGATCCACATGGATCCTCAGGATCTTTGCATTGGGCCACCCCAAATTCACCATCAGATCACATAGCAGCCTGCCCCCCAAAAATCACACACCCACTGTTGCCTGGGGCTGCAATGGTGCAAAAATGTGGTTAAAAAGCATGGATCCACATGGATCCTCAGGATCTTTGCATTGAGCTACCCCAAATTCACCATCAGATCACATAGCAGCCTGCCCCCCCAAAAATCACACACCCACTGTTGCCTGGGGCTGCAATGGTGCAAAAATGTGGTTAAAAAGCATGGATCCACATGGATCCTCAGGATCTTTGCATTGGGCCACCCCAAATTCACCATCAGATCACATAGCAGCCTGCCCCCCAAAAATCACACACCCACTGTTGCCTGGGGCTGCAATGGTGCAAAAATGTGGTTAAAAAGCATGGATCCACATGGATCCTCAGGATCTTTGCATTGAGCTACCCCAAATTCACCATCAGATCACATGTCTGTGGCCACAGCATGAAGCACAAAAATGATACATCCACTGTTTCATTCAGAATTTTTTCCCTTGTTTTCCTCCTCTAAAAACGATGTGCGTGTTATGGTCAGGTGCGTGTTATAGAGCGAAAAATACGGTAATTTTGAGATTGCTCTCTTGAATACAGTCACAATCTGGCTCTGGTTGGTTTACAGTAATGCTTCCCTCATGGCTGAGTAAGACATTTTTGCCGCCAGCAAATCCAAATGGCAGTTTCACAAATCAACACAGGACACGGGCAGCGGGGCGTTTTCCTGTGAACCTCTTAATGAAATGAATGGGTTCTTGTGCAACTGTTGCTTCTTGCATTGGGGCTTACACAGACAAATTTTCTCCCCTGCTGTGCTACCTGTAAACTGGCCTGCTGAAATGGCTGCCTCACCTTGCCTAGCAGGAGTAAGAGCAGCCTTTCTCTGCCTGTACCATGTGGAACAGTGCCTTTATGCAGGGTCTGCATCATGTGTGTCAACACTCACTTTATGTGTTGTGCAAAAATATATGGCCCTGTCATCAACAGTTAACATGAGTACAGTTAAGCTGTAAGTATGAAGAATTTGTTTGTGTATATTTGATCTGTTTCCCTTGAAAATATACATGAATGCAGGATCTTAGTTTTTCCTGGACCACCAGTTCTGAGTGTTTTACAGGATCACAAGCAGAATTTCACACATGCAGACAAAAATGCCTTAATATGACAAACTTGCAGCTCTCCGCCTGCATTTGTGACAGCCTATGTGAAATAGATGCGGGGAAATTCCTACAAGATGTTTGCCGTCAGCACATTCCTTGTGGGCAAGCAAAAGCCTACCTAATTCACACTTTCCATAGCAATCTTAGAACTGAGACACAGCCATCCTTCGAAATTCAAACTTCTCTGAATTTTGCAACGCAGTTCTCCAGTCAAATAACGTGTACAAGAATGCACATACTAGGGTAACTTATGCATAAACATGCATATATTTGTGAAAATAGCATACAAAATGTATTATATTGAAGTGGTTTGCAAAAATGTGTACATTGGGGAAAACTGCATATAAAAATGTGCATATTAGGAAATATTGGTGTCAAAATGTTGGTGAATTTTCATGAGGGCTTTGCCATAACAGTTTGCAAACTTGAAACAAAACAAAACACACACACACTGTGGAGAACAGAACTTAAGATTGGGAAACTGAGACACCGAAATTGACAGTCACCCATCCCAGCGAGTGAGTGAGAGTGTGAGAGTGAGAATGGAGCATGGGAAGAACTGCACCGTCTGTTCTGTGTTGTGGATGGCAGCCACAGATAAATATTGCCTAGCTTCCTAGGAAGGGAGGACAGGAGGAAAAAGAATAAATTTATTTCTCAGGGTTTCATCCTGCCATAACATTTTTTGCATTCCCTGACCTCAGCTGCCAGGCACTGGCTTTTGGCCTGGAAAGCAGAGAGGAGAGCTGCTGAAATCTGGCTGATAAAAGATGCCAACTACAAATGGAGGGAAGTTCTCCAGTCTCCGAGTAGAACCTGGCTCTTTGCCAACCTGAAGCCCAGAGCAGCCAAAGACAGAGAGAAGGCAGGAGATGAAGCAAAACAGAGTGGTGCTCCATCGCCAAGCTCATCTTTCGTTTCTTTCAAAACATTATAATCAAACACAACATTTGGGAAGGCCTTCAAGAACACACACACACACAGACGGTTTCTAACAATTATTTTAAATGTGCAATTGTTTTAATTTTTTTTACATGTGTAACTATTTTATATATGTTTTTATTATATTGTAAATCACTTTGAGGTGCCCCATGGGAAGCAATTAATAACTTACATTTATTTGTTAAATTTCTCAGCCACCTACTACTGACATTGAGCATAATAAATAAATGGGTTGGTGGCCTTTTGTGTGTGGTTGGGAGTGTGATTAGGAAGATGCACCAACATTGGAGATCTCCTTTCCCTTACCCTCATATGTTCACTCATGTGAGGAATTCATTTGAAGACATAATACAGAAACATAATTTTGATGTAGTTTTATTACATTTATTTCTGACCTTTCTTCCAAATTGCTCACGGCATCATTATTCTTAAAATTGATTTATTTAATATTTGAGAGCTGTGCATCTTTTCTCTCACACATAAAGCTACTGAGGAATGAAAGCAGGAGATATTTGAATACAGCCAGGGCATGGAAAGGGAGAAAAGGAACTGTTTTAAACAATCTCAGAAGTTTGAATAAAGGGGGGTGGGGTGGATACGTGCTGAGAGGGAAATGTGGCCGCTTTGAACAGCAGCAGAGATTTGAATAAAGCACAGAAGAAGAGACACTGACAGGAAAAAGTGATTTTAAACAATGTCAGATGTTCGTGTAGAGTGAGCAGGGAGTGACATTGAGGGGCAGAAGTGGCAGTTTAAAACAAGATATGAGTACATTGAGAAGGGAGTTTGGGAAGGCTTTGATGTGTTAGTTTTTTGATATTAGCTTCTGTGTTGCAACCATCTCTGATATTTCTCCTTAAAACTGGTCAATTCATTTTTCCTTAAAAAAACAAAAACAAAACTCCAGTGTCTCTCCATCCCTGAGTTGCCCAAAACACTGCTGGAAAATGGGGTCTGTATGTGAAAAGGTAGGCAAACATGGTCAGGAGACTAGAAGAGAAAGGTGGCTTCAGAAATGGAGCTGGGAAGGTGAAAAGTAAGCTTAATAGTTGCATGGGGTAGTAAGGAAAAGCTCTAGGGGGGAATGGCAGAGACGTTGGTGAGCAGAGCAAGCGGGAGAGCAGCCCCTGGTATTTTATGAATTTAATAAAAACATCTAATCGTTCACCGGAGACTCTCACAGAAGCACAAAGAGGAAAGCCAAAAAAGACGGTAGAATAATATAAATATAAATGAGCATGTATACCCTAAGCACATACACACACACTGAAATATTAATGTCTAGAAACTTAGGAAAGGGAATTTAAGGCTAAAGGACAGTATCAAACAACATGTTTTTATTTAGTTATCAATATCTCATTTTTAACACCAGCTCTCTAAATTTCATACAATACAGTGGTACCTCAGGTTACATACACTTCAGGTTACAGACTCCGCTAACCCAGAAATAGTACCTCAGGTTAAGAACTTTGCTTCAGCATGAGAACAGAAATTGTGCTCCGGCAGCAGGAGGCCCCATTAGCTAAAGTGGTGCTTCAGGTTAAGAACAGTTTCAGGTTAAGAATGGACCTCCAGAACGAATTAAGTTCTTAACCCAAGGTACCATTGTAAAATATAACAACAAAAACACACTGAGCATTAACTATAACCAGAGCAGTCATACAACTAGAGGTGGGTGGGAACCAACAGTTAAAAACAACAACAACAACAGATGGTCTATAAAAACAGCAGAATCAATTATAAAATGTCTTCTGGAATGAATAAAAAAAGGTTTTCAATACCCACCAAATAACAGGGAGGGAGGGAGTTTGTCAGATCTCCCCAGGGAAAGAGTTGCATATGTTTAAAATACATATCCCCCACAACTGGCTTTGGGGGAAATTAAAACAGTGTCTAGACTCAGCAGCCTGGCTCTGGTTGGAGAACCACTGTAAACTACAGCCAATGATCAAGTTACAGGTAGGTAGCTGTGTTGGTCTGCCGTAGTCAAAACAAGATTTAAAAAATTCCTTCCTGTAGCACCTTAGAGACCAACTAAGTTTGTTCTGGGTATACGCTTTCGTGTGCATGCACACTTCTTCAGATACACTGAAGCAGAAGCCACCAGACCCTTATATATAGTGAGAGGGTGGGGAGGGGTATTACTCAGAAGGGTGGTGGGAATGGGTGACTGGCTGATAGGTGTGGTATCTGAAGGTGCTACTGGAAGGAATTCTTTTTCTTGTTTCAGCCAATGATCAAGTGGTCAGCAAAATGTGGAGAACCGAATTTAAGATTAGAAAATGGAAAACTGAAAGAACCAAAATTGACAAGTCCTTCTGTGTACGTTAATGAGACAAATTTACAACAAACAAATAAACAACAGCTAGATTACCTCGTTAATCCCTAATTTCATTTTATGCTGACCCTTATCCTCACTGTATTTCCTGATTTCTATGACACTAGCTCAGATTCGCACCAGTGCTATTTTTCTAGAAAAAAGAGATGATGCAGGAACTCACTGTGAACACCTCCCTCATTCCCTTAGGATGACAATGGCGCCCACCTGAGAGGTTCCGGCAAGTTCCGGCTGAAAAAAGGCCTTGCCTCACACTCTCCCTCAGATCCTCTTGACTGGTTTCTAACTACCTGGAATACTTTCACTAAAGCAACTCCTCCCCCGGCATTCCAGAGACCAGGCATCATTTTAATCATAATCCTATTCTGCCCGGCATCCGAGGATCAATATAAAAACACAAAAAATCCATAACTTCATATCAAACAAAAACAATACCCCAGCCCCTCAAATATTGGGGAGTGCCCAGCGCTGCCAAGGAATTCAGAGAAATCCAAAAATACTTTGGTTTTTATATGCATAGTGTAATTTGTGAATTTAGAGTGTGTGCATATTCTCCCTTCACACTGATTTCCTCCTCATTCTTTCTCTGAGTTTAGTTATCACCACTTTGTGTGACTTTCAGAGCTAGCAAGCAAGTAGAGTTTTCTTTATCAGATGTAAACTGGCTAAGAATATTCCATGTCAGCAGCCACATTAGGCCTGATCTCCATGGAAACAACTGCAGGAAACCTTGGACTATGGGAGAAACACTAAGACGCAATCACAAAAAAACCATGTGATTTGAGGCTCATATTCCAACAATTATTCTGTATTTTTAATATCCTACAACAGCTGTTGATGATGACCCAATCCTATATCCATGCACACCCTGGAATATACCACAAGGCTTTCCAGCTTGCCATTTGAGCATGCTATAACAGAATACTATTGCTGTCCCAATCTGAGGTTTCATTCTTCCCTTTAAAGAGGAGTTTGTAGTCCTCATGGTTTTGAGGAAAAGGCTTAGAAATGTGTGGGCACAGACACATAGTACAGGGACAAAGTTCTGATTTGCACACTGTTCAATAACCATTGATATCTAATGGCGGATAAAATCTGGTTTGCAGAAAAAATACAGCATGGAGACAGCATGTACAAACGAGCAGAAATGTCTTATTTGGGTTTTCACTGTAGATAATTCAAGAAGGTAGTCTATTATTTTAAGTTTTTTGGGGGGGGGCGGGAATGTGAAAGGGAAAAGGGCACAAGATCATGCAAGTTTTGCTCGTGACACTAGAACCCCACGTCATCCAATGAACCTAAACAGCGGGAGATTCACGAGAGATATTAATTTTAACATGTACTTTTATTAGGTGTCATTGTTTTATAACAGTTTAAAATTGTTGATCTGATAGGTAGACAGATCATGTTATTTTTAATGAACGTTTTAGATTAGATTGTACTTAATAAACCACTAAGATGTCATCATCGATTAAGCAATGTATACATTTAGTTAAGGTAAAGGTAAAGGGACCCCTGACCATTAGGTCCAGTCGTGACAGACTCTGGGGTTGCGGAGCTTCCGGGTCATGTGGCCAGCATGACTAAGCCGCTTCTGGCGAACCAGAGCAGCGCACGGAAACGCCGTTTACCTTCCCGCCGGAGCAGTACCTATTTATCTACTTGCACTTTGAGGTGTTTTCGAACTGCTAGGTTGGCAGGAGCAGGGACCGAGCAATGGGAGCTCACCTCGTAGTGGAGATTCGAACCGCCGACTTTCTGATTGGCAAGTCCTAGGCTCAGTGGTTTAACCCACAGCGCCACAGTAAATGTAGATAAATACAGTACACAGTATAGGTCTCTAGTCTTCAATTAATGTTTACAAAGAACGTGGCTCTCCCTAAGTGGAAGATATAATTTATTCAGCTATCATGTCTCTAATACTCTATTAACACTAGCCAAAGAGTTCTAGCACCGATAACAGATGACCCAAGCACTCTCTTCAGCACACGCTAGAATCCCCAAGGTCAACCAAGCACCATTGTGCCCTCTTTTGTTCCACGTCTAGATCCTTTTGATTTATCCATTAGCAAACACTTAAACAAAATAAAATTGTTAACTCCTCACAGCAAACCTACATCTTCAGTAGTGCCATGTCATAAAAGCATCTGAAAAACCTTGCTGCATAGGTTCAATAGTCCAGCAATTCTAGCATCCTGCTTCCCACTGCGGTCAGCCAGATGGTGCAATCTTGCAGATATATAACTGATAACTAGATTTCCTGCAAGCTACACCCACTGGCAGGTTTCCAAAGCAGCAGTCCAAGAGCTACGTGGTTATCCTTCCCATCCACATTTATGAGGTCTGAGTGTATATCCCAGTTTAGCCCTGGAAAATGTCTTCCTCCTCCTTCTGTATAGCAATGGTGATGGAAGGGCACTATTTGGTTTAGCTAAATTTCACAAAATGGAAATCCTGTTCAACAAACAAACAAACTCAATGATTCATGAATCTGTTTCATTAATGTAACACCTGACATTATTTGTATGCTGGAACGATGTATAACAAACCACACTCATCTCCTCTATGCTACCTTTGACCCTTGGCCAAGTCGCTGACACTTTGTAATTTGCATTTGTCTTATTCAGTTGCAGCCTGTGGAAGGAGCATGAGTAATAAAAGCTCCCACACTAACAGGATTTCAATATGCATGCATGCATGTAGAAGACTTTTAAATAAAAAGGCACTCCCACCCACCGACCTTTTCAAAAACAAACACTCCTATATAGCATGGAATCGGAAGCGGCAGAGGACCCCAGTTCCATCCATCCCTGTCCTAAAGTCTTTCATGTGATATTTGAAGGTGTAAAGGTAAAGGGACCCCTGACCGTTAGGTCTAGTCACGGACAACTCTGGACAAGCTCATCTCGCTTTATTGGTCAAGGGAGCTGGCGTACAGCTTCCGGGTCATGTGGCCAGCATGATTAAGCTGCTTCTGGTGAACCAGAGCAGCACATGGAAATGCTGTTTACCTTCCCGCTGGAGCAGTACCTATTTATCTACTTGCACTTTGACGTGCTTTCAAACTGCTAGGTTGGCAGGAGCTGGGACCAAGCAACAGGAGCTCACCCCGTCACAGGGATTTGAACCGCCGACCTTCTGACTGGCAAGCCCTAGGCTCTGTGGTTTAATCCACAGCGCCACCCGCTAAGCACAAATGTTGATGGACCAGCCTTTCCAATCCCCCGACTTTGGCCATGCTGGCTGGTGCTGATGGGAGCTGGAGATCTCACAGGGGCAGCTTGCCTCTCCTACAGAGTTATAACACAAGACATTAAACCTGACAAATTTCCCTATTCCTTGCAGCTGTTGGAAGAACAAAAGCCTTGGACTCCCTTGTGGGTGCTGCAGGGGTGGGGAGAACCTGTGGACCTCCAGATGTTACTGAGCAGTAGTTGCCATCATCCCGGACCTAGTCGTTCATCCCCTGTGGGCTAGAGCAAGGCTGCAGTGTTGGAGAGGAGGAGCAAGTCCAGGAGGCTCATGCCAGTGGGAGTGAGTCCTTGGCAGGCACCCAGCCAAGCTGACTCTTGACCCCAGCCCTGTAGTCATGCACAACAGCCATGGAATGCCAATGTGTTTGCAAAGGATTCTGGGTCGTGTTCCAGCCAGTGGCGTAGCGTGGGGGGTGCAGGGGGGGCCGGCCGCACCGGGCGCAACATCTGGGGGTTAGGGTTAGGGGGCGCAAATCCATGGGTTAGGGTGTGCAAATTACTTGCCTTGCCCCGGGTGCTGACAACCCACACTACGCCACTGGTTCCAGCACCCACACTGAAGTGTGGGTGGGTTCCCACGAGGCAAGACACAGTGGTAACAGCAAGAGCCTTTATTGAACTACATAACTGGGAAACAGAGGCAAAGCAACTACTTATATACATTTCTGAAAGCCTGGGCCACTCCCACGCCCAACGTGATTGGCTGTCTACACTTCCAAGCTGCCAATCACGACTCAGAGTTCAAGGGCCAATGGCAGAGGCTAAAATCCTGGAATGTTCTGTGATTGGACAACATGTATCGAATCAGCACACAGGAGCCCAGAATCCTTAGTCCAGACTCAAGCTTAGGCAAATACAGAGCACTGAATACATAACACACACTTGGCTCATAAGGGGAAGTGGCTGTGTCTCTTGGACCTCAAACTTCCCAGAATGCACCCAACACTCCATTGCAGTGGCATTAGGTAGTGGTGTTATCCAGGAAAATTCCTCATTCCTAAGCTTTTGTTATGGGAGGAGGAAGAGGAGGAGAGTTAGGCACCTTTGGCCACATGGTGTTGCCGTGGAGAGTTTTGCATGTCGTTTCCCTGCCCATTCTAAGAAAGGAAAGTGCTTTCAGCTGAGCAGATCCCAGGTTGACTCAGCATCTTTCAGTAGCTCAGCTCCCTTCTGTGTTTATATATATATTTTTAAAAAGTTAAAATAAAGGAGAGCTCCTGGGGGACAGCAAATTAGCAGCCAATC
The DNA here is from genome assembly GCF_965112155.1 of Podarcis liolepis. Classification (NCBI taxonomy): domain Eukaryota; kingdom Metazoa; phylum Chordata; class Lepidosauria; order Squamata; family Lacertidae; genus Podarcis; species Podarcis liolepis. The sequence goes on from NC_139554.1 coordinate 23,590,952, forward strand.
GTATGACATTGTTTGTCTTTCTTCTGACAGATGAGCAATCTTCTCTCCCCCCCCCCCATCTCCGCCAACACACACACACTTTCTTTTAAAGTAAGAGTTGGCTGCACTTTCTTTTTAATGAGTTTCTGGAGTACAGCCCAATTCTGATCAAAGCCGCCAGCAAGAAAGAGAGAGAGAGGTGATGGGGAGATGGTGCTTTTCAAACGGAGGAAAAATGGCACCTTTTAATTAGTGAAGGGAATGCTGATAATGCGGATTGATCCTTTTGCTGCACCGTTTTGTGTTTTGTTTTTTCCAGAGAGGACTCTGCTTTGCAAAATATGCCCTGAAACTCGTGGAGTTTGGCTGCTGCCCTCAGAGGAGGATGGATGATGCAAAGGGATTGTTTGTGAACAGAAGTGTCTTTCTTCCTGACATCTAAAGCAGTCGCTGGGGGGGGGAAATTAAGAGAAGATTTGTGAATGATTTCCCCCCCCCCCCATTTATTATATGTCATGCTAAGTTACCGCTGCCAATCTTAACATGGCGGCTGTTGCAGGAGGAGCGACAGCTTTGAGGTGGGTGGGAAGGGTTAACATGAAAAGGAGACAGGATGATACAAAATGAGGAACCAGAGGAGAACTATCATGGGGAGAGAGAGGGAGGGAAAGAATTGTCACATGCATACCAAACATTCAAAGCATGTGGCTCCCCCCCCAAAGAATCCTGGGAACTGTAGTTTGCTGAACTTGGCAGCATAGAGACCACCTGCTATCATGGTTGTACTGTGGTCATTACAGAGGAAGCAGGGAACAAGTAAGACTATTGCTGGCTGTCAGATGGAGAGCATCTTAGCCTCCTCAGCCCTTCTCTCTTGCAACTGTGGAAGAACAGCCTGTTGGAGGAATCAGAAGGGTTGGCTATTTATCTCTACCCCTGTAGAGTAAGAACTTTGACACAACTGTGGCTGCTTTCTGGGGAGAGGGGACACTATATATCTGGAGACCAAGATATATCAGTGGGTTGCCACTGATGGGTTGGCTCCAAAGGGAACAACGTCAATGGGAATTGCTCCTTTGGGACATAATGTGGGTAAGGACGTTCCTTCATGGTAATTGGTTGTGGATGGGAGAGAGACAAGGAAACCATCTGTCATGGAAACTTTAGTTGAGATACCTGCATTGCAGGAGGTTGGACTAGATGACACTTGGGGTCCCTTCCAACTCTACAATTCTATGAGACAAAGAGAGGGAGAGAGGAAGGGAAGGAGGGCCAGGGAGAGAAAACCTGGTTTCCAAATAAAATGTGGAATGTTGGAGAGCAGATCATCATCATCATCATCATTTATTATTTCTACCCCGCCCATCTGGCTGGGTTTCCCCAGCCACTCTGGGTGGCTTCCAACAAAAGATTAAAAATACATTAAAACATCAGTCATTAAAAACTTCCCTAAACAGGGCTACTTTCAGATGCTCACCAATGAGATTTGTGGGTATCTGGCATGTGTGCTATTTTATATTGTTTTGATTGACTTATTTCACTTTTATTGCATCTTTCATTTATATGGATATGTTGTTCACTCTTTGAGGGGCCTAACTAATTAATAAACCAACAGTTTATTGATAAATTCAATTGTATTAATATTAATAACCCACAAACCATAATTATAGTATAAATCACAGGTGTAGAAGGAAATTCCAGGGTTGGCTGGAATTTAAGAGGAAACGTTGCCTGAAGAATGGACTGCTCCTCATGTGCCCACCCAAAGCGTGTTCCTGGGTGGGGGCAACACAGGGAATGATGTGGAAACAGGATGGCTGGAAGCTTTGGAAGAATGAGCAGCAGATATAAACATGCCAGGCTGTGACAGGAACCGAGAGTATTGTAAACAGGAGGGAAAGAAAATTCCCCAGTGATCCGCTGCTATCACACGGCGTCTGAAGAGAAGAGGCCCAGCAACAAACCCCTGTGGTATCAGCTGGCCCAAAGGAGACTGAATGAAGCGTTCTTGGTTAACATAAATGTTGCTCAGAGGAGGGAGAAAACTGAACTACCACGAAGAACTGTGGAAAACTCCATTTAGTGAACACACACAAACATAGTTATCAGGAGTGTGGAAACTTTCTCAGTCTGAGGGCCGAAGCATCTTCTTAGCAACCTTCTGAAGACCACATGCCAGAGGTAGGTGGAGTCTGAGGCAAAAGCGGTCCTTAATATACATATTGGGTGGAATTCAATATAACAAGCATTCCCTCAGTGCAAAGATTTACCCTAGTGCAACTGAATGTTTTCCCCTTCTCCTCCCTTCTATGGGACCCTGTAACTGCTCTAGGGGACACCCCCCAACCCTCTGGGAATATTTGGGGTTGTCATGGCGTGGGCAGGGGAGGTTCCATTGCACACATTGAAATTTCCTCCCCCAATTTTATTGCACTTTACCTTTGTACCACACACACACACACACTCCTCCATTCTCCACCCCAGGGAAGCAGGAGGCACTGTCAGAGTTGATGAACACATTCCAGCCAAGCAAAAACAATGAAAAACGATATGAAGCAGGGGCAGTAAAGGGTGTGACATCATTCTGTTTTGGAGGGCCCTGCCATTCTCCGGAGCCAATTCCTCTGGGCTGCAGGAAGACAGTGATTCCACCATTCCTTCTACTAATGGATTTAAAATAAAATAAAAAACTCCTTTGCGAGTTCCAGAGTACCAACTGGACTCCACTCTTAATTTTTAACCTCAAATAAAATGTCCTTTCTTTCCGTTAGTCAGTGTAGGAGTGAAAACGCTGCATTATCTGATATTTTGGCTCTAATGAATTAGATGGAGAGCATCAGCTTGAAGTTTCCAGAGAAGCGAGATCAAAGCTGTTCAGCTCCCAGATCCACACCACCTTGGGGTGAAACAGCACAGCCAGTTTGTCAGGAATGCAAGTCAAGCAAGCAGCACCATTTACAAATTCTGAAAGCGCAAGAAACGAGAAGCAGCTACTGAACTGGATTACAAATTAGCTGAGGAAAAGGGCTCCAACAGTTCTAGGGAACAACAACAAAAAAAGACTAAAAAAGATTTTGGCTGCTGAACTGAGAAGTATTGAAAGATCTCCATAAAGGGGAGGGGAGTATCCCATACGTTTATCCTTGCAAGCAGTTTGGTTTGCGTGCTCCATGCATGCTAAATAGGACTGGCTAACCATTAATATAAACACTTCTCCTCCTGATATTACCACACATGTGGCTTCTATCAAAAGTGGGGATCATGTCAGAAGACATTGGTGTGAACTGGCACCACTTGTGGTCTAGGCGCCTTCACGGTACTATTTTCAGTGCCTTCTTAAAAGGTTTTTCTTTAGGGAAGGCTATCCAGCCATGTAGAATGTTGACATGCATTTTAATTTGGTTTTTAGCTTATTGTTTATTTTATTTATTCTTTCTAATGCTTTCATGGAATCATAGAATTGAAGAGTTGAAGGGACCCACGGGTCATCTAGTCCAACCCCCTGCAATGCAGGGATCTCAGCTACAGCACCCATGGCAGATGGCCATCCAACCGCTGCTTAAAAACCTCCAAGGAAGGAGAGTCCACAACTTCGCAAGGGAGGCCGTTCCACTGCTGAACAGCTCTTACTGTCAGAAAGATCTTCCTAATGTTTAGCTGGAATCTCTTTTCTTGTAATTTGAATAATTTAATATTAGGTTATTGGTTTGTTTGTTTGTTTGTTTGTTTCTATTATGTATTCCGTGTTTTTCTGTTATGATTTTATGTTGTAACTGCCCTGAGATTTGCGGGTATAGGGCAGTAAACAAATTTAATTAATTAATTAATTAATTAATCATCATCATCCACTGGTTCAGATCCTGCACTCTGGAGCAGCAGAAGACATCCTTGTTCCATGTTGAAATACTCTTGTGGCCACTTGGTATGAAAAGCTGGACCACCCTGTCAGTGGCGTAGCGTGGGTTGTCAGCACCCGGGGCAAGGCAAGTAATTTGCGCCCCCTAACCCGTGGATTTGCGCCCCCTAACCCTAACCCCCAGATGTTGCGCCCGGTGCGGCCAGGCCCCCCTGCACCACCCATGCTACGCCACTGCACCCTGTTTAGCCATTGGGTAGCCATCAAATGTTGCTGAGGGCCAGCAAGAAAGGTCTCAAGGGCTTACACTAAAGGATTCCTTTCGAAGTAAGAAAGTAAGTGAGTAAGTAAGTAAAAGAGCTGGAGCAGAATCAGTGCACAATCTGCCAAACCCAGCTCCTCCTCCACAGCAAAGCTCTGGGCTAAGTTCTTTGAAGTTGTTTCCATTGTTTCGGAAAGAAGCAAAGCCAACATCTTGCAAGGTATTAACAGTAAGCTCACATTTTCCCTCTCTTGTCTCTGCTCTCAGTAAAACCCACATAATCCTTTTTCACACAGGCTAGGAAACCCCCCAGCAAACAAGATCCACCATTTCTTAAATCCCAGCAGAACCATGCTCCGCCTGATTTCTATTCTCTCCCTGTACCATCACCGCGCTCCCAACCACGGAGGTGCAGGAGGAGGGGGAGGGGGGAAGAGAATAAAAGGAGCAGTGTTTGCATGTCAAAAATGGCTGTGTGTCAACTGGCAAATTAAAACGGAACTACCATAACCTACTATCCAGTCTGTAGTTTTGCTGAGCAGCTGAGGGCAATGGAAGATCTATTAATAGACTCTGACACATAACTAATCAATTGAAGGACAAGAGACTGTGGATTAACCAAACTGCAGATAACAGGACAGCCTCCCTCAAACTGGTACCCATCATCTTTGACCATGTGGGCTGGCGCTGATGGGAGTTGTGGTCCAACGCACCTAGAGGGCACAAACTGGCAGAAAGATGCAGTAAGCAAAACAAGGATGAAAGGATGAGAGATGTGAAAGCAGAATAGTGTGGACCTGCAGAGTGATGGGTTGGAAGCGCAGCTGTTTGGTTTCTCCACATGGAGTTGTCTATACTATGAGAAACTAGGGCATCATTCCAAGGTTTTGATAAAGAAAAGGCTGAGAAGCACAAGAAGGGTCAAATAATATATTCATGTTGATTCCAAAATCTAGTCCAAGGAACAGCAATACAGCCCTCTTGCCAGGGGTGCCAACTTGAATAAAATATTGTGGGGGGGGGTAATATGGGGTGGAGGCCAGCCTCACCCAACATAATTGATCACAGGGCATGGTGCAGACACAACATTTGAATGGCAATGCCCAACAACTTTGGAGGCATGAATAATAATAATAATAATAATAATAATTTTATTATTTATACGCTGCCCATCTGGCTGGGTTTCCCCAGCCACTCTGGATGGCTCCCAACAGAATATTAAAAACACGATAAAACATCAAACATTAAAAACTTCCCTAAACAGGGCTGCCTTCAGATGTCTTCTAAAAGTCAAATAGATAGTTGTTTATTTCTTTGACATCTGATGTGAGGGCGTTCCACAGGGTGGGCGCCACCACCGAGAAGGCCCTCTGCCTGGTTCCCTGTAACCTTTCTTCTTGCAGCGAGTGAACTGCCAGAAGGCCCTTGGAGCTGGACCTCAGCGTCTGGGCAGAACGATGGGGGTGGAGATGCTCCTTCAGGTATATGGGGCCGAGGCCATTTAGGGACACATAATAATAATAATAATAATAATAATAATAATAATAATAATAATATTTTTTAATTTATACCCCGCCCTCCCCAGCCAAGGCCGGGCTCAGAGCGGCTTACAAGCAATAATAAAAACAAGATGAATGATTACAACTTAAAAACAAAAATAAAATACAACATTAAAATAATGGAACATTAAAATATTAAAATGTAGCCTCATTGCAGGAGGAGAAGGAAAATAAAAAAGAAAGAGAGGGAGGGAGGGAATCAAATTGGTTCCAAGCCAAAGGCCAGGCGGAACAACTCTGTCTTACAGGCCCTGTGGAAAGAAATCAGATCCTGCAGGGCCCTGGTCTCATGAGGCAGAGCGTTCCACCAGGTCGGAGCCAGAGTTGAAAAGGCCCTGGCTATGGTTGAAACTAATTAACTTCCTTAGGGCCCGGGACCACTAGGGTGTTGTTATTTATGGACCTTGAGGCTCTCCGTGGGGCATACTGGGAGAGGCGGTCCCGTAGGTACGAAGGTCCTAGGCCGTGAAGGGCTTTAAAGGTCAAAACCAGCACCTTAAATCTGACCCTGTACTCTACCGGGAGCCAGTGCAGCTTGAAAAGCACTGGGTGAATATGCTCCCATGGCAGAGACCCCGTGAGGAGCCTCGCTGCAGCATTCTGCACCCACTGGAGTTTCTGGGACAGCTTCAAGGGCAGCCCCGCGTAGAGCAAATTACAGTAGTCAAGCCTGGAGATGAGCATCGCATGGATCACTGTGGCCAGGTCGGGGTGGGAAAGGTAAGGGACCAACTGCTTGAGTTCCACGAGAGAAGAAAGGTGAAATATAAATGCATGAAGTTGTTCAAATTGTCCCAGGGAAGCAGTGGATTCAAAGATTGTTTGCTGTGCTTATAGCTTTATGTATACAGTATATATAAGCACAATATAGGAGAGAAGAACCAGAAGGCGTGCAATGCATCAGCCTTTCTGAAACTGAGCAGACCTGTGTCTCTTCAGTGCCTGGAAGGGAGACCAGCTGGAAACATGGAGGCAGTCTGTTTGGACTGCAAGCACAATGCGGTGAGCTGCAGCATCATGGTGAGGTTGGGTCCCCAATGCACACCTGTCTCTGTGTTACTTGGCTGGGAAAGCAGCTGCTATCATAGACTCCTTTTGTGGCACTGGCAAACCACTCTCCCATCGCTTCTAGCCATTCTGAATGACGTAAAGTGGTACCTCTGGTTACAAACTTAATTCGTTCCGGAGGTCCGTTCTTAACCTGAGGTACCACTTTAGCTAATGGGGCCAGCGGCTGCCACAGCGCTGCTGGAGCACGTTTTCTGTTCTCATCCTGAGGTAAAGTTCCCTTTTTTAAAAAAAAGATATTTATTAAGATTTTCAAAATATTACAAAAGAAAAAAACAAAAAAAACAAAATAAAAATAGTTAAAAACAATTCAATCTTTCAATGACTTATCTTTCATTTGCTTATTCCCCGGACCTCCTCACCCTTGGACCTCCATCCCTTCCCTCTTTGTTTATTCTAGTCTTCAATCTTAAAATATTGTAACATTGGATCTTTACCTGTTAATAGTCCATTTTCTCATATTCCCTTATAACATTACAGCTATAAACCACTTTGTTTCTATCCAACATCATTCTAACATTCATTAATTTTACAATATTTCTGTAAATAGTCTTTAAACTTTTTCCAGTCTTCTTCCACCGACTCTTCTCCCTGGTCCCGGATTCTGCCAGTCATTTCTGCCAGTTCCATATAGTCCATCACCTTCATTTGCCATTCTTCCAAGGTGGGTCTGAGGTAAAGTTCTCAACCCAAGGTACTAATTCAGATTAGCAGAGTCTGTAACCCGAAGTGTTTGTAACCCAAGGCACCACGGTATTGCTTTGAACCACTTTTTGCAAAGTCCTGAAGCAAACAAATGCTGGACATTGTAAGCTGCAGTTGTGGTTGACAAACACACTGGTTTTCTTTACCTCAGGTAAGTTTCTTCCCACACACAGAGACATAAGCGTGCTGCGCTTTGAGACTGGCAGAGGTGGCAGCAGTGAGCAGCAGTAAACTGCGGCAAAGGACAATGAGCTTTCCGAAGGACAATCGCATTCAGTGTATCAGTGAATAATAGACCCATTTGCGCTGTCCCAAACACATGGCTTAACTTTCTTCTGCATCAGTCAGACTGTGAACTCTTCTTTATATAGCAGCTCTGCTGGAACAGTGCAAAAATGTGTACACAGAACTGGATTAATTGTGGGCAAAAGCTACTAATTCCAAAAGCCGCTAGCTAGGACCAGGCTACATGTTACATTTCTGGGACAAATTTCCCCTCCAACACACACACACACACACACACACACACACACACAGCTAGGGATAGGGGAGAGATTTGGTTTGGTTCATATTTTAAGATGAATATTTCCCAAAAGAATACACAATCTGAAGTGCAGCTCTCCTTCAAAATTTGCACTTCTCCTATTTATTCAGAGCACGCCTCCAGCTCAAAAATCTGCACAATAAATGTATATATTAGGGGAAAGTATACCTAAAAATCAATCTATATTTGTGAAAATAGCTTATAAAAATACATTATATCAGGGGAAATTGTTTACAAAAAATTGAATGTGAGGCAATACTGCATACAAAAAGATGTATGTTATATGCACTAAAATACTGAGGAATTTTCATTAGGGGAGGAATTCAATGTCACACTCTTCTGATCATTCCACCAGGACTTGTGTGATTAAATGAATCCCACCCTAGGAATGTCTGATTGTTATTTTGTGTGGAAATGTGGCAAACTGCATTTATGATTGGAAAAGTGAGAACCTGGAAGAACCCACAGTTGACAGATTTGTTCCTCCCTCCCCACAGCCACAATGCCAGTTGCTGCATAAACTAGAGCCAATTCCCTGGAAAATAATTTCCTCAACCACCCACCTAGTAACCCCCATCGGCATGGAGCAGGAATCAGAGCCGTGCAGCTGTGAGGGTGGGTGGGATACTCTCCAAGAAGATGCCAAGTCTCCATGGTGAACAGAGCATGCAGCCTAGAACTAAGGAACATGCTCCAACTTTTAATTGTTGTGATGAAATTCAGTTGAGGAACTTAGCAGCTCGGTGGCTTTACCATGTCAGTGTCTTATAATTACAGTTATTAAAACATAACCACAACATGAAGAAGAATAAACAACTGCCATCTTCCAGTTGAACATGTGCTCCTGATCTCTTTTTATTTTCATAGATATGATCACTGCTCTCCTCCTCTCTGTCGCTTGGCCAGAAGACTTGATTTCATAAATTCACTGACAAAAAGCACAGTAGAACACAACAAGGCCAGACTGACATTTTACTGTAACCTGGAGATAATTTAGGCTGCTATCCTAGTCACACTTTCCTGGGATTGGATTTAGCTGTGAGGAAATGTGCACAGAATTATACTATAAGCACTGTAAGTAGCTCCAAGATAATCCTGTTTATCCCTCCCCCTTGTTATTCCTCTTTCTACCATAGGATGGGGGTTGCAACATTTGTGGTACACCCGTGGTCCAATCTGATAGGCTTTCTGGGTCTACCCAGCAGCCTATAACAACCACTCCTTCTAATAGCAAATACAGTGGGGTACCTCGGTTTTCGAACGTTTCCGTTGATGAACGTTTTGGTTTTCGAATGCCATAAACCCAGGTGGCGCTGTGGGTTAAACCACAGAACCTAGGACTTGCCGATCAGAAGGTCGGCGGTTTGAATCTCCACGACGGGGTGAGCGCCCGTTGTTCGGTCTCTGCTCCTGCCAACCTAGCAGTTTGAAAGCACGTCAAGGTGCAAGTAGATAAATAGCTACCGCTCCGGCAGGAAGGTAAACAGTGTTTCTGTGCGCTGCTTTGGTTTGCCAGAAGTGGCTTAGTAATGCTGGCCACATGACCCGGAAGCTGTACGCCGGCTCCCTCGGCCAGTAAAGCGAGATGAGTGCTGCAACCCCAGAGTCGGTCACGACTGGACCTAATGGTCAGGGGTCCCTTTACCTTTAAACCCAGAAGTAAATGCTTCCATTTTCAAATATGCCTTGGAAGTCGAACGGCTTCCACTGAGTTATTTTTCTCAGTTTTCTCTATTAAATTTGCAGACTGCCCTTTGCGTCTCGGTTTTCGAACACAATCCGTTTCTGAACTCAAACAGTCTTCTGGAATGGATTACGCTCGAAAACCAAGGTACCACTGTACCGACAAAGAGTGCTGATAGAGTTGTGGCAGAATTGGGCCAGTGAGAAAGAAGAGAGAGATATTACCATGCTTGAGAGAACCCAGAAGTTTGTAGAAGTACAAAAAAGCAAAAGCAAAACAAGGTCAAGGGGACAACCCCACCCACTCCCACAATGAGGACTGAGGAAGGACAGGGTCGTGGAATACAGAGTGACAGGTGGGAAAACTGTTAGTTTCTTTTAGGGTAGGGCAGAGCTGAATATTTTCTCATTTTCAGGGTCAAAAGGGAACTTTCAGAGGCCCCAAATGTTTCCTATCCCCAGACCCCTTTTTATCCATCGTGTGTGGTAGCTTGCTTCCATTTTCTGCTATTGCAAAAAGTGCCATAACCTTTCGCTGGATGAACCACATAGTGAACACTCTGTCTCACTATCACAATGCCACATAGCCAATCTGGCTGCATGATAATGCCACAATGACAATTCAGAGGGCCAAAAGCATTGACTTCATTTTTAAGTAGCTGTCCTGCAAGCATTTTAAAGTAATCTCCACCGCCCCCAAAAAAAAAAAAAACGGAAGGAGGAGCACCAATATTTTACAAAGCAGGCAAGTACACACACACACACACATGTTTTAGATTAACCTGAATTTCTGATGACTATAGTACAGAGATTGCTGACTAACTGAAACCTTTCTAGATAAAATTTCCTTGGATAGACCCACAACATCAGAGCAGCACCACACATTGATTATTTCTGGAAGATTAAGCTATTACTCATAAAACCGGATGTTATGCTGTAAGTAACCTTGCCACTTCTAATCTTCTTACCCTGCACTCAGCAAGCGCAAATGTGCTTCAGATTGTATTTGTCCAATTACAGAGAGAGCAAATTGTTTGCGCCCCATTGCAGTGGGTATTACTAATGGAGAGGTTAAAGACAGGTAGCTCTTGTGGTCTGTACACTTGAGCTTGTCTCACTCACATAAAGATCCAGCTGGATGTAAATTCAGCTTTGGGGAAACTAATCCCCCGTTCATCTCAAGGGAGACGCAAGTAGAAGGTTGAGTTCCTCGCTAGATCAGAAAAAAACTGACCCAAAGTTTCACTTGCTTAGCGCCAGACAAAACAAGACAGGCTCTGTTCAGTATGGTTTAATCTTATTCAATTTACATTGGAATGGGGAGAGTTTTGAAAAGTCCCAATGCGACATGCTTTCTTGCCCAATAGACGGGAGAGACAGTTCCTAATCCTGGAGTATATGTTAGAAAAGCAGGCATAAATATGCTGTGCAGTAGACAGACCAGACAATTGTATAAATGGTTACTGGTTTTGTTATGTAGTGTAGTTTCACCCTGGGCCAACAGGGGGATACTGTATATAGTTTTCACTCAGGTCTGTAGATAGTTTTCACTCAGGTCCGCGGCAGTTATTTTAGGCGGGAACTCTGGGCTGTTGTGGTTACAATGTTGACAGCCGGCTCCCTATAAATAGAGGCCGGCTGAGCTGTTCGCTGTCAGTTCTACTCCAGCTTACCAGAATAAAGAGCTACTTGAAGAAATCGCTGTGCCGGCTGCTATGTCAACCCACGACTTAACACTGGCGACGAAGGTGGGATTGATGGACATCAGAGCACAGCCAGATGCGGCCAGCCTCTGAACTGAGCTGAATCACTGAGCTGAATCACAGAGCGAAATCACTGAGCGAAATCACTGGGCAGAACCAATTCAGAGCTGACTGTTCTGGCTAGAGCACTGTGTTCCATCCATCGCCCTTCACGCCGGCATCGGAATCATGGCTTCACTTGTGCCTCTACCGCCGTTTGCGCCAGCCTCTGAATCATGGGACTCCTACCTCGCTCGGTTCGACTGCTACCTCCAAGCCAACGAGCTGACAGCAGTATCAAAGGATCGGAAGCGGGGCCTATTCCTCAGCCTCTGTGGGCCTGAGGTGTTTGAGACGGCCCGAGCGTTGGTTGCGCCTGAAGCAGTCCAGGCAACACCATGGGACACGATCCAAGAGAAGCTCCGCAACCACTACGCACCAAAGCCGTCCAAGATTGCTGCCCGCCATGCGTTCTACCACCGGAACCAGGCAGAGGGGGAGTCAATCAACAACTACACCACCGCCCTGCGACAGGCTGCAATGCACTGTGAGTTCCGAGACTTAGACGATGCCCTGATGGATCGAATCGTCTGCGGGGTCCGGGACATCCATCTGCAACGGCGCCTCCTAGCCAAGCCAGACCTCACGCTACAGAAAGCCATTGAGGAGGCTGTGGCCTCAGAAGCTGCTGAACGCTCCGCCCAGGAGATCCGCAAGTCCAGCAGCCCGCGTCTGGCTAGGGAGCCAGTTCCGGTGCATCATGAAGAGGCCAGCAGTGAGGAGGCATCCTCCAGTGAAGACGATGACGTGCACCAGACAAAGCGGGAGCGCAGGAAGTTCCAACAGAAGTCCAAGGGCCAACCGGAATGTGCTGGCTGCGGAGGCAACCATTCCCGTGCCAAGTGTCGATTCAGAGACGCCATCTGTAGGAAGTGTTCCAGAAGGGGCCACATCGCTAAGGTCTGCCGATCGGCTCCGTCTGACACCCCCCCTTCATCGACTCGCAAGTCCAAGTCTTCACTCCAGTCTGCCAAGGAAAGTTGTTTCGCTCTCACCAACTGCCGCTGCCCGTCTGGAACCACGATTGGCCAAACCGACTCGCCTACGCGACGCAAGCTGAACGTCACGGTGCTCATTGAAGGAGCTCCATGTGACATGGAGATCGACACCGGGTCTGCCCTGTCCATCGTGTCATGGAGCACCATCAAAAGACTGGTACCCAGAGTGTCCAAAAGGCAACTCGACTCTCACCGCGTACACCTGAGAGACTACCAGGGAAACGACATTCCCGTGGTAGGCGTTGGCCGGTTCCGGATGGCCTTCAAGGATTTTTCGGGCCTGCTCCGGTTGGTGGTGGTCGAAGGTCAGCGGCCAAGGCTCCTAGGGCTAGACTGGTTTGATGCCCTCGGCCTGGAAGTCACCGGCATCAACTGCATCTCTAACGCAGAGACTGAGGGTCTGGTCAAAGACTTTGCCGAGGTTTTTGACGGCACCTTGGGCCAATATACAGGTACGCCCATCTCCTTGATCCACAAGTCGCCCCCATCAAGCTAAAGCCACGCCGGGTTCCCTTTGCTCTCAAGGCTAAGGTGGACGAACAACTGGACAAACTGATCGCCCAAGGAGTTTTGGAGCCGGTTGACCACGCAAAGTGGGAAACCCCCATCGTCACGCCTGTCAAGCCAGATGGGTCGGTGAGAATCTGCGCTGACTACAAGTGCACGATCAACAAGGCACTTCAGCAGCACGCTTATCCGGTTCCTGTTGTCCAACACCTGCTGCATTCCCTGGGTGAGGGTAAGGTCTTCGCTAAGCTGGACCTTGCCCAAGCCTATCAACAACTGCCAGTCGATGATGCCACTGCTGAAGCCCAGACGATCGTCACCCACCGGGGGGCATTCCGTTGCCGCCGGTTGCAGTTCGGGGTGAGTGTGGCTCCTGGCATCTTCCAAAGCCTTATGGAGCGTCTCCTGCAAGGGCTTCCGGGCGTGGTACCATATTTTGATGACGTCTTGGTGTCTGCAGACTCACACCAGCAGCTGTTCGAGCGCCTCCGTGCCGTGCTGACCAGGTTCCAGGAGGCCGGGCTCAAGGTAAAGAGGGAGAAGTGCCAGCTCGCCGTTCCACAGGTAGAGTTCCTGGGCTATCTTATCGATGCCTCCGGTCTTCATCCAACCACATCCAAGATCCGCGCTATCCAGCAGGCCCCCACCCCAAAGAACAAAACGGAGTTGCAGGCATTCCTGGGGCTGCTGAACTTTTATAACATGTTCCTGCCCCACAAAGCCACAGTGGCTGAGCCTCTTCACCGACTCCTTAGCACTAAGACGCCTTGGGCCTGGGGTCATCGGGAGACGGCGGCCTTCAACGCGGTCAAGGCTCTCCTTTCTTCAGACAGTGTGCTGGTACAGTACAGTGAATCCAGGCCGCTGGTCCTTGCCTGCGACGCCTCACCTTTTGGCATCGGTGCTGTCCTTAGTCACCGTTTTCCAGATGGAAGAGAAGCACCGCTCGCCTACTTTTCCAGGACACTATCTCCGACGGAACGGAATTACAGCCAGCTCGACAAGGAGGCATTGGCACTTGTGGCTGGAGTGAAGAGGTTCCATGAATACCTCTATGGCAGGACTTTTGACCTCATCACTGACCACAAGCCACTCCTGGGCCTCCTCGCCGGTGATCGTCCAACTCCACCGGTCCTCTCACCACGCATGCTGCGATGGACTGTTTTCCTGGCTGCCTACCACTACCGGCTCATCCATCGCCCGGGGAAATCGATGGGCCATGCCGACGCCCTCAGCCGTTGCCCTCTTCCAGCATTTGTGGAAGACCCGGCTCCAGCTTCATCGCTCCTTCTGATTGAGGATCTTCCGGCAGCGCCTGTATCGGCTGCCACTGTGGCCTCCGCATCTGCCCAGGATCGCACCATCAGCCGGGTGCTCAACTGGGTGTGGAGGGGGTGGCCACAAGGGCCTTTTGCATCGGAGTTCCAGCCCTTCGCAACCAGACAACATGAACTCTCAGCTCATCGTGGCTGCCTGCTGTGGGGAGACCGCGTCGTGATTCCCCAGGGACTCCGTCAGCGCGTCCTGGAGGCTCTGCACGTTGGCCACCCGGGAATTGTCAAAATGAAGGCGTTGGCTCGGTGTTACGTCTGGTGGCCTAATATGGACGATGCCATCACTGCCTGGGTGTCCGCCTGTCAAGCGTGCCAGGAGTCGAGGCCTGCACCACCGGCAGCTAAGGGACACACCTGGGAGACGCCAAAGACACCCTGGTCGAGGGTGCACATCGATCTGGCTGGCCCCTTTCACGGCCGGACCTTTATGGTAGTGGTGGACGCCTATTCCAAATGGCTGGAGGTCGCCCTGATGCCCTCCACCACTACCGAAGCTGTCATCCGGGTGCTGCGAGGCCTGTTTGCAACACATGGGTGTCCTGATGTCCTTGTCTCTGACAGACAACGGACCGCAGTTCACGTCAGGCACGTTTGAGCGGTATCTTTTTGGGACTGGGCATCCGCCATGCCCTAACGGCACCCTTTCATCCATCCAGCAACGGGCAAGCGGAAAGAATGGTGCGCTCGACAAAAGAGGCACTGGCGCGCCTGGACCGGGGAGACTGGCATGAGCGGGTCACCGAATACTTGTTCGTGCAACACATCACCCCTCATGCGGCCACAGGGAGGAGTCCTGCTGAACTGCTTATGGGCCGCCGCCTCAGGTCACCGCTCGACCGGCTACACCCAGACTTTGCCGTGGCTGAACCCCCAGGCTGTGCCAACGCACCACGGTCATTTGTCCCAGGAAACCAGGTCTTTGCCCGGAACTATGTGGGGGACATCCCTTGGGTGCCAGCCACAGTAGTGGGAGTCACTGGACCTCGCTCGTACCTGGTGGCACTCGAAGACGGACGCTTGTGGCGACGGCACATAGACCAGCTTAGGCGCAGGGTTGGGGACTTGGACACTACCGAGGTGCCCCCAACTGCGCTTGCGGCTCCAGAAGAGACACGTACAGATGGCGAGGCCCCACCTACACCTCCCTCGCAAGCTGCCAGCGTGGAGCCGAACCAAGTCGTTTCAGAAAAGACTCAAACCACTCCACTTGCGGAGGCTCCACCCACAGCAGCAGATCCAGGGGAGTTGGTTCCAACGCCACCTAGGGTCGCACCACAGCCTCAGCGAGAACTGTGTGGCTCTCCGGACTTGGCTACCAGTCCCCGGCGGTCTGGCAGAGTTTCCAAGCGCCCAACTTATTTAAAGGACTATGTTGTTGGACAGGTACCACTGTTGGTCTAAGTATGGGAAATGTAACCGATATGCTTTTGTGCTTAATTGAACCATTACGCGTAGTGCTGTATATAAGGAAACCATTACGATTGTAACTAACGCCTTATCTCGGTGGGGAGGGGTGTTATGTAGTGTAGTTTCACCCTGGGCCAACAGGGGGATACTGTATATAGTTTTCACTCAGGTCTGTAGATAGTTTTCACTCAGGTCCGCGGCAGTTATTTTAGGCGGGAACTCTGGGCTGTTGTGGTTACAATGTTGACAGCCGGCTCCCTATAAATAGAGGCCGGCTGAGCTGTTCGCTGTCAGTTCTACTCCAGCTTACCAGAATAAAGAGCTACTTGAAGAAATCGCTGTGCCGGCTGCTATGTCAACCCACGACTTAACAGGTTTTGCTTTCTCATTATTGTTGATTTGTTTTGTATTCCTATATTTTTGAATATTTGATTTTTAAAAATTACCCACTAATAATAATAAAAAGCCTACCAGGTCCAAATAGTTGACTCTGTTACACATCTGAGTCCAGACAGGATTTTGTAATATGTTGCATACTAAGGACAATGGTCCTTGGACAAGAATCTAGGGATCCCTTTGTCATGAAACCAGCATATAACAGCCAACATGCTAGGAACCAAGGCAGGGAACCTCAGCTACTCTATGGAAAAGGTTGTTGCCATATCCCACCCTGCTGCTCAAAGATGATCTGAAGCTGCTATCAACTCACCAGACAATCATTTTATATTTCCACAGAATCATTATCGTGTTAGCCTTTGATCATATTATTTGAACAAACCCGGACATCTGGGTTAATGGAAGAAAATTCTATTTGGAGTGGAGAGTGTCAGGCAGGGCGGACTATGCTCTTCATCAGTGGTTGTCCTAACCATATATTCCAGCCCAAGATTTGATAGAAGCATCTGCCTGTGGTGCAATTAGACTAGGGACAGGCAAATCTGCCAGTTTCAGTTTCTCTAGGTGTCTGATTCTTCTAGCTTTTAAGTTTAGCTCGCCCCATTTCTGCATCACTTGGATTTTTTAAAAAAGTTTTAAACCAGCATTTTAGTGTGTATTTCTCCCAATATGCACATTTTATATCAATTTTTGCTTGATATGCATATTGTTGCAAAGCAGTTTTCTGTTAACGTATTTCATTTTTTTGTATGTTATCTTCATTAATACAGTGGTACCTCGGGTTAAGAACTTAATTCGTTCTGGAGGTCCGTTCTTAACCTGAAACTGTTCTTAACCTGAAGCACCACTTTAGCTAATGGGGCCTCCTGCTGCCGCCACACAATTTTTGTTCTCATCCTGAAGCAAAGTTCTTAACCTGAGGTACTATTTCTGGGTTAGCGGAGTCTGTAAGCTGAAGCGTCTGTAACTCGAGGTACCACTGTATGTGCATTTATGCACACTTCCCCCTAGTACTGTATATGCATTAATTTTTGTACATATATTTTTTTAACTGCCTTGCACAATTTACACCAGTGCAGATTTCAAAGGAAGGCTGTGTGTTTTGTTTCACATACTGTGAAACAAAACACAGGAGAGGAAAACATTTGGTACGTTAAGTGGGGAGAATCAGCTTCCTAACCCATTGGGTAACCCCATGTTTTTGTTCCTGTGCCACCTCCTGTAACCTCAGGAAACTGCTGCTGCACCAGCAATGCCAAACCCACATAGTGCAATCTTACCCCTTCTCACCTGGTATTAAGCCCCTTTGAGTAGACATGGTTAGGATTGTGCTGTAAGTCTGGAAAATTTTATATCGTACTTTCCCGTGTATAAGACTATGTTTTTTTATTCCAAAATCATGTTCAAAATTAGGGGTCAACTTATACATGGGTAGTGCATTGTGGGGCCGTGGTATGGGTTGCAGGTTTGAGTTGGAGATTGTTATTGGTGGCTGCTGCAAGGGCTGTTGTTGATTGGCTGTCGCTGCAGCAATGGGGTGGTCAATTTGCTGCTTTTAACCCCCCAGAAAGCTCAACTATCCTGTGCAATTCCCCTCCCCGAAAAGCTCAACAACTTTGGGGGAATCTCCCCCCCCACTTTCTTAATTTTGAGTCCCCAAAAATAGCAGGGGGGAGATTATACATGGAAAAGTACGGTACCTTGTGGACCCTGCAAAGGTGTGGTTTAATTCTGCTCGCTTACTCACTGTGAGCTCCGGGCTGGCCCAAGGCATTTTGCTGCCTGAGGCAGTGCAGCAAATGGAGCTCCCACCCAAAGTCAATGTGCAGAATACCCAGGGCTGGCCAATACATTTTGACACCGGAGGCACAAAATCCCACAAGTGCCTCTCCCTGGGAGTAAACGTTTGTGAAGAATCAGCTAAATGACTAGCCAACTGCACCTTGTCATGACACCTAAAACCAGGGGCCTCACTCTGGGGCCCCTTTTTCAGCCTTGGAGGCCACATTCCCTAGATGAGAATGTTCCGGGGACCACATGAGAGTGGGGGTTGGAGGCCCAAGGCAGAAAGACGCGACCCTTACCTTTGTATATTCCAGCCATACTAAAATCACACTATACCTTTGGAGACCATTCAAAACACGAGGAGGGTGCAGTTGAGGGCTATTGAGGTTTGTGGCCTGAGGAGAGAGAGTGCATGTCTTAAAGAGAAGCCATGGCTCTTTGCGATAAAAGAGAACAGTAAAGGAAAACAAACCGAGTTTCTCTACCTGCCCCTTCTCTTTTCCAGCCCAGGTACCCTTACAAGGTCTCCATTTTGCACCTTGTTGAAATAATGGCAGACCTAGTATGCAAGTGGAAACTAAATCTGTTCAGTACTATTTCAGAAGAAAGCTTCAATAGCTTTCATTATAGTAGCATTTCCCACAGAGAATGCAGCAGGGAGAAGGGTCTGTGGTAAGCTCATCAATATGCTTAGAAAACGTTTTGCAAGCCGAGTTTCAGGTGCTGTGACTGCAGCCTTTTTTGATCTGTCATTGAGCTGGGAAATTCATAAAAATTCTCTGAGCATATAACACAGCTGCCTTCTTCACAGGCTGCTAAGCATCCGCACTGCTTAGTATGGCTGCCTCCTCCAGGTACAGTTAGAAATGAGGGAAAAAACCTTTAAAAGTGGTTCAAAGGATCCTAGGAAATGACAACTGTAGTCAGAAAAACCGTACTGTATTTGCATTTTGATACAGAGGTAATTTCCAGGTGACTTGTTTATTGAGCATTCATCCTGATGTGTCTGCAGGGAGATTAGATGATGTTGGCAATTAAATGAACTTTCAGCCTGATTTGTTTGTGGGGAGACTAGATGATGTTGTGCCAAGGCAAGTGTTGTCCTCAGGGCATTTCCCAATCACCTTCCTTGTTGCAAAATGGGTTTGTTGTGCAAGAGCTCCAAACCAGTTTTTATGGTGTGTAAAATCCCCCAAAATGGTGACAGACCGGATGTGCCCATAGTGTTTGCTTAACAACAAGCTTTCACACTTGGAAATGTGTGCAAACCTGGTCAAAACGTTTTGAAATGAGATGGGGAGCTGGTCTGAATGATTCCTCAAAGATTTCCCACAACCTGTCATTTGGTTGCAAAAACAGGCAGTGGGTCAAACTGGCTGGACCAGTATGGCTTGGCAGGTTCCCTTTTCTTGGGAGGATCAGCACTGATCCACCCGATAGCTGGCCTTTGCATAACTGAGGAGATGGCCATCACAGGTTCCTTCTTGAAGAGGACATGCCTGTCTTCCTCTAACTTCCACATCCCTGCAAAGGGATGAAGAAGTGGCAAGTCCGGACTGAGCCAGGCTGAGAAAAGGAGACGTAGAAGGCTGAGTTGCTCTCTGGAGGAAATCTGGAGGAGCTGGAGAGCAGCAAAAACTGGAGCACCTGTGAATCTCCTCCTTATGCTCAACCTGTAAATGTATGTAAATATAACTTATATCCCAGAACACCAACATTATCTCCAGTGACTATAATTCCCTGGAGATCTCATCACTCAGATGTGCAGACGACAATATAAAAAAAAGATATCCTCTGAAATAAAAAAATATCAAGGTCTTATATATATAATAAATGTTCATAAATGTACCAACCAAGCACGTAAATAGATAAGTGGACCACATGTCCGGAGCAGCACAGGAAGACCGTCCTGAAACCATTTTGACTCCCAAACTGACCAAATGTTTTCTCTGCAAGGAGGGAGGGTGTGAGGGAACCTTCCCATTGTCTCGGGAATTCACCATCTCAAAGGAATGCCCAGACTACCAGGAAAGGCAATCAGATAAGGCATTATCAGATAACCTGGCAGACAGGAAAAACAACAACATTCAAATTTCTGTTGTAGACCGCCTTTTCTGTGATGTAGGTATGATGTTTGTGGGGTGGTGGTCTTGGGTTACACCCCTTCTGTGATGTATGTATGATGTATGGAGGGGTGGTCTTGAGCTCCAGGGCAGGGAATTTAAAATGTCTATATAAGGGCAGGCACACCTTGGTTCTGGGTCCTCCTCCTATCTCCTGCATGTGAGGGGAGCACCCTGTTGCAATAAAGATCAGGCTTACTAGCTGCTTTGCTTCTCAATATTCTCTGGTTGGCCCCTGTTATTTTCTCCTACTGATGGAGAACCTACAAAGGATTCTATAAGGGCTCTTGTGTCCCCCATAAGGGGATAAGGGAAGATTTTTTTTACAACACCTCATGAAACCAAGAAGTGTCCATTTATACCCAACGGAGAATGGGAACGACATAGCCATCAATCAACTTGAGCCAACATTACGCCAAACACATCATCTTCCAGTTTGGCTTGACCTGAAAGGTTATCTTATATCAGCCCTGAATCTGCCACGACAAATTCTGTTCCCCTCCCCCATGGCACCATTTCCCTTTCCGAAAACATAATGCGTCTAAAGAGTGTGTCATGCTCCTTTATTGCTATCATAAAAGCCCTCACTGCAAGCCAGCCTCCTGTTTCGCCGCCATAAACGAAAGGAGGTGACCCCAGCATAACCCTGCTAATCTCCGGCGGGCTCATCACTTTGTTAATTGGTTTCATCTACCTGGGTCTCTATTATCATTGCCCTTTATATCAAGCAAGGGTCGAGGCTGCCATGTCACTCAACACCATCTTGCTACATTACCCCGTTTCTGAACATGAATGGACTTTGTCCATCACGGCTCCAGCTGCCCATCTGTTTATTTTGCAAGCCGGTGTTTGCTGCTGCACAAAATCCAGATTGTGGAGTCCCAGGTATACTGTTCTATCTGGTAATCTGGTAGAGCTGTAGATAAAAGAAAGCAGAGCTCCCGGCAGCAAGCTTTTTCTAATTCACTCTTACTTGGTGGAATATTCTGGGGCAGGGAGGGGGAGTCCACAAACAAACCCTTTCTTTGTCCTCCTTGTTGCTATATGTATTAATGTGTTTGCTCAGTGTCAGTAACCTGATAGCCTGGAGCTACCAGGCTCTGAATATAGCAACCCCATAAAGATCACATTCTTTTCTTTACTGTAGCCAGTCTTTATATATTCATAGAATAATAGAATTGTAGAGTTTGGAAGGGGCTCCCGGCGGTCATCTAGTCCAACCCCCTGCAACGCGGGAATCTCAACTGAAGCACCCCTGCCAGATGGACATCTAGCCTCTGCTCAGATGAAGGAGACTCCGCCACCTTCCAAGGGAGTCCGTTCCACCGTCGAACAGCTCTTCCCGTCCTCTTATTCTTCCTTCTGCAATGCTTTTTAATGGAACTGTTCTCCATTTTTATTGGCTGAAATATCTCTGTAGTTTCTGTTCTGCTTACTTCCAGTTATGCATGTCCATAAATATTGTTATAGAAATAGGAGGGGATCCCCCTAAACACTAGGAACAAATAGATTTTGATTTTGATTGGGTTATGGATTAAACAAACATAAACTGCGGGGCTGTGCTAGACAGGGAATTCCTGGTCTGCCCATTGCAAACCAGTCTGGCTGGCTGGGGGAAGAGCAGAGCTGTTACCATTGCAATAGAGAGCCACTGAGGGTCCTAGGGAACTCCTTGCCCCAGGTGTAACTAGAGACTGGAGATTTGGAAGGTTGCCAGGGTTAATGCTGGGGGGCGGGAAGGGGCTTCTAGGAGGAAGAAGAAGGGGGAGATCCCACGTTGGCAAGGGAGAAGGAGGGACTGCCTGCAATGCTTTGGGCCATGCTGTAAGATCTGGACTCCCTCCATGCAGGTGGAAGGCATAAATAGGAGAATAAACCCTATTTCTCAAAGCAAGACAGTCTCCAGAATGTCTTCTATTCTTCAAAGAGACACAGGCCCTGTGTGGGTGCCTGAGATCCCAACCTGGGGACAGATGAAGCTCTGTGCCATTCACGGAAAGGTCTGTAGAGAGAAGAGGAGGGCTTAATTTAGAAGAAGACTTTCAATTACCATTCTTTTTTTTATTTTGTCCCTGACTCACAAGTGTGAGAATCTAAGCCAGCAGCATGGAGTCATACCCTACGGCCATTTCACCATTATGATGGCTCAGTGGGCTGTGAAAAATTCATAGGTGAGAGGCTTAGATCTGGGCTGGCCAGTGCTAGAGGCATCTAGCCAGTCGCACCACCCAGAGGGAGGAAAGCAGCAAGGTGAATATCGCTGGTTCCCAAGAGGTTATTCTTCTGGACTAGTGCTGTCACATACCTGCAGAGCAAATTTTGCAAGGCTGTTCACCCTTTAAAACTAAACAAAACCCATGGGTAAAAGTTTTAAAGTCAGGCTCCGAATGGAGCACTCTTATAAGAGAGCAATTATAATAATCTGCCACTCCCTGAAATGAAAACTATTCTTTTCAGTGGACTTAATTGAACTGCGGCCAAATCTGAAACAAAACCACCCCATTTCCTTCTTTTCAAATCTCACTTTGCATGCAAACTGCATCCTTTCAGATGCTCTGCTTTCGATGTGTCTCATCTATCAAAATTAAACATTCTGGACTTACGTTATAAGTCAAGCAAGAATGTATTGAGCGACAATCAGAGCTAAGTAGTTTATAATATTCCATGTTTCTCTAGTTGTATAATTTTATATTCTCTGTTATACCCTACTAGCCCCAACATCTTCCATTTCTCAATTTTGTATTGTTATCCTGTGAATGAATTACTTGAATGGATGAGCTGAATGAATGACGACTCTCCCTAAAAATTACTAAGGGACACAAAACATGGTGGGAGATGAGCTGAACAGCTGAATGAACAGGACATTAGAAAGCCATGGAAGGTCCTCCTCCTCTTTGAGGACTTGGCCACAGAGGCAAATGGGGCACTGCCCCACTAGCCTCAGCCTCCCCTCTGCCAGAAGCCATCTGCCTGCCATCTTCTTTACAACCAGTCAGGAAGTGGCTCTGCCTGCAATTATTTCTGGCTCCACCCACTGCTGGCCAACTTGCCTTCTGCCCTACTAGCCCCAATGGGCAACTGGGTGCTGCTGACGTAGGGCAGAAACAGGATCCTTTATTCACAAGATGATGCCTAGCTGCTAGCCCTTTTGCAGTAAACTTTAGGCCTGGAAACCTCCCTATATTCTTAAGATACACATCTACAATCTACTACCAGACCATCAAATGGATTGTCTTTGCACTAATGTTAGCCCAATGCATGGGGCTTTGACACCAGGAGGAGAAGCCATCACCTGCCATACAACAATTGATTAAATATTTGCAAGTCTCTCTCCTTTTTTTAACTGGTGGTGTGTAATAATAATACAGTGGTGCCCCGCAAGACGAATGCCTCGCAAGACGGAAAACTCGCTAGATGAAAGAGTTTTCCGTTTTGGAGGTGCTTCGCAAAACGAATTTCCTATAATATTAAAAGTGTTGACATGAGCACAGAGGAGAGGAGACAAGTATGGAAGCATTTGGATAGATTTTCTTGAGACTTAGGCAACATAGTTGGCCTGCTTTCTTTCCAGCTGTTATGGTAAAAAACCCAACAACCTTTGACACCCTTTGTCAGAGTCGCTTCTAGATCCTAGCTCACAGAGGATCACGCTAGCCAGCGATCATTAAATAAAAGTCTTTATTGAGTTACAGTTTCCATTCTCAAGCTGCTGCGTGCAACTCTACGTCTTATGCTTAGATCGGCGAAGCTCCGTCTGAGTCTCCGCCCCTTGTGCACCAACTTAATATCCTAGCCCTGCTCCACCTTTTCCGCCTGACTGTTCTTCTCTGGGTCCCTCTGCCCCCCGGGGTCTCTTCCTTCCGGGATTCTTCTGACGTTGACCCCCCGGACCCTCCTGTCTCCTTGCGCCGGGCTTTAGGACCTGGCTCCCTTTCCGGGCTGCCTACTGCGCCACCTTCCTGTGTATTTGAACTTGGCGCGCGCGCCCAACCTTCCACCTTCCGTCTAACCGTCTCTTCGCTCCCCGATGGAGGTGTGGCCACTCCTGACTCGTGCCCTCCCTCCTGTTGTGAGCTGCCAGCGCTTGATCCCTGGCGCCCTTCCTCTTCCCTGCTCTCTGGCGGTGACGCTGGTCCCGATTTCCAACTGCTCCCCTCTGAGTCCCCTCTGGCTCTATCTTCCTGGGGTGTCCCCCTAGTCTCCCCCCTTGCCCTGGCTACTGGTGCTCCTTTCTGTGAATCTTCTGATTCACTGGAAAGACTCGGAGATCTCGGGTCATCGTCATCACTCATCTTTTCTTCTGCCTCCTCCCCCTCGCTCTCTGTTTCCTCCCTAGCCCTCGCCTCTGCTCCTGAACCCCTGACACCCTTCCTTATCTGGACAATTCCTTTCTCGTTTTCGTTAAACTGTTTGGTTTTTTCCCAAATGAACTAGATTAAAAGAGAGGGGGAATGCAATGCTTATGAATGGTCAGTTTCACTGTAGGTCGTCAGGTGACGAGTAAACAAGTTGTGAAAAAAAGCTAAGAAGGTGCACTGCCATGTTTGAATTATTCCAGAATAAATTAGATTACAGACACTTAAAATCTAAAAGGAGATGACTGAGCCACAAAGCTACAGTTCTTAGAATACCAAGGGACAAACCATGACTGTTGAAGTGCAATAAAATTACATTAATCTATAGTGTGGGTGCACCATAGCCCTGTAAAGGCGTTGTGCTGATTGTATTGAGGATGGCTAACAGGTCCAAAGTGAATTCATATGGCATTCCCTGAATTGAGCTGAGGGAATTATTACAAAAATAGCAATCTGGCGTGCTGGGAGGTCATGAATATTCCATTTTTCTGCTCCCTAGCTGGTGCTTGATGGTAGCTGAAGAGGGCGTTCCTTGCCCAGGACATGGGGTGTGTGTGAATTAATTTCAATAAACCCTCCACGGTGTGTTTATTCTGGCCCACTGCATTGTTTCCGCAGTCCGCCCCGCTCATGATGGTTAAATAAATAGCCACGAATTAGAAGAAGTTCACCATTTAATTGGGTGTTTTGTTCTAACGCGTTATAATATTAGCAAGGGATCATACACCAAACGCAAATCTCCCCTCAGCCAGCACTAATACGTAGCCACATCACTGGAGGTGACAGCAGCTGCATAACAAAGGGCAGCAATAAAAAAGAAAAGAAAAAGACAACCATAGAAGGCAGGAAATGAAAAAGGCAGCCTTGCTCAAGCAGAAACTGGAGGGCAGGAGGTGGGCGTAGCCAGGAACGCCAAATGAAATGACTCTGCAAAGGAGGAGGAGGAGGAGGAGGAGGAGGAGGAGGAGAAGAAGAAGAAGAAGAAGAAGAAGAAGAAGAAGAAGAAGTAGTAGTGGGGGCAGCAAGAATTGACCAGGAGAGTGAAGGACAGTTCTTGACTGTTGCACCGGGATGTTGGTTCCAATAGGAAAACATTATTTACAGCAACTGCAATTTAAAAAAAATAAAAAAATACTAGTTTTTTAACATATCATTTCCAACATTCATATATCATAACTTCTTATCTTATACAATATTTTTGACTTCCGTCAACACCTCTGATGATTTTCCGTTCTTTATCACTTATTCTGCTTTTCTTAATTTCTCTATTAATCTTAATTATCATTAACTAATAATTCTCCTCATAGTCTTACTTGTAATATTTCAAATAGTCCTCCTTACAAAACCTCTTGCAATCCTACTAGCGTAATCTGTTCATTACTATTACTTTTCAAATAATTCATATATTTACTCCAGTCTTCTAAGAATCTCTGGTCCCGCAGGTTTCAAATCCTTCCTGCTAATTTATCTGGCAGGGGAGATGCCATGATCGCAACTGCAATTTTGTTTACAGTGGAGGCAGGGCTTATAACCTTCAAAAAAATAAAATCCGATAGGATGCTATAGGTGCAGCAGGGTGTGTGAGAGGAAGAATATCATACCTTCCAGGTGCCCCTATTTTCCAGGGACAGTCCCAGAATTACAAAAGCCATCCCAGCTTCTGATTTGATCCCGGAATGTCCCGCTTTTCCTTAGGATGTCCCTGTTTTCATTGGGGAAATGTTGGAGGATACGGAGTTATCTGACCTCCGAGTCGTCTGAAGGCAATCCCGTATAGGGAAGTTTTGTTTAATATTTTATTATGTTTTTATATAGGTTTTGGGACTACAATTCCCATCTTGTCCTGTTAGCTAGGGATCATGGGAGTTGTAGTTCCCAAACATCTGGAGGGCCGAATTTGCCTATGCCTGTGTTAGAAGCTGCCCAGAGTGGCTGGGGCAACCCAGTGAGATGTGTGAGGTATAAATAGTAAAATTATCATTATGGAATGGGCTGTCCCTATTTTCATCAGAGAATTGTTAGATAGTATGCTTTTAGCCTCATCTTGGTTTTTTTAAAAATAGCTCTGACCCCACCCCTACTCAGGCACATGTACATTCCCATTTAGGTGACAACTTTGTGTATCTGATCTGACAATCTGCTGTGGCCCACAAAAGAGTGTCTTCAATGTAGCCCAGGACTCTGCTGCAACAGACTTATACGTCACCCCTCCTGGGTCGCAGGCTGGAACTGTTGGCAAATAATTGAACTAGATGGATTTTGAGATCCCTTCAAACTCTATAATTCTGCTCTACAACTAGTAAGGTAAAATAAAGGGACCCCTGACCATTAGGTCCAGTCGTGACTGACTCTGGGGTTGCGGTGCTCATCTCACTTTACTGGCCGAGGGAGCCGGCATATAGCTTCCGGGTCATGTGGCCAGCATGACTAAGCGGCTTCTGGCGAACCAGAGCAGCGCACGGAAACGCCGTTTACCTTCCCGCCAGAGCGGTACCTATTTATCTACTTGCACTTTGACGTGCTTTTGAACTGCTAGGTTGGCAGGAGCTGGGACCGAGCAATGGGAGCTCACCCCGTCGCGGGGATTTGAACCGCCGATCTTCTGATTGGCAAGTCCTAGGCTCAGTGGTTTAACCCACAGCGCCACCCGCGTCCCATTCTACAACTAGTACTAAGGGGCAAATGGTCTTTTGTCAGCCATTACTGTCCTCACTGAACAACCCTTGGTGTGCTTCCAGCCAGGGTTCCTTAAAACATGACTCAAAAGCAACAGGTACATATTATGCAGCTAGGGTTATTTGATTCATTTCAGTTTGAAGGAGTAAAGTTCAAATCAGCCTTCTTCTTCTCCTGCTTGATCTGAGAGGAAAGTCTCTCAGACACAGGTCCCCGTCAAGGTGGGGCATTCCAACAATCCTGGGGGGAGATAATAAACTTTACTATCAACGACACAACTCAGATAAGCGCACCTACAATTAAGAGAGCTGTCACTCAATATGTTGTGTAGTAATTCTCTTAATGCCAAGCACCCAATGGGTTGTAAAAAACATTTTTTCTCATATGACTCATGCCACCTTTATTTTGTTAAGCTGGCAAATAGATAGCTGCCTTGGTAGTATATTGCTATGGGAAACTCGTGTTTATGGTGCTTGCATTGCAGTCCTGGGCATATTTATTCAGTGAGTGTGTACAGGATTGCCTTTTCAAGCTGCAGTTCAGTGGTAGAACATTTGCTTTGCATGTAGAAAGTCCCATGTTCCACAAAGAGCAAGAGGAGACCCCCTGCCTGAAACTCAGTCTACTCTAGACAATACTACGCTAAATGGACCAATGGTCTGCCTCAGTACAAACACACCATACCTTGAAAGCACTCTTATAACCGAAAGAAGAATGGAGGATGAAAATGATGGGCTATGCAGAATTAGATAAACTAACAGGAAGAATTCGAAACCTGTGGGACCAGAGATTCTCAGAAGACTGGAGTAAATTTAGGGACTATTTGAAAAGTAATTGTGATGAACAGATTACGCTAGTAGGTTTGCAAGAAGTTTTGTAAGATGAATTATTTGAAATACTGCAAAAAAGACAATGAGGAGAATTTTTAGTTAAAGACAATTAAAGGTAATATGAAATTAAGAAATGCATAGTAAGTGATAAGAACCGAAAATCATCAGAGGTGTTGACGGAAGTCCAAAATTTATTGTATAAGATGAGAAGTTTTGTTGTATGAGTGATAATATGTTAAAAACTAATAAAAACGTATATATATATAAAAATGAAAGCACTCTTATAACACCTGGGGAATCCTGGGAACTGTAGTTTGTTAAGAGTACTGGGAATTGTACGTCTGTGAGTTCAGTGCCTTTAAGAAACTGCATTTCCCAGGGTTCTTTGGGGGAAGCCATGAGTGCTTTAAATGTATGAAGTGGTTGTGACCTAAGGCAGCTCCCTATCTTCCATGAGCCCCACAGTGGCTTAACAGCAAGAGTAGGATGCCAACACAAAGGGCCACCAACGTATTCTAGTTTTCAAGGTACAGCACCCCACGGGCATCATGGTGAGTTCCGGCACCTCTTTTCTAGAAAAATAGCACTGCTTAACAATGTCTATAAATGGCTTCCCGAAGAAGATATATATATGTCTTGATAGAGTGTGCTGGAAACCCCCTATGTGAGCCCCCACCCCTTGGGCACTGCTTCTTAGCCATATATACATAGTTACCACAGCAACAGAGGGTGAAAAAGCTTAATGTCCTGGAACGTGGTGATTAAATATTGTTACAGAACAGTGGCGTAGCGTGGGGGGTGCAGGGGGGGCCGGCTGCACCGGGCGCAACATCTGAGGGTTAGGGTTAGGGGGCGCAAATCCACGGGTTAGGGGGCGCAAATTACTTGCCTTGCCCCGGGTGCTGACAACCCACGCTAAGCCACTGTTACAGAAACAGTCGCTCGATTATGTTACCATGGCAGACACATTGAATCATAGAGCTGGAGGGGGACTATCTAGAATCATGGGATCATAGAGTTGGAATAGATCTCGGAGATCATCCAGTCCAAGCCCCGTGCTCAGTGCAGGATGAGCAATGCAGGATGTAGCTACTGCATCCCTGATGGATGGACTTCCAGCCTCTGCTTAAATATCTGCAATGTGTTCCACTGAAAACCTGGAGGGCCTCTGTACAGGGTGGGAGCAACTCTGTGGAACTCCATCTCTAAGGAGATTCATCAGGCTAGAGAAGCAATAAAGAGCTTCTCTCTTTCTGTATTCCATAATAAGGCACTTTAGGGTACTTAAGTAATGGACCTTATCAAAACATTTTTTGCTGCTGCTCTTCTTCCGACCTTATTTGCCAGTTTTTATTTCGCTGAAGCTTTGCAGAGCAATCCTATGGTTGGGGGGAGGGGGAAACGTAGCTTGTTATAAGGGTGCTAGGAACTATAGCTGTGTGAGGGATAAACTACCATTCCCAGGATTCTTTGGGGGAAGTCAAGTGCTTTAAATGTATGCATTTCCATGAAAACTAGAATTGTTAGCAGAGAGGCTGTTGCCACAAAGAGCATAACTGAAAATAAAATTGTGAGGAAAATCTACTTTTGCAAGACCTCAAGACTCTTCCATCTTCCAAATGGCCTACTGCAAACTGGAATAGCAAATTGTTATCCTACCCGCAGCAATGGTTTGCTGAAACTCACCTCACACATCGAGAGCTAAGATGTTGAGACAATTCACTGAGTTCCCAATGGCAGCCTACCCCTTTGTGTTCTTTACCGAAAGGAGAAGACAAATATGATGATGTTATAATATACCCACAGAGTTCTGTATCTTGGATGCCCCCAGGCAAAGGCCCAGGATACCTTCTAGCTACGGTAATTTGTAAGCACCTAATTTCTCCTTTAATGGTATTTCCCTTATGCCCAAGTTTGTTACTTTTCATCTTGGATGTCATCTACAAAAAGGCTCTTGCTGCTGATCACTGGTTCTTATGTTGTCTCTGGTGTTTAATTAGATTTAATCCTGGATTCTACACAGCAGAACTAAGGAGAGGCAGAGTCTCGGGCTACTACAGCAGCTAAGGAAAGAGGCTGTCTTTGGTTAATGTCTGTTCTGAGGATTCTTTGTCCCATAATTTTCTTCCGCCTTTGGAGGAATTCAGGTGCTCTGAATGTATGGTGCATACACAACCTAGGCACATTTTTAAAAAGCCAGCTTCATAGAACCATGGAGTTGAAGATGGATCTTCTAGGTCATCTAATGCAACTATCTACTGCAGGAAACCCAGAGTCAGAGCATTCCCATGTATGGCTGCCAAGCATCTCTGCTTGCAGTTCACCAACCCTACGAAACTGGTTGCATTGCTGAACTGCTCAAATGTTTATCTTAACGTTCTGGTGAAATCTACCTCCTATAACTTGAGCTTGTTCAGTCTAGCCCTGCCCTCTGCCATATATTTGCAAAGGGTGATCTCCCCATAGGACTAGTCTTCTGTACCCCTAGCCATCTTCTCAACCTATCACAGGGGTGTCTGCATCAGGGGCGGAGACCCTGTTGCCATCCAAAAGTTACTGGGCTCCAACAAGTGTCGCAACAGTACTGACAGATACCACAACGGTTTCTTTAAAAAGCCCCACAGAAAAACATGATTTCTCCATTTTCCATGCAGAGACCAGGCATCTCTTGCCCCTGTGGGTGGCAAAGGGGCCAGCTCTGTCATTAGACAGAGTGCTATGGCCACCTCAGGTGGAAAATGCTAGCGGGCAGTGGCAGAAGCCCTGGCTGTTTCCCCTGTGTAGGCCATGCACCCTGCCCTGTGCCCCTTAAACAGAAGCACTGTGCACAAAATTTGGCCCTGGATTGCTCTGGATAAAATATGGTCATATATGGTCCACCCAGACTGATCTAAGGCTGTCTAAAGCGGGGAGGTATATTCACTGTGAGGAGAGGGGGGAGGAGATGCACAGACACCCTATGTGTGTGTCTCCTTCTTCCCACCCCAGTGGCATTGGGGCCACTCCAAAACACCAGATTAGGCCCTGAATCAGGTGGGTGGGGATTGCGCACAGCCTCAGGTGCTGCCTCAGGCACCATGAAGGACACTATCCCAATTGCTGTGTTAGAGTAGGATTCAGTTGCCAGTCCAGTTGACCTGTGCATGGAATAAGGAGTGGAACAAACCCATCTTCGCCATCACCTCTACCAGCAAAAAGTCATAGCCAGCCTTGGTCTGCGAGTCCTGTTTTCACACCGAAATACTTCACTGCTCATAGTCTTTCAATACCCGGATTTAAGGGATCAGCTAAACATATTTACCAAGCATGGATTAAAGAAGTCTGAGTGTAATCATTTTATCTTTATCTAACGTGTTACAGGATTGTAAATAAACCCTGGGATGCTAATTTCCATGTATACAAACCTAAGGGTACAAAAAAAAAAATGACCCCCAAACCTCCCCTGCAGCATCAACAAATTAATTTACATAAAGAGAAACAGAGGACTAAACTAAATTTATTAACTTTAAATGAGTTCAGAAAGCTGCATGTCGTGGCAAGGAGGAGCTGGGTAGGAGTAGCGGAATCAAAACCCTTTTCAAGATCTGAACTCAGTTCCACTTTGAAGATTGTGTCCTCAACCAACCTCTTCTCTTATTTTAGTCACTGAAAGCTATTTACTGTCAGGCTCGAGGCAACTTAGGTGTGGGGGAAACTTCTAATCTAAAATCAGCAATTTAAGGAATATATCTTTTTTTTTAAGGTAATCATAAGCCTCTCTTCAAGTGCACCCCACAAACACTTATTACACCTATAAGGTAAAGGTAAAGGGACCCCTGACCATTAGGTCTCGTCATGGCTCGTCTGGGGTTTTGGCCGTCATCTCACTTTATTGGCTGAGGGAGCCAGTGTACAGCTTCCAGGTCATGGGGCCAGCATGACTAAGCCGCTTCTGGCAAACCAGAGCAGCGCACGGAAACCGTTTACCTTCCCGCTGGAGTGGTACCTATTTATCTACTTGCACTTTGACGAGCTTTCAAACTGCTAGGTTAGCAGGAGCAGGGACCGAACAACAGGAGCTCACCCCATCATGGGGATTCGAACCACCGACCTTCTGATCGGCAAGTCCTAGGCTCTATGGTTTAACCCACAGCGCCACCCTTGTCCCCATTACACCTATAAGCATCATTTAAAAAAGGGAAGGAGTTACTATTATGTTAAGAATTTTACTTTGCAAGTTGCTGTATCGTAAAGAACAATAACAAATCAGCCACAAAGCTCTCGTGTGTCATTGGTACATCATAGGATTGGGAAGAAGTGATGAGCATTGAAATCAGATAAGCAATAACTACAGCAACTATCAGATATAATCCCTGCATAACCCAGCATGGATAGCAGGAGGTTGCTAACTCTCAAGAGAAGTTACCTGAAATCTTAGGAACGGAAACCATATTGTGTGAAGACGAAGAAAAAATCAACAAAAAATATGCAAGCCCAGGAGCAGGTTTCTAGTCTCTGTATGGTCTCTCACTTGGGCCCATCTACACCATAAATTTAAAGCAAGATCATATCACTTTAAAAAGTCATGCAATCCTGGGGACTGTAGATTGTTAATAGTGCTGAGAGTTGTTAGGAGACCCCTATTCCCCTCACAGAGCTACAGCTTCTAAAGTTCCCTGAGAAATGGCATTGACTGTTAAACCACATTGGGAATTGTAGCTCTGAGACGGGAATCGGGGTCTCTTAACAACCCTCAGCATCCTTAACAAACTACACTTTCCAGGATTCTTTGTGGGGAAGCATGGCTGTTTAAAGTCACATCCCCCCCCCCCCCAGGCTGCATCCATTATTGGTCCTGCTGCTCCACATTTCCCTCAGTTGTTTTTGCCCAGCTGGAACGTGTCCTTGAACTGTGATAAAGCCTCTTGCTTGCATTGATGGAGAGAAATGTACACATGGCAGGAGTGTGGCTATAAAAACCTCTGACTTTTGTGTGGCTAGGCAGAGCTTTCCAAACTTTTCAAGGTTAAACTAACCCTTTCCAGCCCCAGGAAGAGCGTTCGTGTGACGCACCTACACACTGCAGCCAACACGACACACAGTTTGGAAAGCTCTGAGCTAGAATATAGCCCACTGTACAAAGCTAAGAGTCACATCCAATGCCCTACCCATTTTTGCCCCAAGCCCCGTCCACCAATGGCGTGTGGCCCTCAGAAGGTTCTCCATGAGAGAATACGGCCCTCAGGCTGACAAACATTGATAAAAGTTCCCCATCCCTACCTTAGACAATTATGTTCTCAGGCCCTGGTATCTGTTATATGAGGAGATGACTGGCCCATCTTAAAGGGTTATTGTAAAGGTATTTGTGAAGTACTTGGAAGTTGTTGTTGTTGTTGTTGTTGTTGTTGTTGTTGTTGTTAAGATTTATATACTGCCCTTCATCACAAGATCTCAAGTTGAAGTGCACTAAAATGAGTGGGGCAATAAATGCAGGAGGAATGATGTCCCTCCACATCCTTCCCTCCAACATTTGTCAAGAGCCTATTATGCCTGAAAATGCTGTCGCAGGGATGTGTGGACAGCCATGGCCCTGCTTCCCAGGTGGGCTGTTGGTTCAAGTAGCAGTTGTAAGGTATGAGTTCCAGGAACATTGCTAAGTCTCCTCATGTCTCCTTGGATGTATCTGGGAACTGTGTGCTGATGGTTGGATTCTATGAGCTAAGAAAGTTCTCACATGCTCCCAATAATGTCATCAGAGTGGCATTCCTGGGTGCTAGTGATGCAGAAAACTTTCCTGGGGACTGGTGAAGTTTTTTGGTACTTCCCTTCCATCATCATCTGCAGATGTCTACACAAGATGGTTCCTCAAAGCAGTAATGGATGGTGAGGAGGGGTGCTGTCTCACTCACGTGATCTCTCGCCAGTCAAACCACTGCTGCTTACCGGGAAATAGAGCAGTAAGGCAGCAGGGAGGCTGATGCGGTGCAAATGTCCCGGCAGGAGCACCTGATTGCCTCCATTGTTGTGTTTGCACCACGCCAATCTTACTGCCGCTTTGCCCCATCCTATCTACTACCTAGAGAGCAGCAGCAAGGCACACAGCTATAGGTCAGGTGAGTGGCAGTGCCCCACTGCTGCCTCAGAGGCTGCTTTTTGATAGGACAGCAATACATTTCTCTGCCTGGGATGGACGACAAAATGCGCCCCCAGAATTCTGCATCCAGAAGTTGATTGGACTAGCACCTGGATGTTGGAGGTATCCTCCATTGCAACAGGTAGCATCAGGCCAGTTTAAGGGTCAAAAGGTAGGCCTATCTAGCACACACAGTGCTGTTCCCCCAACACCTCACCATGGCTCCTCACCTGCTGCTCTGAGGCAGCTGCTTCACTCTGCCTAACAGTTGGGCTGGCCGTGCTTCCTGAGATGTTCCAGACAGAATTCATCTGTCTCAAGACTGTGTTCCAGCCAGAATATTTCCTCTGATGACGAGGTTTTCAGGTCTTGAGTGAAGATAACCCCTCTGCACCAGGCACAGCCTTTGGCTTTCACCCTTTTCTGCTCTTCCTGCGTTTCCCAAGATCAAGGCAAATGTGTGCATTTGTGACACACTGCAAAAATATGTACAAATTGCTGTCCCCCTCCCCCCAAATAAATTCTGTCCTAATGAGTAGGTGGGGTAGGTGCTTTTCAACAGAGCTCTGTTTCCGTTTGTCAGCTGGAAAGGATAAAATACAACACTGTGTTTCCATTTGCCTCATAATAGGATCTGAGTGCTTGTTATGTAAATTAGATTTCTGTTAAAGTTCAGTTTTAAAGAAAGACTAAGTGCCTATTTAATTGAGGCCACTGCTGTAAATGCTTCTGTAAATTTCCATTCAGTCAATGAGACAGGTCATTCTAGCATGGAAGAAGTAAAATGAGGGAGGAAAGGGAAGGAATGAAATATTGAAAGGCCAATTTTGAAAGCAGGCCTGTATTCTGTGCTCAAACATGCAATATTTAAGATGCATTATTTTAATTTTTTTACTTTTAAAAAAAGTATTTCTCTTTAATACACAAATGTTTGCTTTGCTAACTGCTAACAGAACTGCGTAGAGCTATGCTAATGACTCAAACGGATGCTATTTTGTTCTGCAAATATTTTACGAGTTCTTTACGCAAGTCTTTTTTTAAAAAAATGAATAACTGGCTTCCCAGTGGATGTAGATGTTCGCTCTGCAAGACTGCGCAGAGCATGCAGAATTATCTATACCCTCCTGGCACAGAGATCTGTCTAATTACACTGTTTTCACTACCTAATCAAATGGAGTTCCCAGGAGTGGAATATTCTAAGTCTTTACAAGAGGCAGACAACTCACTCAAAACTGAACACTGGAATCCAGGCTCTCAAGAAGCTCCTGTACTTGATGGGGAAAGGAGATCACAGCCCTTGGATAGCTGTGTTGTATTCTGGAACTCATTGTTGCTAAGGGCAACCTGGTGCAAAAGGGGAGAGCAGAACTGTTGTACATTTAAAAAAACAGCAACCCTCATTTCCCAAATGTAGTTATTGCTGGGGTTTTATTTGAAAAATTTGTATCTTCCCTTTTCGTTACCGTGGCAATACTTAGGGCAGCTGAAACCTATTTAAAATATATTTAAAATTATCCAACAAAAACAAGCTGACAGGAAATTGTAATCTATGTACTTCCCAGAAAGTTGACTAGGCTGATACTGGCTATGCCACAGTGTTAGGGTGACTGAAGATAGAGGAGCAGCGAGTTGTCTGTACTTTTAAGAGTTTTGCGAGAAGCACATTGAATTATTCCACTAATGAATCGCTTCATGTAAAATGTTTCAAAGTGCTTTTGCGGTAAAAACATCAACAATAAAAACAATTCCATTTATAAAAAAAAACCAATTGCATACATAAATACAATTTCAAAACAGTACAGAGGCTAAACACCACTGGGTGCAACAGCTTTGTGCTGTTGTTGTTTTAAACTCTTCGTCTCCGCCCCCGCTCCTGCGTGTGTGTGTATAAAAAATAAACTTTTTAGTGCATGTTTTTGTTATATTGTAAATTACTTCAAGATACCTCAAGTGAAGCAATTCATAAATTAAATAAATCACCAACACTACAATTCATCTTAGGAAATTAACAAGAGTTAGGTTAGGGCTACAATGCGTCCAGGAATTGAGCTTAGAAAATGGCGTCAGGGCGGATTTTTCCTGCATTGGCAAAATACCCAGGGAAACCCAGATGTACGACAAGTAGAGCAATTTTTTAAAAAATAAATGCATTCAAAATCCAAAAGTCCCCAAACTTTTTTGAGGGGGGGGGAGATGTTCCCCCCAAAAGGTCAGCAACCATGTCCAGATTTTCACTTTTGGGAATATGGTAACCCTATTTTAGGTTAAGTCAGGCAACCTTCCTTGAGATGATAGTTGGGGGCAGGTCGGGGAGATAAAAAATTATGAATTTCAGAGCATTCAAGGGGTTAGCGTGAAAAGCGCAAATTGAATAGGCTTCCTTCTTCAGAGGATTAAAAGGGTTAAGGTTTAGAGCAGTGGGTTGGAATAAGCTGGAGATGGGGCAGGGCATGATGCTTGCTGTCCGTTTGAGTGCAAGGCTATAGCTATGGAAGAAACAGGGACCTTTTGGCTTCCTGTTTCTGCCTGCGCCCTCGAGACAGGGAGAGAAACAGATGAAGATAAACAAAGAATGATGGGGGGGTGGGGTTCTTTGAATCCCTCTCTGGGTGGGAGAGGAACGGGCTCTCACCTGCAGATTGCCCTGAGGTCTGGCACTCAATTCCCTGGAGGCAATGAGACAACAAATTGCGGAACATCTCAGCTACAAGGATTTAAAGGTTGGAATTGAGATAAAGTTTCATTTGGTGCCAGAGACGGTGGAGGTGGGGGGGAGCCTGCGGTTGTTTTTCAAAGTTTTTCTTTTACATTTCTGATTTGGCAACCCTCCTCGGAATGCAAGGTTAAAACATAATATAAAAAGTGAAGGTGGAAGAAACTGGATTAATAACATGAAATTTAACATCAAACTGGAACTGTGTGAGAGAGATGAATGGAATGGGAGGGAGAGTTTCACCCTTTGAAAGGACTATGTTAGAATATAGAACGAAAACACCCCCACTCTCCGTTATTTTCAAAGGAATGTGAAAGAGACTGAAACAATTTGGAATGTAATCTAACTGGAAAGATAACTGACTATAATTTTTTCAGCTGAAAGGAGTCTGCCAACTGCAAGGTCAGAGGTTTTCTTATTAATCATTGGCAGTTTGGAATCAGACTGCTCTTCCTAGGTTGGGGGGGGGGAATGACAAGGACAGTTTATTTGTTGAAACAGAGGGGTCTCTAGCAAACTCTTGAATCACAGGACAAAGTGATGCAGAGGCTTTTGGAAAACTATGAGACAACCACTTCCTCCGAATCATGATGGGGAATATTAACAGTTGGAAGAATTAAGGACACAACACCATATATGGTTGGGACAACATCTTGGGGAGGAATTGCCACACGCAGGAAAGAACAATGATTACAGACTAGCTCATTTGAAACGTTATAAATTACTTAATATATCAACACGAATTGAAACCATAAGATTGTAGCTGTTATATAAGGGATTACTATCTTGAAGGGAATGTAATTGAAATTATTAAGATTTTGTAACGCAGGAAATAAATATAAAAAAAACAAAGAGGAACCCATCAAAACTAGCATGTGAGGAAGTCACTTAAACTGTATAATTCGGTATATAAATAATTGGTTTTAATAACTGGATAAAATTGGCATTGTTACAGTGAGGCTGTTATGGGAACAATATTGGAAAATCAATAAAAATATATTTATCACAAAAAGAAGCAGGGACCTTTTGAGATGCCAAAGCTATGAGCCTCTAAGGTCAGGTTGCATATATGTGTAAATAAACCATAGATCCTAAAGACACCAGTATCTCCACTGTGCCTCATTTGTTCAAAAGGAAGCACAGACCCTGGTTTAAGGCACGCCTGCAACCCAGGAATCTCGCATCACTCAATGAGATTGGTAAGTACACAGTTTGAACTTGTTAGCTGCATTGTTAAACTCAAGGCTGACCAGCCAGCCCGTGAAATGTCTGCCATTAAGGTTTATTACTTCATCAATATTGTGGAATACGGTATATAATACCTATTGCTCCCATGAGTCAGCCGGTCTATTCCAGAGGAACATGCTGTTTGCTTCCAGGTGTCAGATCAGAGACAAGGGGCCTGTGGATTCTGGCGTAAAGAGGGAAGGCCTGTTCTATCCCAGGACTGTAGATTCTGAACAGCATGTTGCGCAAACTGTATTGTTTAGCCCAGCAAGTGAGATTTCCTTTCCCTTGGCTAATGAGGAATTCGTGCTGGCAGGCTGCATTTCAGACACAGTGATCACGAGGCAGGACCAAACATCAAAAAAGGAGTGGCACATCAGAGGAACCGCAAATTGACTTCTGGAGGCCTATCTCTGTTTAAAAACAAGAACTGGGAGGAAGTATACTGGATGTGCCAACTTTTGTGCTTTGATTTAAATACTTTTTTTTTTTTAAAAAAGCAAATTCTCCCAGTCTTCGTTTGCCGGCCTGACTTTGTCCTCTTATTTATTACAGAATTAAGTTATTACACCCTGCCATTCTGCCATTCCTGGCTCCCAAGGCTGATTACAATCAGAGGTCTGTAAAAGGGTATGTCAAGATCAAATCAAACCACAATACTCGATAAAAGAGAAGTGAGTAAAAGCAATCAAAAGTTATAAGTGCTGCTAACACAAATTCAAAATGTTGAGAAAAATACATAAAGTTTTAAACTAGACATCTAAAAGCCAGTAATGTGGGTAGTCCAATTAAGAAGAAGAAGAAGAGTTTGGATTTGATATCCCATTTTATCACTACCCGAAGGAGTCTCAAAGCGGCTAACAATCTCCTTTCCCTTCCTCCCCCACAACAAACACTCTGTGAGGTGAGTGAGGCTGAGAGACTTCAGAGAAGTGTGACTAGCCCAAGGTCGCCCAGCAGCTGCATGTGGAGGAGCAGGGAAGCGAACCCGGTGCTTGAGAAAGGCATTCCATGCATAGTCTGGGTGCCACCACAAAAAAGTCCCTGTTTCTGATTAGCTTCCCACTGCACCAAGGCTAAGGCTGCTGCAGATTATTTTAATACAGTGGTGCCTCGCAAGACGAAATTAATCTGTTCCGCGAGTCTCTGCATCTTGCGGTTTTTTCGTCTTGCGAAGCATGGCTATTAGCGGCTTAGTGGCTACTAGCAGCTTAGCGGCTTAGCGGCTATTAACGGCTTAGCGGCTTTAAGAAAAAGGAAACAAACTCGCAAGAACTCGCAAGGCGTTTCGTCTTGCGAAGCAAGCCCATAGGGAAATTCGTCTTGCGGAACGACTCAAAAAACGGAAAACTCTTTCGTCTTGCGCGTTTTCCGTCTTGCGAGGCATTCGTCTTGCGAGGTGCCACTGTACCTGGTGAGGATCATATGGGATGGGAGCAGGCTTACAATTATTAACTTAGTACATTCATATCTACCTTTCCTCCAAGGACCTAAAGTGGTGTGCATGGTTCTTCCTCTCTCCATTTTATCCTCACAACAATCCTGTGAGGTAGGTGCCTGCTCCACTCTCAGCTGACTCAATTCCAAAAATTAGTGGGGAGAAGGCTCTGTTTCTGTTCCCCTTTAGGATTCATAGTTCAGGGACTCCTAGCAGTGTCTTCTTTGTGGTGGCACCCTGACTCTGGAATGCCTTCACCAATGAAGTTACATTTGCCCTCCTTGTTTGCCTCCAGTTGTCAGTTGAAGGTGCTCTTGTTTACTCATGCTGATATTTTGTTGCCTAAACCTCCTTCCTTGTAGGTTTTTCGGCAGAGGTTGGATGGCCATCTGTCATGGATGCTTTAGTTGAGATTCTTGCACTGCAGGGGGTTGGACTAGATGACCCTTGGGGTCCCTTCCAACTCTAAAATTATGTGGTTCTATTATTAAATGCTAATAGTAGCAAGTGATTAAAAAAGTAAAGGACCCCTGACAGTTAAGTCCAGTTGCAAACGACTCTGGGGTTGGTGAACTCATCTTGCTCTATAGGCCGAGGGAGCCGGCGTTTGTCTGCAGACAGTTTTTCTAGGTCATGTGGTCAACATGAATAAGCCGCTTCCGGCAAAACCAGAGCAGCACACAGAAACGCCATTTACCTTCCCGCTGGAGTGGTACCTATTTATCTACTTGCACTTTGACATGCTTTCAAACTGCTAGGTTGGCAGGGGCTGGGACTGAACAACGGGAGCTCACCCCATTGCGGGGATTTGAACCGCCAAGCTTCTGATCAGCAAGCCCTAGGCTCAGTGGTTTACACCACAGCGCCACCCGCGTCCTGTAGCAAGTGATACTGTATTTTAATTATTTTGTTATTTTACAGATATATTGGGCTTTTGGGTGTGTTTTATCTATTTGTTTTGTCATTTGATCTTCTGCTGAACATTGCCCAGGCCTCCTTTTGGATGAAGGGGGTTCATAAATCCAATAAATAAATACAGACCACGAAGCCTCACCTCTATGCCTCTTTCCCTAGCCTGATCGTTTTGGCTCTTGTACCTGCTGTAGCATTTGGATCCCTGGCCTTATTTCTTGTCCCGTCTGCCTTGTAATTGTCCCAGTAACGACAAGTTTCAAAGAAC
The DNA here is from genome assembly GCF_965112155.1 of Podarcis liolepis. Classification (NCBI taxonomy): domain Eukaryota; kingdom Metazoa; phylum Chordata; class Lepidosauria; order Squamata; family Lacertidae; genus Podarcis; species Podarcis liolepis. The sequence goes on from NC_139554.1 coordinate 23,631,491, forward strand.
ACTGAGATATGAGTCAACTCTGAGAAAACAAAGAGTGAGGGCAAGGAGAGTAGAAGAGAGGGGGATTTGGAGGCTGGAAATGGAAATAGAGGCAGCACAGGTGTGTTATATATTATTATGAATAAGGTGCCATAATCGTTTTGCAGTTTTTGTGAGCTGGAAGCAGGGCAGCAGGCTGAGAAGACACACACACAGAGCCATGCCTGATTTCTACTTGGATCTGAGCCTGTGGCTATGGGAGAAGCAAGACCATCTTGGAGTATTAATGCCCTGAACCTCTCCATCACAGGCTCAGGTTGTATATGTGTAAAAAACCATATATCTTAAAGACACCATTTTCATGCCGAAGGAAACACAAACCCTGGGTGTCAGGGAACTGACATCGGAGCCAGAGGCGGAGGGAAGGCTCTCAAGTGATGCTGGAGAAGGGCCCAGCAGGGAGAGAGGCAGCTCCGCAGATGGGGAAGCAAATCAGCGCAACACCAGGGATAAAGGGGGGCAGATGGGGGAATCGGCGAGGGGGCTCCAGGACTCTTCGCTGGACACCAGTGGGGAGAGCACGGGTCCTCCGCTACCCACACCCTCCCTGCGCAGAAGACGTCCGCGCAGGGAGAGTAGGAGGAGACTTGGCGTCAAACAACTTTTATGCTGGAAAAGGTTTAAGAAACACCCACTGACGGATTCTGCTAGCGACTGAGGCAGCCACGAAGTGAAGGGCTGCCCTGACAGGAAAGGTTTAACAAGCCAACTTTGCCAGGAGTGGCGGTAACTTACGCACGAGCAACCCATATTCATTACACTGGGTAAGGACCTGGAAGCCCTGGAATCTTGCAATGCTCAGAGACCGGGGTGGCATCCACCAATAAATAGGCACTCCAAGAGCAGAAGTTCCTTTGTTTAAAAGGGGGGAGGCAGATGGACCATCCTGTTTTAGTAATAATGCCCTTGTTATTGTTAGATCTACAAAAATAATCACAGCAGATGCTCTTAAAATGCACTGGTTTTCTTTCTTTTTACAAATCAGGGGTGGAATTTAATTCTTTCTCCCTTATTAAAATCTCTTCCTCCTCCCTGAAATATAAAATGGCATCTGCGACTGAAAGTTGCTGAGATTTTATTTTATTTTTCTTTGATTGACAAGCTCAGACCATTGCTGTGGAATGGATGCCATCCTCCCAGTTACTAGAATAGAAACATTTATCTGCAAGGAGGAAACCATTTTCTCTCTCCATTCCCAAATTGCAGGAAAGTATCATCACTGGAAGAAACGATGCCCTTTTGTGTTAAAGGTGTGGCAATATGTAGACTTATATGTGCTCATCATTGAATGAACTGGTTGACTAATGAGCGCCTTGTGTTTTTTTCATGTCATCAAACCAAACAAGCAGCAGCTCCATCTAGCACAGTAAAATTGTTCTACTGTGAACAACAATATCCAATAATAACCTCTATTTCAGGGCATGTCTTTTATTTTAAGGCGCCAGCTCACTAATTGGAGAACATCAGCAGAGCACAGTGTTATTTGTTTTGCATTCTTACATTATGTTATCTTTCCTCCCGCCCCCCCCCCCGCCCAACTGTGGAGGAAAAGTTGCCTACTGATAGGGATGCTTTTCCACTGAGTAAGCCCTCCAGAGCAGGGGTGGCGTTATTATGCACGTTGACTAGGCACATGTGACTTTGCCAGTGTATACTCACAAAATTGTGTTTGGGGATCTCAATCAAGCAGCATATAAATGTTATTGGACAAATAAATATTATTATTAGACCTTTTAGTTGCTTGTTACCCAAAGGTCTCCAAATGATTTACTTACAACAGTTAAAAAACATAAATGCATTGGATCATTAAAATAATTCATAAAAAACACCTATCATTCATTAATGTGGGTGATATATATGTACACACACACACACACTATATATATATATATATGCTTTCGTAGATTTTCACGGGTACAGGAATGCAGGTTTTGGTGTCTTCGGGTGTCTTCCCGTGTAAGAGTTGGGGTGTCTAGGCGACGTTTCGACGAGGTCTCACTCGTCATCTTCAGGCTGGTGCTTTCGGCTTCTTGTTACTGGAACAGAGCAGGATCTCAGTGTTTGAGTTCTTATAAATACTGTTGAGGGGGTGTGGTGTATGTAAACCTGATGGCTCCCTAGGACACACTATCTACCGGAAAAAAACACACACCAACCGCTACTTACATGCACAATCACACCACCACCCTGCACAAATAAACTCCGTAGCCAAGACTCTCATCTCCAGAACCAAACGCCTGGCCGACAAAGACCACTTGACAACTGAGTTACAGAATCTCTCAAATGTGTTAATCGCCAATGGATACCAGCAAAACAGGGTTACGAAGCTAATCCAAAAAGAAACACCCCCCAAAAACCAAGACACAGAAGAAAACAATGGCATGGCCCTCCTTCCTTATATCAAGGGCACTACAGATAAAATTAGCAAAATCCTCCATAAACACAATATCAAAACAGCCTTTTGCACCAACCAAAAAATAGCCAATATCCTCAGAAACCCCAAAGATAAAATCCAGTTGGAAAACCAAGGGGTCTATGAAATACCCTGCAAAGTCTGCCCAGCCACGTACATTGGACAAACAAACAGACGAATAAATGCACGTATCGCAGAACACAAGAATGCCGTCAAAAAAGAAGAAAAAACTTCCTCTCTTTTCCAACACATGAAAGAAACAGGACACGAAATTAATTTTGCAGATTCCAAATTGCTCTTTAACATGGAACATCACCACAAGAGAATAATCATGGAAGCCATCGAGATAGAGAAACACCCTCACAACATGAACAAGCGTGACGACACGTCCCGCCTGCCAGACATCTGGAAATTAGCCCTCCCCACAAAAACCGACACCAGAACCAGAGGCACACAGAACGCCATCACCAATCAACCACACCAGACCCAAACCCAGACCCTCTCCACAGATAAATCACAGACACCATCCAGTAACCAAACCATAGTGGCACCTCCGGATGCTGCACCCCCCTGCAATCCCTACACAGATCTGGCTGGCACAGGGCACAAAACCACAGCTCGCCCCTATACACGAAGCCAAGCCAGAGCACAACTAAGTGCAGTACAGCCATCTTCTCAGAAAAACTCTTCACAAGCTCAAGAGGCCAAGACACGAAAGCTTTAGCAACTAATCCACACCTAATGACCCACCTAAGTGGTACTCAGAATATCACTCAAGAAATCACTCAAGATATCCCTCAAGTAATTAAGGAACAAAAGAAGAAAAGGCACACTAACCTGGGAACCTCCTCTCTGCCCAGAACGTTGGAGGCTATACACCACACCCCCTCAACAGTATTTATAAGAACTCAAACACTGAGATCCTGCTCTGTTCCAGTAACAAGAAGCCGAAAGCACCAGCCTGAAGATGACGAGTGAGACCTCGTCGAAACGTCGCCTAGACACCCCAACTCTTACACGGGAAGACACCCGAAGACACCAAAACCTGCATATATATATATATATATATGCACAATTCACAGGTGTGTGAGAGATATGGAGGGACAGAGTGTTTCAGCAGGAGGCTGAGACTCCAAGTTCCATGGTGTATCTTAAAATAAACGCGTGTTGTTTTGCTGATTTCCCTTTTTATACCTCACTATAACCATAGCAATGTTATCATCACAAGACGAGCAATTACCTCCTCCTCAGCCCTCTTCTTTATTTTTTGCTATTCTTTCCCCCCACCCACCCCCCAAAAATGGATTTGTGCCTTTGGCATGCAGCCTTCTTTCTAGAACCATTGGATTTTTGTGTGTGTAACAAAAAGAGAGAGTGTGTAGAAGTAGCGAGTGTAAAGAGATCTCTAGGGTGATGGGGGTTCGGGAGGAGGGCGGATTATCACTTGCCATCACTGGATCAAGAGGTGGCAGCAGCTCATCTCTGTCCCCCAGATTGCCCTTCTTACTTTTGCGCTTCTTTGTCTGACCAGTGATTCCCTTATTTATTCTTTCTGGTGATACATTAATTATGACCAAAAAAATGTGTTGAAAGAGAGACATTCACATTAAGGCATCTGTATGCCAACTGATCAAACATAAGGCTCACAATTCTAGCATAGCTCATTTTTTAAGCTGAAATGTGATGGAGAGATTTTTCCCTTTTACAGAACATAGAGGAGCCCCAGGCCATAAGCACTAATGAACTGACCGAATATCCAGAAGTAGGTCATCACGGTTAATATCCAGGGATGCTTTGTTAGAGTGATTTTATTCTCTCGCTCCCTTTCCCTCTTTCCCCTCCCCGCCACGGCTTTTTGGCTCTTGTTCTGTAACACACACACACACACAGAGAGAAAGAGCCTGTAAATCTGGCTTCATTCCACTGACTTTGAAAGAGTTTCTCCCCTTTTACCCTGACGTCTTTGAGATTAGAATGTGCTGTACATTCTGGGTTAGGCTTGCGCCATAAAAGCACAGAGGCGAACTGCAGGGTACCAATGGCCCCTTTGCTGCACCTTATCCATCAAAGCTGCTTGTCCCCGGCCCTGCCACATGCCATACTGCATCAGCTCCTCCTTGACAAGAGAGGCTTCCAGTGCTGCCTGCGAAACCCTATCAAGGGATTTGGGCCCAGCAGGAGCCCTGCGTGCTGCGCTTGATGGGAACAAGGGAAAGCTGAAGAGAACCTTCCCCAGGCCAGCGCTGCTAGAGAAGAGGATAAATTAAGAGTGCTGCTTCTGCTGAGCCTTTTCAACCCCTAGATGCAGCCAAATGTGATCTGTCTGAGTTTGCTTCTGCTTTCAGCCCTCAGAGCCAGTCAGGGATGGATGGCAGGGAAGAGGGATTCTGCCAGCCATCCCTGACTGGCTCTGATCAAGATGGCAAACCTAAGGGAGATTCCAAAGGCGCCATCTTTTTATTTTTTAATGATTTCTGGGAAGATGTTGGGTTCTGTTCAGAGCTTGCCAACTGACTTTAAAGCGGCGCTGACTTGATACTACAGTAAACCAGGCTTTAAGCTTCTGTAGCATAACCCTCCATGGAATTTTTGGGGAAATGAGATGCTCACAAAACTAGAAAGGGGTTGTTGTCTTTAACGGCAACATCAGTTATCTTCGTATTCTCAAAATAAGGGCAAGCGGGCAATAGCCCTAGGGCGGCACATGATGTGATTAATGGGATGCAAACTGGATATCAAGCAGTAAAGGAACTGCGCCTGTTGTTGACCAAACTCCTCAAATATTTGTGAAGTAAAACTTCTTTATTGGCAGTGCTATATAAGTAATGTCATAAATAATCAGCTTCTTTGAGGCTCTTTATCCGCAAATGGTTACACAGAGTTACATAGGAATATGCCTCAGAAGTTTGGGGTGGTGGTGGGAGAGGGCATTCTCTGTGGCAGCACCTAAGCTGTGGAAATCCCTCTCAACAGCTGTTTATCTTCATCACTACACAACTTTCAGTGAATGCTGAGGATGTACCACTTTATCCTGACCTTTCACACCCACAATGTGTGTTTTCAAGACCACCTTATTCCTGTGTCTGTAATTGTTTTTCATTTAAAACGTGCTGGTGAAGTGTGGGTGATATTTATTTTTATTTGTTTATTCAAATTATACACGCCCTATACTTGGAGGTCTCAGTGTGGTTTAATAATAATAATAATAATAATAATAATAATAATAATAATAATAATAATAATGCCCCCTCCCCAGGCCGTAACCCTGACTGGCCCAGCTTTCTATCCTCATGTGAGTTTACCTAGCTGACATATGTCCTTGAGCTGTGATAATGTCTATTGCTTACCTTGATTGAAGGGTGGAGATTTGTGTACGTGCATATCACAGTCTCCAGCTGCCCCCAAAATCCTGGGACCGTCACAAAAACCCAGCATTTCCCTTTGTCTCACAGAGTCCCAAATTCCCAAGGAACCTTCCCTTTAGGTACAACATGTCAGTGTATTGGATTGGATCGGATCCGATCACCCCTCTAACACGTTTCTTTGATCTATGCCTCCCAATCCCTTCCCTCTGCCCATTCAATATGGCGTCACTTCCTGTTTTTATGAAAACAAGATCTGGGGTCACTAGGAAAGCCTTTCACCCTTTCTCCACTCCTCAGTCAGTCGGCCACCCATAAAGAAAGGGGTGGGTGGGGAGCGAAGGGGGTGGGGCTTGTCATGGCTGCGAGGAGCGCCAAGGGGTCACGGTGCTGAAGAGTGGCCATTGCAGTCGTTTGGCTCTGACTTGCTTCAATCGGCCACTACATCTGCATCCTTGTCCCAACCTTGGAAGGAGAGGTGTGGCAGGCAGTGGAAGCTAAAAGATGCCAGACCCTCCTATTTTCCTGAATTTACAGAAGCTGTCCTGGTTTCTGATTTGATACCGGAATGTCCCACTTTTCTTTGGAATGTCCCTATTTTCACTGGAGAAATGTTGCAGGGTGTGGAGTTATGTAGTCCCTGAGCCAAGGAGATAAGGAACTATACAACCTTTAGAAGACATCTGAAGGCAGCCCTGTATAGGGAAGCTTTTTAATGTTTAATGTTTTATTATGCTTGGACTACTGCAATGTGCTCTAAGTGGGGCTACCTTTGAAGGTGACCCGGAAACTACAACTAATCCAGAATGCGGCAGCTAGACTGGGGGCAGCCGCCAAGACCATATAACACTGGTTTTGAAAGACCTACATTGGCTCCCAGTATGTTTCCGAGCACAATTCAAAGTGTTGGTGCTGACCTTTAAAGCCCTAAACGGCCTTGGCCCAGTATACCTGAAGGAGCGTCTCCACCCCCATCATTCTGCCCAGACGCTGAGGTCCAGCGCCGAGGATCTTCTGGTGGTTCCCTCACTGTGAGAAGCAAAGCTACAGGGAACCAGGCAGAGGGCCTTCTCGGTAGTGGCGCCCACCCTGTGGAACGCCCTTCCATCAGATGTCAAAGAGATAAACAACTACCTGACATTTAGAAGACATCTGAAGGCAGTCCTGTTCAGAGAAGTTTTTAATGTGTGACATTTTAATGTATTTTTAATCTTTGTTGGAAGCCGCCCAGAGTGGCTGGGGAAACCCAGTCAGATGGGCAGTTAATAATAATAATAATAATAATAATAATAATAATAATAATAAGGTGCTCCTATTTTCATCAGAGAAATGTTGGAGGGTGTGGGATGGCCAAATCCCCTGGACTGCTGGGTACCAAGGTGTTGACCCTGCAAGAGAAAGTGGTTGTGCCAGGTGCGGGAGACCAAGCTGCACCTAAAAGCCCAGGCAAACGTCCCTGTTTTCATCTGAGGAATATTAGAGGGTATGGTATATATCTAAATAGAAACCTTTGACTTTTGCCTGACTGGGATCACCCTACTGTACAGAGGTAAGAGCCTCACCCTTTGCTCCGCCCACTTTAGCCTCTGGCCCCGCCCACCACTGACACGTGGCACCAGATTGGTTGCCTGTGAAGGAGTGCAATTCTTCGGCTAAGAAAGGTTCCCTAGTGCTGCTCTACAGGTTCAAAAATGTAAAAGAGACAAGTGGGGCGCATGGGCAGGTATGGCCACCTGTCAGGGATGCTTTACTTGAGATTCCTGCATTGCAGGGGGTTGGACTAGATGACCCTTGGGGTCCCTTCCAGCTCTACAATTCTATGATTATGGGCTTTTGACCTTTCAGTTCCTGTTGTAACCAAAACACAGTCTTTTGAAAGTGTTTTGATTGGAAAAGCAACCACTGCAGCGAACGGTGGTTCTTGATTAATTGGTTATAATCCGTGACTGGTGTTGATGCTTGTTGCTGTAGCTTCTCCCTCCTTGCTGTCCGGCATCCTCTAATACCGCAAAACAAGCTGTGAAAATTAAAGCTCTGAGGGTTACAGAAGGTTGAGTGATGGATGGGCTGGGGAGCCGGGAGGCAGGGACATGGAGAGACCTCAATTACAGGCTGGATGCATTGCACAGAAAAGTGTGGATTACTGTGAACAGCTGGTGCAGATTCAATAATCAACTGCTCAGAGAGAAAAGCCTATTTCTCCCCCCCCCCCATCCCATAGCATTAGAACACAGGATACCAGAGCTGCCAAATTTACAATTGAAATCTGCCCACGCAGAATTGCAAAGTCCCCTTGACTCTCATTTAAATGCTCCTGGCTCATTATAAATCTGCAGCTTTTGATGCATGCTGTGTAGTTTTACTCCGCATCGCCTCTCGCAAAGCACCCTGAAGCGTTCCGCAGGCTTCAGTCTTTGGTTGTGAACACACTGTATGGTTAAAGCACACTGAAAGCACACCCTCCTACCCCCCCCCCCAAAAAAAGAAATCTGGGAACTGCATTTTGTTAAGGGTTATGGGAGCTGTAAGGGGCAAACTACATTTCCTAGTATTCTTTTGGGGTGGGGTGGGAAAATGTGCTACAAATGTGTGTACAGTGGTACCTCAGGTTAAGAACTTAATTCATTCTGGAGGTTCGTTCTTAACCTGAAACAGTTCTTAACCTGAGGTACCACTTTAGCTAATGGGGCCTCCCACTGCCGCTGCGCCACCGCTGCACAATTTCTGTTCTTATCCTGAAGCAAAGTTCTTAACCCGAGGTACTATTTCTGGGTTAGCGGAGTCTGTAACCTGAAGCGTCTGTAACCTGAAGCGTCTGTAACCCGAGGTACCACTGTACAGCCTTTGTTGTAGTAACATGGGAATGCAGGCAGAGGAAGGCTTTGCAGTGCAAGCCTGTAAATGTCTACTCAGAAGTAAGAAGCTCAGGGTGGTTTATTCTGGGTGAGTGAGAATAGGAATTCCAGTCTCCAAATGGAGAGCATGCTTATCAGTGTTACATCCAGTGACATAATCATTGGTTCTAAGTACAGTGGTACCTCGGGTTACATACGCTTCAGGTTACATACAATTAGGGTTACACACTCCGCTAACCCAGAAATAGTGCTTCAGGATAAGAACTTTGCTTCAGGATGAGAACAGAAATTGGACTCTGGCGGCGCAGCGGCGGCAGCAGGGGGCCCCATTAGCTAAAGTGGTGCTTCAGGTTAAGAACAGTTTCAGGTTAAGTACGGACCTCCGGAACGAATTAAGTACTTCACCCGAGGTACCACTGTAGTCATTTTTTTTACTTGGAATAGTGTATAGTGCCCAACCCCAGTCAAGGAGGACATAGGCTAGGCAAGTTGTTTTGGCCCCTCATGCAGAAAATCCCTGAGCATTAAAAATAAAAAAATGCAGTAATAATAAACCAAGTAACAGGTTGTTGACCCCAAACCAGCTGCCGGAATCTGCCTAATGGCAGACCATGCACGTCCTGAACGCTTGACTCTACTGACTCTTCAATAGTCCACTACAATAGACATAGAAGAAAAACTTGTCATAGGATATGTTATCAACAGTTATCACAGAGATTTAGGTTCTACGGATCCTGGGGTATGAGCTTCATCTCCAAGAAGGGATAATTTGAGCTGTTTAATAAGGCAGCCTTCACCAGCCAGGGGCCCGCCAGATGTGTGGGACTACAACACCCATCAGCCACAGCAACTCCTTTGATTGACTGTTAGGGGGGAGGGGAGTGAGGGGCTAGCTGAGGGCAGGTGTACATTGGTGGGGCCCATGGATGTAGCCAAGGGGGAGCAGGGACTGGCACCTGCCCCCCCCAAATCAGTAAAAATAGATAGCAAACCGAGGTTCTGCCCCCCTAACAAAAGGCCTGGCTATACACCCATGGTGGGGCAGTGCCCTATTTGCACTGATGGACCAGCCTCCACTGAGCAGCACCCTAGAAACTGTTGGAGAAAAGGCTCTTTCCTATAATCAATCAGTCGGATTCTCAGGCCGCAGTCAGAGGTAACTGGCCATTCTCCAGGCATTCGGCTTGAGATCCTTGTTGACCTCCCCGTCTGCGTCTCCCGGCAGGATACAGGCGAGGTCACTATCGGCGATCCCACTCAGCGTGAGAGGGACACACCTCTCCTCCCTCCTCCCTGCTTCCCTTAGGGAGAGGAAAGGAGACAGACAGAAATCTATTTACATGTCTTTATTTCTGTCATTCCAGCAGTACAGAGAAACATGTCTGCACTCTTCAGACTCCAACAGTAGAGCAAGAAACTCCACCCCTGTACTTCCAGTACAGGTTAGATGACACTCTGAGCTAACACCCGGTGCTCAGTACAGTGAATAGACTGCCCCTTTGTTCCAATAGTACAGTCCCAAACATCAACATCCTGTTTTGCATTCCAGCAACTTGCAGCTCGCTCCCGCATTGCTGCTTTTTCCTGACAGTGTAATGGTTAGAGTGTTGGAGCTAGAAGAGCAGGGTTCAAATCCCAACTCTGCCATGAAACTCACTGGGTGACTTTGGGCCAACCCACCATCTCTTAGCCTAACCTACCTAACAGGGGTGTTTGTGAGGATGAGAACCATGTTCATCACCTTGAAATCCTTGGAAGATAAAGGTGGTATAGAAATGTGATAAATCATCATCATCATCATCATCAGAAGCTGCTTAGTACTGAGGGAATTTTTAAAAACATATTGGTAGGTAAATAGAAGAAATGAATGGGATTTCAGTTGACAGTTTTGAGAGGCAGAATTCAGAGAACTGAAAAGGGAGAAACACGGAGGTGCCACAAATAAACGCTAGCAAAACCAGGAACCATTCGGATGAAACAAGGCAGAAAGGTGTCTGCTTGTGTGTGTCAGAAATCTGTCCTATGGTTGGCTTTGTGCTGCTTCTGATTTATATTTTTTAACACAAGTTCTCAAGCTAATGTAGACACAGCACCACCACCTACCTCGACATCCTTGAATGCTGTGTTCCTGCAAGGTACAGGAGGGCAGGGGAAGTATGCACAGTGGTAATCCAAAAATGGATTGAATTCTGCCCAGGAAGAATTGTCATTTCCATGCCCCTTGTAGCTAGGAAGGAAAGAAACAACTGTGGAGAATTGTTACATAAATACATGGTGTATTGGACCCATTTTTAGCACTTGTGGGGGTGTGAGGTATGGCTCTGAGCTGCATATCTGTTTGAGGAGAATTCTGCATGAACTGAGAGGGAAAAGACAGTGTTTCTGAGGCAAATCAGCACAGGGTTGAAATGAAAGCATGTCTTAATCCACAGACAGAAAACAAGCCCTCCTCTGTTGGCCCTTGCATTGTTACAACGGTTCAGCTACAGAGTGTAACTGAAACCCAGGAAAATGTTTCTGTTCAAGGACTTTGGAGAGGAATGATTTCTCTGCCCCACAACCACTGCATCCCAGTTTCCACCAGTTCCATTGGCATCATCAGCACAGGGAACATGAGAGAAAGACTCAAATCCATATTTAAATCTCAAAGAGGATTTGCACCTGGGGGTGGATTCATTTTGGCTGGGATTTCCAAATGGGTGTGCAGAAAAGGCCGCTTCACTGCCACTGAGGTGGGTGCCTCATGACTCTGCTCTCCTATTCAGCTGCGGTGAAGTGAACTGTGGGCAAGCAAGGACTTTGTATCTTGCCAAAGGAATGTATGCTGAGACCACACAGGCTTGTTGTTTGGGAGAAACCAGTCATTTATTTATTCATTCGTTTATTAAATTTATATCCCATCCTCCCTCCCAAAGGAGCCCAGGACCCTTTCCTGGTGTGGAGATGGAGACACCTTTCCCAGCTGAATTTTTGGCCTTTATGTGGGTGTTTAAGATGCAAAGAGTTCTGTCGGAAAAGAAGTTTGCAACTTAAGGAAGGACCTTTAGGAACTTAAGGAAGGACCTTTAGGAACCTCCCTGTCATTGCATTGACCTCTTCCTTAGTCCCTCATCCCACTCTGAGCTCACTGTACTTTGGTTCACCTTGTCTGTCATCTGCTGTGCTCCCTATCATGCCTAATTCTGTGTGATGTGATTTCGTACTTGCTGGGGCATCTACTGATAGCCCCAGGAAACACAGCAGCATTCTAAAATTGTCATCAAAATTGCCAAGTTCACATGATTTATCAAAGCATTATCATTATCTGATCTCTCTCTCCCCTTCCCTCTCTGGTCCCTCTCGCCTTTTAAAATCCTCTGCCTTCAGGAATTAACCTAACTTTTCTTGAAGGCCAGAATTTTTATTTTATTTTATTTTATTTTTGAGGGAGAAGGGGAATCAAATATGCTGTGCAAGTTTCTTCTATGGAAGTTTCTTCTTTTGGCATACAAGAGGTATTTCTTTCTTTTGTCTCTGAAAAAGAAGGTTGAATGGGCACAACTGGATCCTAATATAAGCCTTTTCATGAATTTGGAGCTTTTCTGGAAGTTAACTTTGTCATGCATAAGCAGCCCACAATAAACTGCCATGTGGAAGCACCTTGGTTTTCTAGATCCATTTCAATCAGTATTTAGGCCTGGTTTTGGCATCGAAATTACCTCAGTCCATGATCACCACCCTATGGATAACATTCACTGGGAGAAAAACAGAGGGAGTGCAACCCTGTTGAGTCTCCTTGACTTTTGATAGCATTGGCCATGGTATCCTTCTGGAGAGACTATCTGAACTGGGTGTTGGCGCCTCTGCTTATTAGTATTTCTGCTCATATCTAGATTTCAGAAGCTGTTGGTGTTGGATTTCTGTTTAACCTCATGGAATTTATGCACTGGGGTCCTACAGGGTTTCATCCTACCCCCCTCCCAACGAGCTAGTCATCTTCATCAGTGTTTCCCCAACTTGGGTCTCCAGCTGTTTTTGGACTACAGTTCCCATCATCCCTGACCACTGGTCCTGCTAGTTAGGGATGATGGGAGTTGTAGTCCAACAACAGCTGAAAACCCTGTTCTAAATGAAACTGTGGTGTGAGACCCCCCAGATAGTGCAGTATGCTTTTTTATTGAATTCAAGTAAGGGACATGCTAGATCAATGTCTAGCTGCAGTAATGGACTGGATGAAACCCAATAAGCTATAGTTCACTCAAGACAAGGTTGGAGATACTCTCGGTAGCTTGTTTGTCTGTCCAAATGGCCAGAGTGGTAGTTTGAGGGTGCTCATTGATTCCTCTTTGTCACTAGATGCACAAGTGACTTCTGTGTCTCAGTGCACCTTTTACTGGCTTACAATGGTGCTGATGGGAGTTGTAGTCCGAAACATCTAGAGGGCACAAGGTTGGGGAAGACTAGCTTATGCATTCTCACCATTTGATTGCCAATGGTATCTCATTCATATGTAATGATAATGATCAACATTATATATGTGTGAATACACATGGACTGGACTGAATGGATCATCCCTACAGGAGGCTAGAACAGGTGACTTTTTAAAATTAGTTTTTATTAAAGATTTTTGTGTGTGTTGCAAAACAAACAAATAAGGAAAAGTACATATAGCGTCTCCACTTTCAATTCATAGAGTCTTTTTCACAGTTTGCTTACATTTGGTATGAGACACTATTGCCATAGCCATTCTGTGGTTGGGAGGAAAGAGAGGGGAGGGGATAATGATATTTCTTTTTATTGCATAGTTTATGCAGGATTTTTGTGTCAATGGCGTGTGGGTAGGTCATTTATTCGTTTGTTTGTTTGTTTGTTTGTTTGTTTGTTTGTTTGTGTTGGCATTGTGTTGGCATTGTGAACCATATGAATCAATATGGCTAATCAGAACAGATGACTTTTGGAATTATTTCCAGTATAAGGTATTATCTGAACTGTTTGTGTTGTTTCCCTCTTCCCCCTCGAGATACCTTTAAGTCACACTGCGGATAAACTCCAACTCTATAGATGTATATATGTGTGTGTGTGTATCACCCTTGAGGAAAACAAATTAAATGATAAAAGTGATGTTTTGATAGCTATGATAAAATTATAACAATTGTTCACAGAACCCCCCCCCCAACTACTTCATATTTATGAAGTTTGTCTGTAAAGCTGCAGACACTGGCAAACCTCTGTATTGCTTTAAGACCAGTCAACGTGGCTGTGGCAAACTCTCTCCTTGCTGCCTCTAATCCCCTCTCTATTATCCATCTGCCACCATCTCTATCAAACAAATGTCATCGCCAGGGAGGTTATCCATTGGCCGTGCTTTTCTCTTTGTCAAAAGCTACGTGCATTTTTCACATGTCAAGTTTTGTGCACTGGGACGCTAATATGCATACAGCTGAGAATTCCCTTTCCCCTACTCACCTTCACTTCCTCAATAGCAACTCAGAATTAAGATAGGGGAGCTCCCTGAGGGACGGAGAGAACGATGCACAGATGCTCTACTGCGCAGTGGTTTCTATCGCCTCTCCTAAAAGCTGTTCCGTTGGGCTGATCCAGGCAGAATAGGAAGCAGGCCTGCTTATTCTGTGTATACTGTTGGATTTCAATGGTGAATGATGGTAAAATTTGAAAGGGAGATGCGAATCAAAGAGTATTGGAAGGTAAAGGATGTGTGATGGGTCTGCACTCAATCTATGTGTTTCTTCTTCCCACTTGGGGGGATGTGCTGTAAAATTTAATGTATGTCACGAAAGACGTGGGGAACCAGGGAGAATTCTGATGGGCTACCTCTGAATCTGGGACGTTGGTGGCGCTGTGGGTTAAACCACAGAGCCTAGGACTTGCCGATCAGAAGGTCGGCGGTTCAAATCCCCGTGACAGGGTGAGCTCCCGTTGCTCGGTCCCAGTTCCTGCCAACCTAGCAGTTCGAAAGCATGTCAAAGTACAAGTAGATAAATAGGTACCGCTCCGGCAGGAAGGTAAACGGCGTTTGCGTGCGCTGCTCTGGTTCACCAGAAGCAGCTTAGTCATGCTGGCCATATGACCCGTAAGCTGTATGCCGGCTCCCTCGGCCAATAAAGCGAGATGAGCGTCGCAACCCCAGAGTCGGTCACGACTGGACCTAATGGTCAGGGATCCCTTTACCTTTACCATACCTCTGAATCTACACATCTCCCCTACATATCTGATTATGAAGCTGCTATGTATTGAGCCTTCTAACCCAGTACTTGTCTTCCATGGCTTCTTATGGTCTCAGGGAGCGTATTCCCCCAGTCCCACTGCATGAGATCTTTTTACCTAAAGATGCCGCCAATTGAATTTGGGGCTTCCTGCATGCAAACCATGCATTCTACTGCAGATCTATGTCCTCTTTGCCGTTTGCAGTACAGTGGTGCCTCGCAAGACGAAAAGAATTCGTTCCGTGAGTCTTTTCGTCTTGCGATGTTTTTCGTCTTGCGAAGCACGGTCCGTCGCAACTGTGCCTCTTCAAGTGGCTTTTTTTAAAAAGCGCAAGACGTTTTCGTCTTGCAAAGCAAGCCCATAGGGAAATTCGTTTAGCGAAGCAACACAAAAACGGAAAACCCTTTCGTCTAGTGAGTTTTTCGTCTTGCAAGGCATTCGTCTTGCGGGGCACCACTGTATTCAGCATGGCAAAAGCACCTCGCACCATGGGAGAATGGGTTCTTTGATAGATGTTAAAGCTAGGAGAGGGTTACACTGGAAAAGAATAGAACAAGCAGTGCTTTTTTCTGGGGGAGATGCAGAGGTACGCATACTCCTAAACATTTTGTGAATCTAAGTTTGGCCTCATTGAGGGACAGAATTTCAATACGAGTAGGAAAATGAGAGTACCCCTAAACATTTTTTTTTTGGGGGGGGAGCATTGAGAATGAGCAATATATTGGCGCAGGCAGACTTCCGCTTCTGGTAAATTATGTCTTGCAATAATTCTTCTCTGCTGTCGTGTATATTTTCCAGACCTCTGCATCCAAACACTCACTCTGCTTGGTGTATGTGTGCTTGAAGTAACAGTCTGAAATAATAAAAAGTCCCTGCTAAGTTTCATCATTCAGGTTATCACTTGGTGGTCAGACAATAGGGCATCCTTGAACGGGGAAAGCTGCCACTATTATGCAAATGGAAGATTATGCTGGAGAATGTAAGAGACCCACATCCTGCTGATAAAGCACTGACAGCTACGCTTTAGAGGATTTTCTGTAGCAAGACCATAGAAAAGCTATTTGGCCTTACAGGGTGTTTACAGAGAAAGGCCTGCTAAATGTCTGCTTCGAAATTATGGTAGGCTGGGGAAAGTGCAGCAGGGATATGTATCTTCACACCAAGTTTGGAAGCGAAAAGAAAAGAAACCAGCCACCCCAAATAGCATTGTAACCAACAGGATTATTGGAATCACTGTGTGCACCTCTCCCTACGCCCCAAAATTGCAACCTTTTCTTTCTCGATCTTCTCTGCCAAACAGTAGCATCAAGGCCTGCTCATTCTTCAGGTCTGCAGCCAAATGTAGTTCTCACTTTCATTTTCCTAAAAGAATCATCATTCCCCCTTGCTATTTAGTTTCCCCTTTTCCTTGTTTGCATTTTCAGTACTTTTGTTCTCCTTTATCCTATGGCTCCCATTTACAAGGTTATATGCATTAGTCTTCAGACACTCTATTACATGTTACCTCAAAGGAAAGCACAGCTCTTTTGGAGTTGCTAATACAGTACAGTGGTACCTCGGGTTAAGTACTTAATTCAGTCCGGAGGTCCGTTCTTAACCTGAAACTGTTCTTAACCTGAAGCACCACTGTAGCTAATGGGGCCTCCTGCTGCTGCTGCGCCGCCAGAGTACGATTTCTGTTCCCACCCTGAAGCAAAGTTCTTAACCCAGGGTACTATTTCTGGGTTAGTGGAGTCTGTAACCTGAAGCGTATGTAGCCTGAAGTTTATGTAATCTGAAACATATGTAACCCGAGGTACCATTGTACTAAGAAAGTAAAAAACTTAGCAATCTGGAGTTAAACTCCCTCACTGACACACACACAAGGCTGCAATCCTATACACATGGGCCATGAACCTTTTTGAACCAGACAATGCCTTTCAAGAAAATGCTGTGAGTGCCAGTCACAAAATGGCTGCTATGCGGGGGGGGGGGGAGAGGCATGGCTTAACAGAAAATGGCTGCCAATGAGATATGGTGTAATGCAGTATTTGAGAGAATGCACTCATTGCTTCCAAACCAATCAGAGTGCAAGGGGCACAAACCATTTTACCTCCAGAAACTGGCCTGCCATTTCCACAACGTAATCTACATGGGGTCTCCAATCTGGTGCCCGCAAGCACTGTGGTACCCACAGCCACTGGGTTGGCCCTGACTACCTTGGGGGCACCTATGCTGTCCACACTTTACCTAGGAATAAGTTACATTAAACTCAATGAGTTTAATTCTGTGTTGCTGCAGGATTGCGGTGTAAGATGCCATATATGGCCCAAAGCATCGATGTTGGAACACCCCTTCCCCGTTCATATTTCTGACCACTGTTAAACTGCAGTGCAAATGTGAGTGTAGTGTTAATTATCCATGCATGATATGTACCCGTAGGCGTGTGCGCTACTGCACGTTGAAATATCCTGCACAACTTCTGTACCATAAGAGATGGCTTGAAAGAAAAGCAAGATAAGACATTAACAAGTGAACAGTTGAGTGACCCAATGCAAAGCTATATCTGCCAAGCTATATCTGCTGAACGCTCCTCTTCAACACAACTATTAAAGGCGCAGGAGACCCACCCTGTCTTGCACCTGGTCTCCCTAGCAAACAGCCTTTTCAGGTGCAGACATTTATTCTCCAGGAGGTCTAAAATTCACAGGTGATATTCCACTAAAATCAGCTAACTATGCAAAATTGTAACCATGGGTTGCTCCAAATGACTGCCTAAAATGGTAAATTGACACAATAACCCTTTTGTAGTAACTATAAGCTTCACGCTCTGTAATTACACAAAGACGGTGTAAGAAGAAACAATATTGCTGTCAACACTTCAGTTCTTTCCTCTGGCTTTCCTCCGGTTCAGGCTAGAAAATTAAACCCAACTATATGGCATTTCATGTATTACCACTTAGACAACAAGAACAACAACGTTGAGTCAGAAGTCTCTGAGCTATGAAAGACAGTTGGTCTGAAATGCATATACAATTCTGAGTAAACAATGTGTGTTGTGCTGTGAAAAGCATGCTTAGCATTACCATTGAAGTAATTCTGAGTGGGAAGTACTTGACACTAGGAGTATCACAATGCCTCTTTTTTTCTTGAGCCATAATGGTGCAATAACAATTTTCCTTTTACTAAAAACATTATGTTTGAACACATAAGCTGTGTTCAAACATTATTTTACCTCAGTAGAATAAAGGTTATTCCGCAGGAGCACAGATGACCATCTAGTGCTGAACAAGATCTTTTTAACACGCCATAGCTCTTTATTGTTTCATCCATCTGGGAATTTAAAGATTAATTAGCAGGCCTGCCTCCATCATTCCTTCTTTTCTTTTTCTTAATCCTGATGTTTAAGCAGTTCCTCTTTACCTTATAAATCTAGATTCTCTAGGCCAGCATTGTGTCCTCAGTGGACTGTGCTGTCATACAGTCATATTCCTGCACCCAGCCAACATCACCATAGTAAATGTGTCTTCCTGGTCTTCATGAATCAGCATTTCCCAGCGCTAAATGCATTTACTGGAAGCAGCAAGAATGGGAAGCAAGAGCTCCAGCCTTGGTAAGCAGTTTGGCTGCTTCCTTATGAGGCAGGGGGACACAGGAAGCTGCCTTATGCTGAGTCAGACCACTGGTCCATTGAGCTCAGTGCATTGGCAGTCAACAGCTTTCCAGCCTTTACCTGGAGATGCCTGAGACTGAGACCTTCTGCATGCAAGGCAGATGTTCTATTACTGAGTAGGGAAGGCAGAGAAACTTAAGTCAGTTTCCATTTAAAAGCAAACCTACCTAAACTGCTCTTTCCAAAACCAAGGTGTGAATTGAAACACAGCCATATTCACATGGCTGAGAATTTTGTGATTCAGTTATCCAGCCAAGTACCATATACTGTATAGTAAGAAGAAGAAGAAGAGAAGAGTTTGGATTTGATATCCCGCTTTATCACCACCCGAAGGAGTCTCAAAGCGGCTAACATTCTCCTTTCCCTTCCTCCCCCACAACAAACACCCTGTGAGGTGAGTGGGGCTGAGAGACTTCAAAGAAGTGTAACTAGCCCAAGGTCACCCAGCAGCTGCATGTGGAGGAGCGGAGACGCGAACCCAGTTCCCCAGATTACGAGTCCACTGCTCTTAACCACTACACCACACTGGCTGCATATTCTAAGGTTGTTGTTGTTGTTTAGTCGTTTAGTCGTGTCCGACTCTTCGTGACCCCATGGACCAGAGCACGCTAGGCACTCCTGTCTTCCACTGCCTCACACAGTTTGGTCAAACTCATGCAGGTAGCTTCAAGAACACATGATATTCTAAGGTAAGGTGTGCATTAAAATGCATATATTTGTGAAAATAACAAAAATGCATTGCATCAGGGGAAAGTGCTTTGCCAGAATGCATATATTCAGCAAAATTGCATCAAAAACATGTATATGAGGAGAAATTCTTACTAATTAGGACATGGGGTTTGGGGGGTTATTCTGTGCTTGTTTGTTTCAATCACAAACTGATGTGGAAATGTGGAGCGCTGAACTGAAGACTGGGAAGAGAAGAAACAGGTAGAAACAGAAACGAGTCCTTTTCCAAGGGGAAGTTATTTCCATCCCTCTGGTCCATTTCACATTATCCATGGCAGCAAAGGTGTGTGTACTGGGGAACAGTAGCTAAATCCTGGCTCTCTGATGCATATATTTATGAAACGCAGATAGCTGGTGGGAATGGAGAGCTGGTGGCAGCAGCGGGCGAACATTGCCACATGGGGCATGTCATATTTACGGCACATGTGAAATGATTTGCAGTTGAGAGAGGAGAGGAGTGGGTATTAACACGCGAGGTTATTCAGGTCCTTTCTCTCTAGTTACCCTTTGATTAGAAAGCTCCTGCCCTTCATTGGGGAATGGAAGGTGTGAGTGATATGCCCTCCCTAGTTATAAGGGGTCCACAGAAATAGCAACGAAGGGTTGGAGGACACAGGCGACTGACCCCTGCTGTTATATGGCAGCATCCTCTGCAATGCAGCACTAAGTGCTCTGCTCTTGATAAGTGTATGCTTCTCCTCCCCCTCTCCCTGCCCTCTCCGCTCCTGCCAGGGAACGTGTACAGTGTACAGGCAGCAAGAAGTATTAATAACGCAAACTCTGCGGCAGACTGCTGCAGAAGCAGGCTGGTTAACAGTTTGGCAGGTCCAGGGGAAGTGTGCAAAAGCATCCCTCCTGCAACCCTACAATCTGGGGGATCAAAGCCCCAGCCAGCATCAGGTGGTTAAGATGCAGGTTCATCTTTAAACCCACGCTGGTGCTTACCCTTTCCCTGCAGGGGGGGCTTTCAGCGCTGGTCACCTCCTTGAAGTTCAAAGGAGCCTGTCATTTGGGTGCCGAGAGAAAGGCTATCAATTAAGGAGGTAAGCAGCTTTTGAGCAGCAAATATAGCTTGGGATCTGTTACGGCTCTACAGCAAGATGATACAGTATTTACAGAGATACAGAGAACTGTTTCTTTAAATAAGAAAAAAACAACAACCCTTCTTTAATTTTCAGGTAGAAAGCAGAATTGTAGCCACAATCCTCCTGTCTGTGAATCAGGGAGATGAGAGAAGTTTATTTCTCTCCACAAAATTAATAAGGGTTGCCAAATAGGTCTCCTCTACCTCTGCACCCTACACTTCAGATCGCATATGATTATCTCTCACGAGTGCTTTAGTTGTTTGGCTTTCCGCACTGAGAGTAGGTTCACACCGTATACTAGGGACGGAGAACCTGCGGACTGCCAGGCATTGTTGGACTTCAACTCCCATCAGCCTCAGTCACTGTGGTGGACAGGGATGATGGTAGATGTAGTCTAGCAACAACTGGAGGGAAACAGGTCCCCCATCCCTGCTGTATATGCTGTTGTTTCAAACATACATGTACTTTACTTAATCCATGAATATTCGCAGGATATTATGTATGATAACTCCGCTGAGCAGCGTCATAGAGTTGGAAAGGACCAAAAGGCTCAAAGTCCAACCCTCTGCCAATGCCACTTCCTAAGGCATCCTGTTGACTCATGCCACCAGGACATTTCCCTAAATTTAGACATTTAGTCTAAATTCATATTAAATACCCTTTTAAGAATTACCACTATCCTGGCCTGTTGTTCTTGTCCATGGAGTTTTCTTGGCAGGGATACTGGAGTGGCTTGCTGATTCCTGCTCCAGGTGGATCACGTTTAGTCAAAACTCTCCACTATGACCTGTCCGTCTTGGGTGTCCCTGCATGGCATAGCTCATAGCTTCTCTGAGTTATTCAAGCCCCTTTGCCACGACAAGGCAGAGGTCACAAAGAGTTGGACATGACTAAATGACAAAACACCAACAACAACTATCCTGGCTCTCCTTCGACACAGAGCTTCACCTGTTACCATGACTCGAAGATTAAAAAGCTTTATTGATGAATCTTAGAGTTGGAAAGGACCCACGGGTCATCTAGTCCAACCCCCTGCAATGCAGGAATCTCAGCTAAAGCATCCATGACAGGTGGTCATCCAACCTCTGCTTAGAAACCTCCAAGGAAGGAGAATCCACCACCTCTTGTTCTCATCACTCAGAACAGTATCCCAACAAGGGATGGTACGTTACAGGCAGGTAAAGCATGGCAGATAACTACAAGACATGGCTAGGCCTAGCTAATATGTTGCTCCAACAATTGACATGCCCCCTGTCAACTGAAGACTAGGGCAGGCATGATTATTTGTGCAAGCTGTGTCCTGCGTCTTGTGGAGGCTGGGCCTGCATGGTTTGCTTGCGCCCGTGCTGTAACACCCAAATCCTTCAAGACAGGGTCAGGGTCAGCGAAGCCAGCTTGCCATCAGACGTTCTCTCAGAGGACTCCTCTGCAGTAGAGGATTCTCCACCGACAAGGGAGGACACTGGTGCCACCTTATCAGCTGATGACATAGTGCCTGAGGTGTCTGGTATCAGAGAGATGGACCACTCCACAACTAGACCCATCCTTAGAATCCAGACCTCCTACTCTGCTGGTACTCTGCTGGATCAGATTCCTCTGTTGTCCCAAGTTCTCATTTCACAGCCCACTAGGTCAGTCCCCTGGACCAGCCTCCTCCAACTCTCCAAGCTCCTCTTGTTCATCCTCCTCCTCATCTGACCATCTTCTCCATGACATCTACACAGGACTCATGACAGTCACAGGACATCAGCTTCCCTGGGCCCTGTGTTGTGGGCGGAGAAGGCAGTTCCAGCCAAGTCAGAGTGTACCCATCTATTCGCTTCCCCTTCCCTTCAGACCTTTGCTGCCACCAGGTGAAAGGGCTATTTTTCTACAAGGCTGCCTTTCATCCATCAGCCTCCTTCGAAGTTGGCTTAGATATGGGGCAATTTTAAAATAAGGGGGTCCACAAGGTTTTATGAAAGAAGACTAAAAGTTTCCCCCCAAATGGAAAAAAGGCAGTGAAAGAAATTAAACACAAAAAAAGTTATGTGCACACACAATCATTCCTCCACTTTAAAGCAAAAGAATAAACGAATTAAAAGTGAAACACATTCTGCTTTCCTTCTCTAGACTTGGGCTACATACGCACAATTTATTCTAAAATCAGTGGAGACTGAGTACTTGTATTTATCTTCTTCTGTGTAGTCCACACAATCCAGGTCTGTTGCATATTTTTTACCCTTGAAAAGTACTTCTTGAGAAACTGGTTTCAATCCAAAAATAAAAGCTCATTGCAGATTGATCCTGCATTATGCGCCCCCCCACAGTGTGTTCATTTGCAAACAGGTGTAGACAGTCCTAGCAATGTGGGGAGCAGGGTATATTCATACCTGTGGGTGGGCATATATCAAATTTGCAATTACCACTTCTTCATTCATATGGGGCATTTCAAGGAGGAAAAGGCATGGACCACCTAATCAATGGGAGGGCTTTAAATGCATATCAGTTATTCACACCACCCTTCTGGATGGCAGGATCTAGCATCAATCTGGATTGAAAGTGGCATGTTGAGGATGAGCTGCTTTCTCATTCCAGAATGAGAAAAACTACATTTTTGTGTGCTACAAACAGTTTAGTGTGTTTGCAGCCTTGATCCCTAAAGATACAGACTTATGTCTGACTTGCCATTTCTTAAGCCCTCCGTCCTGGCTGAATGTTACTCTGTCACTCTGAGATCCTTGCTCTTAACTACCAAAGCAAGTCGCTGGCAGGTATTGCTTGGGGCTACATGACTTGCACTCAAACTATTCAAGGCTCAGTTCCCAGCTTCAGACAAGCCTACTTGTCGTTCACCTCATCTTCAGTGAAATTCTGTCCTTCCAATTTTCTGGACAGGTCGGGTAACAACCCCCAAATCATATTACACAAAGAATGTATATGTGTATATAACAGAACATTTCCTTCACACCCTTCCAACTAACGCTAACTTTTAACTTCCGTGCTCTGCTTTTCCAAACTGCAGTAGAAGCTTATCCAAGATGATCGATGGATGCATGGCCCACCAGTAATGAGAAAAGCACAATTTCAATCTGCATGCCTCTCCGTTCCAATATCCCAGGGGTCCCAGTAACATCTAATTCCAGCCCTTTAGAATTAGGTTGCCCACATCTTTTGAATCAATCCTTCCTTGTCAGAATATTTGTACTGGGGTTTTTTTGTTTTTGTTTTTGCATGTTTTCCAGTTTTCATTGCATTTTTCTTAAGATGGAAACAGGAATTGCTCTCACTGTGCACTTATATAGATGAATTTAGAAGTTCTTTGGGGTTCTTTTGAATCTCTTTCCTAATGCTTTATGATATTCCATTGCTAGCTTGGCAGCAAAAAAAAAAAAAAAAAAGTGGCTGTACTCAGAAAATAAAAATACCTTGCTTTCCAACAAAAGGCAAAATCTCTTTCCTGAGCAAAGCCAGTACATTTGGTCTCCAGAAATGTTTAAAGAAAATTATAAAGATTTCAGTGTGCCTCACTTTATACTTGTCATTTTATCTGCTGTTTCATTTCCTAGTCAGCCTGTTTGGAAACAGCTATTGTCTATGAGGAGGACTTGTCAGACCCCACCCACAATACCAACACCCAGTGCTTTTTTTTTCCTGGGGGGACGCAGGGGTATGCATACCCCTAAACATTTTGTGAATCTTTCTACTTTTGTCCATTTAGTGTATTTATTTTTCCTGATTTGAGCTATAAAATGATGGTTTTCTTGAGTCAAAATGAGAGTACCCCTAAACATTTTTTAAAGAAAAATTGCACTGCCAATACCAATACCCACACCCACACCTCTTATGTGATGCAAAAGTGGTTTGCAATGGCAAGGGTGGGATAGTTTGAGATTTTCCACTCCAGGACTTGAAACACCAAACTATTTTGCTCTAGCTGGTGCACTGTGGAGGCTGATTCACTGGGACAACCAGGGCACAGCCCTGCAAGCGAAAATGTCATTAAAAAAAAAAATTGTGGTCAAAATCTCACATTTCATACTACCTTGAATCTACAGAGGCATTTCTGTCAATCTCTTTTATGACCAATCAGCTCTCTGCACCACCCAGCCAATCCTAATCCTGAAGTATACCTATGCCAATGAGGTCCCTCCCATGAGCTCCAAGCAGAAAAGCCATGTGACTGGTTGAGCTGCCAGAAAGCTAGCCCTGGTAGGAAAACTCAGATTCCATTTGTTTTTATGAGGCCTGACCAGCATAGTCGCTATGGCATATATGGATGGAGTCAGTGCTGCTTTAAAAACAATGCTATGTAATAGCAATAGCCTAGTGCATCAAATCTACTTAGAAAAAAACACGCCAAACCAACTCCCTTTTTCTGTTAGGAAAGTGACAGGGAAATGCAATAAAAAGTATGGAATGAAATGGGAAGATGTATAAACAAAACAAGCAAATCAGGATGAATGTTTATTGCCATGTTAGGGCCTCCAAACAAAACAAATCAGAATGATTCCTCAATAAAGACTGCATGGAACCTAGCCTCTGTGTAATGGTAGGAGAGAGTTTCGATTCAGTTTACCTACGAGATCACCTCAGGTGATCTCTTGACCACCTTGATCGGTGGAATTGGCACTACCACAGGTACCATGTAATACCCATTCTGTATTTGTAAGAACTCAGTCATTTAGTGTGACAGCACCGACACTTGGAAGCTCCCTGCCTATTGATATCAAGCAGGTGCCTTCGCTTTACTGTTTTCAGCGCCTGCTAAAACCATTCTTGTTCAGACAAGCCTGCTCAGATGTTTAGAAAGTTAAGGTAATGTTAATCTGTTTTAGTATTTTTTTACTATTGTATGTTTTAAAGTACTCTTGTAGGTTTGTTGTTGTTGTTGATTTTATTGCTTTATCTTTTTTTATTTCATTTTTTTATTTATTTTTATTTATTTTATTAAAGATTTTCTTGCTTTATCTTTTATAAACTGCTTTGAGGAGGTGGTTTTTTTTACAATCAAGTGGTGTATCATTGTTATGAAATGTATAAATATTAGGGGAAATAGCTCACAAAAATGTGCAAAACTGCATTCAAATATGTACTTTTAAGGAGACATTTGCACTAAAATGTTTGTGATTTTCCATGAGGATTTTTTATTTTAAAAAATACAAATTGCTGCAGAAATATGGAGAACTGGATTCAAGAATGGAAAAATGAGAAACTGAGAGGACAGAAATTGACAGCTCTGTCTATCCCTATTGCTGTGTCAGCTCAGGGCAAGCACATCAATAAACAGGTCATCTGGCAGAGCCGTCATTTGCTTACAGCCTCTGAATTGTGAGGCTTCATATAGCTCTCATCCATTGCCATTGATATACCTATTCTCTGACCCCCATTTTAAAGCCTTGAAGCTTGTGGCCGTCACATCATCTTGTGGCACTGAATTTCATAGTGTTATAAGTCTGGGGGATTGCCAAGTTTCTTGTTGAGTTAATGGGTTCTGCATATGGGTCATTCATATAAGAAAGGAGGCAATTGGGTGGCTGGCAGTGAGAAGGACAATAGCTGGGCTAGAAGCAGGCAGAAGCATGAGAGGGAGAAACATGCTTGATTTCTGCTTGAATCCAAGGCTGGGGCTGTGGGAGAAGCAAGACCTTCTTAAGTGTTAAGTGTTCTTAGCCTCCATCATAGGCTAAGGTTGTATAAATTGTGTAAATAAACCATATATCATAAAGACACCCCAGTCTCTGCTGTCCCTCATTCCAAGGAAACTGAACACTAGGTAAGTGCCTGAAACCCCTGCAATCTCACACCGCTCAGAGACTGGGGTTGCATGCAACAATATATTAATTATGAATTGCACTAAAACAATCAGGTTGCGTATCCACAATGGTGACCAGAGGTGGAATGTTCTGTGGGAGGAGCACAGAGAGAACAAACACCATGGTGTACATGGAGCAGCAAAACCAGTCGCCTTCATCTGCCCCAGCTGCAACAAAACATGTCTCTCCTGTATCGGTCTCTATAGCCACAGCAGGCGCTGTAACTCCCCAGCTTTTGAATTTACCCCTGAAGGTGCACTCTTCCATTGTCTCACCAAGACAGACGGATGCCAGCAACGCTCTAAAAAAGAGAAGAAAGGCAAGAGCATCTAGAAATATATGCAAAGATAGCTTTGCATCCTGAATTAAATGGGAAGAAGTTCTTTCTTCAGTCTGTCCTGAATTTCTGCCAGTTACAGTGGTGCCTCGCAAGACGAAAATAATTCGTTCCGTGAGTCTTTTTGTCTTGCGATGTTTTTTGTCTTGTGAAGCACGGTCCGTCTCAACTGCGCCTCTTCAAGCGGCTTTAAGAAAAAAGCGCAAGACATTTTCGTCTTGCGAAGCAAGCCCATAGGGAAATTCGTCTAGCGAAGCAACGCAAAACCGAAAAACCCTTTCGTCTAGCGAGTTTTTCGTCTTGCGAGGCATTCATCTTGCGTGGCACCACTGTAATTCTATTGCATTTTCCAATGGCCTTGTCATTTTAAAATGACGAGAACCTATGCTTTCTCTTTTCCTATGAACACTATACCTACCAGCACACACAAACACACATTCAGGGCAAGGGGAGTGAAACAACAAACTGCACCTGGGGAAGATTGTATTTCAATGTATTGTAGCGATTAAGGAAGACATAGTGGTCCAACTTGTAAGGTGGCGGCTGGGTGCATTCCCCCTCTTTGGCCTGCCCCCAATTGATTCGTTGAGCTCACTTCATTCCCCACGTAAGAAAGGGTGCAGCTCAAGGGCTTACAGAGCATCTTGCAAGCAGAAAAGAGTCAGGAGGACATGTTGGGACACA
The DNA here is from genome assembly GCF_965112155.1 of Podarcis liolepis. Lineage (NCBI taxonomy): Eukaryota > Metazoa > Chordata > Lepidosauria > Squamata > Lacertidae > Podarcis > Podarcis liolepis. The sequence continues at coordinate 23,658,646 of NC_139554.1, forward strand.
AGTCTCAGAGCTCCGTAATTTAAAATTTGCAAAACTACTGCCTAGCCCTTGCCTGGTATCCTGTTTATGTCTCCCCCAAAGGATGCAAAACTTTAATTATGAAATCACAGCGTTTTCTCTTTCGGTAGATTCAGGAAATGTAGCTGAGTACACCTCACTCAGTCTTCTGCATACAGTGCCGGTAATGCCAATTCTGTGTGATAACACCTTCAAGATGCTCACCTGGACCTAGCTTGCATCTCTGTGTACTTATTTGGATGGCGAGGAAAGAGCAGACCTCCACCACTTCCCGTAAGTATTCACATATTGTAGGGTTGTGGGCAACTCACACAACATGCAAGAATGAAATCTCACAAGCCTTTTCCTTTAAAATAAAAACCATTCACTCTAAATTTGAAGGCTAGACTTGTTTTAATTTCCAAATCTGGAAAAATAGTCCAAGGGCATGAAAAAAGGAGATTAAAAGCCCCAAGATATCTACAAGTTCTAAGTGTTTGAGCGTTCCATACTTGAAATTGTATTCTCCAGTTTCCTAACAAAAACACTGAAGTCAAAAAATGCCAATGGGGAACAGGGCTGTGATTGTGACTTATATCCTTTTTAATGCTTCCCTTTTTCTTGCAGTGGAGAAACACTGGAAATAAAAAGCCTTTTCCATTGCTTCATTCAAACTGCTTCTCTCTCTCTCTCTCTCTTTTTTTGCAGCTCCACGTTCCTTGACCAAGCTATTCTTATTCTTAATTTTATTTTATGTTTGGATTCAGCCAGCTTTGATTTAATAGGTTCATCTGGCCTGGTTCCCAGGATCACGTTGTTGCTAGCCAGTGTAGGGCTGAGTAATATATACCGGCATCAATGGTGTTTTAATGATGCATTATTCTAATACATCATCTGAGAGATAGTGCTTTCTTGATAGATTAGCCCCATACATCACTGCAGTGAGGCACTCCTTGTGATCTACAACCCAAACAATGTCAATGAGGGGGAAAGGAGAGGGCTAGAGGACGTGATCGCTTCTTAATTTCTGACACTTGCGGAAAAGCTTTCTTCCCCTTCAACTGAGCTCAATAACAGCTCCCCGAGTTCCATTTAGGGTTGCTAAGTCCAGGTGCATATTTCTTTTCACGCTGGAATGCTACAGCGATGCACACAGCTAAATGTGAATTAGAGGTGTGGAAAAAGAGGATGGAAAAAGGCAGACAGAGAGATGAAAGTTACAGAGGGATATTCGAGTTTGTTTGGCAGAGTGGTGCGAATAACAAAAGCGGATGCCAAAATGTAACAGCCAAGCATATCACACTCATATCTTATGGGAGAGCCAGCATATTGCAGTGCAGGTAAACATAGAGAAAAGCCAGTACAGTTTTGGGTTAAATACGCTTCAGGTTACATACACTTCAGGTTACAGACTCCGCTAATCCAGAAATAGTGCTTCAGGTTAAGAAATTTGCTTCAGGATGAGAACAGAAATCGTGCTCTGGTGGCGCAGCAGCAGCAGGAGGCCTCATTAGCTAAAGTGGTGCTTCAGGTTAAGAACAGTTTCAGGTTAAGTATGGACCTCCGGAATGAATTAAGTACTTAACCCGAGGTACCACTGTATTGAATAGACAGGAGGTCAGGGTCAGGCAAAGTGAGGCAACCACCCCAGGTGGCAGAAACGGCCGGACAGCCCCAATGGCCCTTTGCACCAAATGGCCTATCCTGCACTTCCATAACAACCCTGCTACCATAAGGTACAGTGGAGGGCACCACCCAATGTCGGTATTAAAATAAGTTTTCACTGCCAGCCCAGTTGGCTTCTGTGTGTGGAACGATATGGTGGTTGCCATCTTGTCCTTTACCACAAGCAGCAATTTGTCTTGGGCCAGCCCTGAGAGATGCGACGTCCCTGCAGCAGCAGCAGCAGCAGCAGCAGCAGCGCAGTCTTGAGAGAAGGCCTGAAGATTGTGCACTTATTGTGCACAAGCTATGAAGAAAGCCCTAAAAAATGGGAACAGTGAGCCTGTTGAGCAGGGGTGGGGAATCTGTGGCCCACCAGGTATTTCTGGACTACCTCTAATCCCTGACCATTGGCCATGCTGGTTGGGGCTATTCCAGGGCAAGTTCCCTATCTCTGCCATAGAGTAAGTAGGGTGAACGCTCTTGTCATCTCTGCGAGCCGCTGACATGGAAACTGCAACTAGAATATTCCACCATGCATCAATGGGCCTTGCAACTGTATTAATAAAGGTCAAGAATTGTCCTGAATTAATTCCACCCACCTACCACTGGCTACTAGCGCTGCCTCTTTTAATCCTCACTTTTTCCTCTTCCTTTTTTTCCTTTCCTTTTCTGTAGCTGGTTCACATCTCTGAGGATCTGCTCTTTTGCATTTTAAATATTTGCTCAGTGCTTAATTTAAGCCCCTGAGACTAATTCTGGAGTCCTGGCTTCCTGCACAACTTGAATACAATGATTTATTTCTGTCACTGCAACACAGGGCATCTTCAGAAAATTGGTTCCTTCCATCATTAATGTACCTTTTAGAATAAATAAATAAACAAAACAAATGAAAAGGGTTTGGGGTCTTTTGACCCCCCCCTTTCTTTTGGGTTAAGCAGTATAAGGAATTAAACTGGATTTATTTTAAATTTTTTGCCTGTTGAATTATGTATGGTATCCATGGCAACCTTGAAGTTTTCTTCCCTGCTGCCTCTTTTTGTTTGCAGGAGTGGAACTTGCAGTTACATCGGGAACAATTCTAATTAACAAACACAGCATCGGAAAACAGTTTTGTTGTGGCCACTTTGTTGCCCAGCCTGTGTGGGGACATTCGACAAATCAACCCAAACAGATAAAGACTGGATTGGAGACAATGCCTTGTTCAAGTGTTCACTGGTCATTTTATAGGGTTAACTATGTCAGGTGTTTGAAGTGAGAGGTCTCATTCACACATGCAGGTTACCACTGGATGCTGCTGCGGGTATGAACCAGCTTGCAGGGCCCATGAGGCCCACTCCATATTGACAGCTAGTTCCTAATGCATGTCCTTCACCATTTTACTAGAGACATTATTTGTGTGTTTCTAACATATTGAGGGAAGAATTGATGCTTTTGAATTCTGGTGCTGGAGGAGACTCTTGAGAGTCCCATGGACTGCAAGAAGATCAAACCTATCCATTCTTAAGGAAATCAGCCCTGAATGCTCACTGAAAGGACAGATCCTGAAGCTGAGGCTCCAATACTTTGGCCACCTCATGAGAAGAGAAGACTCCCTGGAAAAGACCCTGATGTTGGGAAAGATGGAGGGCACAAGGAGAAGGGGACCACAGAGGATGAGATGGTTGGATAGTGTTTGTGAAGCTACCAGCATGAGTTTGACTAAACTGCGGGAGGCAGTGGAAGACAGGAGTGCCTGGCGTGCTCTGGTCCATGAGGTCACGAAGAGTCAGTCACGACTAAACGACTAAACAACAACAACAACATACTCAGGATTGCTGCCTGCTGTATACTGTATTAGTTTCCTCCACAATAAACAGTGAAGGCTGGTCCATTAGGACAAATAGGTCACTGGCCCACCAAACCGTTTGGTCTCAATCATGCCCCATTTGCCTAACTCCTTACTTAGAATCTTAGAATCGCAGAGTCGAAGGAACCACGAGCCTCATCCAGTCCAACCCCTGGCAATGCAGGTATCTTTTCCCCAATATGGGGCTCGAACCCACAACCCTGAGATTTAGAGTCTCGTGCTCTACTGACTGAGCTGCCCCTCAGGTAGCACTGGCTGTCGGCTTTCTCAGTGTCCTTGTTGCCCTTCCAGAACTCACCAGGAAGGAGGAGGATGGGGGCAAAGCCAGAACGAGTTGGCTCTGCCTATCATTGGCTCTCGCTTCATCTGGGTGGGGGGCGCAGCCACAGTGGTGTGCCCAGTAGGGTAGTGTGGGGGGTGCTGGGGGCCGGCCGCACCGGGCGCTACATCTGAGGGCCGCGCGCTAATCTAGTGGAAGAGACTCGAGTGCTAAAATCCATGGGTTAGGGGGTGCAAATTACTTGCCTTGCCCCGGGTGCTGACAACCCACGCTACGCCACTGGGTGTGCCCATGGCGATGGGGCCATGGCAGTGGCATGGCATACCCATGGCGGGGTAATGGTGAGGGTTTCACCTCAAGTGGCAAAACACCCTGGGTCAGCCAGGTCCAAGTCACACAACAATGGAATATATCATACTTGAGAGTTCCCTGTTTTGATCACCTATTCCCTGGGTGGTATTAGCACTTTGCTTATGAATGTAATATGGCATATCATTTATTTACATTTTGCCATGTAAGCAGCTGTTTTCTACCGGAAGAGAAAGTCTTCTGAGGTACTATCAGTACAAGAGTGTCCTAAATGTTTAATAACACAAAAATGTCACCGTGAAGTGGGTACACTTGGCTGACATCTTTGGTAGCACACCGCTGTCTTCAGCAGAGTTTACACAGTTTTAGGCCTGCATGAAAACTTTAAACTGTGGAATCCACTCTCACAAGATGTACCGATGGCCATTGAAATAGGTTTGGACGAATATAAGGACATCAGTGCCTACAATTAGGATAGCTGCAGTATGTCTCTGTGCTGCTGGCATCTGGTTTGCACTGTGGAGAGAGGATGGTGGACTAGGTGGGCCTTGGACCTGATCCAGGAGGGCTGTTCTTACACAGTACTTGTTAGATTCTTCAAGGGTATTCCAGGTTAATTTTATTTCAGGGTTCCATATTAATCCATACAGTCCAAAAGGATTACTCTTTAAAAGCTCTAAAAGCTCTTTGCTCCAGAACAGCACACAGTTCCACTGGGAGATTGAGAGGAAATTTTTGTAGGTCCAAAGGATAAGCTAATGCAGTTCTATGAGCACCGAAGGCTATACTTATGAGTCGCATGTTCTCCTAGCCTGCCCAGCTATTATTATGATCAATTTTGGAGGTCCGCCTTGTATGTCCACAACCAGTAAGATCAATCAGGTTGGCAGGCACAAGAAATAGGGCCTTTGTTTTTGTCGTGGCCCTGCATCTGTGGAGTTCCTTTTACCAACAGTGGTTTAAATGGCTCCTTCGATTCACGTCTTTTTAACAGTTTTGAGAAACTGACTATTCCTGGTTACTGTTTCTTGATGGATTTACTCCCACCCCCACCCATCTGAAGCTTTTTTTATCTTATACCTTGCTTCAGTAGCTTTAAGCTATGAAGCAGTCTATAAATTTGTGAGGTAAATGAAGAACTAAAGAAAAAGAACTAAGTGCAATGTGAAGTACTTGCTTTTGTTTTTCCTGAATCTCCCATAATTTTGTTTCATTGAATGACACCGGGTTCTAGTATAGCCTAATGAGGAGAAAAACATCTCTCTGACTACTTTCCCCACAATAGGGATAATTTTAAAAACCCTTTGTCATGTTCATCCTTACTCTCTGGGTTCCCCCACCCCCACCTAAAATTAAAGACTAGAACTTCAGGGAAGTTTTCGTGTCTGGTGTTGTATTGTGTTTTTACTATTTTTTGATGGGAACCGCCCAGAGTGGCTGGGGCAACCCAGTCGGATGGGCGGCATATAAATAATAAATTGTTATATAAATGTCCAAACCTCTCCTCACATCGGACAGATGTTCCAGCTCCTTGAAAAACCTGAGCTTCTCTTTTAAAACTGTTTTGTGTGTTTTTCTGATTTCATTGCCGTGAAGGTCTTTATATAGGTGATCTTTTCCATTTTCTTTCCTTACTATAAACCACTTTTTGGGAAACAAGATAATTTAGAAAAAGCAGTACAAATAATTAGGATGACTAAATGGAATTGTTTTGCTTTTAATTCATTTAACGTTCAATTCCGTCAGGTAGAAACGCAGTTTCAAAAACCCAATGAACATCTATGTAGCAACTGCATCTTCTTAATGACACAGTGGGATAGGAGATTTATTTCATTATTAATGTCTCATTTTGCTTGCTTTTTAAATGCCTTCCTTGTCCATTTGGAATTCCAGCATAAAAAAATAAGTGTGTGCAGTGTTTCCTGTTGTTACTGACCATCATGGTCATATCACCTACAGGAAAGATCTATCTATCTATCTATCTATCTATCTATCTATCTATCTATCTATCTATATGGAATTCCAACATACAAAACACAGTCTGATTCTAAAGCTCAGTTAACAAATAGGGATGCACACAGGGCCTGATCTGGCACTTCAGAGCAGCTCCAATCCAACCTGGGATTAAACCCTGAACCAAATCTGATTAAACATGTGCTCCAGAGGGAGGGAGGGGAAGAGAAGATGCATGCACTCTGCCTGCATGTCTCCCCCACCACCAGATCACTGCTTTTGACAACCTTAGATTGCTTCAGGTGGACCCGATCCAACCCAGGGTAATCTGGGGCTGCCTCAATCCTAGGTCGCCACAGATGAATCCAGATGAAATTCATCTGGATTTGGTACACAGCCCTATTTAAAATCACTTCTGATGGCTGCAGAAGGATGGTTTACTTGAGGAAAAACACAGAATAATGACTCCTTCTGAACTGATGTGTTCCTGAGTAACTCTTTGCAAAGCAATACAATACAATACAACAAAACAAAACAAAACAAAGATGAATAGGAAATGTTTACCCTCTGAAAATAAATGGTAAAAAGCTTTTTCCTGTCCTTTTGTTTTTCCCCCTTTCGCTCTAAAGAGTCTCAAGCTCTTGTTTCAGTGAAGACAGGCATAATTGTGTATAGGGAAAAGTAATGGATTTTATTATGCAGCTCTAGGCTGCAGCAGCTAATGAGATGTGTTGTGTCCTAAGGCAATTGGTGCTTGACATTGTTGGCTTAGCTTTCAGAAAGCCACAGAGTTTGCCTATGGGCAGATACATGAATACTGTGTGGTAAACTAACTCACTCCTCCCCCCCCCCCAAATCCAGATTCTGTACCAAGTATATATCCTAAAGACACCACAGTCTCCTCTGTGCCTCATTTCCAAAAGGAAAAACAGGCCCTGGATATCCTTATTGCTTTGCAACTACAGTGGTACCTCGGGTTACCTACGCTTCAGGTTACATACGCTTCAGGTTACAGACTCCGCTAACCCAGAAATATTACTTTGGGTTAAGAACTTTGCTTCAGGATGAGAACAGAAATCGTGTGGCGGCGGCGGGAGGCCCCATTAGCTAAAGTGGTGCTTCAGGTTAAGAACAGTTTCAAGTTAAGAACGGACCTCCGGAACGAATTAAGTACTTAACCAGAGGTACCACTGTATTGCTTTTTCCTAGGTCTACACAACAGAAAAATCAATTAAAACTCATACAACTCATTTAAAAACAAGGCAGTCCTATTCATGCCTACTCTGATGCACGTCTCAGTGAGTTAGTGGGGCTTACTCCCAGGAAAGTGGGTATAGGAGTGGGGCCTAAGGGTACAATCCCATGAACACTTACTCGGGAGTAAGCTTCATGGAACATATTGGGGCTTTAATTCTGAGTGAACATGCGGAGGATTACACTCCAAGACTTCTTTAATTGGGTGACAGTCCCATTGGGCATAATGCTCATGCTTTCCCCCTGCGAATGACCATTGTTCCCTACTCCACAGTGAAAAGCTGGCTTTGAAGAGGTAAGTCTACATGCTGGAAACACAGTTGTGCCCAATGCTACATTTCCCAGAGCCAGCTAAGTCAAATGCATGTACCCACATAAGGTTGGTTGCTAGGTAACACTGCCTTGCCATCAATGACAATTTGTTCCAAGGATGTGATGCTTGTAACTTGATATCCTGCTTCCAAGCTTTGTGGATGGCTTTCTATTCTGTCATAAGGATTTTTAGATTTCCTTCCTTTTGAAACTCTAATTAACATAGCCCTCATTTCCTCACTGCACACACACACACACACAGCGCAGACAGACAGACAGACAGAAGTTGTTATATCGGTACAGGAGAACGTGGAGAAAAGATATCTAATTAGGGCCAGTTCTGGCAATCAGATTTGTGTCTTTTCCAGGCTGTCTGTTGTCCAGATTTGTCCAGATTGCAGCAATATTATCTTGATCTGCCCAGTGGCCAACCCAAGTCTCAGCTAGCTGTGGCAAAAGAAACAAAACAACACCCAGCCACAAAAACGTTGCTAAGCTATCTGAAGTCTTTTGCCTTCTGTCAGAATTCCTTTGATGTTTCGTCCTGAGGAGAAGCTGCCAAGTTCATTTCTGATTTTGCTTTTGGTGAAATCTGGTGATGGCTTGCAGTTTCCTCCCTAGAAATGCCTCAGGTGTCTTTGTGGTTCCTTATGAGAAGGAAGCCCCAGACAAACTAGCCACAGTCACTGCCGCCCCAGGAGGCTGCCGAAAGAGAGACCCAACTAGACAAGTGCTGCTGCTAGTGACTTGTTATGAATTTTTGTTTTGTTGCTTTTAAGGGTTTTCTGGTTTTATGCCATTGTTTTTTATCTTATTTGAAGTTGCTGTAAACTGCCCTGTGGTTTATAATATAAATCATATAAATACATACATACTGCTATAGGTTTGGGGGTCAGTCTGGATGATGTACGCGGGTTCCTTCCAAACCTGAGATCCTGTGGCTATGAGGCTGGCATCTGCCAGAGGAAACCTGATGAACCACTCAGTCTAGTTACTTTGCTAAGTTAATGGCCTTAGCTGGTGAGCTAAGGGGTCTCACCAGCATCTCAAAAAGTAAGGTATGTTGCCATAGCAACAACTAAGTGACGGTGCTTCCCAGGAAGGGAGTAGGCCTTTTCCTTTCCCCCCTCACCTGCAGAGACAGGGTCCTTCTCTGAATATGCAAACAGGACATAATAACCATAAGAAGAACCCTGGTGGATGAGACTAAAGACCCATCTAGTCCTTCACCTACTTCTCACAATGGCCAGTCAGATGTCTACAGGAAGCCCACAAACATGGCATGAGAAGAAGAAGAGTTTGGATTTGATATCCTGCTTTATCACTACCCAAAGGAGTCTCAAAGCGGCTAACATTCTCCTTTCCCTTCCTCCCCCACAACAAACACTCTGTGAGGTGAGTGGGGCTGAGAGACTTCAAAGAAGTGTGACTAGCCCAAGGTCACCCAGCAGCTGCATGTGGAGGAGCGGAGACGTGAACCCGGTTCAGCAGATTACAAGTCCACTGCTCTTAACCACCACACCACACTGGCTCTCTGGCTGAGAACAACAGCACCCTTCCACTCAGGATCCTAGAATTGTAGAGTTGGGTGGGACCAGTGGTCAGGGATGATGGGAACTGTAGTCCTAAAACAACAGGAGACCCAAATTTGGGATCTAGTTCAGGGATAGGCAACCTAAGGCCCGGGGGACGGATGCAGCCCAATCACCTTCTCAATCCGGCCCACAGATGGTCTGGGAATCAGTGTGTTTTTACATGAGCAGAATGTGTGCTTTTATTTAAAATGCATCTCTGGGTTATTTGTGGGGCATAGGAATTCATTCATTTTCCCGCCAAAAAAATATAGTCCGGCCCACCACATGGTCTGAGGGACAGTGGACCAGCCCACGGCTGGAAAAGGTTGCTGACCCCTGACCTATTCCAATTCCCTGCAATGCATGAATCTTTAGCCTAAGGCATGCCTGGAGCCCACAACCATGAGATTAAGAGTTTCATGTTCTAGCAACCAAACTATTTGTATACTGCCCTTCGTTGACTATCTCTGATATTGGAGGTAATCACGGAACTAATAGTTGCCTTGGGACCACAACTTCCAATGATCCGTCTAGTTCAGTATTGTCTGCACTGCCAGCAGCTCTCCATGGTTTCTTGTGGGGATATTTCCCAATCCTACCTACAGATGCTGGAGACTGAACCTGGAAAAGCACATATGCTCAACCAATGGCCTCTCTTATTTTTTGATCATGTACCCACTTTACCACTTAATTATGCCCTAAATTAGAGGCCTCTCTGGTGCCATTCTGGCCAGCGTGAACTAAGCTGGAATTGCCATATTGCAGGAGCTCTCTGAGCTCACGCTAATTCGCCAAGGTAAAAGAAGCAAGGCAGCATGTGATGTTATAAACCCCTAGAGAGAAGCTGATGCTGCAAAATTCCCATCTGGTTCACTAAGCACAACAGTTCCAGGGAGGGGGGGAGGGAGGGAGGGAGTTCTTGTCTATCATGCTTGATTCTGCCTTAGAGGGAGGCATTTGCAAACGTCCAAGTCTGCCTCTTTCTTCAACCATCCCAGTATTTGGGATCCAAGTGTCCAAATGTTTCTTTCTGCATCACTTGGCCAGGTGCTCTTGCGTGGACCGGGATCTGGCAGTCAAGCAGTTGTTTGCCTAGTGAAAGCTGCTCTTCCCCATACTCACCAGCGTGTTGCTATGCAAATACCTCGTTGAGCTTCTCCGCGGATTGTTGCCTTGCTTATGGGAGGCAGTATTTAATGAGCACATGGCGTGATTTTCCCTTCCGACCAGCCTTTGTCGGGCTCAAGAGCATTTCTGGCATGTTTTCATGGGTGAAGAGTTGTTTGGTCATGCAGGAAGAAACCAGTTCAGCGGTTGCTGTCATGGCGATGAGGTATTTAACCTAGGAGAAAGCCCCCCCCCGCCCCCCAACAATTCCCTGATTCTTAAAAATAACACATACACGCATTTATTCAAAAGTTACAGCAACATCTGGAGGGCCACAACTTCCTCATCCTTGCGCTACATGAAGAGACAATATCGAAGTGGCCTCAGTGTGATACCATCCCACGGGAGTTAATTGTGACACCCTTGGAAGATTCATGATTCATACTTTCCACAGACATCTGCTGAAGCTTCTTGTTGCCTTACCCAGTATTTCTCTTCAAAGGGACTTTTAAAAACACACGTTTTGCTCAAATATTCTCAGATCTAAATCACTGTAGCATAGATGCAGCCAATCCTTGATGGCAGCTGCTCTGTTGCTGTCAGAAGGGGAGCAAGTGTCTTTTGTTTTGAAACCGGCTCTTTCAAAGTGTGAGCTGGAAACAGTTAAAGCTGTCTTACTTCATTGCACGTGCAATGTTCATATGTTGAGGCTGCAATCCTGTACCGACTTAACCTGCAGCGAAGTCCCATTGAACCGAATGCATTGCATAGGATTGTACAGTGGTACCTTGGTTTAAGAACAGCTTAGTTTATGAAGAACTTGGATTAAGAATGCTGCAAACCTGGAAGTAGGTGTTTTGGTTTGTGAACTTTGCCTCGGAAGCAGAACATGTTCCGCTTCCTGTTGAGTGTGTTCCATTTGTAAATTGAGTCCCCCGCTGCTATGAGAAAGCACACCTTGGTTTAAGAACGCTTTGGTTTAAGAACGGACTTGTGGAACGGATTAAGTTCGGAAACCAAGGTACCACTGTACTGCAATGCAATAAATCAGTGTGGCTCAAGCAAGTAGGAGCTCTGTGAATCTATCTGTGTGCATGTGTGGGTGTCGCTACGGCAGGATAGAAAGCAGAAGCCGGAACCACTTAAAATAAAAAATTCACTCAAGCCAGCAAAGGCGGCAGATTTCCACTACAGCGGTGGGAAACACAAACACCTATTTAAGGCTCAGGTATGAAAATACTCCTCCGGATTACTAAACTGAATAAAATCAACAGATTCCTTCCTGATCCCCGTATTGTTATGAACCAAGATGTATTCAAAAATCTCCACCTCATGAATATATTTTCCATATTACAGCTTGGATACAAAGTGTTGCTGTTCCAGTGAAAGGAGCAGATGAAGGGAACCTCCTTGCTCATGAAAGGATTGTTTTTGACAGAGCAGATGATAATTGCATTAGAAAGATGACACCCCTCCTCCCCCCCAAAAAAGGTAGGAACATAGGAAGCTGCCTTATACAAAGTGCAACCATGGACCCATCTAGCCTAACCTAGTCTATGACTGGTAGTAGTTATCCAAGATTTCAGAGAAGGGACATTCCCAGCCTCACCTGCAAGGAATTGCACCTGGAACATTCTACAGGCCAAGCACACGCTCCACCACCAAGCTACAACAATTTACTCTTCAGTTTGTTTTCACAAGCTCTTTTGCCCTGTATCTTATTTTATTTATATCCTGCCTCATCTCCCAGTACCTAAGGCGGAACACCACATTAATTAAAGCAGATACAGCTAGAACACATGCAATAAATATTTTTTAAAAGCAAATAAATGAGCAGCCCTATTGAAAACAGCACTGGAGACGGTTAATGCCATTCTAAAGCACACATAAAAGTACAAGAGCCTCCCTCAGAAGACCCTGCCACAACAGCCAGGTAGCAGGCAAAGGTCTGTCAGGACAAAATTCTTTGCATTTGCCTTATTTACCATGTTTCATAAGTAATCCTCTCTCCACCTCGCAATCCCTGTATAGGCTGTGTTTCTGAGCTATGAGACACAAGGTTCTGTCTTGGGCCCGGTCTTATTCAACATCTTTATCAACGACTTGGATGATGGACTCAAGGGCATCCTGATCAAATTTGCAGATGACACCAAACTGGGAGGGGTGGCTAACACCCCAGAGGACAGGATCACACTTCAAAACGACCTTGACAGATTAGAGAACTGGGCCAAAACAAACAAGATGAACTTTAACAGGGAGAAATGTAAAGTATTGCACTTGGGCAAAAAAAATGAGAGGCACAAATACAAGATGGGTGACACCTGGCTTGAGAGCAGTACATGTGAAAAGGATCTAGGAGTCTTGGTTGACCACAAACTTGACATGAGCCAACAGTGTGACGCGGCAGCTAAAAAAGCCAATGCAATTCTGGGCTGCATCAATAGGAGTATAACATCTAGATCAAGGGAAGTAATAGTGCCACTGCATTCTGCTCTGGTCAGACCTTACCTGGAGTACTGTGTCCAGTTCTGGGCACCACAATTCAAGAAGGACACTGACAAACTGGAACGTGTCCAGAGGAGGGCAACCAAAATGGTCAAAGGCCTGGAAACGATGCCTTATGAGGAACGGCTAAGAGAGCTGGGCATGTTTAGCCTGAAGAAGAGGAGGTTAAGGGGTGATATGATGACCATGTTCAAATATATAAAAGGATGTCACATAGAGGAGGGAGAAAGGTTGTTTTCTGCTGCTCCAGAGAAGCGGACACGGAGCAATGGATCCAAACTACAAGAAAGAAGATTCCACCTAAACATTAGGAAGAACTTCCTGACAGTAAGAGCTGCTCGGCAGTGGAATTTGCTGCCAAGGAGTGTGGTGGAGTCTCCTTCTTTGGAGGTCTTTAAGCAGAGGCTTGACAACCATATGTCAGGAGTGCTCTGATGGTGTTTCCTGCTTGGCAGGGGGTTGGACTCGATGGCCCTTGTGGTCTCTTCCAACTCTATGATTCTATGAGACATCTTCCACTACCTAACACTTGTGCACGAGTTAGTGTTTATTATTATTATTTAGTTGCTTTCCTCTCAAAAGTGTACCAAAGCAACTTGCAAAAACAGGTTGGCACTAACAACTGTTGCTCTTTCCACTCAGGGTCAAGCCCCAGGTCTTTCAGAGTTTAGGGCAGTTGGCCCTTGCTTACTTCCAGAGCATGAGGCACCACAGTCACCCTGCTCATAACAACCAGTAGGTAAGTCTATCCGTCCTACTGCAAGAGGCAACCTCTGGTCTCCCTTCAGCCTTTCCCTTGAGGTTTTTAAGTCGTCTGGGAGCTTGCAGCCTCTTATCAGCCTTACCTGTTTGCACCTGCAGCAATCCCAGATGATTATCGGTCAGTCAGTCTTGTAGCTTCTTCCCAACAAAGCGATTTCAACCAAAGATGTTCTACAATGCAACAGACTGCTTTGGAAGGTAGATGGAATATCCTTCATTACTGGACGGCTGCTTATCAGGGATGCTGTGGAATAGTTAATTTCTTGCCTCAGCAGGGGTTGGGCTAGATGACTTTTGAGGTCCCTTGCACCTGTGTTTCTATGATTTCCAGCATGATCTGATGGTGGATAATGCAGTTCTGCTGAGGAAGCTAAACAGGACTGCTCCTGTTAAGAGGCCTGGGTGAATCAGTCATCTCAGACTCCTTACATTATAAATTTAATAATAATCAGGTGGTGTCTATGAAGATTATAAATATAATAAGCATTGTTAGACTGAACCAGTCTAGCTTTGCATCTTGGCTAATCCTTTATATATTTCCCATAGAGCCATTCCTTCCATTTCTGATGTTCATGGTTGTGAGTGCTGTTGCTTATGCAGCCAAAACAGAACTACTCACACAGAATAGGGAGGTATCAGCAGCCTTGAGGGAACCCCGAGTCTGTAGATTTAAAAATAAATAATAAACTGGAAAATAACTCACAAGGAGCAAAGCAAAACCAAAAACCCTCCACAAATGGCCCAATGAGGACTGAGCATGTTGCCTGTTGTTTAAGGATAGAAAACCAGGTCTTTCTTGTTGCAGTTCTTGCTCTGCTTAATATAAATTTCTGCATGGTCTGATGCTTAAAATGATCGAGCGATTGCCAGACTGGAATCCCTATCATTTGTGATCAGTATGTATCAGTAATATTTACAGTACTTGATGATTGCAAAGGAGTCATTGTTTGGAGTAGCAGCTGCTCTGAGACACAGGAGTGCATTTTCACCCATCACCTCACCTGCAGGGGCAACTGATGCCACCACAAAGGCGTGTTATGAGAAGGGGCTGTAGCTATCTTCACTAACACCAATCTTGTTTTTCTGTTCCTACTGGAATGGAATGCTCCGAATGCTTTCAATGCTCTGTGTACTGCAAAGGGAGAGACCGTCATTTAATTCTGCCCAGAGCATTGGCAAAGTCTTAAAACCTTTTCAGAAGCATCCCCTTGAAGGACAGAAGCAGGACAAAAAAATATATACAGCCATGCAGAAGCTTTAGCTACAGCTATATATTTAGCTATATATAGCTATTATATTGCAGCAGAGAACTGGCAGAACTTGCTACGCCACAGCTTGCTGCCTGGGAGTGTTTGTTTGGCATGTCGGCTGTGCGCAATAAGCAAAGGCATGCAGCCTAGTAAGCTATGATCTGCTGCTTCCTAAAGTGCATGCCTATTTGGAAATACGACACATTTACCGTATTGTCTGTCTAACCACCAATATGGGCTGCAGATCCCTTACACGCTGCTGCAGACCCAAAACCAAGAGGTCCTAAAACTAAATCCACTGAGCAGCTGTGAGTAAGCCAGTTATCTGGGACAGCAATAGTGGCTTCAATTAGGAGTTGCGATAATGCAGCGGTGGAGGACCTGTGGCTCTCCAGATATTGTTGAGACCACGATTTCCACAATCCCCGAGCACTGGTCAGAGCTCATGAGAGTCCCCACAACAGCTGGGGAGACCTGAGGTCTTGCTGCAGCAAGGAAGCATTCACCTGCTTCTTCATGTCTCTTTTGATTCCTGGTCTTTAGGAACTAGGATTCTACAGAGCTGCAGGAACCAGAGAAGACTGTGTAGCATAGTTCCCCATTGAGGATTTGATGCTAAGATGCTGGTTTCTTCTAGTGAGAAGCATCATCCAGAGAACTTTCCCTGTCCTTCACACTCTTTACTCACAATGTCCATCTCCCCCAGTACAGACACATCTAGCCTAGATAATGCAGGAGAACAGAAGTTTTATGCTATACATATTCTGGTGTGCATTTTTTTCCTTGCTACTGGTATTGCCCGAGCTCTATAATGCTATTGAACCCAACTTTCAAGTTCTGCAGAAACAAGCTTTAAAAATTAGTAGCTGAACAGGACATGCGGTGCTCAGGGTTTCAGTTCTCCCATCTCTTTCTGCCTCCCCAGGATTAGAAGTAGAAGACAAGACTGTGTGGCATAGTGGTTACAATGTCAGACTAGGGGTCTGGGAGCCCAGGGTTCAAATCCCCACTTGGGTGTGACGTTGGCAGGGTGACCTTAGGCCAGTCAGCCTAACCTACCTCACAGGGTTGTTGTGAAGATAAAATGGGGAAAGGGAGAACCACGTACACCACTTTTAGCTCCTTGGAGAAGAGGGGTAAATGTAATAAATAAATAAAATGAGCAAGAAATCCTGGCAGCCCCAGAGTTCAGATTCTTTTTGGTTCAAGGTCCTTCAGTGTGTAATTTGGACCTCTCTCTTGAAACAGTACTGCATGTAAGGAAATTTGTATTTAAAAATTGCTCCTAGCACACCTTTGTTGGACTCCCATGTGGAAAGCTGTTCTGCCTGTTCCCCATTTCTACCCTCACCCGAATTCTTAATCATGCTTGATAACTTGCTTCCATGCATCTCCCAACAGGATGAGTGGTTAGTAATTTTTCATTTTATTTTTATTTTTGTGTGTGGAGGGGGGACACCCTCAAAAGTGCCCTTTTCTATATATATATATATATAAAGCCTAGCATTCCAGCTAAACACAGACAGGAGAAAAAACAGTGCCACTTCCCTGCAAACTACAGAACGCTGAGTTAGAATCAAGCCAGTTTTGTGAGCCACTGAATTAAGATTGTCATAAATATGAAAGGCAAGCACAAGTTCATTTATTTATAGCAAAGGTCTTGGGTTACAAGAGGTCAGTTCTTGCCATCTTGAAGAAACGTTAAACGGGTTAAGTTATTGCATACATGTGCATTATAATTTAGCAGCAAGTCATTCACAGAACACATTTATTTCCCCTTCCTACTGCCTTCTTTATTTAAATTTTTTTGGTTTCGTCTCTCAAATTGTATATATATATTTATGTATTTATTTATATATATATATATGTACGTATATAGATATATAGTTTCGGCTTTTACGAAGCATGTAACACCACCTTTAAGTTAATGGTCTTTTATTGGAAAAAAAGACTAGCATTTACAACTTGGAATGGACATAACTGTAATATCTTGAACAGCGATGTTGATAGTTGTGCTGAAGTCCACAGGCTACCCCGCCAGCTCCAAGTCTCATTACGGAAGGTTTTTTAAAAATGCAAAAGAGAGAAAGAGAGAAAGAGAGAAAGAGAGAAAGAGAGAAAGAGAGAGAGAGAGAGAGAGAGAGAGAGAGAGAGAGAGAGTTGTGTGTCCAAAAAATGCTCCCGCCCCTTCATGGAGGTTCTCTTTTTTTTAAATAAAAAATAAAAGTTTTGTGAACGGTAACAGCCCAACACCCGTTTCACAATAGTGCAATGCAGACAATATTAAAACCAATGTTAACACAGACATGCCACCCATAACCTCCGCTGCATTTGGGGGTGGGGGGTGGGGAGGACACTGCTTCTACATACAGGATAATCTTTTCCACCTTTGGGGGGGGGGGGAGATTCCTTCTAAACATTTTGCATCCTTCAACTATTTTTGCTGCATACCATCCTGAGGTATAGACCAATTTGAAAATAAACCAGCTATGACAATTTTATAACTACAAATTGAGCTAGAATCCACTTTTGGACAAAAGAGTGGATGATTTTTTTATTTGTTTTTTTTTAAAGATTTGGTGTCTTTTTCCCCTCTTTTTTTTAAAACTGTTTTAATACAAACGTCTGACTGTGCTCAATTGTCAAGCTGCATGCATGAAAAACTGGCCAGCCCAAACAGTGTAATAGTCATTAGCAAATGGAACTTTGAGGAGTTCACTAAGTGCTTTCTTATTTTTAAAAGGTAGTACAATTATTTATATTGGAAAAAACTGATAAGTTTAACTCGATCTTTTTTGGGAACAGGACCACCAACCATTACATGCAGTTTGTGGACAGAAGGTATTTTGACATTCAGTTTTGCTATACAGAAACAGAATGAATAAATGAACATTATTATTTTTTTTGCAAGAGGTAAGTAAAAGATTCAATTTGATTCTTCTAGAGGAAAAAAAAGGTGAAAGGAAGTCTCTTCATTTTGCAGTCATCATCTGTACGAATTCTGAAAAGAGACAAAAGAAATCCCACTACTTTTAATGCATTTTGAAAGCAAGTACTATAAATAGCTTTCAGCAAACACTGAAATTATGGGACAAGCAAGGAAAGTGAGCAACCTACAGCTTCTAGTAGGGCAGGATTTCCCAAACCTGGGTCTCTAGCTGTTGTTGGACTACAACTCCCATCATCCTTAGCTAGCGGGACCAGTGGTCAGGGATGATGGGAATTGTAGTCCAAAATGATCTGGAGACCCAGGTTTGAGAAACACTGTTCTAGGGCATCGATGGGGAACGATTGATCCTCCAGCTGCTGCTTGTCCACAACTTCCCTCATCTCCAACTTGCCATGCTGGCTAAGGTAGACAAGAGTTGACGTCCCACAACATCTGAAAGGCCCTGTGTTCCTTATTCCTGCACAATGCTAATAAATAGCTACAGAGGAAACCACACCTCACCTTCATAGTTGACTTGTCCATCTCCATCAATATCTGCTTCTCTGATCATTTCGTCTACTTCTTCATCCGTTAGCTTCTCTCCTAAGTTTGTCATAACATGACGTAGTTCTGCCGCACTGATGTAACCATTGCCATCCTGGAAAGACAGGTGACAGGGGATTGAGATTAAAGATTTTTTAAAAACCCAGTAGAGGTTGTCATCCACTCTGAACTTCTCAAGCCAACCCAGAACCTATATCGTAGGTGGGATGGACACACAACCTGACCTGTGTAAGACAGCTGCCTAGGCTTTAGGGCAAGAATTTGATGGCTTTTGCATGTGCTGTGTATGCAAGTTCCACTTTGATTGCCCGTATTCCTAAGTAAGGTTTGCCCACTTAAGGTTGCACAACTATCTAGAGAGAAATGCAATTCTACCTTCTAAAATGATAGCCTGAGAAGAGGTAGATGGTGATTATGATTAATTATTACTACTACTCCTACTACATTCCTATCCCACTTTTCATCCAAGGAACTGAAGTCTGACTCAACAGGCTGTAGTCCTCAAGCCGCTTATTTTTGTTACCTTGATGGAACAGTTCTTTAAGAAACAAGATTTAACATCAATGATTCTGTCCACAACCTCTCTGCCTGCCTTATGGAGCTATCTCTAGTATGGAACCACTTAAGAAATGTCAAGAAAGCCCTTGAATAATCATTTAACAAAACTCTTTGATGCAAGGGAAGCTGCTGGGATCATTGTTTTGCTTCATTTGGTGGGAGGTTCCCACCCCCCACTCCAATCTACAGGCAAGTCCGATAACTAGTAAAAGCTGGGAGCAGTGGAATATTCCCCACAACTCCCATTCACAGGGAACAAATCAAGTGTGTGACAGAATAAGATCATGGAAGCAAATAACACTGAAAGTATTGGGGTCACATCACAATTTGGCTCACACAATCAGCTTCAGGATGTTCACAAAGACTTAATATTTTTCTTTCTGAATGTCAGCCACAAGCCAATGGCATCACTAACCACTTTTGAAATCCCCTGAACTGGTTTTTAAAACAGGATTCATGCAGCATGGGAAACTGCTATTAAAACATGATCCAGAAGTCCTGCTGGGTATATATGGCATTAATCAGGTAGTTCCTCAGATTTTGCCCTCTATTTAGCAGGGCATTTTATTTAAGCCAGAACCCTGCAATTGATGTTATCTGGTATACCAACAATACAAAGAAGTCCAGAGTGTTGGGGGCAAATTTGCATTGTTAAGTCATTGGCCTATTTCAGACGTGAGATCATGGTTTGGGAGGAGCCTTTAACACATTGATACAGGGGAATTTGCTCCAGGAGAGGCACTACATGCAGTGGGGACCAGATGTTCAAATTTAGGCCAGGGAGACCAGGCCTCAGTTGTTTACATAGCCACAACCCTCCACGGGGCATCCATGGGGAAATTACCCCCTCTCAAACTAACCTCATTCAACGGGATAAATACTGATGCAACAAGCTTTCCTCCTCCCTTACTTAGAATTCAGCTGAGTCTAAGTGGAAGTCGTTTCACACATTACAGAGCAACAAACCAAACAATTTGCCACAAAGCATGCACTCATGAAGCATCAGTCAATCCTGGTTGTCTGACATTTGTCATGTTCTATATTTTTGTAGATGCCCATCTCAAAATGGTTGTGTGAAGAGGTCCTCCTTCAAGCTCTCCAGAATGCCTTTTGCCCTTGCAGTGGGAATTGTAATGTGTTTGGTACACAGTCATTTTATCATTCCCAAAAAAAGCTGGCTTGGTAAATTACACCAAGTAAGTGACCCAGTAGAAATTTGATTATGGCCTTCTACTTAAAAAGCCATTGATGTATACTGAACCTTATGAGGGTCTCTCTCTCTCTCTCTCTCTCTCTGTGTGTGTGTGTGTGTGTGTGTGTGTGTGTGTGTTTTTCAACTGCATTAAGCAACTGAGAAAACTCCTTATTTTTGCCGTAACCAAACCAACAACTCAGACATCCCAAACACCCAGTCAATGCCTCCAAATATACCTTGTCAAAGACTCTGAATGCCTCACGAATTTCTTCCTCGCTGTCTGTGTCCTTCATTTTTCGGGCCATCATGGTCAAGAACTCGGGGAAGTCAATGGTGCCATTGCCTTTAAAATAAAAAAGGGGTGGTGGTGAGAAGAGAATAAATTATAGCAAAACTTATTTTTAAAAAACTTTATTAAAAAAATGGCAAACACACTCCTTTTCCCTTTGCGACAACAGAGTTTGCTTTCAAAGTTAACAAATCTCAACTTGTTTACCAGGAACAGGGGTGGGGAACATTTTTTCAGCCTGAACACAACATTCCTTATTACGCAGTCTTCCAGTGAGCAATGGACCAGAGGTGGGTAAGGCCAGAAGCAAAAGTGGGCAGAGCAATGGGTGTTCATTTTACCTCTGTACCAAAGGCCTGTTGTCACACACACACACACACACACAGCCCTCTCTATCTTTCATCCGGGAAAGCAAGCAGAATTATCAGAGTCCAAGGACCCATTCTAGCAAAAGCACTCAAAGAGGGTGTGACCTGGAGAGACGAGGCATGGCTAGGGAGAGACTTGAGGGACAGACAAAGAGGTCTAGAGAACTGGACTCAGCCCCCGGTCCTGAGGCTCCACATTCCCTGTCCTAAAAGCATGGTTGTTCTGTTAATATATGTGAACGAGACCAGCCTAACTTGATTTAACATCCTTTGCAGTTGGTTCACCTTCCAACAGGATTCTTCTCTGCCATTACAACCTGAAAGTCCAGCAAAATTGGAGCTACTCTTAATTCTCCTCCTTGAATCACTACTGCGGGTCAAGTTGGTAACTGGTGTATTTAATATACAGACACTACTTAGAAGTGCTGTGAGGGCTTTACAGCTTACAGTGTCCGTTGAAAGACCAGGTATTGATCTAGACATGTAAGAAGCTGGGCCTCTTCAGAAAGACTCTTTAAGATTGTTCAAGAGGTGTTACAATGCATTTTGAATTGAGCTATTGTTAGGAGAATACAATGCCAACAAATAAACTCTCTAGTATTGTCACCTCCTGCCCACTAGGGGCACTCCTGCAACTTCATACACTCAAATAGGTTTTTGAGCCAGAAGCGATAGCTTCCATCTCTACTATTAAAATCTTGAATTCAGGTCCTGTCCTGCTTCCAGGTTTCCCACAGGCATCTGGTTGGCAACAGTGAGAACAGAATGCGGGACTAGATGGGGCACTGGCCTCACCAAGCAGGCTCTTATGATGTTCAACAGAACACAGAAGCGGGCAACAATTCTATTGCCAACCCCCAGAAATAGGCACATGTTCTTTGATTGCCCTTAAAAGGGGGCAATACTGTGACCATTTCGCTTAGCACCTGACTTAACATGTTCCATGCTTTCAACAGCAATTTGCTGAACACAAAAATCCCAATAAATTCCCTCAAATTAAGCTCTACTCTTTTTAGTAGAATTGATGCCAACTGAACCATTTTTTAAATAATGGTTGTTGTTGAATCCCACTGGGGATAAGATGTGTTAGTCAAATGTTAGCGATGGGTAATCTGTTTATGGTGTCGATAGCAGGACAAAAAACCTCTTTAAAAATAAACTTTAAAATACGGTATGTGTAACACCAGCAGAATGTTTATATAATATATATATATATATTCACAAAATACATATACACAACAGATATAATACTTGGAACTGGAGTTGCTAACATATACTCTTGGGCATCATGCCACGCTCAGACACCCCCACTGCTACCCACAAGGCTGTCTATCCTGAGGGATAGCTCAGTTGTTAAGAGCATCTCAGGGTCATGGGTTTGGAGACTCAATCTCAGGATCATGGGTTTGAGCCCCATGTTGAGTGAAATATTCCTGCACTGCTGAGGGTTGGACTAGATGATCCTTGTGGTCCCTTCCAACTCTAGAATTCTGTGACACCCCTCCAGCATTTTTGTTTTATTAGTTGGAAGTAGCAGGAGAGGAACTGCCTGCTTTTTGCCACTGTTTTATTTGTTTGGAGGAGGGGTATAACTGTATCGCAATGAGGTTCTGAATGCAGCCAGTTTTTCTCCTGCGAAATGGGTATTTGTGGTGCGCATTAACAGTCTTACATTTTCCAGGCGGACCCCTGGCCCAGGAAGGTTGGGGACCCATGATTAAGAACATACAAAACATTAGCAAATAATAAGGCATCTGGGATCACCTCCAATTAGCCTATGTGATACCATCTGGGATCTTAGTCACTAAGTTCTTGCACAACACCCATGTGGTTTCAACATGGACTTGTTCAGGAGGAATTTCTCATATATAGTTTTGGTTCACCTCCTTCCAGGCGTTTCTTTTTAGGAGGCTGAGACTAGAGGATCATAGGGTAGGTGCCAGAAAGCATTGGAAGGGACATCAAGGGTAGTCTATAGTCTACAGCATTCCTCATAGGTAGTCATCCAGCCTCCGCTTAAAAAACTATTAGCAAAGGAGAGCCTGCCCCACTGTCATTCAACTCATACCGTTGGAGGAAGAGAACACAGGCTGAAGAAAGAGCTGTGAGAGGAAGGGGGCTCTTTTCCCATTATTTGGACCTGCTCTCCCTGAACTGAGCATGAAGAGTGCAGCTGAATGGGACAATGCTGCCGGCAGCCTGAGGAGGTACCATCCACTTTGGGCCTGCCCATAAAATGCAAATCTAGAATGAGAGACCAGGATGTCGTCTGCTGTTTCCAGGAACCCTTCTCATTGTGAGACTTTTGTGGGTGAGCTGAGAGTTTGTTTGGGCCTTGAGTGAGAACTCGAAGGCTGAGAGGGAAGGTATGTCAGAAGGAGAATGAGCTGATTTATATATATTAGTAACTTTATATTAATGTAACATTTTATATGAAACTGCACATTTTTGTAATATTTTGTTTTAAATTTTCTGTTATTGCTTCAGTTTTTTGTACACCACTTAAGAGATATTTTTAATACACTAAGTGGTAGAGAAATTAACTAATAACATTGGGAAGTTATTCCTAATGTTTAACTGAAATCCTCTTTCTCGCCATCTGAATCCACAGGTTCAGTTCCAACCCTCTGGAGCAGCAGGAAACAAATTCGTTTCATCATTCATTTTGTCCTTTACTCTAGAGGAGGGGTGCCCAAACTTTTTTCAAAGAGGCCCAGATTTGATGAAGTGAACATGTGTGAAAGCCAAAGTTTTTGAGCTTTTTTTTAAGAATTTGACCGCAATAAATATACTGCTATATGCCATAAGGGCTAGAGAAAATCAACCAGGGGGCCAAATTAGGCCCCCAAGATGGACTTTGGGGGACCTTTGGCCCTCCCAATTTTGGCTGGACTGCAACTCCGATCATCCCTGGCAATTGGAGTCAAGCAACATTTGGAGAATCACAGGTTAACCACCACCCCCTGCTTTGGACCAAACAAATTCAACTCATTCCACCTTTCCTCACAGAACTTCTTATCCTGATGGATCAGGTCAATGGCCCATTTAGTTCAGCATCCTATTCTCACAGTAGCCAACCAGAACTTCCTCTCTAGGAAACTCACCAACTTTGTCACTCTCCTCCAGGTAAATTATATTTAATATATATCCTTCTTAAACTGCAGGACCAAGAACTAGACGCAGAATTCTGGATGAGGTCTGACCAAAGAAGAATAGAGGAGTACTAATATGTTACCTGATCTGGACAGTATCAAGAAAAGTAATGGTACCACTATATTTTACTTTGAGCCAACCTAAAAAGAGAGAAATTCCCAGTGGATGTGTATATGTATATATATATATATATATATATATATATATATATATATATATATATCCATATACCTGTTCACCTAAAATGCCACCATGATTTATGTACGAATAACCATTTATTAAGTCATGGCTATACTTATCAGGAGCTTAAAAGCATTTTGAACAAGAAAACCAATGTTTCATAGGATTTCTACAACTAAGCATTTCCAAAATTGCTATGTTCATGCAACAATGGTAAGAAGTTCACCTCTTCAAAATGCTTACCATCAGCATCTACCTCATTGATCATGTCTTGTAGCTCTGCTTCTGTTGGGTTTTGACCCAGCGACCTCATGACTGTCCCAAGTTCTTTTGTTGTGATGGTGCCATCACCATCTTTGTCAAATAGAGAGAAGGCTTCCTTGAACTCTGGAGGACAGAAAAAAGACCCGTCGCAATTTAGCACCATGACTGACATGAAGGGCATTATCAGCTGTCAACTGCTTAGTTCAAGCGATGATCCCCACAGACAAATTAAGACCACGTTCCACCTTGTTGATAATTTACATATGCAAATCTGATTGAGAATATGCAGACCTACATTACTGGACACCAACACTGCATAAAACTGTTTTAATACCTTGCTTGGAAGCATCAATTTGCTTGTCCTAGGAATGCTGTTTGTTGTTGGGAGTAAATGAGAGCCAACATGGCAGCCTCCAGAGGTTTTGCAATACAATTCCAATCAGACAGCATGGCCAATGATGATGGTAGTCCAAAAAAAAAAAAAAGAGAGGGCACCAGACTGGGGTTTCAAAAACCCCACTCAGCCATGAAGCTTACTTGGACCAATCTCCCTCTCTCAGCCTGACCTATGTTAGATGGGTGCTGTGCAACTAACTCCCATGTTCTGAGTAACTTGGGGAAGGTGGGATACAGGTGTGAAAAAAACAGTTATGGCATTACAGACTGCTAGGCAGAAGAGTAAATTTCCAATGGCAGTGTTTGCACATAACATTAACCCATGGTTTGTTTTAATCAAAGTTTATTCAACTGAAGTGGCTTCATAGATGACCAAACAAGCCTTGTCTTGTTTCTCTAAGGTTTGGTTTGTTTCTCAGCAGCTCATGTCTCATCCCTTTGTAGGTTGGTAAGGATCTGAGGTGGGGCAGCCAAAAAACAGAGTTAAACAAAGCTGCTGGGTCCAAACCAAAACTTAAAAACAAGCCATAGTTTGTAAGTCAACAACAAACCACTGTCATTTGTTGGCAGAAAGCAGATCATGGTTCGTCTGCTTGGCTGGCTCACACATTCAAACTGACTACAAGCCACAGCCTAGTGTTATGTGGTAACCAGGGCACGGTTATGCCAAACTCCTTCTGTAACCATTAGCAACCTCTGTTCAGAGTCAATGTCTCTCGGGTTAACATCTTTTTTTCCTCCCCTAGTTCATGTCAGTTGTTCAAATAATAGAAGCTCCCTATTGTTATGAACTGCAGCACATTAACCACAATTTATTTCTTTAACCAGCCAGCATAATTCTTCAGCATACAATGCAGCACAGAGAGTGTGCGTTAAATGTAATTTCACAACACCCACCTCACAAACCCAAAGCCTGACAGGTTGAAAGACAGCGGAGAACCTTATAAGCAATCATGGCCAAATGGAGATCTGAACCCAAAAGTCTCTCACATCCCCAACCATTCACTATGGCTCAAAATGTTCAAGTCAGTAAGTCCAGTTTTCTGTAACTGATGAACAGGAATTGTCTTTATGGTGAGACAAGCTGTCAATTAACACTGAGCTCTTAAGTCTTCAAACAAAACAAAAATCATCTTTCTTTCTTTTTTAAAAAACTAACGTTGTCTTTGATTAAGACCAGCTGTTGCACTCAAGATATAGTAGACATGATTATGTAAAGGCCTTTGCACCACTGATATTAAACAATAATACTTAACATTTTAAGAATGTTTTCATAGTACTCAGTACAACACAATCCTTAGAACAACCCAGCAAAATGGGTTTCTAATCTCTGTATGCTGCAGGACAGGGGATTGGGCACCGAGGAGCGAGAGGTATGCCCAAGTAGACTCATAGCAGGCTTCTGAGTTCAGCCACTATACTACATTACTTGGAGCAAATTGTACCAAGCTGGAGGAACTATTAAGTATATGTTAATAAGCATCTGTCTCACAAAACACACATCATCAAACCAGCAATGCTTGGGTTCCGACCGCATGAACTACCATGTTTTAGTCCAGGGGTGAACAGACGTTACACGGTGGTCTACTAGTGAACCACTGGCCAATTTTTGTTGCTGGGGTTCTTGCAAAAAGTTCTGGACAGGATGGACTCTCGACTTGGTCCAGCAAGGTGCTTATGTTCTTTGGTAACAGTTCATCATCAGGTCTTTTAGAGAAGTGCCAAAGCCCATTAGCTGAACACATGCTCTGCATACAAAAAGGATCCACTCTAGATCCTTGGCATCTCAAAGTAGGGCTAAGAAAGACGCCAACCCCTGAATCTGAAAGAGAGCCACTACTGTTCTGAGCACTAGGCTAAAGTGACTAATTGTCTGATTTCATATTAAACAGTTTCCTATATAACTGTTTAAAAGATCCTGAATATGCATAGAGGTTCTAACAATCTCAGCCTAACAGCATTGTCATCGTCATCCAACAATGTTTCAAGTCAACTCAAGGCAGAGGTGAGGATTGAACCAATGACATCCTAATTCATATCATAGCTCAGTCTTCTAGCCACCGTGCTACATCAGCTTGTGGGGCTGACAAGAATAAAATGCATAGGGATGGAAAATGGATTAGAAGGGAGGAAAAGAAGAAGACAGCCCACACTTGGTCTAGTTCAGCCTCTGCCAACCAACTGCTATGTGCTGATTGGGGCTGATGGGAGTTGTAGTCCGAAATGTTGGGAGGGTGGCAGGTTGATTGAGGCCGCTCTAGTCAGTGCAATTGCCCACAAGACTGTGCAATAGCCTTTCTCTAGTCCTAGTCCTGCACAAACAGAGCAGAAACTATGGTTTGATTAAGCCTGGAATTAAGTTCCATGTGGGAGGAGAAGGGAATTTGCAGTTCTCCAGTCCATGGTCTTGAGGATTGTCCAAATGCAGCCAACATCATGTGCTGTATTTAATATTGTGGATTGCCAATTGGACTCAAGAACTGGCAAATTAGATCTGGGGAAAGCCAGTCTCCTGTACTCCACTGAGTGATCCTTATGCACTTTGAGTGATTTTGTGCTTGCTTTGTGTAGCTTCTACCTATCTGAACTTTCAAATTAGTACCTATTTCATGACTACCAACTGGCAAGAGTAACTGCCAGCTCCTGGGCATTTTATCTTCAAGTAAGTGATTCTTTTGTTATTTTCGTTATTGCACATTTACAGAAAGAGTCAAACAAATCCATCTATTTCTCTCCTTGGGTTGTATCCAAGTAAATTCTACTCAGAGTAAACCCACTGACACTAATGGACCAAAGTTATTCACATCAAAGGGTTTACTCTTGTGTAGAACTAACATTGACTGCAACCATTTTTCTTGATCCAGATATAATTGTATCATGCACAAGAAGAGGACAAGGGATGCATGATCAACCAGTATGTTTAAATGACAACGGTAATAAAGTGATATATTATGTTCAAGAAACATAGTACAAAGTGGGAAACATTTTCCTGCCCATTTTTTTAAAAAACACACAAAAAATCAACCTACTCAGATAGGAATGTACCATCCTGAGAAACAGCCAAGCGATAGCAGCCACCAAGAATGTTCTGCAATATTTTTGTATTCAGAATAGGTTGCTAGGCCAACAGAAACCATCTCCCTCCATTTAGGATACTTACCAGCAATCTGTTCTTCGGTCAGCTGATCGGCCTACGTAAAGAATAGAAAAGTATTTCAGAACATTGTTTTTACCTGTAGCTATGTCAGTCAAAACCACAAGATGCAATTGCAATTCAGAGGCAAGATGGCATAATGTTATGTTAACGTTTGGCACATCCAGAAGCGATTGGCAACAAATCATCGCTCTGTCCGCTAAAGGGAGAACAAACAGGATTGAGGCAGCACAGCAGGAGTGTGCACAGGGTGCCCAGCCAGAATGGTAGCTTGCCAAGACAGGGAAGCAAGAACCTGCTACATCAGTGATCAAGGAACAGATCCTACCCAGATTAATTTCATATCACGGTTTCATTACAGCCAAGAGGCCGCTATAGTCTTAGCATGATGTGGGCCATCTAGCAATGCTTAATCCTTCAGGTGCTCCCTCCAAAAACTGACCACAGTCAGACATATTCAGGACTAATTTAAAAGCTTGTTTTCCGTTTTTGGATAAAGTCTTAATTTTAAGGCAGCTGAGGCTGCCTTCGGCTGACATTAGCACTCTGCATACTCAGATATCACTACTTAAGACAAACACAGGATTGCGTTTTAGCAGGTCAGTGTGCTGAAGAGTACAGAGCACAACCCAAGCAGCATTTAGAATAACTACAAAGTCTCTGTCAATTTCAATGGGACGTGCAAATTATGTACTGAACTCTGGCAAAAGCGGGAAGGAAAAGCTTAACTTGAGCAGATCACATCCATGCCCCCAAGAAATAAATTTGCCTTCCTGTAGTCTTGAAAACCTGCTTCCTCCACCTCACATAGGTGTCTTGACACTGCCAGGGTTAAACCCCACCAAGACAGGTCAGACAGACACAGCTAAATGGCTGCTGCGGGTGGGCTTTGAAGACGAACAAATGCGTCAAAAACACAGCTGCGGTTTGGAAGCCTTTGTTGGCAACCACCGATTTGCCAATGCAGTGGCTTGCCATTAAATTAAGGTCATCCCAAAGGAAGCTTTTCTATTATTATTATTTTTTTAAAAAAAGCAAGAAACAAAAAACTCACAGCATTTGTTGCTGGCACCTAAAAGTGAAACCCTGTCCTATCTCCACCCAGAACTCCAGCACTGGATTTCCCTCCAGTGAGGCAAGTTGACATAGTGATTTACATAACATATCAGAGCAATACAGAACAGGAAACAGGGCCACACCTAATAGAGGGGGAAAATGATGCAAATCAACAGAAGCAAGAGTGTAGGAAACACTCTGCCTGACATGTGAAGGATAATAATCTAGGTTTTGTACTTGCAAGTTGCTACATTATGCAGCATCCTTGTTTGCCAACCTTTTTTGGTTGGCAGGCACAAAACACAGAGTGCCGTGGCTATGGCCAGATAGCCAATATTGTGTTGAAGCAGCCACCCCACCCATTCAAGTAATTAAGGAGGAAAGGGGGGGGGGGACTGTCGGTTCTGGTGATGTCACCCTTCCTAAACAGGATGAAGGGGGAGCAGGAGATCCACCATGCGTGGCCCATATTCATATCTGGCCATGCAAAATCTTATCCTCTCCGTTCCAGGAAACCAAAGCAGAGATTTCCACCCAGAGCACATATACACCCCCCTCAAGACGTCACAATATTGAAGCAAATATCTGGTGTTTTGCTGTGGAAAGAAAAAGAGGGCCGAAGACTGAATGAAAAGGTCACAATCTAATAAATGCTCTTGGGGGGGACGGACCCTCAAGTCAGCATTGGATGAGGTTAAATCAAGTTGCACAGAAAAACAAAACAAAAATGGCAAAGAAAGTAGTCTGCTTCCATGGTGCAAAAGAGGAATAAAGGTTTCCTCTTAAACAGCTACTGCACAAGCAATAAATCTGTTTGTTTGACACTAACAGGAGTCCACCGGTGACCCATCCTTTTCTTGGCATCCCCATCTTGCCAATTATGCTTCTAACACACTTTCCTGTACGCAGATCATGCACCTTCCTTCTCACGCCCACCTAAACCTTATCTGAATCCTCCTGAGGTAGCAATTGCATTTCAGTGTCTTCCTTGAGGCTTACAGGAAACTGATTAATAGAGTCCCTATTAAAACCACCCCAGCTTTTCACCCGCTACTCTTGCTGCCTCTTGGGGTCAGGGTGGAGACCGGAGAGGAAGAAGAGGTGGAGAAATGATGTAATGCTGCCATCACCCAAGGCTTTTTAAGCACTGCTGCGTTTGAGGGGCTTGGGGAAAGGGGTGGGGGAGAAGGAGAAACAGCGCAATAACTGCAGATGTTCCCCCCTGCGCAGTGCAGCTGGTGGAGGAACCGGGATTGTTTCCACCTTCTGAACTGCCATCTCCTTCTAGCAAGCCTGGAAATTTTTCCAATTTCCCCACCCACTAAGGGGAAAGGGGTGATCTCTGTCTGCAATAGCCTCATATATTCCGAAATCTTTGGATTTTTATATTTGTGTTAAGGTAGGGATCCTTGCCCCTATCTGCAGCCACAGCTATGCCATGCACTGAAGATCACACCCTTGCCTAATGCACTTGGCATAGACCCTGGGAGGGAAAATAAAAAGTCGTCATTTCACTCATTAGCACAGGCAGAAAAGGAACAGGGAGAGAGGGCGCGCTAGAGGGGCTGCAGAGTCCAACCGAGGGGCGCCTTTTCTTTTTCTAAGGCAAGTGCTTTGGTGTCCCTGGTCTGCAGTATGCGGTCTTGTGTCCCCAGGAAGTCAGACCGCGCCGGAATCTGTATTCCCCACTCTCCCCCTTGCGATTTTCCACGCGGGTGACAGCTTCGATCCCTTCTCAGCTCGGCTCCCCGATCCATCCTCAGCTGCAAAGAAGGAACCCTGCATCGACTCTTCTGGGACCCATCCAACTAACTACAAGCAAGCTATAAACATAAACACCCCTTTTCCCGTGCGGGGATGGAGGCTGGTGGGGGGAGAGAGAGACTCGCGCCCCAGGCAACCGCCTCCATCCTCGGGAGAGGCGGAGGCCCCACCGTGGGAACCCTGTGCCCACGGGCAAGGCGCGGGCGCAAACACTCCCTCACTCGTGGAGTGGGGTGTCGGCGGGGGCAGCGGCAGCAGGGCGCGCCTCCCGCGCACGCTGCCGCCCTCTCCGCCATCTGCCCCGGAGCGCATGCAAAGCGGAAAGAAAATAAACGAAGCCAAGCCGGTCTCGCTCTGCAGGCAGCAGCGTCCCTGCCCCGGCTGCTTCTCCGAGCCTTTCCAAACCGCGCGATCGGTGGCCTCTCCAGCATCCCCACCCAGCCTCCGGAGGCGCGAACTGCGAGGAACCCGGCTTGCAGTCCTCATGCACCGGGGCAAAGCAGAGCGCGCCAGTTCCGGGCAAGCGGCTTCTCTGAAAGACAGGAACCGGCCGCAGCCCCGGGTTTTTATTCCCCTCCCTTCCTTTTGCTGAGGAGAGGAAGCGAGAACTGCAACGAGCCCCGGAGCTGGGAAGAGGGCGCGTGGGTGGCTGAGTTGGAGGGTGAAGATTTGGGTTGGGCAAGAAGGATCAAGGATAGGGAGCGAAAGCGCAAGTCAGGGCTCCCTCTCCACCCCCCCCCTTAGGACATCCGAGCAGACCCCGCAGCGCAGGCAGCCGTGAATGGGGTGGGGGAAAGCAGGCGAGAAGAGACCACCGATCCTGGCCAGCTGTGCCCAAAGAGGGTCGGCGATCCAGCTGCGCCGCAGCCGCCCGCCCCCCCCCTCTCCAACACGAAGATCAGCCACACCAGCTCGCCAGCCGAGCTCCGGGACGCGGGCCTGACCGAGTCCCCGGCGCAGCCGCCGAAGCTAGCCAATGCACGGGAGCGGCAGGCTGAGAAGAAGCCGGGCTCCGGTTAGGCTCCCGCCAGCAGCAGCCCAGAGGATCCCGCCGCAACAGCAACTTCCGAGGAAGTAAAAGGGGGAAAGGAAGAAAGAAAAAAGCGCAAGCCGGCCACCTCCATCGCGCCCAAGCCGATCCAGATGCTCTTCGTCCATTTTTGCCAAACTGCGAAACGAAGCCAGCCCGCGCGTGCTCCAGGCCAGCTCCAAAGCAACCCGGAAAGTTATCGATTGCCTAGATCAGCGCCTCTCCTCGCAGGTCCAAAGCTACCTACCATTGCGGCTGGTGATGGCGCTTGTCTGTGCACGGGCGAAGGTGCCGAAGGCGGGCGGCTGCTCTCAGCTCTCGCTGCCTCCTCGCTTCGCCAAAAATGCTGTAGGTGTGAGGCTGCGCGGCGCGCTTTTTATACGGCGCGCTGTATCCCTCCGCCGGAGCAGCGCCTTCTTTTTCCCTCTCCCTCCCGGGACTGGGGCATGTGGCAGCAGAGTGACTGCAGCAGGCAGCCCTGCCCCCCTCCCCTCCCCTCCCCTCCCCACACCCGCCCCAGCCCCTCCCCCGCTCCCTCCCAGCCGCCAGCCCAGCTGGCAGGCGGCGAGGAGGAGGAGGAGGAGAGGGGTCGCTGGGCGCGCGCTCCATCTCCCTCCAAGGAAACGGCGGGCAGCAGCAGCAGCCGGCGCATTGGCTTCGGAGCGCCTGCCAGGGGTTGCAGCAGATGCTGCTCGCGGCTTAGGCGGCTTCCGTGTTCCTGCTTTGGTCCGAGAGGCCGAGCTGTTCCGCAGCAGGCAGGGAGAAGGGCAGGCTGTGTGTCTGCTGCTTCCCTCGGAAGCCCGGAGGTGCGGAAGCCTGGCAATAAAAACAAGAGCGAAAAGGGGCCTGGCGAGGATGCATTTGGGGCCGGCCCTACCGTTATGCAGAGTGAGGAGGAGAGATCTTGAGGCGACTGGTTTGGGGGTGGAGGGAGGGCAAGAAAAGGAAGCAAATTGTTGCCTAGTTCACTTATTGTTTCTGGAGTTTTGCTCCCAGGCAGGAGGAGAGGAGCCTGTGGGAATTTTGTTTCCTTTAAGTTAAGGTGCCAAAATGAACTTGGCAGACCTCGGGTTGTACTGTGCACCTTTGCACCTTGACTTGGAGGAGGAGAGTAGCTGTTCTGCCTCAGGTAGCAAAATGTATTGGGCCTGCCTTTGTGTAACTAGAATAATACTGTAACGATCATTATGATCATTTGTGTAATAAAACACTGCAAGGCTGCACACTAACTCAAAAGCCAGCCATTTTGAATCCATTTATGGGATTTCTGAGTAAACGTGCCTAGGATTGGGCTGTATGCAATGGAAGGTTTAGAGTGGACATACGGCCCATTATCTCAGTAGAAAGAACCGGTCCTTCCTATTTCAGTGCTGGCGCTGGCCTAGTTCATTGTAAAGTTGCATAGCGAGAGAGAGATTTAGTTGTGAAATTTGTATTAACCCCTGGTTTAGTCTTGGTGGTGGCCAAGGAGAGGAAGGTTTTAAAGAATGAAGTTTCCATTTGCAATCCACATCTGCAAATACAAGTCTGATTATATTTTTGTACCCCACATTCAGGGAAACTATTTCCAAAAATTGGGAATACGACACAGAGGAATAGTTAATGCCCTTCCATGCCATTTTTCCTAATTACATGGGGTCTTTCAGCCTCAATTCAACTTTTTTTTTAAAAAAAGTCAGGAGACCTGATCAAAGATTTTCCAGCATCAAACTTGCATCTTCGGTAGCCTTTCAGGCCTAAGCATTTTGGATGGGACCTTGAGTAAAATTGTGGGGATTACCTATGTGGGAGATCTCATTTTGCATTCTTACTGAGTTCAAAGGGATTCTACCAACAAGTTGTGCTTCAAATTGCAATGTTTGATACTGTTTTGAGTTGGGGATGTCTTTGATTATGGCAGGTGGATCCATATATTAAGTTTTATTTATTTCCTAGAGCTTATACTCCCTCCTTGGATATAAATTGTACTCAGGGGGGTTCACAAGGGCTTACAGCAACAAAACAAATGTTTAGTTTTGCCTGAAGAGGTCAGGAATGATAAAAAGCTTACTATGCCTTGATGGCTGTGTAATCTTCAAAACAGTTATTGATCATCAAGCCCTTTGTAGAATTTAGGTACAATATGACGTTTAAAGCTTTTTTAATAACAATTGGTAAGCTGTTTTTTATACCATTTCTCTTCAAACAGGACCCCTCATGAGAGTTCAAGGAGTATGATCAGAAAAGGTCTGGAGCAAATGGGTTAGTTCAGATTGGGAAGTGTGTGAGAGAAAAAGCTGCCATTTGGTGAAACTGAACCACTGTGTAGTATAGGGACTCTCTTTAGAAATCTGATGGGAGAACAGCAGATTTGTTTTCTGCTTATAGGAATCTGCTAGCTTCCACTGTGCTGTATTTGAACATTGTCAGTGAAGAAAATATTACAAAGACGATTGAGTTTCCAGTGCTCTCTCATTTGAAAGATATGAAACTCTATGACAGTGCTATGCACAAAGCCATGGCAGCAATCCTAACTCCACCTACCTAGGAGTAAATCCAGTTGCATTCAATAGGATCTGAGTATAGACATAGTTGGGATTGTATTGTTAGAAGGGCTATAACTCCCTGTTGCTTCTGCATGTCTGAACACATCTTTACCGTATTCCAGTGGGCTGTTGGAGAATGTCCAAAACATTTTATAGTAATGTTTTCAGCTCTGGGTGCTAGAACAATGCTCCCCTTTCAGATCCCCTCTTTCTTCCTCTTCCCCCTCCACCCCCCAGCAGATCTTTGGAAGGTATCTCAAAAGTTTCCACCTGCAGATTTCCCTTGTTGGCCTTGATGACAGTCATTACTGAGAACAAAGCCCAGTTCTATTATGAAACAATTCACAATATCCGCTTCCCAGATATCATGTTACAGCAGACAGGGCCAATTTTTGTGCCTAACTTTCCCCCATTTTCTCCCTGGTGCTTCCTCACCAGTCTTTATCTGAGGCTATCAGTACTCTCCATCTTTGTCTACCTTTCCCTCAAGACGTGTCTACATGTTGACTCTTAATGATGGAAGTACTGTATTTTTCTGTGTATAAGACGACCCCTATTTTTTTGGACCGCAACAAAAAAATGGGGGGGGGAGATTGCCCAGAGTTGTTGAGCTTCTTGGGGGGGGGGCATCGCCGCTAATCACTCCCCAGCCTGCCCGCCAATGCAAATTGCACACATTTCTGTGGCCACCAATCGTCTGCACGCTCACCACCAAAAGTCTATCTGCACACTCGACACAACCACAGCCGATTGCACACATGCCTCGCCGCTGCCATAAATAGCCCACCCAATTGCTGCAGCAGCAGCCAGTCCTCAGCAGGCCTTGGCGCAGCAACCAATCACACGCCCAGTCGCCGCTGCCAATCTCCTGCTGGTTGCTGCCACAAATCACCCGTCCCACCTCACTATCTGTGTATAAGACGACCTACAATTTTTACCTGTTATTTCTAAGGAAAAGATATCATCATATACGAGGAAAAATATGGTATTAGATTCCTTGTAAAATATTATTATACATGTTATACCATCTATATCACTTTAGCTGCTTCTGATCTTCAATTCCCCAGATCCATGCATCATGCTGTGTGCTGTGGGACTGATTTGCATTCCCATAAGATTTACCACACAATCTATTTCCTGAAAAGGAAGAATTGATTTTTATTTTTTTTAAAAAAATGGCACTTGCAAATTTCTCCTTTGACTTCAGTCGTCTTTTGGTGGCAAGTTTTATTGCAGTGCCAACAGACACAGCAGTTCCCCTCAAATTGCCTAGTGTTTTTCAAACAAATCAAACCTGCAAAATGTTACTTCCCTAGTCAGCAACTTCCACATCCATGCCCACATTCCAGCATGAAAACCATATTCCATTCCAGTCTCTCCTATGTAACCTGCTTGCATAAACAGCTTTGTAGCAAGCATCCATTTCATTTCAGGTGCTTCTTTAAAGGCTAATTTGGAAGTCCTCACGACTTCCAAAGTCTGCTCTATATTGTTGTTCTATATTAATTTTATATTAAGATATCTTCTGGCATCTTGGTGGTGTTAGCAATGCCTCCAGGCTGTGCCAGCCATATCTTTTGTTGGAAGAGTTGTGCGAGTCAATGACTCAGGATGGAAGAGTGATGTTTCTTCAATAGGAGCTCATTTCTGGAATGTGGCAGACACCTAGGGAATATTTTCCACCCCAACACCACTGAGGGGGGAGGGGGGGAGTGCATTTCATGTTAATCCCACAAGTTTTATTCATTATCCTTTTTGTTAATTTCTTCCGTTTATGAATCACTTCCCATAAAATATCTTGAAGCAATTGCACTGTGAAAACATCGACAGAAATAGTTGGAAGTCGAACATGAATTAGCTTTATCAAATATTTCAAGACAACAATCTGGATTTACACAATAAAGAATTAATAAGCTCTTTATCACAAGCAGCGAGACACAGCATAACCAGACACTGGAAGGATCTTTCTGGCACAACGATAGACAATTGGTACAAAACAGTTTGGGAAATAGTCCTCCTTTGGAGATAAAGAAATAAACACTGGTTGGCATGTGGATAGATGGCTTTCCCCCAGTGTGGTTTAATTTCATAACAGTATTCCAGAAAATGAACAATCCCTTCCATCAGCATTTGTCTCAATCTGACTGATCTAAATCTAAACCTAAATTATTATCTTCACTTTGAACCGCCTCCCACATTCATCAATATGGCAACACTTGATATTGTTTCATTGGTAACATAAGAGGAAAGACGACTTATTACTCATGCTTAATCTAAGCACAACCACAAGGGTTCCTGATTGAACCTTTAGCTATGCGATGTTGAATGTTATCTGTTAACCCTGTTCTATCCTGTTTCCCCTTTGTTTTCGTTTAAATCAACTCACGAACCAAAAACTTCTACATTGACCATTAATAATGAACCATATGCTGTATGTATTACTGCAAATTTATTGTGCTGTTTTTGTGATACACAAATGACATGAGGAGACTTGGTCTATTTATTTGCACCTGCATTATTCTTACAATCCTTGTTCATAAAACCCAATAAAAGTTACCAAAAAATAAAATAAAAGGGAAGATCTTCAGTAGGTGCCAATAACACAATAGAGACAGCATTCCTGATGTCAAAGAAACTGTACTTCAGAGGTGTTCAGAGCGCTCTTCTTCCTTTCCTGTGAGACTCCTGACAGAGTCCTGGATTGCGTCTGCTGCTCCAAGCCACAGTCCTAAGGCTTGCACCAAGTCTGAATAACTTTCCCTCTTTCCGTGGAGTGTTTTCTGCCCAACTATCGACTGGTCCAGTCAGATTGCTTACCCTCTTTCTGCCCAACATCCCAACTTCTTAAGGAGTTTACATCAAATTGGGA
The DNA here is from genome assembly GCF_965112155.1 of Podarcis liolepis. Classification (NCBI taxonomy): domain Eukaryota; kingdom Metazoa; phylum Chordata; class Lepidosauria; order Squamata; family Lacertidae; genus Podarcis; species Podarcis liolepis. Next base: position 23,695,754 of record NC_139554.1, read on the forward strand.
ATGATTAAGTTTCCCAGGATATTTTCATAGAATCAGAGAATAGAACCATCGACTTGTAGAGTTGGAAGGGTCGTGTAGGGTCATGTAGTTCAGACCCCTGCAATGCAGGAATCTCAACAGTCTTCTGTTTGAAGGTGTCCTTTACTTGAAGAACTGCCTAGTTAAAGGTGAAGAACTGGAAGTATGTGGAACAGGGATCCTGAACACAATTCATTTGATCACAGTTTTCCCCAATATAGAGAAGAAGAAGAGTCTGGATTTGATATCCCGCTTTATCACTACCCAAAGGAGTCTCAAAGCAGCTAACATTCTCCTTTCCCTTCCTCCCCCACAACAAACACTCTGTGAGGTGAGTGGGGCTGAGAGACTTCAAAGAAGTGTGACTGGCCCAAGGTCACCCAGCAGCTGCATGTGGAGGAGCGGAGATGCGAACCCGGTTCACCAGATTACGAGTCTACCGCTCTTAAGCACTACACCATACTGGATGTATTGTATTTCTATTTAAATTATAGGTTTTTTTTTTAAATCACAAGGAAGGTGTTTCAGATCCCTGCACCTTTTTTTCTGCACCATTTCTATTACAGTGGTACCTCAGGTTAAGAACTTAATTCGTTCCGGAGGTCCGTTCTTAACCTGAAACTGTTCTTAACCTGAGGTAGCACTTTAGCTAAGGGGTTAAGATGGCACGGCCAGAATTGTACATAGCATTCCAAGAGTGGTCTAACCATAGAATCATATAATACTCAGGAGCCAGAGGGGTTGAGGAATAAAATTTCCAGTGGAAGAGGGTGAGGCATCAGTGCCCCAATGTAGCTCTATGCCCTTCCCCAAAGACTACCAGAAGCAAAATGAATTATGCGAAATACCACAACTATGCACAGCAGTGCAATGGAAGAGAAACCATGCATATTTTCCTGATTTATACAGGTCACAGAATTCACATTTTCTTTGCACGGAGTTGTGGTTACCTTGACAAATAATTCTGATTTATGTTTTCAGAGGGCAGATTACACCCAGATTATGGCATATTAATTACAAAGCACTAGAATAGGAAATCCATACCCAAACCAGAGGTTGAACTGCCAACTGGGCTTTTGGGTCCTGCAGAATAGAATGATGATAGGTTTCAACCACAGCATGCAGAGCTTCAGAGAAGCCAGTTATTTGTTTTTAGAGAGGGCAGACACTGCAGTTTGAGGTGAAAGGAGTCTTCAAAACTTCAACGTTCTATTTAAAGAAATGAAACTGTTATTTATTTATTTTTAATTTCCTCTGAACTGCCTGCCCTTCATCCAAGGATTCCAGGGCCATGCACAATAAGCATAAATAAAATTATATCCTTACACAATATAAATACAATAAACATGACCTTCATGACAACAAATTGAGAGGCAAAAAACCCACCCTCAAACACAGAACAAGAAACACTAAAGCAATGTAACTGTTTACAATGTTAGATTGGTGACCAAAATGTTTGCAGTTATATTCTAAGTATTTGTAGAACAATGGGGTTTACACAAATCTTTAATTAGATAAGAAGTCTAGGAAGTACCTTCAAAGATTAACTGGCTGGACAATAGGATCCTATTGTGAAGCAGTTTATAGTGATTTTCCACTAGATTAGGTTATGTCACCATTAAATATGGCGAATTATGCCAATTTGGATTCACATACCAACAAGAGCGGGCATTGATTCCATGAAGTCCTGATGATATATACTGTACTTGATATGCTTGACAACTTGGAATATATGAGTCTGCCTGTGAATTGGGTCAAACTTGGGTCTCCAGTTGTTTTTGGACTACAATTCCCATCATCCCTGACCAGGTCCTGCTAGCTAGGGATGATGGGAGTTGTAGCCCAAAAACAGCTGGAAACCCAAGTTTTGGCAAACACTGGCATACATGCTGTATCATCCTTGGGAAACCTTCCTTCTCTCAAATCCCACGGAAGGGCTGCAGTTTGGCGGTAGAAGAAGAAGAAGAAGAAGAAGAAGAAGAAGAAGAAGAAGAAGAAGAAGAAGAAGAAGAGTTTGGATTTGATATCCCACCTTTCGCTCCCTTTAAGGAGTCTCAAAGCAGCTAACATTCTCCTTTCCCTTCCTCCCCCAGAAGAAGAAGAAGAAGAAGAAGAAGAAGAAGAAGAAGAAGAAGAAGAAGAAGAGTTTGGATTTGATATCCCGCCTTTCACTCCCTTTAAGGAGTCTCAAAGCGGCTAACATTCTCCTTTTCCCTTCCTCCCCCACAACAAACACTCTGCGAGGTGAGTGGGGCTGAGAGACTTCAGAGAAGTGTGACTAGCCCAAGCAGCTGCATGTGGAGGAGCAGGGAAGCGAACCCGGTTCCCCAGATTACAAGTCTATCGCTCTTAACCACTACACCACACTGGCTCCCAGCACCTGCTTTGCGTGCTGAAGGTTTCAAGTTCAATCGCCAGTATCTTCAGGTAGGTATGGGAGAGATCGTCTCCATGAAATCCCAGCTCCAGTCAATATGGAGCAAGATGGACCAACTCAGTAGAATGTGACTTCTCGTGTTATCTGTTATCTCAGGGGGATTTGTTGGGGCTGGAGCCAGTGATGGGCAGGATCCAAGCCAAAAGTGAGAGTGGCACCATGCCTCTTCTCTTTCTGCCACCTCCCCCCACATCTTGCCCCAATGACAAAATTAGGAGGTCTACATGCAGCTCACCTTTGGCTTACATGGTGGTGTGTAATTGGCAAAATAGCCCCGAGTGGCGGTGTTGCCAGGGTGCTGCATCTTGAAGCACTGGTTAATATAACTTTTAACTGTTCTTTTGTTTCAAAATAGTAATTAAGCAAGCATTAAACTTGGAGCCAGGCCTCTCCCAGAGGTCCTTGCTGGCCAGCAATTTGTAGTTCCAGTTAATGTGTAACATTAAATAGCCCTCTAGATCTTCTCTGAAACCAACCTCCTTATCTTTTAGAAAAGGATTAGCCATTCGGCAGATAATATGCCTTTAAAAAAAAATCAGTACCTCGTGATTTTCTTCTCAGATTATCTTTTTGTGATCTGGGATGGATTTAACTTTTACTTCCCCCTTCCCCAACCCCCAGTTCTATATTGTGGATATTTACCGTAGTTAATATGTAACATTAAAGTTGATGTCTAGGTCTCTGCAGAATCAACGTTGTTCTCTTAGGAAGTGAATGGAAGCTAGAATAGACTTCATGGATCAAGTGACCAAGCGGTTATAAAATTTATGTTCTAGGGAACCCCAGAATTCCTTGGAAGGTTACTGGATTTCTTAGCTTGGAAATGGAATCCTCAAACACTAGGCGCTCCCTTCTCCCAGTTCTACTTAAAAGCACAGGGACATGCAGAAGAGAATTAGGTGTGTTCACTGCTTCTCACTATCAGGCCTCATTAGCAGCAGAGGTCCCTTCAGGCATTCTGGAAAAACAGGGAAGACAACAAACGAGAGGAGCCAGAGAGTTGACTACAGGGCCGTGCTGTCCACGAGGCAGGCTGAGGCACCTGCCTCAGGTGATGGAATCCAAGGAGCACCTCTGCAACAATCTGGTCTGCTTTCGTATGTGGATCTGAGGAGAGTCCCATCTTGTCCTTCACTTCAAGCAACGAAACGCCCTGGCAGAGTTCCTTTCACTTTAACCACTTTGTCTCGGTGCTTCGAAAGGCCAAAGGTCAGCCTTGCCATAAAGCTACTGTAAGATGTATAGAATACCCTGAACAAAGAGTTTTTCGAAAGCTGTTCACATGAGGAAATTGGGGGATTAAGTCTGAATCTCAGCTTTCACAGCTCACAAAAGCTCTGACAAATAAACTCCTCCGGACTACAAGTATATCAAGTTCCTTTTGTGTCATGTATTCTTGGATGGTTATTTACTGTTTTTCTTCCTCGTTAGGCCAGATGCCAAATAGCATTCATTACACGTTTTCCCCCCTTAATCCCAATCATGAGTAAGGGAAAACTATATATAGTTTCTAATGCCACAGTCTTGAAAATCACTGAAATAGGCCCATGGAGTATTGCAGTGTAAACAGCTTCCAACTTCATTATACATTCATGCACTCATACCTGTAAGCCATGGTGTTTTTAAGTGATTTTTTTTTAAATGAATGACAGTTGTTACCAAGGTATCCAAGCAACTACAGTACAATCGCACCTTACTCAGGAGTTTGGTTCCAAGGCATGTGCCCAAACCCTTGGAACCAGTGAGCGGGAGAGAGGTGCAGAGCGTGCTCTGCATGTCCAGAGCCTACACGACAAGCAGGCCTTGCCCAGCAAGCAAGGCTGAGAGGTTAAATGCTCTTTCTGCAATGGGTAACCCAAGTGGACCTTACAAAGACAGCCTATAAAGGCTGAGTTAGGGGATCTTGCAGGTCTGCTTTTCCCAAGCCACACCCTCCTGCCCCACCTCGAGCAGGTAAAGAGATCACTGGAACAATTGGGCTTCCGGACAGATCACATTCCTGCCAAAAGCAGAGCTTGAAGGCAACACCGACCAGGTGGTTAGCAAGTCCTGCTATGTCTGACCTTCACTCAGGAGTTTCCAATCAGGAACTTCACAAGCACAGCTTTCATTCAACCCATGCCTGCAAAGGAACATTTTTTTCCTTTGCCGCCTGGCTTGAACTCAAGGTGTATTGTGAAGGGAAAATGGGTTGACTGATGTCACAGCAATATCAGGTGACAGGCAGGTGTGTGGCAAAACCCACCTGTTCAGTGGCATGTAGGGAGTGGGGCAGTTTGGGATCTGGCCCACCAGTTGGATCCTGTTCTACATCCCTGATGCAGACTATCCAGTGATCTGGCTTTAGATGTAGATGTTAGAAGTAGTTGTGGTGGCACTGGAGAATAACCCTGCAATTACCCCTCCCCATACAGGTGTTTTTATTATTGGAATTTTTCTCACAGATATTTGCCCCATGTGCAGCTACTTGTATGCATCTCCATGTCGTGTCTCATTTGAAAAGGACAAAAAGAAGCTTGCGATGGCTGTGGTTTTGTATATACTCATTTTTCCTTCTTTTTATTTTGAGCTAGTGGGAAGTCATTTTGATTCTACATAATGGCAGTCTTTCAGGTCCCTTCAAAGTGGTCTCTCTCTCTCTCTCTCTCTGGATCAAGACTGACATCCAACCTGCTAATTTCTATATCCATGCACCTTTCAGGATCTTTATTGAATTCAGCACCCTGTGCAAGACACTCCACCTAGGTGCAAAGTGGATTCTCTGTCTCCTGCGGTCTAAGCCTTAGAAAGCTTAATGTGAATTGGACTCCCCTCTGAGTTCTCATTTGCAAAGGACATGGGAGCATGCATCTTAAAAATGAGATGCTAGGAACCTAAGACGGGTTTCTTAAACGCAGTCTGTAGTCGGCTGTGATTGAGAATTACCCCGTATCACAGGGGAACGGAGGTCATGCTTTCCCCTGACCTCAAGATCTTTTCCTACATGAAGTGAGGTTGCAGTTGCTAGATTTTTGTCTTCCTGTTGGGTTTTTCTAGGACGATTATGTTACTTTCAGTCCCCAGGCTTTGTTCTCTGAATTTCTGTGTGCTTTTGGACAATGGGTCTTTCTCTTTTCTGTCTCTCTATTATTGATTTTTCTTTCCTCTTATTTTGGTTTTCCATTATTCTTCATCTTTAAACTAGTTTGACTTTTATTGTATTTTATGTTGAAAGCTTTTAATAAAAAAGGGGGTTCCACTAGCCCAAATACCTGCAATGTGAACCCAGACTTTAAAACATATCTTTGGCAACTGAATGATGTAACATAAATGTTGAGTTTTGTTTTGTTTTTGCCCTGCTTTATTATCAACAACATGAACAGATAAAATAACTAACTAGAAATATATAATTTATATCGAAGATTGTTCTGCCTCTTTCTTTTTAAATAAATCTGTTTTATTACATTTTGGATCTTAAAAGCAATTGGGCCTAGAGGGACTACCAGATTGGCTCGTTTTATGAAAAAAGCGCCATGCTAAGCTAGGGCAGTTGATCCTATCTTGGATGGTAAACAAGAAGCAGAGCAGGTCCATGACAGCTGGCCCAGAGATAGCTATCCTGGCCAGAGTGATTTTCATCCACTTTGAATGGGCATCTATTACTGCCAGGGAGGGGAACTGATACAAGAAAAGAGCTCCAAACAAGTCAAAGGGCTGAACAGTCAGGTTCAGGATTCCCATTGCCATTCCCATGCTGGTGTTTCTGACCCATGGAATAACTTCTTAAGGTGTTGGAATAATGGACAGCTCAGCCCTTGCTGTTCGACATCTATATTTCATCAAGGCCACCAGAAGGAGAGGAACCCACACCCAAGCACCCTCTATCGTATCTGGAAGCAGCTCTGGCTGTGTGCCCTTTTCTCTCACTCTGCCACACCAGTGCAAGTAGATGAGTAGGTACCGCTGCGGCGGGAAGGTCAACGGTGTTTCTGTGTGCTCTGGTTCCCGTCACAGTGTCCCGATGCGCCAGAAGAGGTATTGTCATGCTGGCCACATGACCCGGAAAGCTGTCTGCGGACAAACCACAGCTCCCTCGGCCTGAAAGCGAGATGAGCGCCGCAACCCCATAGTTGCCTTTGACTGGACTTGACCGTCCATGGATCCTTTACCTTTTTACCTTTACAGTGGTACCTCAGGTTAAGTACTTAATTCGTTCCAGAGGTCTGTACTTAACCTGAAACTGTTCTTAACCTGAAGCACCACTTTAGCTAATGGGGCCTCCTGCTGCCGCCACGCCGCTGGAGCACGATTTCTGTTCTCATCCTGAAGCAAAGTTCTTAACCTGAGGTAATATTTCTGGGTTCGCGGAGTCTGTAACCTGAAGCGTATGTAACCTGAAGCGTATGTAACCCGAGGTACCACTGTACTGTAATGAGCATTACAGTGTTAGTTTGTAACAAATAACCGGATCCAGGGTTTACTTTTTCCTCCTCCCTTCCAAACCCTTTTCCTTTTGTGTCGTATCTTCTAGGGGCTCATCCACACTTCTGCTTTCTCTGCTGCTTTCCCCCAGGGAAAACCCTCTGTTTACTGCTGAACCAGAGCAAATATTAACCGGGTTTTTTCTGGATGGTCGTTTGCTTCCATTTAGTGCTAAAGAGTGGGTTTTCTGCAGGAAGGAGGAAGGGCGAAATAAAAACTGCTTGGATCCATGCCTAGAAAGCACAGAGAAGCAGAAGTGTGGATGAGCCCTAAGATTGTGAGCCTGGTGCCGGAAACTTCTTTATTTCTTATCTAAGTTGCTCCGGAAGCCATTTTTGCCTCTAAAGGTAAAGGTAAAGGGACCCCTGACCATTAGGTCCAGTCGTGATCGACTCTGGGGTTGCAGCGCTCAGCTCGCTTTATTGGCCGAGGGAACCGGCGTACAGCTTCCGGGTCATGTGGCCAGCATGACTAAGCCGCTTCTGGCGAACCAGAGCAGCCCCCGGAAACACCGTTTACCTTCCCGCTGGAGCGGTACCTATTTATCTACTTGCACTTTGATGTGCTTTTGAACTGCTAGGTTGGCAGGAGCAGGGACCGAGCAATGGGAGCTCACCCCGTCACAGGGATTCGAACCGCCAACCTTCTGATCAGCAAGTCCTAGGCTCTGTGGTTTAACCCACAGTGCCACCGCGTCCCTGTTTTTTCTAGAAAGGGGCAAAAATGCTATAAATCAGGGGTAGCTAAACTCTGCCCCAGGGCGACTGCTCCTCCTAGCCAATTTTTCTAGCCTTGCACCTGACCCCAACCCCAAGTGATTTTGATAGCAGTGGAGGCAAGGAGAACAACAACAAAAAAGAAAATTAAGCAGACACAATGCTGGGATTTAAACCTCTCTACCCAGCCCAGCACCTAGATGGGGATGCAAGTTGCCCTCTCCCTGGTCATCACATTGATCATCTGATATGTGGGGAGGGAGTAAGAACCCTCCTCCTCCAATGATCTGCATAGTTCAGTGGAGAAGGGGAACTGCATGCCCCCCATGTATGCATGTGAGTGTGTGGAATGGCTACACTCACTGCTGGCAGAAGGACCCCCAAACGGCTGGCCAGGGATGAATGTAGCCCTCTTGTCAGCAAAGGTAAGCCACCTTTGTTTTCGCTAAAACAATAATAAATAAATGCATTAATACCTAGCAAATATGTCGCTCCTGCCCAGCAGTCTTATTCAAGCCAAACCGGGAACAGGCTGCATTCAGTTTCTCCATTAACAGATTTCTTGCCAAAAGGGAACTCCCGTTTGGAGACTTAATTCCTAAATACCTGTGATTGTGCGTTCAAGTGTCCAGATGCTACTTTGAGATTATCCATCCTGAACAACCAGAAAAGTCCTTGGCTAAATGCTGCCGAATCCAGACAGCAATTTGCATATGTGTTGGAGAGGCTTCTCCTACTTTGTTTACAGTCAACACAATTTCCTGGGGCACCGGTGTTTTCTGGTGCCCTTCCCCTTGGTAAGAACTGTGGATGCATGTAAACACACGTCTATCAGGACTCAGCGCGTTTATTTTGTCGTCCCCTCATAATGCAAGCTTGCCTTTTCTTTCCAGCCCCAGCTCCCCACATCCCTTGCATGCTACAAGCAGGATATCTGCCTTCAAAAATATTTTTTAAAGATGAACCTAGGGTGGGCCGATCAGAAGCTCGGCAGTTCGAATCCCCGCGACCGGGTGAGCTCCCGTTGCTCGGTCCCTGCTCCTGCCAACCCAGCAGTTCGAAAGCACGTCAAAGTGCAAGTAGATAAATAGGTACCGCTCCAGCGGGAAGGTAAACGGCATTTCCGTGCGCTGCTCTGGTTCGCCAGAAGCGGCTTAGTCATGCTGGCCCCATGACCTGGAAGCTGTACGCCGGCTCCCTTGGCCAATAAAGCGAGATGAGCGCTGCAACCCCAGAGTCGGCCACGACTGGACCTAACAGTCAGGGGTCCCTTTACCTTTTTACTAACTTCTTAGAGGGAAAGGGGGTGGCGGCGGGGAAGCAACCAAGTGTTTACCGTATTTTTTGCACCATAACACTCACTTTTTTCCTCCTAGAAAGTAAGGGGAAATATCTGTGCGTGTTATGGAGCGAATGCCTGCGGGTGGCAGGGAGGATCTGCTGCAGTCGTGAGCAGAGGATCCATGGTTCCCCTTCCATCCCTCCTCCGTGGTTACAAAGCATGGATCCACATGGATCCTCGGGATTTTTGCATTGGGCTACTCCAACCTCACTGTCAGATCACATGTCTGTGGCCACAGCATGAACCACAAAAATCATATATCCACTATTTCGTTTAGAATATTTTTTTTCTTGTTTTCCTCCTCTAAAAACTATGTGCGTGTTATGGTCTGGTGCGTGTTATAGAGCGAAAAATACGGTATATATGGAATTACTAGAGAGACTACTTAATCTGTTTTTAAGAGATCCAATTGCATCCTTGTTACATAGTGTAGCAGTGATGCCTTGTCCAGGTGCAAGGGGAACAGAATTCCTTTGTGACCCGGAAGCTGTACGCCGGCTCCCTCGGCCAATAAAGCAAGATGAGCGCCACAACCCCAGAGTCGTCGGCAACTGGACCTAATGGTCAGGGGTCCCTTTACCTTTACAGGCATTATATTAAATGTGCCTTTTTCAAAAAGTGTGACCAATTCTTTTTTTAAATGCTTCATCTATTTAAATACCGCCTCTCCTTGTATGCCCCACAGAGAAACTTATGGTCTTCAAATAAAAACATCTTGAAGGTCCCAGGCCACAGAGAAGTTAGGGTGGCCTCAACTAGAGCCAGGGCTTTTTTGGCTGTGGCTCCGATCTGGTGGAACACTCTGTCACAAGAGACCAGGGCCCTGCGGGACTTGACATCTTTCCGCAGGGCCTGCAAGACAGAGCTGTTCCACCAGGCCTTTGGCCAGGGCACAGCCTGACTCCCTCCCTCGGCAATCTTCGCAGAGCTCTGGCCCAATGGTTGCCAGTGGCTTGAATTAATTAATTTTATAATGAATGGTTTTAGAGTGTTGTTTATGCTGTACTTTCGTACTGTTTTATTGTTGTTAGCCACCCTGAGCCCGGCTTCGGCTGGGGAGGGCGGGATATAAATAAAATTTTTTATTATTATTATTAAATTTTACAATAAACAACCTATGTCACAGGGCTCTTTTAATTTTCATTTGTCTATATAGCAAACAGAGAACAAATCTGGACATTCAACGCCAGCAGGTTCATAGTATTAAGGAGGCCTCCCAAGATAAGGCCTATCTCCAAAATGGATATTGAGCAAATGGTAACTTGCTACTACCCCCCCCTTCCCCGCTCCTGTTTACATATGCAGGGATGGAAAGGCAGAATAGGTTTTTACAACTTTGAAAAATGGCTTTGGGGAGGGGAGGAGATGGTTTAGTGATGTCAGATGAGTTTCTAGCCAATCATTGCTGTTAAAAGCCAGCTGCTTGTTGGAAACACACATAGCTGGCTTTCTTGAGCTTGTTACAGGAAAGAGGTGCTTGTCCAACTCTAAAATTCCATGATTCTAAGATGCAGGAAATGCAAAATTTTGCAAAATGTATGAAGGCAATTTGGTTTCCTGGAGGAAGGCTCCTGATCCAGCCACAAGTTTGTGTCCTTCAATAATTAATGAAAAGATGTCAATATAACTTCCAAACATTGCATTTAATAGTTTAAAAGCCTTGTGTGTCCTCGTCTCCTTTTTAGAATAAGCTTTTATTTTTATTTATTTTTATTATGTTTCCATATGTGATGGAAGCCACCCAGAGTGGTTGGGGCAACCCAGCTAGGTGGGCGGGGTATAAATAATAAAATTGTTGTTATTATTAATTTCACAAACCATACATTCAGGTTCCTCATGCAGGAACTCTAACAGGGAAACCTGGCATTCTGGGATCGGAAAATTATTACCCTACAATACATATTTCGGGAGCATCTTAGCCTAACCTTTTATTCCAAAGGACCAGTGAGAATATTCCCAACTTTATTTTTCTTTTTACATGGAATTAAAGAAGGTAGTACAGACATTTATAAAGCAGGAGCTGGGCTTGTTGAAGAAGCGCCATGTTGGCTGGTGAACAACCACCCACAGAAAAAGCAGGCAGGTGACTGGACGGTCACCCCTCTGGACTATCGGTATTTTGCAGGAGTAATTCAAGAGCATATTCGACATTTAGGTTTGCATAACTGAGTGCCAACAAAGGTCCGTATAGTTAAAACTATGGTTTTCCCAGTAGTGATGTATGGAAGTGAGAGCTGGACCATCAAGAAGGCCGATCACCAAAGAATTGATGCTTTTGAATTATGGGACTCTTGAGAGTCCCATGGGCTGCAAGAAGATCAATCCTATCCATTCTTAAGGAAATCAGCCCTGAGTGCTCACTGGAAGGACAAATCCTGAAGCTGAGGCTCCAATACTTTGGCCACCCCATGAGAAGAGAAGACTCCCTGGAAAAGACCCTGATGTTGGGAAAGATGGAGGGCACAAGGAGAAGGGGACGACAGAGGACAAGATGGTTGGACAGTGTTCTCGAAGCTACCAGCATGAGTTTGAACAAACTGCGGGAGGCAGCGGAAGACAGGAGTGCCTGGCGTGCTCTGGTCCATGAAGTCACGAAGAGTCGGACACGACTAAACAAGAAAAAAAACTGAGTGCATAGAAACACCACACAAGCAAACCAAGATGAATGTTCATTATCGTATAACTTCTTCGCAATACAAATCAGAATGAATGCTCAATAAATATAGCACACAGTCTAACCTCTGTGTAAGCAAGCCAGCATTAATGCTCAATAAATGGGTTGTCTGGAAGAGCCAGAAGAACAATGAGCTGTGGGTTTGCACACGAGGTTCTTGCATTTTTATTTTAAGAATTTTTATTAAGTGGTGCTATTAATGTACAATTTCCTCCAGTTTTATCATCAAATTAGTTTCCTCATATTTTGTGATGGCTTTTTCAAATAGTTTACTGAACTAAGCAACAAACCACCATCCAGTGCTCAGCTTATACAAGACTGATGGTAGTCGGTGGGATATATACCGTATTTTTCTGTGTATAAGACAAGGGTTTTATATTTTAAAATAAGAAAGAAAAATTGGGGTCGTCTTCTATATGGTTAGTGCAGAGGGGGGACGGGCGACTGTTGGCAGCCGTGAGTAGGAGATATCGGGCAGACGATTGGTGTCTTCTGCGAGGCATGCGATTGGCAGCTGCGGTCAGGCGCAGTGGCGTAGCGTGAGGGGTGCAGGGGGGGCCGGCCGCACCGGGCGCAACATCTGGGGGTTAGGGTTAGGGGGTGCAAATCCACGGGTTAGGGGGCGCAAATTACTTGCCTTGCCCCGGGTGCTGACCACCCACGCTACGCCACTGGTCAGGCGGGTGAACGATTGTCGGCAATCCCCCCCAAAAACGCTCAACAACCCTAGGCAATTCCCCCCCCCCAAAGAAAGCTTAACAACTCTGGGCAACCTCCCCCCCCCCAATTTTCTTAATTTGGAGTCCCCAAAAATAGGGGGCGTGTTATACACGGAAAAATACGGTATATCACTGATAGATATATCTATCTATCTCACTGGTTCATGTTCATGGCTTCCAAGAAGGTAATAAAAAATCTTTATTATCAGACCGCAGGTACCTGACTTTACACTTTGTACTATTAGATTTTGTATCCTCAATATTATTCTGAGAGGACTAGGGGCCGAGTTAAGAAACCAGTAGACCAAAGTGCTAAATCTTTTCCTGCATTGTACTACTTCAAGTTGCTGGTTGGTCATTATCATTTTATCATATATACCCCGAAAGACTGTGCTAATCATACTAGTCCAGAAACAAGAAAGCTCAGCGATCAACAACAGAAACAAAAGGTGCTTCAGATTTGTTTTATTTTTAAATTCCCAATATGCTTAGAGCTTTAATTACTCTATTTTATAGGCATTTTTTTTTTTAAAAAAGCTATTTAGGGAATAGAGAATAAAACTACAGACCGAAAACATCTTTGAGAATTTTCCTTTTATTTGATTATTGCTAATGATGTGAATCACCCTCAATCTCACGGGTTTCAATAGTAGCTAACATAGTGCCCTCCAGTCTTGTTGGACTCCAACTCCCATCAGCCCCAGGCAGCGTGGCCGAAGGTCGAGCATCACTATTATTTAACACATCGATAAGATGGAAAAAATGAATAAATCTAAAAACTTTCTCTCAAATGTGATTTCAGGGTTGCCAAGAGTATCATACTTCAGCCATCAAATGCCTTGGATAAACAAGAACGTTTTAAGATTATTCCTGTCAATACCGAGGGAGGCACACCTCACGAGGAAGGGCATTGTACAAACCGGGAGCCATCACTAAAAAGGCCCTGTCATGGGTCAATGCCAACTCAGCAGCCACGAGTGGCAGCACCAGCAAGGCTATCAAACATCTGGTGGGAACCATACGGGCGATGCCAGAACTAAAGCGTACTTGTTTGGATGTCCCATTCTGTGGGAATCTGCAGCACCTGATATGCTTTTAACTTGTACCTGAGTGTTCACAGGTCACATACATACTTGCCATACGTGGACACCAGGGCAGAGGCTTGCAGCACAAGTCCAGGACCCCACACATGAGAATAAGCAAGAAGGGAGTTATTTCCTTACTTAATAATTACTGTATACTCAACTTTCACTCCAGTGCCACTGTCCCATTTAACTTACTTCCTCTGGATGGTTAATTTACTATTAATCTGGTAGCTGAGAAAGGGGGCGATGGTTTAGGAGGAAAACTATTATTTTTTATTAACTGGTACCTGATTTGCTTTTGAAATACTGTTGTTTTATTGCACTATCATTCGCCCTATGCACCATGAGGCTAAAAGGTGGGAAACAAAATTCACAAACAAGTCATTTCCCAAACACATCTCCTCCCTATCCGTCCTTTCCGGTGTGACTGGGTTTTTTATAAGGCTGAAACCAATTAGATGAAACGTGGGTCCCAAATGCTAATCCTAGGCCGGCTGAAGGAGCTGTGGGCATCCATTCTATTTCACGGAGCTATGAGGTCTGCGAATAAGGGGTCATTCTTCGCTCGAGCGGGATGTCAACACTTTTCTTCCCATCTTAGCGCTCTTCTCCGCTTTCCCCCCAGGACACCCAAACTGTTGCAGGAGCCCAAACCTCCCTTAAGCATATCCAATTGGCATCCAAAGAAAAAAAAAAGCTTGCTGCAGAGTTTTTAAATGGATCTGCAGGAAAGGAAGTCTGTTGGATCTCTTGTGTGTCCCCCCCTTTCTTTCTTTTTTACAATACGATCCCACAATTTTCTTCTGCTTTGCCGCTGCAACCAAAAACAAAGCAAAACAAGAGCCGCATTTGAAACGGTTGTAAAAAGCCCGTTTCAACTTCAGATGCGCCCAAAGCAGCCCGCCGTGCCGTTAGCTCCCCAAGACCAGATCTGTGCTGTGCAGGAGCGGCTTACAAGGCGAGGCGCGAGCTCAGCAGCAGCAGCCGTGCAACGAATCCCCAAAGCGAGGCGCGCACAGCGCCTGCCTCCGACGACGACGAGCCCAGCCCCGGGCAGCTGGAGCAAGAGCGGAGAAGCGCTTGCATGCGAATTAATCGGGGAGGGATTACATCTCCTCGCGGAGGGTTACCAAGCGCGCTCCATCTCTTGGCCCAGCCCCTTAACGCTCCGGATCTGCCGAGGCGTCTTCGCCGGAGGTTTTGTGAGGAGCTCTCCGATTGGCCGAAGGGACCCTGCAATGGTTGGCGGGCAAGAGCCGGGCGCCCGGATTGGCGGCCTCGTACCTGCAATGCGTCAAGCAGTGATGCTGGAGTGAATGTGCCGGAGAAGGGGTTTTGTGTGAATGGCGGGGGGAGGGAATGGAGGGCGACTCCTTTGCACGGGGTTTGCGCCGCCGCCGCCGCTCGCATCTGCTAGGTTGGCCCGGTGGGTGCAATCGGGGCTTGTCTTTGCGATTTGCAGCAGAGGCGGCTGAAGGCGCGCGGGATTTGGATGGCCAAACGCGTGTCAGGGCTTCTGGCTTTCTCCTGGCTCCCGCGTGGAAACGCGGTCGTGGGGATGCTGTCAGAAGCGTGACCAGCGCGTCGCCACCCATCTCTCTCTCTCTCTTTTTATTCCACCCTCCCTCCTGAGTAGGACACACACCCCGAGAGCAGATCCTGGCTGGGCAGGTGGTTTTGCAACACGCCCCAAACCCGGACCTTCCCCCTCCGATGCTTGCAACACAGACCCGCATCGTGTCGGCGGCGGCGACCGTCCGAACAGCGCCGTGCCCTCGCGGGCGCAAGGCAACCCAGAGGCTGCTGGGCCGAGGGGAAGCCGCGAGGGCGGGACGCGCGGTAACCGCATCCCCAAGTATCGATGTCGCTGGCCTCGCCCGGAGATCGTAGGGACGCGCTGCTCAGTTTCCAAGCAGGGCTGGGACTCGGTGACACTTGAGAGAGGAATCTGTAAAGAGCAAGCTTTAAATAGGTAGAAGTAGGGCGAAGGCTCTCGATCGTCCTTTCGCGCTCCGATGCGAAAGAGGCGCGTCGCCATAATATATATGTGTGTGTTTCATATGTCTCAACTATCATTTAAAGGGGGCAAGGAGAAAAAACCCACGTTAGGGGAGAGAGGGAGGAAAAAAGAGGATTCTTCTCCGTATGTTTAAAAACGCTTGAATATTTATCTATCTATTGCTATCGCGGTTTTTTAAAATTTTTATTTTCCCCTTCAAGAGCTGCGTTAAGGGTGACTCAGCAATAAGCCTCTGAATGCAAGGCATTCAATTCGATGAGGCTTCGACACCGAATAGCTTTTGGAAATAATAATACTTAATACTCAGAATACTTCTCATAAATAGTAGGAAAAGTTCCGGTGCAAATCTGCCCGAGCCAAATGCCCGAAGTCTTTATAGAGTACGGTTTTTTAAAAGGTTTTCATGATTAGGTTTACAGTATTATATTAATTTTAAATAATTCCAAGTTTTGTTTGTTTACCCTTTGATAAATGACATGCTTGTACATTTTGTGTTTTCTTCCAAACCAACGATGACCATCCAATTTTAAATATGTCATCTTTTAAAAAGTAAACTATTGCAATACACTAAGTCATTTGACTTTTCCATGCCTGTATAATTCCATTTTTAGTATTTGTGATTTGAGGGTTTGTAATTTGTCTGAACTGAGCAAAGGAAGATTGGATACTCCAGTTCCTTCCCCTCTTTCCTTGTTCTGTGGTGGGTTTGTCTGTCTGCCTATTTTTTTGGTAATTTAACCCAGGGTAAGCTAAAAGCAATACCAAGTTTGAAAAAGTTAAGTGCAACGTTTGTGTGGCTTCTGACTATTTTGAGCAAAATAATTTGAAGTATACCAAAACACATTTTTAACTCATTTAAAAAAGGGTATTACATATTTCTCGTATGTATAGGATTAACCAATAATGATTTAATACATGCATATTCAAAACTTAGTCTGGTGCAGTTTGTAGGAGCACCAAATGCAAAAGAGAACAGAGTTCTTGTGCCATTAGTAGTTGTGCACCAGAGGGAGTTTCAGGAGATGACAAATCTGCACATGGCCAAATTGCCTCTTTCTCGCTGTATTAAAGCACCTGTTCTCCTTTGTGTCTGGTCGCTTTAGTACATTTGCTTGACACGCCCCCCCCCCCAAGATCCTAATGAATGGAAATCAGTACACAGGCCAAAAAAACGTCTGTGTGCATGTGTGTTTGGTAATTACTTGTGGGACCTGCAGTCAAATGTTGCAGTGTGAAGTGCTCCTGTTCAGTGTTTCAACTTGAGAGCTGAGCCATTTTCCAGGACACTCCACTCAATTTCCCTCCTCTGGGTTTTATCCTCCTCACCCCCCAACAGACATTCAGCATTCTGTAGCTACTGAGCATGCTTAGTTCTCATTGGGCTGTTTGGGAGTGCCCCCCCCCCAGTTCCCCTATTTCCCCCAAAATACCTTTTTTTGCAGTTTTGCAAACCTGAGGAACTTCCTCTTGCTTCTCAGAGGCCCTGTTTGGGCTACAGATAAGAGTTCACTATCATAGAAAGTGATAAAGTCCTAGCATCTACTTGAAAAGTAAATTATTGCTTTGCTGTTTGTGTGGGTCTCAAGGTAAATGACATTTTGTTGTTACCTCTTGCTACAGTGATGAAAACATTGTTGCTTGTCCAAACTCTACTGTTAACAAAGAACTTGGTGTTTTGGAGCTGGATGGAACTGGGACTCATAATATTTGGCATATAACAGTAGCCCGCTTACCTAGTTTATGCTTCATTAAGAATATATGTAAGTGTACACACAAATTTGTTGAAACAGGTTGTAAGTTGATTTTAGACTTGCTATATTAATAATTATGGATGATATCCCACATTTGTTCTACTGCAGGTAGATGCACTGAAATAAAGGACCTTCAGCAACGTAACTGCTTTCATTGGGTATACCCTGAGTGTCATTTAGTTAGATATCACTCTATATATTCAGTGAAGGGTACCTTTAGGGCAGTGTTTCCCAGACTTCCCCCTGCCCCATGAATCACTTGAAAATTGCTTAATCGTTTTTCTGCCAGTCGTAGCAATTGTGCTGTGCTAGAAGCTGTACGATTTACCGTATACTTGCACCTTATTCCTTATTTTATTTCTTATATATTGCATTCTATTGTGTTTCAATTTGAATTCCACAGAATTCAATTTTTAACACAATACAATGCAACATAAGAAATAAAAGAAGCAATGGAAAATACAGTTGAAAATCAAATTGAATATTTAATGCGATGAATGCGCCATCTTCTAAGCACAAATCCACAGGCGCTCTGTAGACCCCTGAATAAAGCGTGTAGACCACAATTTGGCAACTCCTGTTCTAGAGAAAAACGGAGCAGAATATTAAAAAAATAATTGTGCATGTTTTTAATGGGTCACAGTTTAAAACCTTCAGATTTGTTTCTTGAAAAAGTTATATAATTAGACAAGTGGTGTGATAAAATAGCACTCATTTCAAAACATACTAGCATATTTTTATAAAACGGCACAATTACAACTGAAATCAATTCAAAATATGCAGCTCTACCATCTCATGGATCCTGGCTGGTATTACCAAAATAGATAAAATGTAGAAGGTAGTCATTAGTATCAAGAGAATGATCTGTTTACATTTTCTTTTTTCTTTTATTATTCTTCCTACTGAAGTTTACTTGCTTGTTTCCTCCCCTGCCCCTCAATTCCCCCCCTGAGACCCCCATTTTACAATTCTAGCAAATATTTTGTAGGATCAGAGCCTGAGTTCTTTAACAGATGTTTGGGAGGTATCTCTCTGAATAAATACTCGCATTGTTGCTTCTGTTTTGCATATGCAAATATGATGGTACTTCTTTAAGTAAATTCAGTGTAAATTTTTGAAATTCAAACAATGTTGGTTCATCTCAGAAGAAATTGCTAAGCTCTTTGGAAGCTTTAGAATGACATTGTAGAATCAGTGTTTGCACGAAGTTGACAGAATTAGAATCAGGCCCATTCTACAACAAGCCAGTTAACTGAAGTACTACAGTTTAATCCCATTACTTTTAGCTGGGCCAGATAAGTGATTGGGTGGGCAGTTGACGGTGCTGAGCAGCACTTTATTATAATTAATGACCTCAGCATCTTTGTCCCTTCAGAAAGTTGAAGCAAGGGCAATCTCTTTCCCCCCTCCTACACTTGGGTTTAATTGACAAGCTTTTAACTTCCAGCGTTGGAATACCTCTTTGATATCATTTAATAACATAGTGAAATTGTTTGTGAGATGCTGACCCTGATCAGTGAATATATTTATTTTGTCCTTCTCTAGCTGAAGGGAAATCTTTCGAGCACCAAGGTTGTCAGGTGTGCCTTATTTTATAATGCAGTGCTTTGCAAATAAGCTCTCAAAAGTTAGTAACTTGCCAAGTTTTGTTTTGTTTTTTCCACTAGCCTTCTGAACATTCTCTCTTCACCCAACTCCTATCGTCTGCTAAACCACTATATGCAATTCCTTTTAATCTATGGCAGGGATAGACAAACTAAGGCCCAGGGGCTGGATGTGGCCCAATCGCCTTCTTAATCTGGCCGACGGATGGTCCGGGAATCAGCGTGTTTCTACATGTGTCCTTTTATTTAAAATGCATCTCTGGGTTATTTGTGCGGCCTGCCTGGTGTTTTACATTAGTAGAATGTGTGCTTTTATTTAAAATGCATCTCTGGGTTATTTGTGGGGCCTGCCTGGTGTTTTTACATTAGTAGAATGTGTGCTTTTATTTAAAATGCATCTCTGGGTTATTTGTGGGGCATAGGAATTCGTTCATTTTTTTTTTTTCTTTTCAAAATATAGTCCGGCTATCTGAAAAAAGATGGAACCCCAACTGCGCATGAATAAACACGAGATTTTACAGATGGTAGGAAGAAACTGTTTCTAGTCATTCCTGCTAAGTGGTTTAGAGCACCGCATTCTACAGATTGCCTTTGAACCTGAAAGATGCCAGCTGTGTTGTAATTAACATGGAGTGAGTGGTACAGAAAATATGGCTGTTGTTTGTTGCCTTTGTCCCTCCCGAGATGGAAGGGGCCAGCAGAAACTAGACAGTCAAATTTTAAACGTTTCACAATTAAGGTTTTTTGGCAAGAAGATTCAAGGATGATCAAATAAACATTTAAACTTCTCTCTCTCTATATATAGTTTGGCCCACCACATGGTCTGAACCCACGTGGTCCAGCCCACAGCTGAAGGATGCTGACGCCTGATCCATGGTTACCAGAAAGAGTCCTTAAATGCAGTCTGTGTTCCATATTCCAGAACATTAAAACACCACAGAATATAAAGCATCCCTCCTTCCCCACCCCCCAATTTTTAGAATGCTGCATACAGTTTTGAAGATCTGTTGCTGCAGAATGCTTCTGTCTTGCATGAGCAAGGCTCATGTTTTTTCAAATCATCGCCCACAGCCATTTGCCTGATGGCCAACTAGTTTTGAAACTGCTTTCAAAGGCAGGTTTTAATGTGGTGTTGGGTACTTCCTGTTCAGAGAAATAAAAGTGTCGATGGTGGCTACTGCTATTGAATCAACTTTTGCAGTTCAATGTGATTTGCAGACATAGAAGAAAAACAGATAAAGAGGTTTTAAAACAAATTGAAAATAGGTTTAAAACACTACAGATGAGCACCCGTGGCAGAGATTTTTTCATCCAGCTGGAAAGACTTGTAGAAAAAAAATATGTATTCGATTGTTTACGGAAAGTACAAATAGTGGACTGCTGTTGTATCTCAGCTGGGATGCTCTTCCATGGAGAAGTAACCTTAAAAAGGTAAAGGGACCCCTGGCCATTAGGTCCAGTCGTGACCGACTCTGGGGTTGCGGCACTCATCTCACTTTATTGGCTGAGGGAGGCGGTGTACAGCTTCCGGGTCATGTGGCCAGCATGACTGAGCCGCTTCTGGCGAACCAGAGCAGCGCACGGAAATGCCGTTTACCTTCCCGTTGGAGCAGTTTGCACTTTGAGCCTGGGTAAGCTTACAGGAAGTCCCACTTCAAAACATTTCAGAGGCAAGTAAGGTTATTCCCCTAACTAACCTTACTTGCCTCTGAAATGTTTTGAAGTGGGACTTCCTGTAAGCTTACCCAGGCTTTGGGGACTAGCTCCACCTTTCAAGTCCTACTTTCCCCTTCTGCAACAGAATTTGAACTCTGGTCTCCCAGGTCCTAGACCAAAACTATAACCGCTTCATCACACTGTCACCCACCAGCCTGTCTCCTATCAGTAATGCTATACAGTTCCTTTGTATGCAACCCACCCAGGAACCAAGTGGGATCCCTGTTTGAGCTAGACCCTCGGGTGATTTTGAGTGTTTCTTGCTTGCATCTTCCTGATTTTTTTGCGTAGTCATTGAAATGTCTTGGCTGGAATAGTATAGTTCTACATTATTTTGTATATTCAGGAAGATCCTGGGCAGACTCGCATTGTAATTTGACACACGTCCTTGACAAGCAGATTGAAATGTCTTCCAACTGG
Organism: Podarcis liolepis; assembly: GCF_965112155.1. Taxonomy (NCBI): domain Eukaryota; kingdom Metazoa; phylum Chordata; class Lepidosauria; order Squamata; family Lacertidae; genus Podarcis; species Podarcis liolepis. The sequence goes on from NC_139554.1 coordinate 23,716,717, forward strand.
GTTTTGATAAAAAAAAATAAGTTGCTTCTATGAAATAGGGTATGGCTTCCAGTATGGCTGGGGAGGGGTTTTTTATTTTTTTGCAGAAAGGTTTTTTAAAGTACACATAGGAACAAGGCCTTGTATTGTGAATCATCTATAGCTATCTATTATCTATCTAAAGAATGCAAACAAGAAAAACAGCAACTTTAGCTTCTGAATACTATAAAAGACAAACAACCCAGTGATGATGATCATTCCCCGAGGAGCTGGTTCTTGTTACCATCTTTTCAAAAACACAGTTGGAGAATATTCATAGTACAACAATTAAAATAAATTCGGGGGGGGGTGAGGGGAAGGAGCGTGATTACTCTTGCTTGCAAGGGGCTGCATCCTTGGTGGATGCACAGGAATTAATTTATTCAGATAACAGTAGGAAGCACTCCGTTCCCATAAAAAATGGAAATGGATGTTGTGATGGCTGAAAGTGTATATGCCATTTTTTTTTTTTAAAGATGCGTTTGTGGAGGACAGATCTATCAACAGCTCTTAGCCATGATAATGAAACTTCAGCAGCCTTCTCCAGTTTGGTGCTGTATTAGAACAATCATCCCTGATCATTAGCAATGCTGGCTGGGGCAGATAGGAAGAGTTTGGATTTGATATCCCGCTTTATCACTACCCAAAGGAGTCTCAAAGCGGCTAACATTCTCCTTTCCCTTCCTCCCCCACAACAAACACTCTGTGAGGTGAGAGGCTGAGAGACTTCAGAGAAGTGTGACTAGCCCAAGGTCACCCAGCAGCTGCATGTGGAGGAGCGGGGACGCGAACCCGGTTCCCCAGATTACAAGTCTACCGCTCTTAACCACTACACCACACTGAGTTCAAAACCACCCCCATAGGAACTTGTGGAAGAGCTAGGGTGTCCAGAACTGGGAGTGAGTTGAGGAGCGGACTTCACCTTCATTGCCTAGACCAGGGATGAGGAGTCTCCGACCTTTCAAATGTTGAATTACAACTCCCATGATCTTAGATCTTTAGCAATGCTGGATGGGAGTTGGAGTCTAACATCGGGAGGGCACCAGAAGGTGCCTATGGGGAAGGGGTGGGAACCTATGGCCTTCTAGATGTTGTGGGACTCCAAACTCCAGTCATCCCCAGCCAGCCTAGAGAGTGGAGAGCTCCCTGCTTTAATGAAAACAAAAGCAGATAGCTTTCCTTCTGTTGCCCTTAGCAGCTGTGTTTCAGTTATTGTGAAAACATCAACAGCGATGCTCCAGCAAGTACTCCTGTCTGCACAGCCAACAAGGTGGGAGTAAATACTCTTGTCCGTTTTAGGGTATTGATGCCTACCAAGGAAATTACTATTATTTGAAAGACTAGGTGAAAACACACCTATCTCTCTAATTTACAATGTGAAGTGTCTTCTGAGATATGGATCTCACATCTTTTATGTTTTGTAAGGATAAAGCATCAGTGGTTTATGAATGAAATAATATTTTGATGTAATGTGACTCACAGTGATTTCTAAATGCATTAAGGTCACAATAACCTCTTTGTACATTAGCAAGATCATTCAATAGTTTACAACTGCAGTGTATTCCAGTTCAATGCACTGCAGAGGCTCTTTTACTGCATATGTATTGACTTCCTCCAAACCTCTGTCATATTGATTGTTCAAGAACTGCAGAGAGCTTTCTGCTGAGATATAACATCTAATTCCACCAACTGTCCAGTGTAATAATAAATCATTTTTATAATTTCAATACCAATAAAAGATACCTTGGTGATATAATTTACTGAGGTTGGCTTCTTCAACATGTCAAATCCATCATCTTGTTTATAGCTGCATTATCAGAATTTGGTAGGGCCAAAGACGAGGGAAGCGTTAATCTTCTCCTTGCATTACATATCAAAGTGGAGAGGTGCTCTGATGGTGAATGAAATGAATGGGTACCAGTCCTGATAGCTTTGGCAGCGTGACACTAGAGCAAGTGGCACTTAGGAGGTTTATCCTTTTTACATTATTTATAGCTTGAAAAAACAACAACACATGACTCTGCAGTTAAACGGAACTCTGTGCCAAAGAGAAAAGCAATTTACAACATATCAAAACAACATTTCGGTTCAAGTTTGTTAAAAACAATCACACTAAGAACTGAATCTCCGTTTTTCAGTTAAGAACATAAGAAGCGCCCTGCTGGATCAAGCTTGCCTAGCATCCTATTCTCACAGTGGCCAATGGGAAGCCTGCAAACAGGACCCGGGGGCAAGAGCACTCCCCCCAAATGCGATTCTCAGCAACTGGCTCCATCGTTTATGTGCTGTGTGCTTTCATTTATCTGTCCTGAATCTTGTAACATTCAACTTCTTTGGCTGGCTCTGAGTTCCAGCATGACAAGCAGATCTGTGACACACATTTAAAACACATCCAACACACATCACTTCTCCCAAAGAATCCTGGGAACTGTAGTTCCCCCACAGTGCCATAATTCCCACCATACTTAACAAATGACAGTTCCCTGGATTATGTGAGGAAAGTCATGTACTTTAAATGTGCGTTGGAATCTTATTTTGCTTACTCATTGGTCCGTACTTTTTTCACATCTGTTGCACACTGGGCTGACATCTTTAATGAACCATCTGTTACAACCCCAAAGTGTTGTTCCTGATCAGTCACCGTCAGTTCAAATCCCATTAGTGTGCATGTTAAATTATGATTTTTTTGCCCCAGTGTGCACTGTACACTTGCTTTACATTAAATTGCATTTTCTATTCCGTATCTGGAGTCCCGCTGCATGTCTAGATGATATTTTTTTTACTTGATGTATCCCTAATACATTTTTCTAATAATAACTTTTAAATCTCCTTTCATCGTTATATTTTATAAGCATACATTTGAAATGCATCCAGTTGATCAGTAAGTGAGACTGTGGACTCATTTCAAATCAAAATTTCAACAAACCATTACAAAATAGCTTGAGGGGAAATCCTTTATCAAATACATGTTCAAAGTGCTGTTAGGAGCTCTCTCTAGACTCTCTGTAATACTACTCATTACCATACCCGAAGTCCTTTGTCTGCATTATATCTTTCCATCACAAAAATATCGGCTGCATTTTATCTAAATAGGTCTAATGTACTAAGGAATAAAGTTTTAGTGTAATTGAAAATGTAATCGATAGCACCCAGAGCAGTAAATAAATCACTGGGATTGTTAATTCAAAGTACAGTGAAGTAATTTGTTGAGCACTGTAACAGCAAGTGTAAAATCATATTAGCAATGGTAAAGGAATGAAAGGGAGCTATAATTTCATTATTTCAGCTGCCTGCAGGAAATATTTTTGTATCCTTAAGGTGTGTGTGTGTATGTTTTACTGAAAGGCATATCAAGCCACTGTGGGTTTTTTGAATAACATATTAAACGGAACTTATAAATGTATAACAATATTGCACATTAAGCTATAAGTATGTACATAGAAACGAGGAAACTATATAGCTCAGAAGTGAACCCAAACAATAACAAAAATATGTTATGATAAGATCTTTCCAATTTAGCAGGACTGGAGAGGTCTCGCAGAGCCTAGCTGTGTTTCAGACCATTTGAGATTATTCTCCAGAAGCAGCTAAATAAATCTCTGTCCAACCCACCTGTTCCACACACCGAGGGCACATCTAGATTGTCACTATTTTGGGGAGGAATTCAGTCACATTCTGGCACATTCAGGTTACGCAATAAAAATTGATTTGGAGCTATTATGCAACAGATTCCCTCCCCCAATTGGACTTCTTGCTTTAAGAAAAGAGATGAGGGAATGCACTGGAAAGTGTGTTATAACATTTGCTTGGTGCAACATTGTCTCATCTTTTTGTAAACAAATCAGAATGAATGTTTAATAAATAGCTGGCTTCATCTAATCTCACAAATTAGGAACAATGCTCAGGAAACAAGTTTTCCAGAAGTGACCTGAATAACTATTGTTCTAAACCAGGTTTGGGTAACCTGAGGCCTTCCAGATGTGGCTGGACTTCAACTCCCATCAGCCCCAGCCGGCATGGCTAATGGTCAGGGATAATGGGAGTTGTAGTCCAGTTGCATCTGGAGGTCTCCTGGTTCCTCATCCATATCCCCCGCCCCCAAACGATGTGCATGCCAAATGCCCAAATCTCTTTGAGAGGTACTCTGAAAATGTGCTGCTTTTTAGCAGTCTTTTTTTGAATCACATTTGTGGTTTTGAAGTATCTGACACCGATTGAAGGAGCTGGTGGTAATGATCCCATTGCACATGGAACAATGCTGTCAGAATGTTCTTAGAAAGGCAGGGAACTGAATCAAGAAGGAGCTCTGCCTGACCAGCTCCAGGTTGAGGAGGCCCTGCGTACCGTGTCCTCTGGGTCTCTTTCCACTGTCAGAGAGCCCTGACAGGTTTATCTAGCTGTGTTGGAAGCATTCAAAACTGTGCTGGGTGGCTGTGTCTAGACACCCCATTTAATTTCTCACAATGCCATGCCCTCCAACATTTCTCTGATGAAATTAGTGATGTCCTATTCCATAAGGATAATAATAATAATAATAATAATAATAATAATAATAATAATAATATCCTGCCCATCTGACTGGGTCATCCCAGCCACTCTGGGTAGCTTCCAACATATATAAAAACATCATAAAACATTAACCCATTAAAAAACTTCCCCATACAATGCTGCCTTCAGATGTCTTCTAAAGGTTATACAGTACACTCATACCTCATGTTATGTCCGCTTCATCTTACGTTCTTTCAGGTTACGTCCTGCGGCAACCCGGAAGTACCCGAAAGGGTTACTTCCGGGTTTTGCCGCGCATGCATGTGCAGGAACGCAAAAAACCTGAAAAGGTTACTTCCGGGTTTCGACGCTTGCACATGCGCAGAAGCGCAAAATGACATCATGCGCATGCGCAGAAGCAGCAAATCGCAACCCATGCGTGCACAGACACGCCGCTGCGGGTTGCGCTCTTTTCATGTTGCGAACAGGCCTCCGGAACGGATCCCATTCACAACCAGAGGTACCACTGTATAGTTAGGGTTTTTTTTTGCATAACTCCATACCCGCCAACATTTCTCCAATGAAAATAGGGACAAAAACTGGGACATTCTGGGATCAAATCAGAAACTGGGATGGCTTCTGTAAATCTGGGGCTGTCCCTGGAAAATAGGGACACTTGGAGGGTCTTCAATGCCCTAGGATGATGGTACATCGGAGGCACTGTGGGAAGTCACTGGTGCTGATTTTAAAAGGGGGTCCCACAACAGGCACCAACAGGGCTATAGCATCTGATCAAGGATACCAGGTGAAGACAAGTAGTATCCCATGTGGATCTACCTTCCCAATCCCAGTGTTGCTGTAGCTGGGTGAAGTCTGGACTGTCTGCATGTTCTTGCAGGACCAATTCAATGCACCTGCTGGTATACCCACAAGGCTCTGACCTTGCTGCCAAGCTGCCCTACTCTGTTCTGGTACGCTGCCTTGGTGCTAGAAAGGCCACTCCTCCCGCCACATGGCCCACTACTATTGAAAGCGCTTGTCCTTGCTCTGACAGTGCTTAAGAGTTAGAAAGGCAGGATGCATTGGGAAGAAACAGGAAGTAGGACAAACTAGATGGCAAACTATAACAATGGGGTCTGCTGAGGAAATGATAGTGTTTGGTAGGCATATATTGTAGAACCGGAAGCAAACAGAAAGTGAGGACAGGAAGAGGAAAGGATCGATAAGTGGAACGTGCTCAGTTAAGTCATTTTGTAACGTAAAGTTCTAAACACTTGTTCATCAGTAATAACTGGCAAATAAGTGAAAGGAAAAAGGGACCTAGAAACAGACCAAAAAAGGCAAACAAACAAGGTTGGCCTTGTTTTAAGTAGAGTGACTTTTCTCATTGTAAAATGGCTGGACAAAGCCAATCATTGTTCCCACAGTTTGAAGTGCAGGGGAAGGGAAGGGAGGGGGAGAGAATGGCCAGAAACTTCAAAGATTATCTCTGGCACTTGGTGTTATTGTTTTTTTTTATATATATAATAATTTTTATTAATTTTCCAAACATATAATAAAACAAATAACAAAACAAAACCATACAAGACATACAGACAAATAAACATGTATAATTTCTTACACTTATTTTCATAAACCTTCTTTCCCGGACTTCCCCATACCTCCCTTTTTCTGCATCCTTATGTTAACCCTTTCTCAGCAACCCTTCGTTTCAGTTTGTTCGCTCATTTTCGTTATGCATTTTTTTAAAGTTAAGATTTACAGCTGCAATTCTCTATTTCTTATAACCATAACATCTCAGCCATCATCAATTTTACAACAGTCTTTAAGATATTTTTTAAATTTCTTCCAGTCTTCTTCCACCGTCTCTCTCCCCTGGTCGCGGATTCTGCCGGTCATCTCTGCCATACCCATGTACTCAGTCACCTTCGCTTGCCATTCTTCCAGAGTAGGTAGCTGCTGCGTCTTCCAATACTTTGCCAGAAGGATTCTCGCCGCTGTGGTAGCATACATAAAAAATTTTTTGTCCTTCCTTGGCACCAATTGGCCTACCATACCCAAAAGAAAGGCCTCTGGCTTTTTCAAAAATGTCCATTTAAGGACCTTTTTAATTTCATTATAGATCATTTCCCAGTAGGCCTTTACCTTCGGGCAGGTCCACCAAAGGTGATAGAAGGTACCTTCAGTCTCATTACATTTCCAACATTTATTACTGGGCAGATGATAGATTTTTGCAAGTTTGACTGGGGTCATGTACCACCTATAGATCATTTTCATTATATTCTCTCTTAATGCATTACAAGCTGTAAACTTAATACCTGTATTCCATAACTGTTCCCAGTCATCAAACATTATGTCATGACCTATGTCTTGTGCCCATTTAATCATGGCTGATTTTACTACTTCATCTTGTGTATTCCACTTCAGCAGCAAATTATACATTCTCGACAAGTTCTTAGTATTGGGTTCTAACAGTTCTGTTTCTAATTTCGACCTCTCCATCTGGAAACCTATTTTACTGTCCTGTTTAAATACCTCATTTATCTGACGGTAGTGCAACCAGTCTCGTACCTTAGACTTTAATTTATCAAAACTCTGCAATTTAACTCTTTCGCCATCTTGTTCTAAAATTTCGCAATATTTTGGCCATTTGGACTCCATATTTAGTTTTTTTATCTCTTTGGCCTCCATTGGTGATAACCACCTAGGGGTTTTACTTTCCAACAAATCTTTGTATCTTATCCAAACATTATACAGCGCTTTCCTCACAATATGGTTTTTAAAGCCTTTATGTAATTTTACCTTGTCATACCATATATATGCATGCCAGCCAAATCTATTATCGTATCCTTCCAGATCCAAAATGTCTGTATTCTCAAGAAGTAGCCATTGTTTCAGCCAGCAGAAAGCTGTCGCTTCATAATAGAGTCTCAGGTCCGGCAGGGCAAAACCCCCTCTATCTTTTGCATCAGTTAAAATCTTGAAGTTTATTCTGGGCTTTTTGCCCTGCCAGACAAATTTTGATATGTCTTTTTGCCACCTCTTGAAACAGTCCATCTTGTCCAAGATCTGGAGTGTCTGGAACAAAAACAACATTCTAGGCAATACATTCATCTTGATGACAGCAATTCGGCCTAACAAGGAAAGTCTCAACCTTGACCATATTTCTAGATCTTTCTTCACCTCTGTCCAACACTTTTCATAATTGTCTTTGAATAAATTTAAATTTTTAGAAGTCAAGTTTACACCCAGATATTTCACCTTTTTTGATATTGTTAAACCTGTTTCACTCTGAAACTTCTCTTTTTCTGCCATTGTTAGATTTTTCTCCAACACCTTAGTTTTTTGCATGTTCAATTTAAATCCTGCTACTTGACCAAATTTTTCAATTAGTTCTAAAACTCTTTTGGTACTAGTCTCTGGCTCTTGCAAAGTCAATACCAAATCATCTGCAAATGCCCTTAATTTGTAGTCTTTTGCTCCGAGCTGAACACCTTTAATCAATTGGTCCCCTCTAATCATGTTCAGCAAAACCTCCAGGACTGTTATAAAAAGTAAGGGTGATATTGGGCATCCCTGTCGTGTACCTTTTTCTATAGGAATCTCTTCCGTTACCACATTGTTAACAATCAACTTTGCTTTTTGCTTAGAGTATATAGCACCTATACCGTTTTCAAATCTTTGGCCTACCCCCATCCCTTGGAGATTCTTCTTCATAAAGGTCCAAGAAATGTTGTCAAAGGCTTTCTTCGCATCCACAAAAATTATAACTGCTTTTCTATTAATCTTTACTTCCAGCAACTCTAAAATGTCTATAATGTTCCTTACGTTGTCTGACATATGTCTCCCTGGGAGAAAGCCTGTTTGGTCCTTATGAATCTCCTGCACCAAAACTCTCTTTAACCTTTTTGCTAAAATGTCTGCAAAAATTTTGTAATCCACATTGAGTAATGATATAGGGCGGTAGTTTTTAACCTGGTTCTTTTCAGTCTCTGTTTTCGGTATAAGTGAAATAAAAG